>NW_022900933.1:30624782-30704887 GCF_012274545.1 Fukomys damarensis | reverse complement strand
TTTTTTTTTTTTTTTTTTTTGGAACTTGTTCAAGTTGAAATGTTTTATTTATGCTGCTGAATAATATTCTTTTATATGCGTTTATTCTTCTAGTGAGATAAATTTAAGTTGTTTCTGTGTTTTCTCTATCACAGTGTTGTATTTTTTCTCATGTTATTGATTTGTTGGCATACTTTAACTATTCTAGACACTCATCCATAATTGTATATTTTCTGAATTTCTTTTTCAAATCTTTGTGCCAAATCTTTAACTTTTTTCAGTAGTCTTCCTTTTCTTTCTATTGTCAGATTGACATTTTACTATCATTAGATCTAATTTTTCTGTTAGGGTTTATATTCATTGAATCTTTTAAGTTTTGTTTGTTTATTGGTTGATTGGTTGGTAACCAGGATCGAACTCGGATCCTTGTGCTTGCGAGACAGGCGCTAGAACCACTGAACTAAATCCCCTGCCCAAATCATTTTAACTTTTGATTATTGTCAAATTACTGTCTTAACCATTTTTAAGTCTATAATTGAGTAATGTTCATGACATTCATATTGTTGTACAACAGCTGTCTAGAACTTTTTTATCTTGTAAAACTGAAACTCAATGCCCATGAGATACAACTCACTTCCCCCTCTCTCTGCCTTTAACAACCTCCATTCTATTTTCTGTGTCTGAATTTGACTGTTTTAGATGCCTCATGTAAGTGGAATCATATAGCATATATCATTTTGTGACTGGCTTATTTCACTTAGCATAATATCCTCAGAGTTAATCTATGTTGTAGCATGTGACAAGATTTCCTTATATATACACACACACACACACACTTTATTCATTCATTCTTTGATAGACATTTGGATTGCTTTCACCTCTTAGCTGCTGTTAATAATGCTGCAGTGAATATTGGTTCTACAGATACCTGCAGATCCTGATTTGGGTATATACCAGGAAGTGAGATTACTGTATCATATTGGAAATCTATTTTTAATTTTTTGAGGAACCTCCATGCTGTTTTCCATAGCAGATGCACCATTTTCATTCCCACCAAAAATGCACAAGGATTCCAGGCATTCTGTATCCTTGCCAACACTTGTTACTTTCTGTTGTCTTTTTATAGTGGCTATCCTACTGTGTGTACCATGGTATCTCATTGTAATTGTGATTTACATTTCTCTAATGATTAGTGATGTTGAGTGTCTTCTTATATGGTATTAGCTATTCATGTATTATCTGGAGAAATGCCTGTCAGTCCTTTGCTTACTTTTTGATAGGTCGTTTCTTTGTTGATTTTTTTTAGAAGTTCTTTAATTCTTTGTCAAATATATGATTATAAATAAATTCTCCCATTCTGTAGGTTCCTTTTCAGCCTGTTTCTTTCAATTTACAGGAGTTTTTGAGTTTAATATAGCCCCACTTGTTTTGTCTTTGGTTTCATTGACTGTGCTTTTGGTGTCATATCCAAAAAATTCACTGCTACGTCCAAAGTCACACAGCTCTCCCCCATGTTTTCTTAGTTCCATAGTTTTTGGTCTTATTCTTAGTGTATAAAGTGGGAGTCTTATTTTTTTATGTAGATAACCCAATTCCCTTTTAAGTGCTCATTCAGTTAATTCTTTCTTTGTCTGATGACTGGAAATACAACTTATACAACCAGGGTATGTGTTCTCATGAGTCTATTTCTAGGCCATCCATTAATTCCATTTGTCACTTTGCTTCTCCATATATCAAAATCAAAATATCTTAAAGCCTTTAGCTTTATAGTAAGACATTCCTCTTACCTTTCTCCTACTGCCTTGATAAATTTTCTAGTTTTGTCAATTTTATTAGTCTTTTGTAACAGTGTTTGTCGGATGTATCAATTTTTTTCTCCATTTCTTTGACCAGTTCCTTTCTTCCTTTTACTTTGTTTCTTTTGTCATTTTTCTAAACTTTGGAATTGGACACCTAGCTCACATATGTTTAATATTTTTTAAATAAAGCTATGGATTTCTAAGAACAGCTTTTAGTTATATTCCACAAGTTCTTATTGTTAATATTTCCATTGTTATTTTAACACTCATTGTTATTTTTTCCTTGGGCTCTGAATTAGTTAAAATAAATAATATATATATATTTAATATACTTTAAAAACCAAACTTATTGAGAAATATCTAGTATCTTGGGGAAGAGACTCCAGATTTTCATGAGTTTTTTTGTACCGAGAATCGAACTCAGGACCTTGTTCTTGCGAGCTAAATCCCCAGCCCTTCATGAGTTTTAATTTGAAATTTTTAATCATTGTCTCCTACTGCGAAAAAAATTTACATAATCTCAAGATATGTGACTTGAAGCTGGCTAAATGAAATTTATATTTGTATTCGTTTTATAAATAAAAATTAGAAAAGCAACACCTCAGAACTCTTCATTTTTTTATTCATAGTTTAGAGAATTATTATTTTTTTATTATAGCAAAACTCGATTCAGGGTAGGATGTTTAAACAATTTCTTAAAGGTATCTTTGAAGATGACATCAAGTGACAAGTAAATTTTATGTGATTCTATATTTTCATTATACATTGATTTTTGCTTAAATCTGAAAGGAACTAATGCATAATAAGTAATGTATTTATTAAAAGCACTTAGTTTTAAGAAGTTTGGAGGTTTTTAAAATTTATTTTGAAGTATTTCTCTTTTAATAATTCAGTGAATGGATGAATGCTTCCTAATATTCATTCTTTTGTCTGATCATGTCCAATAAAATGTTTAAAATTCATTGCCTTTTGTACACAAATTTAAGTCAAATCAATTTATTTAACATCAGACATTTCAGTAGTTTACACAGCATTTGCATTTACTCCTGATGTGATAAAGCAGAGAGAAAATGACATGTGATATATGATTTATATGAACTATTCAATAGCATTATTCTACCAGCCAACAAAAAAGAAAATTTCCTATACTAGGCATATTTGAATATTTATTTTAGTTTATAGGGGCAATAATAATCTTTCAGTGTATACAGATTGTTACAAAAAAGGAAATTAATCATAAGCCATACTACTTTTGTTTTTATTTATGTGTGTATATATTTCAATTAATAGTTTTAAATTGTGTTTAAATGAATGCATTACAGTCATCTCTGTGGGCTTGTTTGATGTTGAGTCAATAAAATAGGATTTCTACCACTCTTGTGACATTAATCTTTTTTGTTAAAAATGGTAATAAAAAGGAATTTTTTTCTTAAAATCTTGCTAATGAAAGAATAAAATGTAAACTAGAAAGCTTTCTGTAAGAAATATTCATTTTGTAAAATAGTCTTGTGAAATATTTTAATGGCGCCAAACTACCCTTGAATGTTTCAGAGATAGCCATATGAACATGTATTAAGGAGGAATTCACTTTTCATTATTCAAAATGTATATATAACAGCTTACATATTTATTTTCCTTTATTACATTGGGATGAGTTAGTGGGTCATTTAAAAAAATCAGTTAAATTTTTTAAATTAACCTTTAGGCCTGATATATTAAGTTAGCCCTTTTGAATTTTCAAGTTCTGTGAAAGAGAAACAACTATCCTTAAGACACAGTCTGACTTTTTAAAGACAATTTTGTTCATCATCTCTTAAATATACCATTAATAGTACCAAACCTATGCAAGATGATTAGGTAGAAAAAGAAAATTTTTTCATCCTCTTTTCATTTTTTAGTTCCTTGTTCTTCCTCAGCATTTGATCTTCCTCCTTCAATTTTCCCAGTGTTTTTCCAGTCCTACCTACCTGGAAATAAAATCACTCCTACCAAAGTATTAGACAATTCATGTTAACCTCTTGGGACGGTATGCATTCCTAAAAAAAAAATGAGTGGTTAAAGAAACCAATAACTGAAATATGTATATGCCAAAAGATAAACAAGAAAATGAAGACGCATGAATAAATGGACTCATGGATGGATGGATGGATGGTGGTAGAGTTCCAGGCATGAGAAGTCCTTCTGAGAAGACGCTTACCCCGAACTCACACTGTGTAGGTGATGGTTTGTCCTGGTGAAGAAAGGGCCTGTCAAGCAGATCCCTACCACTGCTTTTTGTCTCAACTAGTGACCTGTATTATTAACTTTCTCCTTTGGGCACTTGTCATGCTAGCTTGAAATCAAACACCTTTTTTGTTTGTTTATTCAAGACTGAAAGAGCATATTCCTTTTGTGGAACTATCGAATACATGGCACCAGATATTGTCAGAGGGGGAGATTCGGGACATGACAAGGTATGTTCTAATTTTGGTACTTCCTTCTATTATTTCCATACAGTGTATCATAAGGATCCCACTTGATAACTAGGTACAGTCTTCAACAGAACCCTCTTGCTGGAGGTGGTGTTTTTCTCTTTTATTTTGTATAACTGAACACATTTATGAGCACTAGAGTTTTAGAGGAAAAAGATAATAGAAAAGTTATGACACTCTAGAGTTCTTTTTTAAGGTTGTTTTGGTGAGAATTTTTATTTCTTTTATAGAATAACGCTCTACTTGGAGTTTAAACTTCAAAGCTAATTCTTCAAATAGTTTTTATCTATTTCCATTAAATGGGCCCATAGCTTAAGCAAAGTGCCAACTATGACTTCAGTTTTTTAAGAAGTCATTCTTTTTCTGTTGCATGGAAGCTTGGTCTTTTTGGGTTCAACTGAACTGCAGTGCAGTGCAGTACAGAGATGTTGTGGAATATATAAATTGTATACCTTCTGCCTGTCTCAGTCTTGGTGAATGACTTTTGACAGTGCTTTATTGATATGGCTAATTTCTGGTAGAAGGACACACAGAAATATATAGTCATATGTACCATCTTTAGTTACTATCGGTTCTCTAATTGGTCTTTGAGAGATCTTTGGAAAGGGAATCACTCTTATTTTCTTATTCCCAATTTCTGCTTTTAACTTTATGGAAATACTGATGACTTTGTTGATTCCCCAACAAAAATAAACATTTAACAACACTTGCAAGAAGAAAAAAATTCTATGTTCAAGCTTGTCTCCTTTCCTAAACTTCTAAAAAGCTCAATTTTTTGGCCTTTTCCCTCCCCTTTGTATGTGAAAAATGAAGATTTTAGAAGAAGTTTTCTAAGTAATTATGTTACAAAATCAAGTCTTTTTTTCCTTGCCGTATTAGAGGGTAAAAAAATTTACTCAGTCTTAACATTTTTCCTTTATCAATAACTTTCTCCAAATAAGAAATTCTGGCTTTTTTATTCATCTTCTCATCTCCCTCACCCTCTTCCAGAAGGCTACATGTGCAGTCCAAATGCCTGGCTGCAGAGAATCTTTGTTCTCCTTTCTAATGACTAACCATGTATTTACCTGCCTCAGAGCAAGGCTTCAAGCCAACAGTGCTTCATTCTGAGCACCCTGAGTCAATGCAGTGGAGTCCCCACTGTGAGGAGTAGAGTGAAATTATGGGTTTAGTTTGTTTCATGGTATTCTTTGAAGTGATTGAGGAATTTGTACCTTAAAATTTGACCATTATCTTTTGAGATGTGATGAGGCTAATTTTCAGATAAGAAAACCTCATATTAATACTACAATTTCTATATACCTAGGGCACAGGATATAGCTAGTCAGTGTTCTTTCTCAAACATGGAACACCTAATAACTTTGAGTGAATTAAATGAGGTAATGAATGCCAAGTGCTTATCACAGTGCCTAGTATGAAGGAAGCATTCAATAAATATTTTTTCTCTCATGCTTTCAATCTGCCTGATCTTATTTTATATATTCAGTATTCTGTATTTTCTTTAAAATAATTCTAGGTTCATACTTTGCTTTAGCTCTGAAACTTTGATCCTGGAATTTGGAGGCAGATGATTTAAAATTTTATCAACCAGTTGGTATTTCTCATTGGTATAGATTCATATATTCAACTTACTGAAATTTTGATTTGCCTAATTACAAAATGGCTAATTTTAAATATATCAAAATGCTTTAAGTCATTGATAATTCATTATGGTCTCAGTTCAAACAACTGCATTCATAAATGGATTACCACTTTAGAGCACATTTTATTTTCTGTTAATGTACCCTTCCATCAGTGAATACTTTCAGATTTTTGTTAGGTTCTACAAGTGAATTTGACTTTGGAGATTATAAAAACAATAACCCTGAATGAGATTTTTAAATTTTTTCTGTGATTAAGGAATTTCATATGATTCTTTGTACCTGAATGTTTAATAAAAAGGCTGATTGACACTTTTCCCCCTATCCTAAATCCAACTATTTTCACCAACTTAAAATTAATGAAAACTTAAGCCAGGCATGGTGGCACATACCTGTGATCCCAGTACTCAGGAGGCTGAGGCAGGAGGATTGCCACACATTCAAGGTCAGCCTGGGCTGCATCCTGAGTTCAAGGCCAGCCTTGAACTGTAAAGCAAGATCCTGTCTCAAAAAAACGAAAAAGAGAAAAAAATTATTTCAAGATAAAAATGTTTGATTAAAAGGTAAAAACTGTAACTAGTTTAGGAGATGATTAAAACTCTGTTGCTGCTAAGGCTAAGGATATTTGTTAAGTGTCTTTCTTGCATATGCTAGTTTAGTATCCTTGCACAGAAAGCTTTGTACACAACCTACTTGGTAAAATGTTTTTCAAATATTTAGCTTTATTTTGTTCATTTTTTCTTGTAAAATATATTTCAGTTGATAACTCTACAAAATGAAATTATTATTGTTTTATAGGCAGTTGATTGGTGGAGTTTAGGTGTTCTAATGTACGAGTTACTAACCGGAGCATCTCCTTTCACTGTTGATGGAGAAAAAAATTCCCAAGCTGAGATATCTAGGTAAGACTTTATATGAAAAAAAGGTGTTGTTTTCTCAATGGAACTGATCACATTTTTGCAGTTAGGCTGATGAAAAAAATTTAAAACAGGGATAGACACAATGTTACTTAACTGGTAAATTTTCATTTATATTCATACAAGATATAAATACAACTTTCCTCTTCTTTTGTACTTTATGGACTAAATTAGATCTCAAATTTTACAGGGATAATGTTGTAATTTTTTTGTACTCCAAAGCACTTAGCATATTGTCTCATACCTACTGCTAGGTACATCATGTGCTGAGAAGTTTATATAATAAATACTTCTGATTCCTTGTGTATATAATACAACTTCTTTGTGACTTTAATTTAAAGAAACAGTAATGCTATTTGCAGTTTATGAATGTAGGCTCTATAAACAAATACCCAGGTTCTCTGGCATTGTTCTGTTCTTTGATAGCAAATGTCACAGCATCACATTTTTTGTTTATAATTATTTATTAATGTCTGTCTGTCCCACTAGACTATAAGCTCTGTGAGAGCAAGGGACATATCTGGCTTTGATACCCCAGTACTGACTAAATAGAATCCCATAAATACTTGGGGTATAAAATGAACTAATGAACCAGGGAATGAATAGTGAGCAGCATTATACTAATTACTGTTTATGTTTTTGTCTCATTTTTACTTGAATTTTATAACATCAAGAACAGATTTGTCATTAAAAATTAAAAGTGGAGATTGGACTTCTAATAAAGATAGAATAACAGGGGCCAACTAGTCATTCAACCAAGATTTTAACAATGGACAAAATACGTGAAACCACAGATTGAGAACATTGGTTATCTGACAATGAACAGTGATTCTTTTTTTTTTGGTACTGAGGATCAAACTCAAGGCCTTGTGCTTGCGAGGCAAGTGGCAAAACAACTGAGCTAAATCTCCAGCCCCAAGAACAGTGCTTCTTGAGAGGCCTAAATTTAATGTAATGAGCCCTGTGATTGCCCCAGATAGCAGCCTTCAAAGAGTTCCCAGGCTGCAAGATAGGTAGGGGAAGCCCAGGTACAACTGAGATGAAACTGGAAGTCCAGGAAGCCCAAAGCAGCTAGAGTTTGCAGGCCAGAGTGTCAGAGAAGAGAGCTGCACAGAGGGAAGGGCAGAGATTTGCAGGCATAGTTAGTTGAATATTGATAAACACACACATGAAGGAGCTACTCAGAACAGTTAAGATGTTGTTTTTCTCCAAATTGATCTGTAAATTCAATACAGTCACAATTTCAGCATCCTTTTTCTCTTCAGTAGAAACTTACAACCTGCTTCCACAATTCAAGTGGCAAACCAAATGACCTTTGCAGAAATAGGACAAAGTTCATTTCAAAACTTATAAGTGATAGCAATTAAAACACTGTAGATTTGGTATCAAGATAGATAAATGACAAATGGAACACAATACAGTCCAGAAATTGAACTATGCTCATGTATATAATAGATTTTTTTATAAAGGTGCAAAAATCACTTTAGTGAAGAAAGCAGTAGCCTTTTCAAGAAACAGTGTTGGAACCATTGATACCTGGATGGAAAAAAATGGAGTTACATATTCCTACCATATAGAAAAATTTTCGCAAAGTGTATCATAGGTAATGTGTATTTAAAACCTAAAATGTTAAAAATTTTAGAAGAAAACTTAAAATCTTTGTGAGCATGAGTTAGGTGAATATTTCTTAGATGTGACACAAAAGGACAGCTTATAAAAGAAAAGTGGTAAATTGGACTACATCAAAATTAAATATTTCTGCTCTTTGAAACTGTTATGAGAATGAAAAAACAAGCCTCCAATTAGGGTCAAACTTTAAGGTACGTATCTTTTCAAGGACTCGTATCCAGAATATACAAAGAACTCTGAAAATTTAAGAAAACAAACACCCTCATTATTAAAGGGACAGAAGATTTGCACAGACATTTCTCCAGAGAAGATATGTGGGTGGGCAAGCAAATAAGCCAATGAAAAGATGATCAACATCATTAGCCTTTAAGAAAATACACATTAAAACCACAATGAAATAGCACTATGTGCTCACTAAAATGTTAACCATTTAAAGAGACTGTGCCAAGTGCTGATAAAGATGTGCAGAAGCTGGTATTTTCCTACAACGCAGGAGAAAATGTAAAATGGTACAACTTCGGAAAATAGGCAGTTTTGTCAAAAGTTAAACACCTGCTGTGTGATTCATCCATTCTACTCCTAGATAATTGTCAAGGAAAATAAAAACATGTCCATATAAATACTTGTACACGTATATTTACAGCAACTTTACTTGTAAAAGCATAACCTGGAAATAACCCAGACGTCTGTCAGCAAATAAGTGGTTAAACAGTTTGTGGTTTATCTATACAAATGGACTACTTCTTAGGAGGAAAAATATATGATTGATTAATATGTACAACATGGGTGAATCTCACAGTAATTACACTGCATGGAAGACTGCAGGTGATACAGTGTTCACTGTATGATTGCAACTCTGGAAAAGACAATCCATAGAGATAGAAAGCAAAATAGCAGTTGCTGGGGAACTGTGACAGGAAAGATCACAGAGGAACATGAGAAATCTTTGGAAGGTAACAGATATATTTATATTTTCATTGTAATAGTTTCAAAGGTATATCCATATGTCTAAACTTATCAAACTATACGTCATGTAGGAAGTTTATTACATACCAACTATACATTAGTAAAATTTAAATTTGAATATATATAACATCAGAATATAGATCAGAATAGCATAGGAACTAAATAATTTCTAAGTATTTCAATTTATGTAATGCCCAAATTAAGTTAACAGGAATTTTTTTATAAATTTAGAGTTAAATTATACCTGTTATGAAAAATTCTAAATACAATTTTATTTTAAATAGATTTTTGACAGTTTGAAAATGCCTCAGAATTATAGGAGACCTTGGCCATAGTCTTGAGAATTTGGATCCAGTTGGAAAATCGTGTCCTTCATGGTGACAGGTGGCAAGGGTGGCCTTAGCCTAACGGCAATAAATGATGGCTTCTCTAATTCCCATCGTTCTTACTCCACATACACAAGCATCTTCTTTTTATAATTTTCCTTTCCATTGCTGGTCTGCCTGGAGAGAGAAGTATATTGCTTATGATAGCAGAATTATTCTGAGCCAAGCAATACTCAAATTTAAATTACTTTCATTCCCTTTATATCAACCAGTTGGCATTCTGGATTTAAGAAGAAAAAGAAAGCCTGACTCAGATTGTCTAAAATCTTAAAACTAGAGCAAATATACTTCTCAAGAATTTAGATAAGATTTGTTCCTTCTAATCAGTTAATTATCTACTTTGCCATGTTCATAATTTGTTTAAACCCCGATGTTAACCTGTGATTCTGTAAGGGTTTGCCTGACTAAAATTTATAAACAGTGTAACAACTATAATTATCTTACCCTACCTTTTCTTTTCAAGATAATTATTTTGATTACTTTTCTAGCATAAAATCTTTGATAGTCTGGTCTTCCTAAAGTATGCATCATTCAAACAAGTGTGTCATTAGCTCATCACTAGATGTCTTAATTAGCTAAGGCTTTTTGAACCCTTCCACTCCTTACTTATTATGATCCTCCCTGAGCCATGCGTATTTCTGTTTCAAAATAATGAACCATTATTGTCTGCAGGTAGTCTGAAATCAGAATAAAAATGTTTTGATGACATATCAAATTTCAAAATATAATAAAAACTTAAAATGAGAAGAAGATTTAGAGTGTAACTTTCTCCAGGAAGTTAGCATCTCTTCCTCTTTGAGGATTCCTGATGCTCACGTGCCCTTTTAGAAAGGGTGGTGCTGTTGTGTAAGAAACTGTTGTGAAAGTCCCAGTTGTTCAAGGAAGCCCTGTTCATTATTGATCAACTTGAGTTGTATAGGGTTTTTCCCCCCTTAAGATAAACCCAAATCATTTTCCCCTCATCTCAGCATGTTAATCCAGAGTTTAGATAATACAGTAACAGTCATTTTTTAAGATATGACGCCTTTGGGTTTAGGTATAAATGTCATTTTTTTTAATCCATCCTATCCTCTTTGGAATATAGGCTAATTCTTTTCTTTCTTTCCTGACACTGCTGTAGATATTTAAAGATAATTTTATCTTGGATAAACCTTTCTAGTTCCTTTAAGTTTTCTTTTGAAATCATTTCTGGATTACTCCTATCCAGGTCCCATTTCAAATTTTAATTTGTCAGTATTATAGATTTGAATGATCCCTCCTTAGCTTTTCTGTGAGTCTGTTTCTCACTTTGATTTCATGCGTGGGATATAGTCTTTGCTTGCTTGTGTATTGCCTGCCTGTGCAGAGCTGCTGCTTCTTTTAGGGTATGGGCTACGGGGTAGGGGATCCCCTGTCAAGGGGGTCATTCTGTCTGCTCCTGTGGAGTAGAACACTTTACTTGCCTGGGGCTTTGTAACCATAAGTGAGTATCCCCTTGCCTGAGAATGAGGACATAGAGGTTTTATTTTCTGCTCTTCCTTCATCCTGTTTCTTTGTATCACTTTTTCTGCCTTTGAAATGTAGATAATATTTGCCAAGAGATATTCATTTGGTATTTTGTTTTCTATGAAGAAAATATACTTTATTAATATTTTATTTTATTATTATAAACATGATGTTATATAAATCCAGGCCTCAATCTTTTTTTTGTACCAGGGATCAAACTTGGACCCTTGCCACTTGCAAGGCAGGTGGCGAAACCACTGAGCCAAATCCCTGGCCCAGGCCTCAGTCTTATGAAAATAGTGTCATTCCTCTTTATCTGCAGGTTTCACATCTGTGGATTCAGCCAACCACAGATCAAAAAGAATTCCAAAAAGAAAAAGTTAAACTTGGTGCACACCGAGCACTACTCTGATCCGTGAAACTCTCTTTAGAACTCCAGTTGGAATATTGTCTGCCTCAAGCCACCTTCATGTACTGTATGGGGAGGCCAAAGACAGTAGCATCTTTACTGAACACACACAAGCATTTTTCTTGTCATTATTCCCTAAATTATATAGTAAACAACTACTTACATAGCATTTACATTGTTTTAGGTGTTATAAGTAACCTAGAGATGATTTAAAGTGTGTGGGAGGACAAGTGTAGGTCATATGCTTAGCACATGTAAGGCCCTGGTGGTATGCCCAGCACCAAAGCCAAAACTCACTTCTTATAATTTCTACAGTTGAAGAAAGGATACAGCTTAGCTTGGGCCTTTTTTGTAAGGTCTCTCATAGGCTTTTATCAAGGCTTAATTGGAAAGGATCTACTTTCAAGCTCATGTGTCATTTTATATAAGGGACTTAAGTAACATCAGATTTTGATGTCCATGAAGATTCTGGGACCAACACCCTGCAGATACTGAAGGAAACTTGTAATGGTATTAAACAGAGCTCTAGTTAGTACTATCTGTCTAAGTCAGCAGTTTGCAAACAATAGCCTGCAAATTCTTCTTGCTGCTTGTTCTTTTGTGGCCTTTGTGCTTAAATGGCTGGGGAAAAAGCCAAATGATAGTATTTTCTGATATATGAAAATCATTTGAAATTCAGATTTTAGTGCTCATCAGTAAAGTTTTATTAGCACAAAGACATGTTCACTCATATTTTCTCTGGCAGCTCATGTTACAACAGCAGAGTTGAATACTTGTGGCAGAAACCATAAAGCTTGAAAGCCTAAAATAATTGTTTCTCTGATTCTGTATTAGTTGTTCATTATCCATCATCAAATAACAAATTATGCCTAAAACTTAGTAGCTTGAAACAGCATACACAGTAGAGGAGTAGCTCAGTGGTAGAGCACATACTTAGCATATACAAGGCCCCAATTGTGTCTCTAGCACCAAAACCAAAAAAACATTTCTTATAGTTTCTTTGAATCAGGAAAGGAATCTGAGCTAGATCCTCTTCTTCAAGGTCTCCCATAGGCTGAGCTAAATGTTATCTCAAGGCTGAGTTGGAAAGGATCTGTCTCCAGATTCATGTGTTTGTTGGCAAATTTCAGTTTCCTTTCTATTTTTGGACTGAGAGTCTCAGATCCTTACTGGCTGGTAGCCAAAGACCACCCCCCGGTCCTTGCCATGTGGGCTTCTTGATCATGGCAACTAACTTCATCAAAGTATGTGAGTTGCAAAGGCAATAGAGGGCCTGCTTGGAAGATGAAATATTTTTTAACCTAATCATGCAAGGGACACCTGTCCTCTGCGGTGTAATATCAAATGTAATAAAGGTGCTTAGCCGAGTCCACACTAAAGGAGCTGAATATACAATGATACAGTGATCACTGGGGAGTTTCTTCAAGGTTTACGTACCATGGGACCTTCACAAAAATGATTGCCAACCATTGGTTTGAGTAATTAACTTATTAACATCCTTCCAGGGAACTTTTCTCTTTAGGATATTATTTTAACATATTGTTGTTGTGTGACTTGCTACATTCTTCTGAATACAGAACGTTGATTTGTCAATTATAACCTTGAATAGACTTATTAATGTTTTAAAAATTTTTATGTTGATATCTTAATTTGGAGTAACATAGAATGTATACTACTTGGTCATGGTGTATAATCTTCTTGATGATTTTTTGTATACTGTTTGCCAGTATCTTATTTAGAATTTTTGCATCTGTATTGATGAGGGAGATTGGCCTGTAGTTCTCTTTTTTGGTTGGATCCTTCTCCAGTTTTAGTATCAGAGTAATGCTTGCTTCCAGGATGAGTTTGGCAGTATTGCTTCCCTTTCAATTTCATTAAAGAATTGGAGAGTAGTGGCATTGGATCTCTAAGTTTCTTTGTTGATAGATTTTTAATTATCTCTTCAGCTTCATTGATATTAAGTTATGTAGAATTTTTATATCTTCTTTATTCAGCTTGGTAATTTATACATATTTAGGAATCTGTCCAAGTAGTATTCATCCCAGGGATTCAGGGATGGTTGAACATATGCAAATCAATGAATGTAATAAACCATATTAACAAAACCAAGGACAAAAACCACACGATCATCTCAGTAGAAGCAGAAAAAGCATTTGACAAAGTCCATACCCATTCATGATAAAAAACCCTACAGAAAACTGGAACAAATGGTCTTTATCTCAACCTGATAAAAGCCATCCATGACAACCAACAACCAACATTATACTATATGGTCAAAAACTAAAAACTTTCACTCTAGAATCACGAAGAAGACAACGTGTACACTATTGGCACTCCTATTCAATATAATTCTGTAAACATTAGCCAGAACAATTAGACAAGAGAAAGAAATAAAAGGAGTAAGGATAGGAAAAGAAGACATTAGATTATCATTATTTGTGGATGACATGATACTCTACATATAAGACCCCAAAACTCCTCCAAAAGACTTCTAGATTTAAAAACCAACTTTGGTAACAAAGTCAACATTCAAAAATCAATGACATTCCTGTACATGAATAACAAACTCAATGAGAGAAATTAAGGAAACCATACCTTTCATGTAGTATAAAAAAAGTCATATACTTAGGAATCAATCTGATAAAGGAAGAAAAATACCTTTACATTAAAAACTACAGAATTCTGGGATTGGGAATTTAGCTCGGTGGTACCACACCTGCCTTGCAAGCGCAAAGTCCTGAGTTCAATCACCGGCACCAAACAAAAAAACAACAACAGCAACAAACTACAGTATTCTGAAAAAGGAGACCAAAAAGAATACCCAAAAATGGAAAGATAATCCTTGTTTTTGAGTAGGAAGAACCAATATAGTAAAAATGTCCATATTTCCAAAATTGTTATACACATTTAATGCAATCTTAATAAAAATACCAATAGCATACCTCACAGAATTAGAGAAAACAATCCTAAAATTCATTTGGAACCCAAAGAGATCTAGAATAGCAAAAACAATTCTGGGCAACAAAGGCAAGGCTGAAGCATCACAATCCCTGACTTGAAATTATATTACAAAGCTTCCATAAAAACAGAATGGTACTGGACCTCCCCCCGCCCCAAAAAAAAGGATCAGCAGAACAGATCATAAGATGCAGAAACACTCCAAAGACACTCAACCACCTTATTTTTGACAAAGGAGCCCAACACCTTCACCGGAAGACAGCCTCTTTAATAAACGGTGCTGGAAAGCTGGCTTTCCACATGCTGAAGATTAAACCTAAACCCCTATCTCACCATGCACTAAACTAAAATCAAAATGGATCAAAGATCTAAATATTAAAACAAACACTAAATCTTCTGGAAGATAGAATAAGTAGAACTCTTAAAGACATAGGTGTAGGCAAGGCTTTATGGGAAAAAAGAACCCAATCTCACAGGAAATATTACAAAGAATCAGCAAGTGGTATCTCATTTAAAAACTTTTGCACAGCCAAAGAGACCACCAACAGAGTGAAGATGCAAACCACAGAGTGGGAAAAAGTTTTTGCTAGCTGTTCCTCAGACAAAGGAATAATATCTAGAATATATAAAGAACTCAAAAACATCAGACCACCAAATTTAAAGACCTAATCCAAAAATGGGCATCTGAAACAAATAGACACTTCTTAGATGAAAAGTAGAAACAGCAAAGAAATATGTGAAAAGTGCTCTCAACAACACTGGTCATTCAAGAAATGCAAATTAAAACAACACTGAGATTCCATCTCACCCCAGAAAGAATGACTCTTATCAAGAAATCAACCAATAACAAATGCTGGAGGGGCTGTGGGGAATAAGTAACCCTTCACTGTTGGTGGGAGTATAGGCTGCTGCAGCCACTGTGGGAATAAGTGTGGAGACTCCTCAAAAATCTAAAACTAGAGGGTTCATTTGACCCAATTTTTCCCCTTCTGTTATCTTCCCAAAAGAGTTAAAAGCATCATACCACAGTGATATATGCTCCCCCTTGTTTATAACAGCACAGTGTAAAATAGCTAAATCCTGGAAACAGCCCAAATGCCCAGTAAGTGACCAGTGGATAAAGAAATGCTTATCAGTGGATGAATGGATAAATAAGATGTAATATATATATAGTATATAGTATATATATATATAATGGAGTACTACTCTGCTATTAAGAAGGATAGATTTGAGATATTTCTAGGTAAATAGATGCACCTGAGACCATACTCCTTTTTTTTTAAGCAAAACATTTATTGGTATATTTAGATACACATAATGATAATATTCATCCTAGGGAAATTGTACCTGTACATGATATATCTTCTTTTTTCCCATTCCAATACTCTTAAGTAAAATAAATTAGACACACATATTTAAATATCACATTGTTTCTCTGTTTGTGAGAAGCCAAGGGGGTAAATAAAGGCCAAAGTGGATAATAGATATTGGGAAATGAGAAGAAAATGGTTTTTTTTTTAAAGAATATAAATATCATTATTTTTACCTTATTTTAAGAAGAGTTCAAATTTATTTTTTTCTTTGGCTCACTTTTTGAGTCCTTACAATAAAATTATTTTGTGGTTTTGTTGTTTGTTTGTTTTATTTTTTAGTTTTTTGAAACAGGGTCTCAATATATAGCCCAGGCTGGCCTCAAACTCACAGCGATCCTCCTGCCTTGGCCTCCTGAGTGCTGGGATTACAGACATGTGCCACCACACCCGGCTGATGAAATTCTTCATTGGTATATTTTCTAAGGCCTCCTTGATTCTCAATTTGCTGTTCCTTTTTTCTCTTTCTTCATTGTAGGTATTTCTGTACCTACTGTTGTCCTCTCTGCTTCCCAGGGTCTATTAGCATTGTCACCATCACTGTCCACCTGATAGTACCTTTTCTTCTACTTGTTGCAATTGCAGCTTCAGTCCAGCATCCAGGAACCAAAGGGGAGTTGGGGTGGGGGTGGAACCACCACCCAGTGGAGCACACATGCCTCAGCTCAGAATCTCTCTTCCTCAGGTCACCCTTGGGGGTGAATCACGCCACATTACTGTTGTTCTGCAAGGCTGCTTCTGGTGCCCAGGGGTGTGGAGTGGCGAGATAACCCGCCTGCAGGTCCATCAGAAACAGTACCAGTCTGGTTATCATCCCCTGTGCCTCCCTCACTTTCACTGCTCCCACCTGAGGCCTGGCCCTCTGCTCTTTCTAGGATAATGGCCCCATGTGGTCACTTTGCAGCTAGTGGTTTTTATGCCACCATGCCCATACCTGTGCTTTCCACCTCACATTCTGGAAAAGAGCCATGGGGAGAAGCCATTGGCCCCTCTGATTCATGACTCTTGGTCTCTGGAGCAACCTGCATTTCTCATGTGCTTATGGTTGTCCATGACCCCCAAAAGCCTTCATCATCTGGGATGAGTTTTGCCTCTGTACTTCAGCTCTTTTTCTCTGACTCTGGCTATTATCCATTTAGCAAACTGAAATTTTTTGAATTCTCTCCTGTGGGCACCAAACATGGCCACTCTTGATGTCATGCAGCTGCTTTGCTCGAAGGCACCCCAGGTTCTGGGTTCTCTACCTTCTCTTGCCACCATCATTGTGCCCTAGTTAGAAAGAGGTACTCTAATATTGATAAGCAAGAAGTCAGGGAAGCAAGAGCTTCACATGAGAAACCTGTGGGGGTGATGTTTGCCAATAAAAGCAAGAGTGAGTGCCTTCACCTAAGGTGTGTCCAGGAACATCTACTGAACCAGGAATCTCAACTGTGTGAGAGGCTGAGAGGAGCCCAGGCACACAAGTTTGGTGCACAAAGGAAGCCTTAGCCACAGAGAGGAAGGCAATTCAGGGTAGTAGCTACCATGGTCTTTTAGGAAGATGCTGTAAGTTGAAAAGATAGTTATTTCCGGTACAGTGCCAGATCATGCATACATCTTTGGTTCCCCTAACTTTGTAAGGAACAGAGCTTTCCTCCTTGAATGTCAGAAGCAATGGCATATGGCATCCCAGGCAGTGGGAGCAAGAGACCTTTGGCAGTGTCCTGGGCAGAGAGGGAAACGAGATGCCTTATGTGAGTGTGAAAAGGACTACATTGCTGTACTGTGTCCTGAGAGATGTTTTAGTAAGCACATCCTTAAGAGATTTCCTCACTGTGGGAATATCACAGAGTAGACTTAGACAAACAAGAGGCAGTACGATCTTGTGGGATCACTGTTGTGTATTCAGTCCATCACTGACCAAAATGTTACACACAGCACAAGACTTGTCTTGGGCTTTCCTAGGAATCATGTGAGATATGAGGATAGTTGTAGATTCCACAAAAGCAGGCCAAAGACTCAGTCTCTCGTATAGCAATCTGTCTCTCTCTTTCTCCCTCCCTCCTTCCCTCACTTCCCCACCCCATGTCTCTCTCTTGAGAGGGGCTTTCTGTGTTTCCCAAAGTGTCCTCTAACTCACATTCTGCCTGTTTTAGACTCCCAAATAGTTGGGATTATAGGCATGCGCTACCACACCCAGATCATTTTATTGTTCTTTTTTGGTACCGGGGATCGAACTCTGGTCCTTGCACTTGCAAGGCAGGCGGTGGAACCACTGAGCTAAATCCATGGCCCCATTTTATTGTTCTTAAAGACTCAACTGTGTGACTTAGGGAAACAGGTTACACAGACCAGGGACATACTCCATGACACCTAAAGGGAAACAGTGAGCTGGGACTCTGCTTCTGGGGCAGCCAGACCCGTGGCTGGAGGAAGGCACGCTCCTTTGCAACTGCACCCACAGCACTGCTCCGAAGGGACCACTGCATGCCAAGCTGTGTGCAGAGAAGCCCACTCACATTCTGGGCTGGAATCCTTCCAACGCTGAAAAGTAGGTAGTAGCACTGTACAATGAAGAAAGTGGGGAGCAGCTTGCCTGCAGGCGCAGACCGGCTGTGAGATTGGACTGAGTCCAGTACCAAGTGACTGGAAGGCTGCTTCACGCGGTCTCCTGGGGAATGCTTATGTCTGTGCTGCTGTTGGTGTTCATAGCCCAGCAGATGTTTATTTCAGGTAAAGGACTGCAAAGCAATGGCCTCCAGACAGAGGAGTTGGTTTCTATCGTCAGTGGAGTATTTGCTGAATGTTTTTTGACTCCTAACAAGGAAGAGAAATATAATGGCCTAGCCTTGTCCTAAGGAAACACACATGGTGTATTCAAAGATGTGGAAGAAATACGTGAGAATTCATTACATCAGGGAGTTTCGACAACTGTATAAGTGGCAAGCAGAATACTGTGAAAGTGCAAAGGAAGTGTGGATCCTTGGGGACCAGGTTGCCAGAGGTGTACTGGGCAGATCAGTGTAGGCTGGGGCCCAGGGGGAAAGAATGCCACACAGGTGGTGGTGAGCATGCGCGGCTGCCAGGCGGCCACGCACAGGAAGGAGCTTCTAGACCCTCTTCCTCTCCACTGCTCCTGCCGGTAGGTTTGTGATTTGTAAATGAAGTTCATTTCATTGTCGCTATTCTAAAAGTAATGTAAATAATAGCTTAAAACATTCACAAGGGGAAAACTGTCTGTAATAATTCCCAAAGACAAGCCCTGTTAATATTTTAATGTTACTTTTTTACTAAGATGTTGTTATTACTAAAAACATGATTTTATATTTGTTTTTGCTTAAGTTTATGGCATAACATTCTCTAATTACAAATTCTTTGTAAGCACTGGGTGTATAGTATACTACTTAATGAATATCCTACAATATGCTTAACTATTCCAGTAGTGTTGGGGTGAAATTTCGAGTACAGAAAGTTTACTGAAAGCTCTTTCTAATTTAGGATGACAGATAAATAGTTCTGTAATTCTGAGATCATAGGAGAACCAGAAAGAGTCAACAGCGTAAAGTGATGAAAGATGAAAGATTGTAAACTTTTAAATGGAAGAAAAATAGAACCACAAGGCCGGGGATGTAGCTCAGTGTTTCCATTATCTGCCTCGCAAGCACAAGGACCTGAGTTTAAACCCTGGTACCAAAAAAAAAAAAGTAAGAAAAATAGAACCAAACAAATGATGCGCTAGGACACGTGCCACCTGTAGCATGCTCTAAAGACAGGTACATCATGAAACTGAGGAAGAAAAGCTGCCGAGTGAGCAAGATGTAGCATGTAGCATTAGGCACTTATTTATCCACTAACTAGGGAATAAGTTAGTAAACAAAATAGAATCCTTCTTCTTTAAGAGCTTACATTTTATTTGGGAGAGGGAAATAATAGACAAATATATAATGTACCATGAAGAAAATAAAACAGTAAAGGAACCAAGATGGGGAAGCAGCTAAAGTGGGAAGAATGGTTAGGAAGTCTGCTCTGAAAAAGTGACCCTTGAATAAAGACCTTATTGGGGTGAGGAAGGAACATGACCTGTTCTTGTGAACACTGCTGTGTGAAAAGTCAGTGATGCTTTCCTAGACACCTTTGTTATTGTATATTTCAGTTAACAGAAAACACATGCACAATGTTTCATAGATTCATTTTTTTCTAAAACATTTTATTATGAAAGTTTCTAAACATTAGTTGCAGTGGACGCCCATACAGACCACCTAGGCTGAACCGTATCTCACCATCCTTGCTTGTGGTCTGTCTGCCCTTCTCTCTTTCCTCTCTGATCAGAGCTTTAACTTAAACTTGGTGTCCTTACCCTTCTTTCTGTGAGATCTGAAGCTAATCAGTTGTGAATATCTTTTACTACAGAGATTTTCAGAAACTGAAATAGGAAATATATTTGTATTCATTTTTACATTATTATGGACTCATTTTGGTTTTTTTTACATGTAACCTGCCAATCCATTCAGTTTGTTTAGTGTTGTGGTGCAAAGCAGGGTCTTGGTGGTTTTCGATTCATTTGTTGAATAATCCAGTTTACATAGTATGTTGGTCACCAGGTTTTATAAATGCCTACATGTTTTCAAGATGTCTCTTCTGTTCACTTGATTTTACTGTTGATTTATTTTGCTACAACCTCACTTTTACAATTTTACTTCACAATAAACTTTAATAAATAGGCAAATCATCCCCAGCTTTCTTTTTCACAGTGTTCTTAGCTGTGTCATAGTCTTATTCTCACGAATATTAATCACGCTAATATTTGAAAATGTCTTGTTGAAATTTTAATTAATGTTTACTTTTCTAGCTTTTTTTGAAATGACTCTTTTGTCCTCTATAAAACAGGGATGATACTAGTGGTCTTTAATAGGATTGTTGCCTGAACTACATGATAACACATGTAGTGTTGAATGTGATGTATCAACTCAGAGCCTGTTCTGGTTTTCTAGAAGGCTCTAAGATTTATTTGGCCCTAATTGCAGTCCATTTCTGGAGTTTCCCAGATCCATTTTGAAGCAAGGAAAACAATTTTTTGGGATTTTTACCAGTTCAGAAATCAAACAAATTGGAGGAGGTAAAGTAGCAACAATAGCCAAGAAATGTCTCCCTGTCCTTGCTGCAGGATGCTCTGGTATTATTGTGGCAGGTGTTCCATGGGAGACCTCCACCGTCACCACCTCTGCACTGCCTGTTCTGGACAGCCAGCGGGGCCCCAGGTTCAGATCAGCATGCGCATGCACATACCACAGACAGCTGAAATCTGGCACCAATGTTATTTACCTTTATAGAGCTCAGGGCTACTTGCCCTCCATAGAGGGGGCAGGACAGGGAAGTGTGTCAGCATAACGGCATCAAACAGCTTCATCAGGGGCCCTCTGGCCACCTTGGCAGGGCTTCCCAGCCCACAGAGCACACACACACACACTCAGTCAACAGTGAGAAGACCATGCAGTGAGTGTGGATGACCCCAGCATGGGAATCAGCACAGCAATTGTGTCTTACAACTACCTGGGGAGAAGAGTAACACACAAGTTCCTGCTCCCCAAAGTCCTTAATATAGTCCTGGAAGAGAAACCCCTCAGGGCCTGTGTGCCTGCTCACTTCTCAGCAAAGTGAGGCTCTCTTCCAAGGCTGGCTGCCAACAACCTGGCATAGCTGCCACATTCATCTTAACCTGGTACACCTCTAGGAAACATTATAAGAAAACTTACCTATCTGCACTATTTCCCCCTCTGAAGAAGTACCCGTAACTGCTGTGAGGGGGCAAAAGGCGAAGACACCTCTGCCTACTTCCAGCCAAAGAGGGTCATAGTTGTGATTAGCAGTTAGAGTTACTCTACAGAGGGTTTAACTAAAGGCCTTCAATCTGTAGTATTGCACATTGGTAAGTTAATTAGATATCTTGTAGGCAGTTATACAGGGCCACCCTCAAGTAGCCAGCCCTCAAGGAGCCAACAGGGAGGACAATCAAGACACATTCACTGAAGGTCAGAATTGTAAAAGGAGAGAAACTGCTATATCTTTGTGCTTTCCCTGGGGATGAATAGCAGTGATTGATATTCTAAATAGGTTTCAGTCACCTGGCCACCAAAGTCTTAGCCCAGCTTTTCCAGGAAATATCCCTGATTCCCAGCCTTACTGAAAATCATTGTATATTGCTATGTGACTGGGTCCCCCATTTGACCCCCATTTAATCAGTATTACCTGGGTGACTGTGCTTGTAATCTTATTGGTTGGTCTTGGTTTTGCCCCACTTCATGTCCTCCTTGTAATTTTCCATTGGGTCTTAGAGTTTTGCCCCGCTTTGTACCCACCTCACCACATGGCTTTGCTATATAAAACATCTTTGAAAATTAGGGTGAGTGGGCAACCCACTTTCTGGTCCCCCTTCTGTCTTAGAAGCTTTCTTTCCCTCAATAAATTTTTCCTACTCTTAAATGAATAAATAAATAAAGGCCTTTGATAGGTGCCAGATGTTATTATCTTAAAAGCTGCATAGCTTTTAAGTCTGGAGGAGAAAAAGCCAAAGACAGAGTTAAGAATGCATGGGCCATATTATAAAGTCAGCAGGATTGCTATGAATACAGCCCATGAAGAGGACAAAGAGAAGGTCCAGGGGACTTCAGAATCCAACACAGAAGTCATACTGTACACTTGAGCAGTTATGAACTTTACAAAGTCGACCTGGTGGATCCAATAAGAGAAGTCTAGCACATTTGTCATTGGTTCCATTTGTATGACTGATTGGAGTTTGGCAGCCTCTAGGCAACAATAAACAAAATTTAAGAAATTAGAGTATGCATATTCTAAGCATGAACACACTAGAATGAAAGGGCAGGTTGGGGAGAAAGTCACACTTAGAAATGGAAATAGTGATTGAACCTGCTGGTCTTGGATTCTTTCATTGATAGAGGTTATATAAAAGTCTGATACTTTGTCATCAGTCTCTCTAGTTTTAGTTGTAAGAGACAATTTAAAGAACAAATTTTGCTAAGAGATACAAACTCTAGCTGAGCTCATATAGATTTTACCATAGTTTTTTTCCTAATGAGCCATAACCATGGTCAGCTACTGGTAGAGCTGGAAATTGAAGGGGTCAGTGACTGGAGACCCTTTTAATATCTAGCATTATTACTATGGCATTCTTTTATACCTCTTTTGGTTATTTTCTTCTGGGTGTTTAAGACCAAGTTAGAGTGAGAACTGTGTCACTCAACATGAATCTCTTGCTATCTATCAAGGTCAGTTAAGTCTCTTCAGACATTATTTTGGAACTATGCATAGAGCCTCTCAGCTCCTCTGTCAGTCAGCCGTCAGGATATGTCACAGCCTTGCTTGACTATGTTGCTTTCAGTGAAAGCGTGGGACACATTTCCCTTGTGGTGACCCTCCATTGGCAGATCTTGTAGACCTTGAGGGGCCAGGGCCAAAATATTGGCCCAATTACCTTTCCAGTTTTGGTCTCCAGACTTCCGTTGTTGAACACCCAGAAGACAAGATCCGTGACATTAGTAGCTTAACTATTATAATTTTGTCTTTAAGCACTTTGAAGTATGAAGCTCAATTAGACAGGCTGTTATGTCTTATCAACCATAGTTGTTCTAGTAGTTGAATCCCTCTGACCAGTAATCTCCAAAATGATATAGAGGGGAAGAGATGTAACTCCCAAACCTACTAGATAGACGAAACGCGAATTTGTGTTCTCTAAAAGTCAAAGAATGAATTCTAAGAACAACAGAGGTTAAGAGTAGGAAAAATTTATTGAGGGAAAGAAAGCTTCTGTTTAAGAGAGACAGAAGGGGGACCAAAACGTGGGTTGCCCCAAGGTCCTTAATTTTAATCACTCATTTATTTTTCTCAATAAATTCTCCGTCTGACTTGCCTGTCTGTTTACAGCAGCAAATAATGAAGCAGATGCTTTCAGTCCCTGAAAGCCATAGCTCTAGTACCTGTTTTCAGATAGCAAGAGTTGGCTCATATCCCCGTGACGCTAACTTTCCCTGTCTCGGGGGACTTTCCTCTTCAGTCCTGTTGGCCAGTGGGGAGGGAAACAGGACAGCCAGCTTCCTATTTGTCCTTTTAAATCTGAGTACTGAATTCACTTACTTGAATTTTCTGAGTTCTTTAGGTTGTGAAGTTTTGAATTAGAGAACCTAGCCTGTATGTCAGAGATCCAACCCAGTCTCAAGCATTCCCTACCTCTTGTTATTTTTCCTGCTGAAATAGTTGGGATTTTAGCTTTCCAGTGGCATTGACTTCTACTGAAAAATGATGAAATATTTATTTCTGCTCATTTGAGTTTCAGAAATATGATTTCATGATACCTCATTTTAAATACTTTTTTAGCTTTATTGGTTCTTAAGTTTTGTTTCTTTTTTTACTTTTATTAACCATCTTAAGTATTTTTCTCTCCTGCATGTAGTTCAGTTTCAGAGTGTATTTCACCATACTTGTTTTTGCTAAAAATGCTGTCACTTGTAACATCATCCTCTGGTTGTTTTAACAGCAAATTTTATCACCTACAGGAGAATATTAAAAAGTGAGCCTCCATACCCCCAAGACATGAGTGCATTAGCTAAAGACCTGATTCAGTGTCTGCTGATGAAAGATCCCAAGAAGAGGCTGGGATGTGGCCCACGGGATGCAGATGAAATTAAAGAACATCTCTTCTTTCAGGTGAAATTCATTGAGCAGATAGCTTCACACCTCTGCTGTTGTCAGAGAACTAGGCATTCTTGCTGAGAAGACTGAACACAGTTCCTGTGGGGGTCATTTTCCACCTATGTTAGCATTCTTTCTTTTGTGGTCCTGGGGATTATTGAACCCAGGGCCTCTGCACTGACCAACATCTTGAGCCCTTTTTTTTTCAATTTTTTCAATTTTTACTTTTTGGGATTTTGTTTGTTTTTGGTACTGGAGATTGAACTCAGGACATTGTACTTTCGAGGCAGGTGGTCGAACCACTGAGCTAAATCCCTGGCACATTTTTACTTTTTGAGCATCTCCCCAAGATGCTAAGTTGCCAAGTTACCCGGGCTGGGCTTGAATCTTCAGTTCTCCTGCTTCCCCTCCCAGAGTGCACCACTATGCCCAGCTTTTTTAATGACAAAGACCCGTTAGGAAGGGCCAGAATTCTATTTATGTAGACCAGAGTAGTCTTTTCCTCCCTAAGTATAATGGGAGTGGGGAAGATCATAATCATAGCATTCCATTTTTTCTGTACTGATCAGTTTGTTTCTGAGAAGTACTTTCCATTTATGACTTTGGGATTCTGGCATAGAGACGAAGGAAACTTGTTACATTTCTTGCTTCTTTCTCAGCCTGTGAGCTGTTAGTGGCACCATGTTTCATCTTTTAGATAGTAATTTCATTTCTTCTTCTGTTCCCAGGAAAAATGTTAAAAAATTCAAACCTATTTCTCAGTGCATATCTATGGCAGATACAGAGTTATTTCTTTATTTTCTTTATTTTCGCTGTGACTGGGCTTTTCTTATAATGAAAAAGCCTGATAGGAGACCACTCTACTGAGTAGAAAACATCAGTACAGTTTTCTTTGCTCAATTTAGTCCTAGTTTACACCAAGTAATAATGACTGAATTGACTAGATTGTTTAAGTAGTCAAACCTGGGATGCTATGGCCTTAATTTCTAATAGGCTAATGTTTTTAAATTCTTTAATCGTATCAACAAGCATGATCTAAACGTTTATATCATCCAAATTTTCCTTCTTATTCTGTAAACTAGAACATTTATTATCACCGACACAAATGAATATACAAAAATTTGTCAAGTTAACATTTTATTTACTGCTTCTTAGCTATAGTAAAACAAATATTCATTGAAAATAAGAACTATCTCTGTATACTTCATTGCACAAAAAAGAGCATGTTCAGGGCTGGAGATCTAGCTCAGTGGTACCGCCTGCCTCACAAGCACAAGGTCCTGAGTTTGATCCTCGGTACCAAAAGAAAAAAGAGCATGAGCATGTTTATTTCAGTTCCTCAGTGTAATCATCTTTTAAAATATTACTTCACATTTTACAGTTCAGTGAGAACATTTTGAGAAACACATTTAGATAAAATGATTAGTATTTCATAAATTCATATGAAAGATTATTATTTGAACAAACCATTTCAAATATGTTACTCATAAATTTGCCTGAAAAATTAACAATCAAGTAAAATTCAAGAAAGTATTTAGGCAAAATACACCCAATTTTATTTTCCTAGGATCTTTTTCTTCATTGTTCCCTGTATTTGTGAATATTACAGTATATCGTTCATATTTGAAAAATTTCTTGATAGCTTGGAATAATAATTTAAAGCTATTTAATTGCTTTTTAAATGATAAACTTTTAGCGTGATCAGAATTCTACTTGTTAAGACCTAAATGGTCTCGCCCCATAAATGGAACAGGAGTGGGAAGTACCACAGTAGCATTCAATTTTCTGCATCTCAAACATTCTCATGCCAACGATGTACTTCTCTAAATTACCCTTTTACTCTAGAAGTTTCTTTTAGAAACTTTACAATAGCCAAGTGCAAATTATGTACTTTTAACATTACAGCCGTATAGAAGAAAAAACACATACAAAAAGAACACCAGCCAGAAAGTCGAGAAACTGTTCAAATCCTGATTCTTCCACCAGCTAGGGTTTAAAGGAAAAGGGTAATTCTTATTTCTGAGCCTCCGTTTCCTTCTGGATCAAATAAAGAGGATGAACTAAATTGTCTTTAAAACCCATTCTAGCTGGAAAGGAAAATGTAAAGATCTGTAATTTAATGATTTTATTTCCTTTGCTTCCACGGGGAAACATAATAAAAACATTTTGTGGTAGCAATTAAACAGTGAAATTCATCAACTAGGAAGTACAGGTACATTTTACCATCACTAAAATCAGTATGCATTCTGCTTGCCTTGTTAGCACAAGGTCCTAAGTTCGATCCCCAGTACCAAAAATTTTCTGAAAAATCAGTATGCATCTTACAATGAATGTCATCTCATGATTCTAATAATGCTGTTTCCTTTCTTATGGATATGATGTATGTACTATCAGTAATGCCATCCTAGATTTGAAGAAATTTGGTAATGGCAGATCTGTCAAAAGTCAATCAGTATTATCTAAGGGTATTTTAAGTGAAAAAAAGGAACATAAAGAGGGTTGAATTTGAATAATATAAAAAAGTCAATTACTCAGTGTCTAATATGGGCATGGTTTATCCTTTAGGGAAGATAAGAGGCAGGGTCTACAATGTTGCATACAACTGAATGAGAAAAGAGCAATTGCATCACTGTAATACTTTCATTTAAACATATGGGCATAAGCAGATGCTTGATTAATAGTGAGTATTTTTTAATCTATCCAGATGACCCAGAGGAAAAGCAAGTACAAGGGAGACTTCAGTTAACGCTGCCTCTAGAAAATAAAGATATTTCTTTAGAGTTAATAGCCACAGAACATTTAAACCCCTTTACTGCACTTTTGTTTTGCTTTGTTTTGTTTAAGGGTTTTTGTTTTGGGGGCCCTTTGCCAGAAGGCTCAGAACAAAAGTAATTTTTCTGGTATTTCTAAGGGTGAACGAGGGTGTGTTGGTGCCCCCTAGAGGATACTGTGAGACTCAAAGGGAGGAAAGAGGCTCACTTTCAGAGGAGGCCTCTGCAGGATTAGCTCGGTGCCACAGCTAGAGATGGGCTCGGGGGTGGGATGGGATCATCAATTTGAAATATGCGCATTGTTTTTAACTTCTCTCCCGATTAATTAAAATACTACTCTGTCTTTGTTATTCATAGGAGATATGTACAATTTTTGTTTACTTCTGCTTTTTACCAATTTTCTTTCTGTGCTGTAGAAAATAAATTGGGATGACTTAGCTGCCAAAAAAGTCCCGGCACCATTTAAACCAGTCATCCGAGATGAACTGGATGTGAGTAATTTTGCTGAGGAGTTCACAGAGATGGACCCCACCTATTCTCCTGCAGCCCTGCCCCAGAGCTCCGAGAGGTTGTTCCAGGTAATGCCCAGGTGTTCACCTATATTGCTTTGGGTAAAAGAGATCAGTTTTCCCATATGAAAGTCATTTTGTTGGCTTCTTAAACCTGGGGTTCTCTAATCTTCAAAAGTATTAAGTGAGGAGATATTTCAGATTGCTCACTGAAGCTAAGAGTTTCTAAATAGCAGGCGTTGTTTCTGCATTTATTTTTATATAATGATACCTTAATTTCATACCTACTGTTTTTTTTTCGGGGGGGTGTTTGTTTGGTTTTGGTTTTTTTGGTACCGGGGATCAAACTCAGGCCCTTGCCCTTGTGAGGCAGGCAGTGGAACCACTGAGTCAAATCCCTGGCCATGTTTTATTTTTATTCAGGTTCTTTTTATAGAAATTACAATAATGCTTTATTTTTACCCCAATTCATGTAAAACATTCTTTAGTTCATAATGTTGTCTCATTTTTTATCTTGAGTGAATAATCTTACTGCTTTCCCCCTCATAAAGACTGAGAAAGAATTTTATAGAGAGAGTTCTTTATCGGACTTCAGATAATCTATTAATTGGCACTCCTCTAAGTGCCTGTAGTGCCATTTAACCTGATCATCAAGGCTGTGTCTCTTCCTCGCTTCACTTCCCTGTTTAGCATATGGCCACGCACTTAGTAGATGTTTGTTGTTGAACTAGTGAATGCTTAAGTTTGGACAGATTAATCATGCGTCATTATATCACTTCTGGCTCACCACATCATCATGTCATTAGATGGGCTCCTTTTCAAAACCCAACGTTAAATTTAACTATTGTTGGGCCAAGGATTTGGCTCAGTGGTTCCAGCGCCTGCCTCGCAAGTACAAGGACCCGAGTTTGATCCCCAGTGCTAAAAAGAAATTGACTATTGTCAAGAAATAGAACACAAGTCAAATAATTGCTGAGCTAGAAACTAACTTTAATGAAAATTGTTATTTTCCTAGTTTGCATCCCAGTGGCACTGGTATTTTCTTGATTGAAAGACTACTATGTTTAATATCTTGATGATATCTTTTTTGAGACATTAGTTATGTTTATAAGCAAACAATTACCAGCAAAAAGCAAAGTATAGTTCTGAGTCAATTTGGGATTAGGATAGGAAAGAAGTGTTTTTCTGCCTTTTTATTGAATTGGTTTAATTCTACCAGAAGATGGCATTATCTCCTTCTGAAAAGCATTTTTCTATTTAATTGAAATGACTCTGCATTTGGAATTACAAATAGAATGAAATTAGATTCATCTCAACAATCATTTGAGTATTTTCTAAGAAAAAAATGTTCTCAGTCTACTCTGTGCTAAACTGCAGAATGGCAAGTCTTCATTCTTCACCTTCCTTCTCTTTTGCAGGGCTATTCTTTTGTTGCTCCTTCTATCCTATTCAAGCGTAATGCAGCTGTGATCGATCCTCTTCAGTTTCACATGGGAGTGGAACGCCCTGGGGTGACACATGTGGCCAGGAGTGCCATGATGAAGGTATAGATTCATGGTCACTTCATGGTTTGCATGAGTGTTTAAATATTAACACTAACATTCTCAAGTTCCATCAGTTTCATAGATTTACCGTTCAGCTAAAGTGCAATTTTAGAAAATGAGTAAATAAGTGGAAATAGCAGCATGAGCCCTTAAAGAATTAACATAAAAAAAGAATTATTAACATCAATTTGAATGAGCTTTTTGCGATCAAGTATGTACTTTAATGATATAGATAAAAATAGACATTAGAAGAATAGAAATAAGATGAATTTTAGATGATAAATATATTTCATTCTTTCTTTTTTTTTTTTTTTTTTTTTTTTTTTTTTTTTTTTTTTTTTTTTTTTTTTTTTTTTTTTTTTTTTGGTACCAGGGATCAAACTTGGGTCCTTGTGCTTGCAAGGCAGGCTATGGAACCACTGAGATAGATCCCCAGTCCCATATTTATTAATATTAATAATGTTGCATTACTTTATAGCTTTACTTATTCCTTGTGTATTACTAACCTTTTCTTAAGTTAAATGATGTTGGTTTCTTACCAGGACTCTCCATTCTATCAACACTATGACTTAGATCTGAAGGACAAACCACTAGGAGAAGGAAGTTTTTCAATTTGTCGAAAGTGTATACACAAAAAAAGTAACCAAGCATTTGCAGTGAAAATAATCAGCAAAAGGTATGCCCATTTCTTGAAGTCTTGTTCTTGTCTTTATCCAAGTCAATGAATTCATAAATTAAGAGATTTTTATTGAAAAAGAAACCAATAATATATTATGAGCCCTTTCTACCTATGATCTTAGCCACTGGAATTATTAATTGATTCATTACACTTTTAGACCTAATAAATATTTTCTGGTAAAGTAATCCATTTTTATATTAATTATAATCTCTTATATGCTTGAAACTATTAAGGGAAAACTTTCTTGTATAATACATTTAATCAGACTCGCTTAGTGATTTCAGCAGCTATTACTATTTCTCGTAGTTGAATCTATGACATACTTTTCTCTGAAATTACTTAATACGCTATGATAGCTTTGATAGTCATCTTACTGGTTTTGTTACTGATTATTACCTTCATGACTGGGTAGTCTTTTTTTGCCTGCACTGAGGATTGAATCCCAAGCCTCGCAGATGCTAGGCTAGTGTTCAGTCACTGAGGCATATCTCCAGCCCATGATTGTACAGTCTTCTTACCAAATTGCTATGCAAATAGAGCGTCCTTTTTTTTTTTTTTCATATGACTGGCTCTTTTCTGACTCATAATAATTTTCTCCAAAAATAACTTTAACTTTTCTGGTGAGCGATTTGATTTGGTACTTCTTCCTGCTACTTTGATACATGAATTCTCTGAATACACTGTAAATAAAAGCAAAATTAGGGCTGGGCCAATACAGGCATCAAGAATTTGTTTGAAGAGACGTGTAGGTGCTAACTGTTTCATCTTATAGGATGGAAGCCAATACTCAGAAAGAAATAACAGCTCTGAAACTCTGTGAAGGACACCCCAATATCGTGAAATTACATGAAGTTTTTCATGATCAGGTATTCCACATGTTCTTTTCTGTGCGTGCTAACTAAGTCCCACACAGGGTTCTGCGTCTCACTGGTGTCGTGGGTCTTCTGCGTCAGAGTCAGGAATATGGAACATCACTCAACCACCAGGAAAAGCAGAGAAACCAACACGTACCCTCTTACCTGCCCCCACATCTGTTCATCCTTTCACCTCTCCTGCTTTCCTCATTTCTTTGCACATATGACATGACAGCAGGAGCTCAGAGGTGCTGTCCCAGGCTGCAGGGTGCTTTTTGCCAAAGCAGGTGCTGCTCACCATAGTTTAGTGACCACACAGTGGCACATCTCTCAGTACTTAGTAATTTTGAGTCTTCAACTTTTTTTTTCTACTCTAGAGTAGAATGTAGTCTTAATCTATTGGTTTTGGTTTTGTTTTTGTTTTTTGGTACCAGGGATTGAACTTGGGTCCTTACGTTTGTAAGGCAGGTGGTAGAACCTCTGAGCTAAATCCCCGGCCCAGTGTAGTCTTAATCTAAATTATGGCAAGCTAAAGAACCAATAGGAAGAAGGTGAAAGATACTCTCTTTCATCTTCTTGTTTCAGGTAGCCGATTCTGCTGAACCCCCAGCCAGGTCCTGCTATCCCCTCTTCCACTTCAAATCTTGCTTGCTTTCTAACACTTTGGATATGGGAGGAGTGCCATTGTATGAGGTCCATGTCACCTCTCAGCCCTTCCCACTACCACCCTCCAAGTCTGAAATTGCTCCATTACAGTGTTTTTCCCACTAAGCTTGGAAGGGATAACACAGTCTTTATCAAGACAACATGGAGCTAAAACTAATCCTGAATGTGCTTTGCCCTAATTTTACCCATGAAGAAACAGATTCCAAAGGGTCGGGAGACTTGTACCATTGCACATTGAGTGAGTGAGACTCTAGCAGGGAAAATCTGGTGTGCAGTTCTGGGCTATCCTCATGGTGCTCTTGTGACATCCTTGACTAGGAGAGCTGGGACTAGTTCTCCAGTACAGTTATTGGTGTCCCAAAGTACTGTGACCAAAAATGACATGTTGTTATAAGGTCAGGCAGCAGCAAATGTGGCGTCTTTAATGACTGATACCTATAATAACTGCTGTACCAGATATCTTCACATTTCATATCAATCCTTACTTTATCTCTCCAGATGAGAAAACAGAAACTCACAGAAGTTCAGAAACAGAGTCTCACAGTTTATAAATGATAAGGCTGAGACTTGAGCCCAAGCAGTCCAACATCAGCAACCACTCAGCTTGTAATTTATTTTACTCTACCACCTTAGAGGAAGCAGAAACTCAGCCTGACTTTTATGCCAGGCAATCAGGACCCCAAATTAGCATTACCTGCTAATTCTCATTGGTTCCACAGTCAGAAAAGGATCGCCTCTGCAGCAAGGACTCAGGAGGAACACACTCTTCTTGCTCCTCCATTGCCTCCCACCTCACTGAGCTACTCCACTCTAGTGGAGATAGTGAGTGCCCTGTCCAGTAGAGTTGCTCAAGAAGAGACTAGACAATACTATTATGCAAATAGAGAAGAAATTCACATATCAATCTAGGTAACAGAGGATGTCTTTAGAACTCCACTTTGGGGTTTTGCTTCTATGCCACTAGCTGTATCCCAGCCAAGACATTTAATATTTGACCTCAGACACGTAGATCTCAAGAACTACATCCTTAATTTTGTACTTCTGTCCCAAGGTGATTCTTTGCTATTTCTATATTAAGAACTTACTAGAATATAAGTTGCCTCATGACATGATCTTATACACATTAGTATAATACATTATTCTGATGTGCACTTGTTGAAATGTACCTTGGGTTTTTCCCATGCTGGTGACACAGTTGTCTAGATCATCCCCATATCCAAAGTCTTTTTCAACTAATGGTGACATTGATTAAAGGTAGGTCTTCAGACCTTAACTGTGATAGAACAATTCATTTTATGTGCCGTGATCGGTACTTTACACACTCCAAGAGTTTTCTATTGCTGTTGTAAGAAATCACCATAAACTTAAAACAGTACAAATTTATCTTAAAGTCTGGAGATGAGAAGTCCAAAATTGGTCTCATTGATTTAGAGTTGGCAGGGCTGGTTCCTTCTGGAGACACAGGCAGTTTGTTTACTTACCATTTTTAGCTTATAGAGGACTCCTGTGTTACTTGGCCTGTGACCCTTCTATGCCATACTTGCATCTCGTTTCTATTATCCCATGCCATACTACAGGCCCTGATGAGTAATGCATCTCAAGATTCCTCATTAATCACATCTGCAAAGTCCTTTACACTATCTACAGTAACAGCCACAGGTTCTGAGGGTTAGGGTATAGATACCTTTGGAAGGCTGTTTTCAAGATACCATACATACATTTTCTCATTTCACCTACAGTTTATTGGTAAGCATTTTTAGGTTCATAGAGGTAAAGTAGCATCCCCAAAATTATAAGGGACAGAAGTGACTTTCAAATCCCAGCTTCCTTCTTGTTTTGAAACTCTGTGAAGGACACCGCAATATCACCGGCCTATCCTTATTGCAAATATTTAGCCTTCACTTTATTCATCTAATGTAGAGCCACAAATTAGTGTGATCTGTAATAGCCAGGGAGCATTTTTCTCATTAAAAATGATATTCACCCTTTACAATTTGTGCAGTATTTTTAGGATAATGCAGTTACAGGTTTTTTTTTTTTTTTTGTGGAGCACTTTTTCTGAGTTTTGCTAATTCTAGAAACATTTGTTGAGTGGTCTTGGTGCTGCAGTGCCTAGTACCTGAACCCAAATATTGACATATTTTCTTCTAAACTAGTTGTGTTTTCTTAAGGGGTTGTCTTTCAGTAGCTCTTATGTTATTTTCTTTATGGAAATATATGCAAAACTTATATATAACATAAAACTGTTAGGATCAAAAGCAATTGCGAAAAGAAAGAAAGAAAAGAAACAGGGATTGGGAGTGTAGCTCAGTGTTAGAGCACTTGCATAGCATGCATGAGGCCCTGGGGTTGATCTCCACCAGACAAAACCAAACAGCAACAAAAAGCATCTTTTAAAAACCCATACCCAGTGAGTTTTAGGGTATTTTCAGTGAGTATTAACAGGAACCCCAAAGCTAATCTGCTGACCCTCTAAAATTAACAAGCGATATTTTTTAAAGGTAAATTTGCTATTAAATGGGTCTTCCAGGCTTCGAGTGCCACACACCTAATTGGTAAGGGAATGTTCTATATTACTTACAACAGATGACTCAAGATTATTGTCAGCACTGGGTCACACTTTAAAAAGAAAGATGCATAAACCCAAGAGAGAAGGTTGGAATGGAGTTCAAATGCAAGAATTAGTGAAGGAAAGGGTGTGTGAAAATTTCATTGCAGTAGTCGAAATTTTCCGTTACCAAAATAGAACTCTAAAAAAGCCACTTCATCCTTCAGCTTATACAAGGATTTCTGTTGGTTATTTTAACGAGGGATTGTTTAAATTTACCAGCAATATAGTTGATAAGCATCTTACACACTAGTAGACTTCTTTTCATTAAGATTCTCCAATTATTACTTTTTCTTTTCTAGCTTCATACATTTCTGGTGATGGAACTCCTGAATGGAGGAGAGCTGTTTGAACGTATCAAGAAAAAGAAACACTTCAGTGAGACGGAAGCCAGCTACATCATGCGGAAGCTCGTCTCGGCCGTCAGCCACATGCATGATGTCGGAGTGGTGCACAGAGATCTCAAACCCGAGGTAGAAAGCACTGTGTCACTCCTGTATTTTAGCCTAGCACCATTAGTAAATATCCTCCACATAGATGTGGGATCTAGGGCAGTGGTTTCCTCCCCGCTAGGACTCTAAAGTAGATGCTTGAAAACAAGCTTTGTGTTTCTTTTTCCTTTTCTATGTCACTTTGAAATAAATTTGTCATTTTTTTGCCAGCTGATCATCTTGGGGTTATATTTGTAAGTGTGAGAGCCTTTTATGGAAAAAATACTTTATGCAACAGTTGTAGACTAAAAATAGCAGTGGAAAATTTTGTAGAAGGAAATAATATCCCTTCTATATGTATTCCATTTTGAAGGGGATTTTTTTAAAATAATGTATTCTTAAAGTTTATTTTTCATGTTTATAATCAAATCGCTTAGCTCCTGAGGAGAAATGTATATGATTCTATTCTACATACTTACACACAAAGCGTTGTCTTGGTTTAATAAAAAAAATTATGCCATCTTTATACATGCTTTTCTTTGCTTAGACTATAGTATTTATAGAACTGTGCAGCAATGCAAAAAAGAGCAGCTTTTTATATATTCCTTCTTTCAAAAGATTATTAAAGAGAGTTCTAACTCAGAAAGATCCCTCATTAGTATCAAAAGTGTGAAAAATCCTCCTTTTTGAAAATCAGAACAGTAATAATGTAAATTAAAAACAAAAGCTAGTAATTTATAAAAAGAAAACAAATGAATCATCCTTTACCCCATGCAGTTATGCGTACTTTTTTCTCTAAAATAGAACTTATTTTTTGTTCCCATGTGATTATAATGTGTTTCAAGTATATTTAAAATATTAATTCATTTTGTGTTTCTTTTCTGTTAAACCACAGAAGAATATTTCTCTAAAAGCACTGTTTTTTTGCCTTTTTAAGTATCTTAAGTTATTAGAAGAAAAAGATGTTTTAAAAATGGGAATCTATTCATTGAAGTATACAGTCATCCCACAGTATCCTTGGAGGATTAGACCCCATTCCCCAACAGATACTCAAAGGAATGTTCAAGTCCCTTATGTAAAGTGATATATTTGCATATACCCTACACAAATCCTCCTGTAGTTTTTAAATCCTCCCAACATGACTTTTATACCTACTGTCATGTAAATGTTATGTAAATAGTTGTTATACTGTATTGGTTAGAGAACAATGGTAAGAAAAAAATGTGTTCAGTTCTGCTGCAATTTTTTGTTTGTTTGTTTGTTTTGGTACCAGAGATCAAACTCAGGTGCTTGCAACTTTTGAGGCAGACTGGGGAACCACTGAGCTAAATCCCCAGCCCTTTTTTTAAATTTTTGATCCTGGATTGATTGAACCCCTGGTTGCAGGACTCACAAATATGGCGAACTGACTATAGTTGACTTAGTCCTTTGAAGTATTTAAACTTCTGTCTGTGTACTTTCTATTACTGTTATTCACATGACTAGTAATTAATCCAAAGTGACTTGTGTTTTGTGAACTTGCAACTATGATCGCTCCCCCTCTGCTTCCTTCATCAAAGTTCTCACTCTCCTACATGACGCCCACTGAAAATATGGTGCTCTGTACATTGGAGATTAGCTGTCTATTTTTAAATGTGAAAGCACACCACTTAAATGTTTTCTTGATAGACAAGGAACAGGCATGTAGTTTTTTTAATGGAAAAGATCTGTTCCATGACTGTATAAAATTCATTTTCACATGTTTTATTCTTTGATAACTGGCCATCTGTCATCTCGAGTCTCAAATGAGGCAACTGTCCTCTGCGGTAGAATTTAAATATGCCTTCCTACTTTCCTGGTAAAAAGATACTTGTGTAGCTTAATTCTTCTTCTTTTCTTTTATTTGAAATGAAGCAGAATTGTCAGATTATTGAGGACACCCCACTATAGTTATAATCTTAAACTGAACCAGATTTTGGAGAAATGATAAAGTATCTTCGAACTAAGAGCCTCATAATCATATAGCTTTCACTTTGACTTTTAAATGGCAGAGTGTATTATTTTCTGCTGAAGTTTTAATCCCTTCCTCATGCAGCATTTTAAGACCTGATAATTTATCTTTCAGTTATATGCCTTTCATTTTCCACATAGGCAAAATTTTAAGTTTTCAATGAGAATCAGGTAAATTCAGAGGCCCACTGACATTCTTAGTAGGTTGCTTTGTATTTTTCAAACTGGCCCCATCCTCTTGAAAGATTAAGAAAAGTTATATGTGTGAAATTAACTTCCAGTAGAACAGGAAATGAGGATAAAAGGAGATTGACCAGGTACTTCTGCCTCTCCTGGCCATGTGCAGTCCACACCCCTCCACATGGAGCTGTCTCTGACTGACTGTGCATCAGGAGAGCAGGTAGGCAAGCGATGCTCCAATTTACATGCTCAGGGACAGGAGAAATGAATGAAGGTTGCCAATGAAAGTGAATGCCACATTCTCTCATTTCCTCCCCTTCAAGAATTAAATCGGGGAAGTCCTTCTCCAGTCTTACTATGAAACATGCTTAGGGATTCTCCAAGGAGGTAGCAGGCTGCAATAATGAGGGAGCAGGTGTGCTCCTCGCTGCTCTGTGTAGCACAGTGCATGGCACTATAGAGGGCTTTAAGTATTATTTGCTGAAAGAAAACATCCATGATCCCTAGCTGTGATTTTGATTTTCACACATTAGAGATTAAGCATTGTATGACAGAAATTTTAAGAAACTCAGTTAACTTTTTGCTTTTCTTTCCTCTGACATTATTCATTTTCAACTTTTAAGGGAAAGACTTAGAAGATATTTCTTCTTGGTATGAAAGAAGCTGTCTTTGATGTCTTTTGTTTCAGTAAGAATAATAATAACAAAGCAAATTGTATCCCAGAACTGGGAATAATCTGATCAATATAAAGGCAAAGACAATATAATCAGATTCACTTACTTTCAGTACTGACTGGATGTACTTGTTAAAATGATTTGTACATCAATACAGTTAACATTTATTAAGTACATGACAAGCATACAAGTAGTACAGTAAAGCTTTCATGATCTAGAGGTCTGGGTCGATGTGTGATTCAAAAGAAGTGTCACCTGAATGTTTCAGGTTTATCTCTAAACATCAGAATATGTTTAAGTACTAAATTTTGGAGAAGATGTTTCTGAAATGAAATGCATATCTCCCTCATGTTTTCTTTAATAGTCTATCCTAGATATTATGAAGCTTTTTTTATTACTTTGTTCAGTGAACAGATTTATACATACCTCAGGAATATTGTAGGCTTGGCTCCAAACTACCACATGAAAGTGCAGATCACAACAGTGCAAGTTACAGGGAGTTTTTGGTTTCACAGTGCATACAAAAATTATTTTTATACTATGATGTAGTCCATCGTGTGTGCAATAGCATTGTGTGAAAAAACAACGTACATACCTTAATTTAAAATATCTCTTCTTTTCAGTTGAACACTTGGGGGTCATTTTAGACTTATTGCTTGGCCTGATTTTAATACTGTGTGTCTCAGGGACTATATCAATAATTGTGTATACAGAGAAAACGTTCCATAAATAGGAGCAGCAGATCCCCTAATGTTTTCATGAGAAACTAACGGAACTGTTGGTATCTTACAGAATTTATTGTTCACTGATGAAAATGACAACTTGGAAATTAAAGTAATTGATTTTGGGTTTGCGCGCCTCAAGCCCCCTGACAATCAGCCTCTGAAGACCCCATGCTTTACCCTTCATTACGCAGCCCCAGAACTCTTGAATCATAACGGCTATGATGAGTCCTGTGACCTGTGGAGCTTGGGCGTCATCTTGGTGAGTTCATCTTAACAGTCTTTACCCCCGCCCAGTGCTTTCATGTCCTCTGTACTTCATTCTTTGTCTGTCTCTCTCTCTCTCTCTCTCTGCTGTTTTTCTTAAATTTATTTTTTAAAAGTCAAATTGGTTTCTTCTCTGTACAAGCAATTAAAGGCCCTACTAAGGAATATTTCCAATTCTAAAAACAGTTTAGTATATTTTGAAATATAGAGGCCACCTGTGACTTGTATGAATGGAAGTTTATACTTTTGTTTTTTGTGCCAGGGGTAGAACCTGGGACTTTGTGCTTGTGAGGCAGGTGGCAGAACCACTGAGCTGAATCCCTGGCCCTATGCATTGTTTTTTTGTTTGTTTGTTTTTTGTTTTGGTCCTGGAGATCGAACTCAGGTCTTTGTTCTTACAAGGCAGGCGGCAGCACCACTGAGCTAAATTCCCAGCCCTACATTGTTTTTTTTTAAAGCCATGATAGTATGTTTTCGTGACCCATACTGTATTGGATATAATATAAAAATAGCAGAATTGCATGTTAATACAAAAGTATTTAAACTATGCTGTGAAATTTCAGACTGAAAATATAATTAAAATAATTTAGGATGAATTAATAAATTAATAAATTAAAATCGGAAGTATTTATGGCAATTTATAGTATCACGATGAGCATGCTGTCCAAAAATTTTCCTGGCTGCTTTGATCAAAAACTGAACATAAGTTAGTAAAATTTCAGCATGTTTTAACCTCAAAATAGCTTTACTTTTTCTGTGTATAATTTGTAATGCCTGTTCTTAGGGAAAATTTTCAGACAGTGAAGAAAGATAAAAGGAATAAAGTGAAAAGCACTAATAATTTTACCATTCAAACATGTTTCTCAAACATGTTTCCTTCTTTTGCTAGCCCCACCCATTGTATGTATATGTGCTTTATACCTTTCTATGTCTTTTTCTCTACCTGTATGTATATGTGGGGGTTTTAGTAAATAGGACCTTATTATACATGTAGTTTGAGTCTCAAAATTTATTTAACCATTTCTTTACTAATGAGCAGTTAGCATTTTTCCCCTTTTCACTGATTATAAACTCTATAATAATAAATATTTTTATATGCGTATTTGCATCTTTCTCAGTGTTTCATTGGGATTCATTCCCAAAAGAAGGATGCACACATTTTTATTTCAACATAAAAAACCTAGACTTCCTTCTAGAAAGATTTATGGGGTTACATTCCAACTGTATGCAAGTACATTAGATGCTACCAATTTTTATCTTAAGTTAAACCCACTGTTCTTATAATTTGCACGCATTTCTTTGGTAAATATTCAGCTTGAGTATCTCTTCGTGCATTTAGGTATTTGTTTTTTCCTTCTCGTGAATTGCACTTTATGAGCTTTGCCCATTTTCGTATAGGGAGATTTTTCCTACTAAATTATAAAGCTCTATTAAGGATTTTAATCCTTCATCTAATACCAATATTGGAAATGTTTTTCTGTCTTATCCTTGCTTGGGAACTTTGTTTATGATAATAGAGGATTGGGGTTTTATTTTTAGAGGGGTTTACATAGCGATTTTGGTGTGCTTTGTGTTTGTCTTACCATGGATTAAGGTATGTCAGTCTCTTATGGTACGTGGCTTTGATGTTAGTCACTCCACACCTACCCGTAACCCAATATTATAAAAATATTCTCCTAAATTTTCCTCTAGAATTACTCCATGTTATTTTTAGCCTTCAATCTGTACTCCATCTGGGATTTATTTTGGTGTCAGTTTGTTTCCCCTCATTGGCTAACCACTTGTTCCTGCAGGATGCTGTTGCTTTATTTTTAAGTTTTATGCAACTTTCGTCTGAGCAGTTTTAAATCATCATTTATTATTTTCAAACTAAAAAGTTATGAATAAGATTATTCTGAGTACAAGTAAACAACTAACTTCTGTAGATTCAAGAGTTTTAAGGGCTTAAATTGATGACATTTTTATTAGTAGCAATATGTCCTCCAAAATATAGTCTTGCATTTTTAGTATTAATTTTCTTTTCTGTTATAAAAGAGACCTCATTTTACATCTAGACTAATTATGACCATCAAACTCTGAAAAGTTTTAAGAGTCTTAAACATACAGAGAGGTATTTTGGAGCCTCTGAATGTCATTTCTAGGGAAATAACTCTCCATAGCTGCATGAATAAAAGCACTACTTCCCTCCAGATCTGATTATCAAATATTTTAGAAACACAGGACACAAGCCAGGTGAAGTGGTGCCACTGAATGTAGTCACAATGCCTGAACAGACTGTAGGCAGTTCCTGAAGACAGACCAACAATTTCTTAAGCAAATAATTTGTGAGAAAAGAATGTGGGAACCTATATATTAAGACACTTAAAAAACAAAGTTTAAGGGCCGGGGATTTAGCTCAGTGTTTCTGCCATCTGCCTCACAAGCACAAGGTTCCAAGTTCAATCCTTGGTACCAAAAAAATAAAAAATTGTTTTTTTTGCCTGGCATGGTGGTGCACACCCGTAATCCCAGCACTAGGGAGGCTGAGGCAGGAGGATCGCTGTAAGTTCGAGACCAGTCTGGGCTACCTAGTGAGTTCCAGGTCAGTCTCAACTACATAGTGAGACCCTGTCTCAAAAAACCAAAAAAAAAAAAAAAACCCATAAAGTTTATAGCTTCTTCAGATTCTGATTGGAGAAATTCATAATTTAAATTCACTTAATAAATTAAAAATTGAAATAATTCATATGGGCATAATCATAATACATAGACAGCATATAAAACACAATGAAGGAAATTTAAACATTGAATGATACAAAGGAATTATTGCTAGTTTTTTAGCAATGGTGATTATATATGGTTATGGTTTGTAAGTCTTGCTTTTTAGAAATACATGATGAAATAGCTACAGAAGAAAACGAACAGAATTAGCACCTACATTAAACTTTCATAAAAAGAGAATTCATTGCAAAAATAACTGTATATCTTTAGACATATAAATACAAAGCCTGAATTATCCCACAGCAAGCACAAAATTTATTTGGAGTCTCCTGATTTGCCTTTGAAACATATGGCCCTTTTCAATTTGGAGTTTGCATCTAATAAATGTGAATGTGGATATTATAAAATATGTTATTTGAAAATAAATTATATTACCCTAATTAAATAAAATCAGTACTCCAGGAAAAGACATCTACGTGTACTGTGTGGCTTTGATTACAATAGTGTATGCTATACACATACAATTCTGGTCTGAAATGTACCGAACTTTAATTAAATTAGTGCTTATCTTGCATATTAATTTGCTATCACGAAATACCACACACTGAGTGGCTTAAACAACAGAATTTTATTTTCTCACAGTTCTGGAGGCTGAAAAACCAAAGTCACATTACAGGAAGCATTGGTTTCTGGGGTGGACCCTCCCCCGGCCACCTGCTTGCTATGTGCTCACACAAAGAGAGCTCCGTGGTGTTCACTGTTTTGAAGATACTAATCCTATTGGATCAGAACCCTACCTGTGTAACTTCATTTAACCTTAAATACCTCCATAAAGGCCCTATCTCCAAATATAGTGAGATGGGAAGGTAAAGATTCCAAATATGAATTCAGGGCTGGGGATTTGGCTCAGTGGTTCCTCTGCCTGCTTCACAAGCACGAGGGCCTGAGTTCGATCTCTGGTACCCAGAAAGAAAAATAAATTGTGTGTGTGTGTGTGTGTGTGTGTGTGTGTGTGTGTGTGTGTATGAATTCAGGAGGGAATGTAAAAGTTCAATGCTTAATACACAGGTTTTAGAAAATGTAGTCTAGGATAGAAAAATGTAGGATAACATGCCTAAAAGGTGGCGCATAATTCCATTTAAAATATATTTTGTGCAAGCGTTTTATTCTTGAGTCTTTATTTTTTCATTCTGTGCCCAAATTTTTATTTTGAACTTTTTAAAACTAGAGAACTAGCATAATGCTGCAAACATCTAACATTTTGGTACATTTATTTTTTTCTAATTTTCTCTTGTGTACCTACATATGTTCTCCCTATGTAAATATATATAATACATACAGAGAGACAGATGTACATATAGATATATCTATTTATATACACGTAAGTATATCTGTGTTTTGGGTTACACCATTTGTGGACAATTTGTAGGTAGAAAATTATTCTTTTTCTTCCCATGGTACAGAGAATTGAACCTAGGTCTCTCACACAGAGCCACGTCCTCAGCAAGCTGGACTAGGACTTGCACTCCTCTTGCCTCCGCCTCCCAGAGTTCTGGGATTATAGGCATGTGCCACCACTCCTGGCTCAGAAAAACATTCTCAACAGAAGTGGATTGCTGGATAATGAACTAAAATTGTAACATCCTGTTCCTCTTAGCAAGGGGAACTACTGCAATGACTAAAATGGTTTTCAATTTTGATATCATAAAAAGCCATATTTTTTATTTATGAGTCTTAAAAATGTGTTTATTACTTCAGCAATATAATCACGTGATTTTAAACCCAATAATACTAGTTGTAATAGTTGGCAGATTGTGCTGATTAAATTAGCAGTAGCCTGACTGGAGTGGCCTGAACAGTGATCTTGACAGTCATTCTGTTTTCCTTTTTCCTCGGTAGTACACAATGTTGTCAGGGCAGGTTCCATTCCAGTCTCATGACAGAAGCTTGACGTGCACTAGTGCAGCGGAAATCATGAAGAAAATTAAAAAGGGAGATTTCTCCTTTGAAGGGGAAGCCTGGAAGAATGTATCCCAAGAGGCTAAAGATTTGATCCAAGGTAAGAATATCGTGAAATTTGATACTCTGTGTCTTGTGTCCTGATTGAAGCGGGATCATGCCCATCACACATATGTGTACTTGTGAATTACTCCAGGAATCTACATGTGCTCTCAGAGACCAAGCTACTGTCTTCAGCCTGTTTTCTTATTAAAACACTCCTGCACTAGTCTTACCCACATTTCCAATGTAAACTGGAGCTTGGATTCCGTGGCATCTTAAGTCTCATATCCAAAACAAACCTATACTTTTCTAGTCTCCTTTTCCCTAACCATGTTCCTCCTCCTGTCTCCTTCTCTCGAGTGGCAGCGCTACGCAGAAGCAAAGTCACTGAAACAGGAGCCTTGGCATCACCCGGCTTCCTGCACTGTCCTCACCTTCCACGGCCTGTCACGTAGCTCTGCAGGGTCACTAACCGCCCCTTCCCATTCACAGGCCCTTGCCTTTATTCTTGCCACCATTGCTCTGGCTAAAATCCTGCAGCATCCTTTCAACATGTCTCACTTCCTCTGACTTTACCTGTTCATCATCTATGACCAGAGTGACAAATGTGACTGTAACTCTTGTCGGGTAAGAATCTTTTGGAGACATATCTGCTAGCTTCAGGTGAGACTCCTCCTAGTATTCAGAATGCAAGCCCTTCATGTCCTGGCCCTGCCTGCCTCTGCTTCCTCGTCACCCTGGCCATTGTGGGATACTTAAATCCCTCAAATGTGCCAATTATTCAGATTCCTCCATTTCCTTCCACTTGCTTTTCTTAATCGTTGGAGCCCCCTCATCATCTACCCCACTCCTCCTCATCTGGAAGATTCTCAGGATGCCCGCACTCCATAGGTAAAGCCCTTCTCATGGGCCTGCTACCACACTCTGCACTTGTCCCCTCATGTGAGAACAGCTGAGTCTTTGTCTTTGTGTCTCCTACTTGTTCCTCTGTGAGTCTCCACCTCCATGTCCCTGTTGCTGTATTTATGCTCCCTGACTTGGGGGAGGTGGTTGACAAATGCCTGGCCCCTGAATGAAGTAGATCTGGGTGCTCACTATTGACCAAGTCACCAGTGGGAGTCTGTTTTGGATGGTGATTTTCTTCTGATTGAAAAGCCAGCTATCCCATAGCCTTCTAGATGTAGACTGTTGTGACCTTATTACTAGCATCCAGTGTCCATTAGCAGACTTAACTGTGTATGAAAATGCAGTTATCTTTGTAGGAAGTTGAACCCTTATCATTCTATGTGAACGTAATTGAAATATAGGCCAGAGGTTGATTTTTAGATTATTTGAAATGGCAGATCCTAAAATATTTTATTAATTCCCACAGGACTTCTCACAGTTGATCCAAATAAAAGGCTTAAAATGTCTGGCTTGAGATACAATGAATGGCTTCAAGATGGCAGCCAGCTGTCCTCAAATCCACTGATGACTCCGGATATTCTGGGATCTTCAGGAGCTGCTGTGCACACCTGTGTGAAAGCAACCTTCCATGTAAGGCCTGAACCTTGCCACAGCAGGTGGCTTGGAAAGGAGCTCCATTCACAAGTTCTTATTCAGTAGTGTTAGACCTGGTATCCATTATTACATTTAAAATTGCATGTGTCCTGTGGCTGAGACTGCATAGTAATAACTGTGCATTGTACACCTTTGTGCCAAGCAAATGCAAAAAGACAATTTGTCTAAGGAGTAGATGAGTGAGGGAGAAATAAAATTATTGCCAGAGGGATTACTTGAGAAAGAAAAAGGAATAGTGCTTCTCAGCTCAGAACTGAAGATTTTTAAGTTTCAGATGCAAATGTTGAAGAGTAAAGAAAGTAACTCCCAGAATTTGCACCCCAGGACCCAGGTCCTCTCAGTGCCCGGTGATGCAAGATTGTACAGAGTCACTACGGGCCTGCCCACACCTGAGGCTAAGAAAAGTCAGGGCCAACTGCTCTGAGGATGGCTGAGTCTATTCAGTTGGGAATTTGTGGTCAGAAATGTAAATCTTAGCAAAAGAACCAGGCTCATGATGGAGTGGGTGCTGGTTTAGATGACTGGTGCTCTTAGGAATTTCCAGTCAGTCAGTCAGTCAGTGTTTCTTACTGGGATGTGCCGCTGACATCTTCAACAGATTTCTTACGAGCTGGAGATGAAACTCAATGGTAGATTGCTTTCCTGAGGTTCAATCCCTGGTAACACACAGACACACACCCACACACCCACCCACACACACACACACACACACACACACACACACTTCTGGATGGCCCAGGTGGTTTGATGCACGTGCACAGCCTTCAGAAATCTTTTTCCATGAACTTCTCTCCCCTCCAGGAAGTTCTCAGAGCTTTGTTACCAGAACAACTTGAAGCTGTGGCTGTCAGTGGAAAGTTGTCATCTGGTGTAAGTCAGAAATGGCATAAAACTTGAGTACTTTTGTCTTCACAGTGGTTTCCTCTTTTTCCCCCTAGGCCTTTAACAAATACAAGAGAGAGGGGTTTTGCCTTCAGAATGTCGATAAGGCCCCTTTGGCTAAGAGAAGGAAAATGAAGAAGACCAGTACTAGCACAGAGACGCGCAGCAGCTCCAGTGAGAGCTCACACTCTTCCTCCTCGCATTCCCATGGTAAAACCACACCTACCAAGGCGCTGCCCCCCAGCAATCCTGCAGACAGCACCAACCCAGAAACCCTCTTCCAGTTCTCCGACTGAGCAGCAGAGCAAGAGTAGGAATGTCAGCAGCGATCCATTGCACCTTTATTTCCCTCAGCGTATACCTGAGATGATATTCTGTGCTAAAAAGAAAAAAAAAAGTGTCTCATTGGTCTCATTGGAACCTGCCTCTTCGTGATTTTTTTTCAGGAAAACCTGTTGGTTATCCTCATCCAAGAGCACTGGACAGAGAATGTTACGGTGAGTGGAACATGTGATGTTTTCAGTGACCCACCATGATAACAACAGGACCGTTTCTGAAAGAACAAATTCTTTCTGTAAATTTAAGTAGAGACCGGTCAGATTGCCCACGACGGAAGTCACAGGTTTTTCAGGTGTCTGCCAGCAAGACTTGCCGATGCCTTTGCTATGCCTGGTGGACCAGGTGGGCTTTTAAGAGATTTGCACCCTCTGGATAGTAATTTATCCGAGATAAAGGTCTGTTTCAAGAAAAGATTCGGTTATGAATTTTATGTGTGACATATACTTATTTCCTCAGAGAGAATTTTAACTTATTGTTTTTATTTTATTGTTATGTATGATGATAACCCGCTATTATTAATCTTTTTCTAAAAGTTTTAAAAAATTCTAAGAACTTCAGGTTCCATGCTCTGTGTTTGGGATCCATCTTCAATGCATGCTATGCTGTGTATGTTTTTAATTTTGCACTGCTCTTCCCTGGCAGTTTGTTTAATGGTTATTTCAGAGTATTAAGGTACATGTCTCTCTATTTTGAGTAATATTGCACTTTATAAAAGGATGTGAATAAAGCAGTCTGTTTTATAAAGTGCACTGTCTAAAGCATATGTACTGTATTTTTGCAGTTTTTTTCCATTATTTACTTAAAATTTGTCCTTATATCCCTCTTCTGCTTTGTATGTGACAAGTAGAATGGGGCTTGTGTGTAATGAGTCCTCAGCCACTTATGCACCAATATGAGGAAAAACTAAAGGGAAATTATACTCAACACTGTGCTTCATATTTGTACACTGTGTTGTACTACAGTGAGGCATTTCCTTCTGTAGTCATTTATTATGTACATAATATTTTAGAATCATACCTTTGACTTGTTTTGAAATTTTTCTGTTAAACTTTGAATCCAGAAAGCATTATTTTATAAACTTATGCAGAGCACTTTCATTGCTCCAAAGTTCTGAATTCATACAGAAAACAAGTGCTAGGCGATGGGGACATTTCATTAAAAGATTGCTGCATTTTAAAATATAATTAGTTCATTCCCTATGCAAAAACATGAAGTGTTAGGATTTGTATGTTATGCTTTCTTTTTAAGCCATTATGTGAAATATCAAGACTGAGAAAAGTGATCTTTGTTATGTTTACAGGAATCATGCTTAAAAAGATAATGCCCAATAAGTTTATTTTATAGTTTTGTTAATGATAACTTCTGAGCATTATTTTGGAATTTGGGCATGGTATTTATTTATCCCTTTCTTGAGGTAATAGCAGCATTAATTTCAACCAGTTACAGATACTAAAAATATTGCACTCTATGTAATGAAATTATATTTATTACTAAATCAGTGTCTATATTAATAGCACAGGCAACAAAATGACAACTATTAAAATATTTTCAAAAAATCGTATTATCATGTTTACATTTTTGTCCACAATGGTTATTGGGAATTATTTTTTATACTTTTCACTGACCTAAATGGCCACATAATTCTCTTTTAATTAATGAAAGTTTTGTACTCCTTGATTTCAGTCATTCCTAGAAAGGACAGGAGATCATGTTTGAATTATTCCTTAGCTATAGCTAATTCATAAAATGTGATGTCATTGTGTACAAATTTATAAGAGAATGTCCATTTATTTTTACACTGGATATATTTGGGTTATATTCAAGTCACTTTTTAAACCGTGTCTTGTGGTAGAAAATGAGTTATAAAGTACAAAGTGAAGGGACTGTGTTGCCAACAGAAAGACAGTCAGCCATTGTGCCCCAGTGACAGCAGTGTGATTGACTCATTGTGAGTATTGAAACTCAGTGGGTCTAATTTTCATTTTTGTTCTTTTGCACCTTCTCCTGGTGGGCACTGAAATGAGCAGAGGCAGGCAGAGGAAGAGGAGGGAGCAAAGATAAAGCCCTCAGGCACCCGATGCACCAGCCTGAGCTATCTCAGGTGGGCTTTGAAGAGACCCGAAAGGCACAGCCTTGCACTCTTCGCCAACATCACATCCTCACCGATCCCTGCATACCCACAAGCAGCCTTCAGTGCTACATTGCAGCAGCTAAATTGTGGGTATTGCGCCTTAAAATTTGTAGAGCTTTCCTTTGATTACATCAAAGCCGAACAATAAAAAATATTTTCTATAAAAATATTAAATGAAAGGACTTTTGCTATTAGGAATAAAATAGATGCCAAAAACAAATATATACATTAAGTACTTTTTATTGTATTAATTTGGGGATAATGCTGAATCACCCACTCCCTTCTTCCCTGTTTAATTGTATGTAATTTATGCCATCATGAGTCCTGAATCATATATTTTCTATATACACCTAATACATTGAGAGGCAAGAGTAGGAAGAGAAAGTAATAGACCACTACACTGGTGGATTAGAACATCAGTCTTCTGGACCAGGGATTTAGCTCAGTGGTTCTGCCACCTGCCTTGCAAGGGCAAGGTCCTGAGTTCGATCCCTGGTACCAAAAAAAAAAAAGGCACATCAGTTTCCTGAGTTAATTTCAACATGATTATCTTTTCATTCTGATTATTGCTGATTTCTTACATAAGAATGTTAATTCTTATAAACATAAGGTAATTCTTTAAATATAAGGTAAATTATTTGTAAAGAATCCTACTAGGATAACATTGACTGGTTTCTTTTTTAAATAAAAGGAAATTTCCTTGGTAACTTACTTTATTTTTTAAAATATGTACTCAAATACTTTATAAAAGTGTAAAATGTCTTGTCTGATTGTTCCTTGCTTCTATTTCAAACACCTGTTATTGTCATATTTAATAAGAACAGGGCACCTTACAATGCTGAAAATTTCTAAATTATTGATTCTATATATGCCTTAGACCACTTGATTATTTTGGGTGTTCTCCCAGTGACCAATAATAATATCTAATAGCTCAGTTCAGGTGTTTGTGTAACAATACTTCTAAAATACTTTAAAATCTAAGTAAATAGCTAAATTCTAATATACTAACTTAATGTCAAAATAATTGTCTTACAGATGAGTTACTGTAACATAATGCAGTATCTTAAAATTATATATGGCCCCTGAGATGTCTTACTCCATAACAGTGCAGTTTCTGGTTTTTAATTAATTGCATGTCACATAAGTGGGCATTGTCACATGACAATATGATCTGGCTCCAAAATGAATGTAGCAAGCGCCAATGAAATCTGGAACGTAAAACTCAAAATTGAAAAATACAAGATTAACAGAGGAAGTATGTATCAAATAAGTATTTTAAGTATAATCTGATCAAAGAAAACAGCTGCTACAGCCACATAAAGGTTTTATTTGCTATCTTAAGTAATTTCACTCCAAATTGTGACATTCTTTAGAGAGAATGCTTTCCTTCAAAGCAGATAATTTAAGTCTTGTTTTGGGGGTGAGGCAGTATTTGTTCAAAGGGACGACATCTTCCTGAGAATATTTGGCTAGTCTCTTTAGACCTCCTCTGCAGCACTGTTTGCTTTCAAGCTTTCAAGATACTGGATTTCTTCAGAGCCTTTTGCTTTGTAAGCCCGGCTCCCCCTTTTGAAGTGCGGTAGTTGGTGCAGCTGCTTCTTGTCAGCCTCAAAGCTGTTGCCCACCCTATTTCATGCATTTGGAAAGTACGCAGGTGCCAGCGCTTTCATATCTTCCTGTTGGCTGAAAGAGTCAGAAACAAAAGTGGCTCTCAAATCCTTGTGTATTCTTGTCCCCATATAAGTGCAGACAGCTCAGATAGGTACTGTTGATTACCAGCCATTTCCTTTTCTTTGTTACCTGTAACCATGTGGCAAAATTCTGATACTTTGTATCTAGGAGACTTTATATTAAAAGACAGGATTCTGGGTAGTCATTCCTGTGATTTAATTTTCCTGGTATATGTCTGCTGGGATAGGTGGAAGGACATTTTGTAAGTTTCCTAAAGTGCTGCTTGATCCATTATAAAGCACTAAACACTTCAAAGAAATAAAATGTGAATTTAATACAACTGATCTTCAGAACACAGATAATCTGGGATAATACTTAGCAGTGTGTTATTTTCTAGTGTGTAACACTTAATTTGTATTGTCTTATAAATTTATCTCTTTAAAAATTCAGTGGGATGCTTTTCCCCTCAGCAATTTTTGTCTTTCCATTTATGTTTTCAAGTCCCCCTATATTTTAAAAAAGAAGAACCTGACCATGGTGGTACACACCTCTAATGCCAACACTCTGGGAAACTGAGGCAGGTGGATCACAAATTCTATCCCAGCCTCAGCGACTGAGCAAGACCCTGTTTCAAAATTTAAAATTAAAAAAAAAAAAAGACTTGAGTATAATTCAGTATGAAGGCCCTGGGTTTAATCCCCATACCAGAATGGAAGAGGAAGAAGATAAAGATGAAAATTGAAAGGATAGAAATGATATTTCATGACTTAGAGAAGGAAGTTCAAGTTGTGCTAGTATAATAATTTGACTTTATTTCTGACATTTCTGTCTATAGATGGGTTGAGAAATCATTGTTTCCCTTGTTTGCTTTGCTTTAAAATCCAGTAAGGTTGAGGCCGCATTTTGGTTGTAATTTTTTTATTCTAGGAATCGAACTCGGGTCCTTGGCACTTGCAAGGCAGGCGGCATGAGGCTACATTTTGACTGCAGTTTTGTTTTTAACTTATAAGAAGCTGGTCATGTAAAATGTGTTCTGCTGTGTTGGGGTGCATAGGTGACAGTCATCCTCATTAAAAACCTGCGGCTAGCCAGGTGTGGTGGTGCACGCCTGTAATCCCAGCACTCAGGAGGCTGAGGCAGGAGGATCACTGTTGAGTTCGAGACCAGCCTGGGCTACATAGTGAGTTCCAGGTCAGTCTCAACTACATAGTGAGACCCTGTCTCAAAAAAAAAACCTGTGGCTGTGGTCAGCACTTAATTATTCAGAGAAGTTTATTTTAGGTGCCGTACTGCAATCCTACTTGCTAAAATTGCACGTATGGGTGAGAGGAATGACTGGATACAATAATGCTCCTTCTTTTGGGGAGTAAGAATGGAAATGTAAAGATGCAGTGTCACATAAAAACTTCACGTGGTAAGTACTGAAGTTTTGCAAAATATCTCTAAAAGCTTTACTGGCATGGATTTCTAAAAAGAAGAAGAAATCACAATATACACATAGAGGAATTTTTACAAGACTGGCCTTTAAATGTACAGCTGGTGTCTTTCTGTCCAAAACGCTGTTTATGCTTAGGTGTGGAATTGAAAACTGCTGAAAGCAATCCAAGCTGCAGTAATCTATATGGACTGTTCTCCCAGGGCTTAACCGTAAAGATAAGATTTTTTCTTACTAAAAGGTAAAGGGAAAATTAAAAGATGAAGAACATTTTTCTTCTGTGTGGATAATTAAAAGTACGATCAAGCCCCAGAGCAAATGATGAACGCTCTTGCTGTCTGCTTTCCTCTTCCATAACTGCCTCCACACTTGGTACGTGTACCTTCCCTTGTGTTGCTCTTTTTGTTTTCCCATTATAAACCCACACACATTAATGTAACCCTACACTGGTATTTAACTCACCACTTCGTGCACCCACATAGTGATGAACATTTATAGATGATAACCAATATCCCTGAAATAAGCAGTTGACTAAAACGGAGAAAGTCTGGGATGCAAATAATTTAAGGAAATAAGGATGCTATGTGGAAAGTGAATGCCTTTAAGCTTGGGATCTAAACATTGCCTGTGAACACAGAGAGGGCTACTTTACAAAAATGCTATTTCAGTGGCTGTATAAATCTGTCTAGTGGAGCCAGGGATGTAGCTCAGTGGCACCACACCTGCCTGGCAAGGTCCTGAGTTTGATCTCCGGTACCAAAAAAACAACCAATAAATCTGTCTAGAAAGTTTTGTCTATTCTGTGCCTGAAGGAACTCATGTAATATGTCTGGATGGACTCTGGAGCGTAGTTATTTTTTTCCAGGAGGACCACGGGGATAATTCTCGCCTGTTTCCCCACCCCTTCCCCAACTTTTCCCACCACCCAACGCCCAGATGACTGACATGGTCAAAGGAACTACTCCAAATAGGGCACCAAGACCACATGGAGCTGGTGATGATTTTTTTTAACTTTTATTGCAATATAATAGGTGAAGTGCACAAGGCTTACATATACAGCTCACTAATTTTTGTACCTATACCTTTCCGTGGCGCCATCACCCAGCTAAAGACGCTCCCAGTGAATGCTAAAGATGACCAGCATCCTAACTTCTGTCGCTGTTCTGACTTCCTGTAAATGGGATTATATAGCATATATCCTGGTTTTATTTGTGAAATTCACCCATGTTGTCTCATGTGGCAGTAACAACAGTTTGCTCTTTTTATTGTTGTACAGCATTCCCTTGGGTGAGTACTCTGCCTTACTCTTTACTTCTTCTACCCTTTACTGATGAGCTTTGGGATGTTTATAGTTTTTAGCTTGTGTCTCTAAAGTTGCTATGCGCATCCTTGTTCATATTTTTTTAGTGGACAGCAGCACTCATTTCGCTTGGTTTTATACATAACATTGAGACTACCATGCCATAGGGTGAGTGTATATTTAGCCAGAAGATATATTGCCAGATATTTTTCCACATTGGTTATTCAACCAATGAAAGTTTCAATTTTTCCACATCCCCATCAATACCTGGTCCCACCAGCTCAGTAATTGCAGCTGTTCTGCCGAATGGGTATTTGCTTGTGGTTTTAGCCACTTCTGATGATTACACATTTCACTATGGTTTTAGTCATTCTGACAAATGTGTATCTGATTGTGGTTTTAATGTGCATTTTCCTGAGAAGTACTGATGTATGGAACACCTTTTTTATTTTAATATTTTTAGCCATTTGATTATTCTCACCTGTTTAGTATCTCTTCTAGCTATTTGTTCATATTTGGGGAGTTGGTTTAAAAGAGTTCCCTATATTTAATGGATGAGAGTTTTTATCTGATATAATATTACAAATATTTTCTCTTTCTTTTTTCTAGTTTCTAAAAGGCTTCCTTTGACGACCAAAATTTTTATGAAGTCCAAAATAGAAATCTTTTATTTGTCGTTAATGGTTTTGTCCTGTTAAATGTTTGCCACAAGGTTGTGAAGGTTTTTTGATGTTTTGGTTTGGTTTGGTTGCACTTCTTGGGGATTGAACTCGGAGTGCTGGGCTACATTCCCACATCCCCAGCCCTTTTTATTCTTTTAGTTGGATTCAGGGTGTCATTACACTGCTCAGTGGGGCCTCAAATTTGTGACCCTCCTATGTCAGCCTCCCTGGTAGCTGGGATTACAGCCGTACACAACTGCCTGGATTTCTGTAAATTTTTTATAGATATCATTTACCAGAATATGATTATTTTTCTAGCTGGACATCATGGCATACACCTGTAATTCCAGTATTCAGGAGGCTGGGGCAGAAAGATCTCTAGTTCAAAGCCAGCCTGACTATAGAGAGAGGCCCTACCTTAAAATTTTTAAAAATTATTTTACTTCCCAGTTTTCTGGGATTCTTTGTTGTTGTTGCTTTTGTTTTTTGAGACAGAGGCTCCCATATAGTTCAGGCTGGCCTTGAACTCACTGTGTAGTCCCATCTGGCCTCGAACTCTTGGCAATCCTCCTGCCTCAGCCTCCTGAGTGCTAGGATTACAGGCACGTGCCACCATAACGACTTCTGAAAATGTTTATTAAATGTTTTTACTGCCTCTGTTCAGATGATCATAAAGTTTTTTATTGTCTTACAGTGATAAATAATACTAATTTTCAAATTTTATAATCCTGGAATGAGCCCCACTTGCTCTGAGGTATTGTTCTTTTTGTTTATCAGTAGATTTATTTTGCTAAAATTTTGCCTAGCATTTTTGAGTCTGTACAGGACAGACTTCCTTTCCTTTATATGGGTGTCAAGTGGTGTGTCAGGATTATTCCTACCTCATAAAACAAGTTGAGGATGTTCCTTCTTTTTTTATAGCCTGGAAGAGTTTTGCCCATTGTTCCTTCTTTACATGTCAGAACAGTTCACCATCGAAGCCACGTGGGGCAGTTTTCTTTGTGGGGAAGTTGCCTGTAATCTGGGCATCTAGTCCATTTAGCATTGATGTGCTGTTATTCATTACTGGTTTTAAGTCTGCCATCTTACAGTTTGTTTTCCATTTGTCCTATTTCCTCTTTGTATTTCTCATTTTCTAACTTCTTTTGAGTAAACTAAGTATTCTCTATTACATATTTTTAAAAGTCTATAATCAGCTTTATGATACTTTCATTCTGTTCTGTTTCCCTTACTTCCTTCTGGAACGACTTGTTTTTTTCTGCATGTGTTATTCGAGTCAGTACAGTCGTGTGTTGCTTTAAAATGGCGGTATGTCCTGAGAAATGCATTGTTCATCAGGTGTGCAGACGTTGTGACACCACTCAACATACCTTCGGGGATCATTGTCTTATATGCGGTCGGGTGCTGACTGAAACGTCATTATGTGGTGCATGATTGCATTTATTTAATCCCCAGGTTTGCTGTCAGTGAATTCTCTTAGCTTTTAATTTTTGAAATCTTTCTTCTGCCTTTATTTTTTTTGTAACACCTTTATTGGAATAAAATTCACATATCATGTGATTCACCCATTATAGTTCAGTCTTGCCCATATCATTGAAGGATATTTTTGTCAAACATGAAATTCTAGGTTCATTGCTTTCAAGATGTCATTCCCTTCCTTAAGTTCTGTGGAAAAGTCAGCCATGAGGCTTGCTTTTCTTTAAAGATAATGCATTTTTATTCTCTGGCTACTTTGAAGATTTTCTTTTGAGTTATGTCTTTTTAGTTATGATGTATCTATTTATGGTTTTATCTTTCCTAAGGATAGTAAACTTGAATCTGTTGGTTGATGCCCTTGTTTATCAGAAATTCTTACCCAGTCTTTATTGAAGTAATTTTTTCCAATCACCTCTCTTTCCTCTTTAAGATTTTTCCAGACCTTTCCAGCATGTTCCGTATTAGCTTAATCTTTCCTTGTTTCCCATTTTTATTTCTCCCTGTACTTCAGTCTTCAATAGATGTTATTGATGACCTGACTTCTAATTCACTTGTTCTCTGTTCTACTGATCTAATGAATTTTAAATTTAATTTCATATATTGTATTTTCCATTTTAAAGTATACGTTGATTTTGGGGGGAGTAAGCTCAAGTCTCCTCTGAATGTTCAATCTTTTACCCTATGTTCTTGAGCCTGTTCATCAAAACGATTGTAAAATTCTTGTCATCTGAATTTGTACCAGTTGGCTTGTCTATTTCTGTATTTTTTTTTTTCTTGGCTTTCCGTCATTCTCTCACACCTGTAAGTCTGGCGGGATGCCACACATGGTGTATTAAAGATCCTAGGTCTTCCTCCTGGCATGGAGGTGAAGCACAGACAGATCAACATAACCCTGTTGAGGTTGACTGCAGCTTCCCAAGGGCGTGTGTATTTCGATGCCACGCCTAGCACGTGGCCTCCCCGGTTTCTCCACTGAAAATCTAGTGTAAGTAGCAGGGTCCCATCACCTAGTGACCTTAATTCCCACCCCAGAACGTTCAGACCTCTGCCCAGCTTTCTCCCAGCTGCTGCCCTTGCTGGGTTTCTTGCGGTCTCCCTGTGTGCCTGAGTTTAGGACTGACGAGCGCCACAAGATGATATCGTAGCGAGGCTTCGAGTTCACTTCCTGAGGTTTCTTCTCTCCAGGACTTCGACCCTCAAACCATAGCTGCTTTCACAGCCAGACTCTGACTCTTGTTTCTTCAAGTCAGCTGGCAGCTTTCTGCCAGGGGTCTGCTCCCCTGTCAGTTTGAAATCAGAGGGGTGCAGTGCTGTCTTCTGCTCCGGTTTGCTCTCTGGTGCCTGTGAGTTTCCTGGAGCTGTCGTCCATAAAGAAGAGCCCTAGCACAAGCTCCTCCGCATGTGGCCAAGGGCCGAGCTCTGCTGCTAATCATTTTCAGTCCCCTTTGTCCATGTTCCACAGCAGCCCTGGCAGTGATAACTTGGCTGTCATGTGTGGTAGGAGAGGGCACCGGGTCCCTTTCCTGTGTTTTCATTCATTAAGCATTCATTTGTTCTTTCATTCATTAAACAATTTTGGGTTCCTTCTTCAGGATAGGTCCTGTTCTAGACACAAGCAAGATAATAATAAAGTTAAGATCTCTGGTGCTTTGGGACTTAAAGCCCATGTTTTAGAAAGGTTGTGAAGGGGTTTCTGAGTCACTCTCATAGTAATTAAACAGACTCTTTGGAGGGGTGTGAAGGAGACCGAGACATTTTGGATGAATATACCTTCTCCCTTTATACAAACACTTTTAGCCTTTTACAATTGCACAAAAGCTAACCCAGTTTACAGTGTTCTCGTATAATAATTTGACCACCTTTTAAAAGCTAACGCATGCTTAATTCCATATTTGAGTTGCTACATCATAGAGACAAGCAGATGAAAAACTTGTTTTATAGCACAGCTATAGGAAAATTTGAGTTAAAACTTTAGGAACTGAGTTTTGGAAGATATACTTAGCTCTGTCTGAAATAAAGTATTTTTATGAGTGTCAACATGGGATCTGGTAAAGAGTCAGCCACCTTGTGGTTTCACATTTTAAAAGCTTCAGTTTTTGAAAAACATTTCACAGGCAACTAAGCACTTATTAAGGCTTTCAGATACTAAAAAGCAGCTTTGGTGTTCCCATCTTCCAAAATAGCTTAAATGTCTGTTACCAAGAGAAAAAATGTAATCTGACCAAATATCACTGTTTCCTACTCCACTTTGATATTCTTTCCTACTTCCAGACTTCATCCAGTGGACTATTTTTTCCGTTCCTGATCCCAGAGATGACAATTTGTCTATCTGATTGCAATCTATTTTCATGAAATATCAAGGCAAACAAAGAACTAGGACATCATCATGTATGATAGCTCAGGTAACAGGTCAACAACCTGAATGCCTTGGGTTTGGTGTTCTTGGAATTGCAGCCCTCTTGAAATGGCTAACAGCTACCAGATAAAATGGAAAAGCTATAATTCCAGCACTTGGGAGGCTGAGGCAGGTGGATCGCCATGAATTCAAGGCCAGCATGGACTATATAATGAGACCCTGTCTTGAAAGAACAGAGACAGACAGACACAAAAGATCACGTATCATAAAATTTTATCATGTGAAATGCCTAGATAGGCAAACCCATAGAGAGAAAAGATTCATGGGTTCCGCTCCATGGCTGTTGGGGGGTGGTAACAGCTTAAGGGTACAGATGATGAGTTGAAGATGAAAATGTTCTGGAATTAGACAGTGACAATAGTTGTATAACACCATGAATATACTAACAACTTCTGTATGATGGGCTTAAAATGATTTTTTTTTTTACATGAAGTCTGGCTGTATTGCCCAGGCTGGCCTCAAATCCTGGGTTCAAATGATCTTCCTGCCTCAGCCTCCCAAATAGCTGACGCTACAGGTACACTCCACTGCCAGGCATAAACTGTTAAACTTTATGTTATGTGAATTTTGTCTTAATTTTTTAAAAAACCATATGCACAAAAAAAGAGCTACCAGTTTAAAAAAATATATATCATTATTTTGAGAAAGTCATTTCCAACACCTTGCTGTTTAGAGAATGGCATCCCAGCCCTCCTTCCTTTGGCAGCAACCCCATTTTAAGAATAGCTGGGAAATCTTGCACACAGAGAAATGAAGTATGGAGGGCACAAGGTAAGTAAATTTGTCTCTCAGGCAACACCAGAGGCCCAGCTTAACAGAGAAGAAAAAAGCCTCCTTTGGGTCCTATTTTTCCCAGTGCTGAATAACGTTTGGATAGATACTGAAATGTTATGTTTTGTTTTGTTTTTTGCCGTTCTTTTTGCAGGTATCGAACTCAGGACCTTACCAGGCAGGCGCAGAGCCACTGAGCTGCATCCCCAGCCCTGAAATGCTGTGTTTTAATGTTAACTACAGCCAGTTTATTACTCTAAAGGTTAATCCCTAACTTTTTTTTTTCTTTTTGGTGAGGGCTTCTCTAAAATCTTTTTTACCCAGCTTAGCTCAACACTGTCCAAGAAGAGGCCTAATTATCAGTTAGCTGAAATATTATTTAACAAAGTCATTCACCTTAGTTGTCTTTTAATCAAACAAAATGACATAAAATTAATGCAGTGTGATTTTGGCATTTTACTAAAAGGCTGTAGTGTTCCTCTTAACATCAATGTATATTTAAAATACCTTTGTCCTGGATAATTTATGCTCATTGGATGCAAATGTTTTATCAGCATGCAACTCAACTTATAAATCTTTTTATTCACCCATTGAGCTGTCACATGAAAGTTTGCATTTGTTCCCAGCAAAGATAAACTGTACTGAAGAAAATTAAGCTTTAAAAGCTTTAAAATTCTTTCATAGCAAATATAAATAGAACTGCTTAAAATTGAAAATTGTTTTACATAAAATCTTAATGGGAAGAATATATATTACAGTACAATTTTCATGAAAAGCACTTTATAAATTTTGAATAGCAAATGTTTTCAAAAAAATTTTTATAATAACTAATTTTCTCAAAATTTTTCTATATTTAGAATAAAGTACACATAAAGTTAAGACCTTGGATAAGTATTTTGTTGTATCACTAATGTAGTTGTATATTTTTTAAAAAAGAAGGAATGGGCTGGGAAGAATAAGATGTACTTAGAGTAAGTCAATATATATTTTGCTGATTCTGATTATAGCTTTTAGATATTTGAGTAAAGTCTTCTGTCAGAATATTCCAGTTGGGGGCTGGGGATTTAGCTCAGTGGCACTGTACCTGCATTGCAAGCAGAAGGTCCTGAGTTCTATCCCCTTACAGCAAACAATGAATATATATATATTCATTCCAGATGTTTTACTTATGACTCTTGTAGTGGTTTTCTAATGTCAGAATAATCAAACTCTGCTCACTTAAAAATCTTGAAAACTTGCTAATGATGAATACATCTCACAAAAACTTGAATTTTTAAAAACTCTAATTAGAAGGTGGGCATGTAATCCCAACACTCAAGAGGCTGAGGCAGGAGGATTGCTGAGAGTTTGAAGCCAACTTGGGCTACATAGGCTACAAGGCCAGCTTGCACTACATAGTAAGACCCTGTCATTAAAAGAACAAAATCAGAGCTTAAATTTATATATTTGAGTATGTGTGTATGTATGTATGTGTTATATAAGAAAGGATAAATACTGATGACTAGTAGTTAAAATGATTTTTATTACATAAACATTTTTTGGGGGGTACCAGGGATGGAACTCAGGACCTTGCATTTTCGAGGCAGGCAGCAGAACCATTGAGCTAAATCCCCAGCCCTATCATGTAAACTTTTTAAAAATTAGTTTCTGTGCTGGTTTCATATTAAATTATTCAAATGTCAGTTTGCAGGGTATTGTAAAGAGGTTTTAAATCTGGTATCATATTTAGGAATTATGAAATTATAAATTATAATGTCAAATCTTCATGTTTCAATCAGGCTTCTGGCATAATAATTACTTATTATTATTTTGTGTTAATAGTCTTTCTAAATGCTTATCTTAATATGGAGGAAAAATATTCTGCTTTCTAGGATCTTCTGACTATTTTCTTTTCTTTTCTTTTCTGTACCGGGGATTGAACTCAGGACCTTGCATTTGCAAGGCAGGCAGTGGAACCACTGAGCTAAATCCCAGGGCCTGTTTTCTAGGATTTTAAGTAATAGTTCAGTATTGTCAACTATGCAAGGCTTACAACACCTTTCCTATATTGCCTGTCTTCCTTGCCAGTGACACCTATATACAATGAAGAACACTCAACTATAAATGACCAGTCACCTGAAGGGTGTGAGATACACAGGTCAGTTTCTTTTTAAATGAAACAGATAGGTGTGGCTAGTTTGATCTAGTAACACCATATTGGTTTTTTTACAGATCTAGTGTAGCTGCAATGGGTGATAGTACCCCTGAGTTCTGGGATCACTTTAAGTTAGTTCAAAGCTAGGTAGGGAGGGTTTTTTTGTTTTTTTTTAATACCAAGACTTCAGAATGTTAAACTTTGAGTATTTAAAATACACGGGAGCTGGGCGTGGTGGTAAGACCAGCACCAGGAGGCTGAGAGAAGGTCACCCAGAAATTGAGGCTGGCATGGAGACATCTTTTCTCAAAACAACAAAACACAAGAAAATAAAACAACCCATAGGTAGTAGATGCTTTGTTTTTGTTTCTTTCTTTTTTAAATGAAGTAAAGAATGCATTTTATTTACTTGGTTGATTTATCTAGATATTACTTGTTTTTGGTGCTGGGGATTGAACCCAAGGCCTTATGCATACACAGTGCCTCTGAGCTACATCCTTCCCCAATTCAGCTTTATGTAAATAACATGGAGTGAATCCTTCAGAATCTCTCCCTTTTCAGCTTACAAATCCTTCTCAAACCAAGGAAGTAGTGGAGTTTGAACCCAGGGCCTAATGTATGTTAGGCAAGCAGTCTATCATCGAACTACATCCCCAGCCCTGTTTTTATCATTTTAGTTTGCTATAAGGGTTCCACTAAATTTCCCAGGCTGATCTCAAACTTCCTATCCTCCCATCTCGGCCTCCCTAATAGATTGGCAAAACATAGGAGTAATTTTTAATAATGAAGATATTCTGTCATATAGCAGTTTAATTTTAAAATTATCTTTGCCTGGTTCTGTGTAGCAAATATTAATTAGCAGTTTGAAGTAGATGCTGAGAACAAAGTGGGTATAAAATGAGATGGGTTTTTAATATTTATTGGTGCCAAACAGTGTAGCAACAATTTATACAGTGCATATTGTTGCCCTTTGTGTGAGTTTAAAACACATCATTGCACTCAGCTAATTTGTAGTATGCTTTGTTATTTGAGCTGGCTTCCTTTCTGAGGACTGCCTAGATAACCAGAGTAGACCGGAGTCACAGGGGAACTGCAACACATCCTCTAATGGAGCTTTAGCTGTGGTGAGCTCTGTCAGGGGCTCCTTCCTGCTGACTTCATCAGCTGCCCTCTTCCTGAAAACTTGCTGGGAAAGGCGAGGCTGCTGCCTCACCACTCTGAATATACACCTTTTTGTTCTAGAATTTCCTAGAACTTGAAACTACTCACGTGTTATTTTAGCAGACACGAGCATTTTAAACTTTGTTTCAAATGTTGTCTTTAAAGGCCTAGTTAGCCCCTCATATTTGGGAGGGGGGCCTCATAGCTTTCCCCACTGATTAGGTTTTCCCCATTTTCCTAATAATGTGAAAATATTTTCTTCTCTTTTTGTCTCTTGTTCTGTTTGGTATTTATGGTGGCAAGGAGGGAAGGGCTGTTTTTTAAATGGACCATAATCACAACTTCGGTTCTCGTCCTAGTGCAGCAGCTGGATTGGTTATTATCCTTTATTTAAAGTTCCTTCAGGGTCAGAGATTTAGCTCAGTGGTTCTGCTGCCTGCCTTGCAAGCACAAGGACCTGAGTTTGACCCCCCGGTACCCCAAAACATAAAAAAATAATGTTCCTTCAGAGCAAGGGAAAGGAGTTCATTCAGGTCAGTTTGTGAGAAGCAATGCTGTGACTTCTGGGGTCAGGGAAGCTGATGGATCTAGAGGTAGAAAGCCAGGTAGAGAAAGCCCACAGGGGAGCAGGTCCCTTTTTAATGTCTCCTTCCCGGGCACATGGTCAGGGGTCCTAGTGTCTGAGAGCTGCCAGGTAAAAAGGCTGGAAGGCCATGTGCTGACTGTCCTTAGGCTTGGGCACATCAGGTAGCACTGATATTAACTCCACCCTTGATTTCCATCTTTGGGAAACCACAGTACTTTAATTTTGCTAACTGGCCCATCAACAAGTAAACTGCCTTAATTTTATCTTTTCATTTTTTTCCTACATACACACAATGTATTCCCAGTATGTTCCCTTCATATTTCTTCTTTCTCCCACTGAGGAAAGCTGAGCTTGACCCTGCTGAGTCCTGTTCCCTGCATCACCCTCTGTATTTGATGAGTCACCCAGAGACTGAACCCTGACAGCAGTGATCTGTGTGGAGCCACCGAATTAACTACCTTAAACTGTTCTCTGTCCAGTCACAGCGGCTTTGTGGCAGTTCAAGGTGGCCTGTCAAGCAGAAGAACTGCCAGCCAGAGAGGATCTGTTTATAAAAGAAAAGATTTGTACTCCATGCCCTTTTCAAAATTTTCTGTTTTTCGACACGTGGGTACATTTTCATCTCTGGCCAGAATTCTGTTTCTGATTTCAAAAGGCTGGTGCCGAAGGTGTCTGTGGGGCCTTTGTATTGTTGGCTCTGTTCACTGCCTGATAAGCAGGAGCTAATTCATCATTCCACACACAGGGAGGAGAATCTATTACGTTTAGACCCCCAGGCCCATGGGCGACTTCTCCAGTTAGAACTGGGGGCTTGCTCCTCTTCAGGGGGCTGAACCTTTCTGCCGCAGACGTTGCCTTTGGGTTTTCCTTTGTTTATCTTTGCTGTAATTTGCCTGGTACAGTGAGGTTTTTCACTTGTGGATCTCTCTACTCCCCACTTGACCCCCACCATGCACCCAGTTTTTCTTTTAAAAAGAAGTGAAAAGTACTATTAGGAAGTATGGTCCATGGAGTGCACAGACTGGGTTGGGCTAGTAGATGGGTTCCTCTTATTTGGGTGTAAACATCAATTTGGATGGGCATCAGGACAGGTCTCTGACCTCTTTTGAAAAGACCTGGGGCCAATGTTTGACAGTCATTCCACTGGCATGTAATTCGAATTTTATTTGCACGGCTTTTTTTTCTAAGTCTCTAAAGACAAACATAAGACATTCTTTCATCTCAAGGAATAAAATTATTCTTACATCAAGAATCACTTTTCTAGGCCAGGTGTGGTGGTGCATGCCTGCACTTGGGAAGCTGAGGCAGGAGGATCACTGTGAATTCGAGACTAGCCTAGACTACATAGTGAGTTCCAGGTCAGTCTCAAGTACAATGTGAGACCATGTCTCAAACAAAACAAAACAAAACAAAACAAAAAAGAATCACTTTTCTGGACCAGGGATTTAGCTCAATGGTTCTGCCACCTGCCTCGCAGGCACAAGGTCCCAAACTGGACCCCAAGTACCAAAAAAAAAAAAAAATCACTTTTCTTTTGTAGCCTCATTTTATTCCTCCTTCCATTATTTTTATTAGTATTAATTCACCCCAGGGAAGTGACGTTTTGCTTGATACTTCCTGCATTCAGTAAGTAGTAGCTTTTCTTTACCTGTTTTCCTGAATTCCATATTTACATACTTTATGGTAGATTTTTTTTTAATGGATTAATTCTAGCTGGGCTAGAACTTTGCAGTATTAATTTATTAATGAACTTTCCTTCTCCTGGGATAATGTAGGCATGCTAAGTATGCTATGTTCCTTTTGTTGCTGTAGATATGTGTAGTTATTTTAATGTCCTTTGAATGGTTTATTCTAATGATATCAGTACTACCTTTGATTAAAGGTAGACTCTCACGATTTTATTCCTATTTATTGAGAATCCTCAGAATTCCATATCTACTCTCCGGGAACTGTTCTAAGAGGCTTGTGTTTTCACCCTTCATGGTCTTGAAGTTTGTCTTCCCTTGTTCAGGCAGTTGGCGTGATTCAAATGTGATCCAAAAAGTGGATGTATTGTAGTAGTGTGATGTTTTCTTGTTTGGGGAATCTGGCTGGAAAGATTTATGTATGGATTTTATTTTTAACAAAGCAGTAAGGGTTTACTTTTTACCAACTTCCGTGAGTGTAAAGATGTTTTTATTCAAGCTTTAAGAAAAGAGTAAACCTGTCAATGTATAAACACCGGATACTGATGTGGATTTGTGGGGGTTTTCACTGGGGGAAGCAGAGTTGATGTTGTCATTTTGTTTTACAGTAAAGACCACTAAGGAAGCACCATAGTGCACATCAGTTCTTTCACATCTTAGAGGACACAAGGTAACTGTGTTCACTGAGCATTTGCATGGGTCCTGAAGGCAGAGTTGCTGAGCAATGCTTGTCAGGAGAGGGGAGGCACCTGCTGCACCCTGTGCCTGCAGTCTTGTCCTCTAGTTGCCCATCTGTCACTGTCCTCCCACTGTTACACAGCTAGGATCTGAAGGAAAAGCCCTTGAGCAGATTGGGAAGGGAGGGACACCTGGGTCCCCATTACCAGCTCTCGGTTCCTAGGCTCCTGGGCTGCCTCACCCCCAGTCTTCTGGGACCCTGCCATTCCTTGGGCCACCCTCTTCCCCCGCCCCGTAGCCACTCATCCTTCACTTTGTCCTCTGTCTTCAAGGCTCAGTCTCCCACGGAAATGCTCGCCTAATTTGATGGGTCTCGATGCAGCCTCATTTGAGAGATGAGCCCAGACTCCAGGCTGCACTGGCTCTTGGTTGCTACCTAACAACCCCCAAATGAGGGCTGGAAGTACCAAGCATTCCTGTTTCACGGTTCCTATGGGGCAAGAAGTTGGGAGCAGAGCAGCTGAGTCAATGGCTGCTGCTCAGTCCCTCCTGGGCTGCAGTGGGGATGGAGCTGTTGGCCAAGGCTGCCATTCTGAGAAGCAAGCCAGGATGGCAGGCAGCATCCAGGACCTGTGCACGCTCCTCTCCAGACAGCCCCACTGTGGCAGAAAGCCACAATTTCTTTAAGGTGCCAGTTAGATCTCACAGACCCTCACCTCCGACCATTACATTCTCTAGAAGCTAAAAACCCATCAGCCATATTTAAAGGGAAGAGATGCCCGGCCTAGTGATGCACACCTATGATCTAAGCACTTGGGAGGCTGAGGCAGGAGAGTTGCTGTGAACTCTAGGCCAGCCTGGGCTACATAGAGTTCAAGGCTAGCCTGAACTATATAGACCCCATCTCAAAAAAACAAACAAACAAGTAAACAAACAAATGAAGCTCCTTTGAAAGGCTGGAACTGGGTTGCATACATATTCTAAAGAGAGGAGAATTAGGTTTCACTTTTGTTTTTAGGGTTTTTTTTTGTTGTTGTTTTTGTTTTTGTGGGACTGGGGATTGAACATAGGGCTTTGCACTGAGCAATATCCCTAACATAACACCCCTTCCTGCTTTTTTTATTTTTGAGATAGTGTCTCCCTAAATTGCTAAATTGCATAGGCTGGGCTTGAATACATGATCCTCCTGCCTCAGCCTCCCAGAGTGCTGAGATTACAGGGGTGAGTCACCATGCCTGGTTAGGCTCCATCTTTTGAAGGAAGGAGTACCAAAGAATTTGTGGATGTACCTTAAAATTTTTACCCCTCCATTTTTATTAACTGTGTGATGTTAGGCAGGCTATACTCCTAAGCCTTAGTTTCTTCATCCCTGGGAGGCTGAGGCAGGAAGGGCATGAGTTCAAGTACAACATGGGCAATTTAGCAAATTAGCAAGGCCCTCTCTCTACATAAAAATTAAAGGGAGCTGGGATGTAGCTAAGTGCAAAGGCCAGTGTTCAATCCCAGTGCCACACACACACACACACACACACACACAAATCACCCCCTTGAGTAGTTACATAGATTCAAGTTGGTGTCTAAAACCCCAGCACAACCCAATCTGGCACACAGTAGGTGTTCAACAAATGGCAGTTACTGTTATGTAGTTTCAGGGAGAAGACTGAAGCAGACAGGTAAGGATGGAGCCCAGCCAAGAGGGGAGGGAGGCACAAAAAAGACAGTCATATGGGGTTCGGGGAGTATCCTGCGTCTCCAGGCCGGGCCTCTGAAGGAGAGTAAGGGCCCTGACTAGACAGAATATTCCTCCCCCAAGATGTCTACTTCCACATCCCAGAACCTGTGGCCATGCTCCCTTCTATGGCCAAAGGAACTTTGCAGATGGGATTCAGGGAAGGATCTGTGATGGGGAGGTGACCCTGGGTTACTTGGGGGCTGATCTGATCATAAGAAGGAGGCAGGAGCTCTGAGGAGATGTTGCTGGCTTCGAGATGGAGGAAGGGACCACAAGCCTAGGATGCGGGTGGTGTCTGGATGTTCTAAAGGGCAAGAAAATGAATCCCTACAACCATGAGACCCTCCAAGAAGGCTTATTCTTGCGGACCCTGTGACTTGGACCTCCAGCTGGAAGGATGGGAACTGCAGAGAGCACAAGGCAAGGCTGCCTGTCCCTCAGTGTCCAGTGGGGGCGCTGTCTTCCCAGGGGAGCCCGGAGGTCAGCCTGGCTCAGTCCTCCGGTCCTGTGGCAGAGGCCTGTCTGGGGAAATTGGGATGGAGCTAGAAGCTCCTTGCTTCCACCCAGCTCTCCCTAGCGGGTGGGGTGGGATGGAACAATGCACAGAGAATCCAGCTGTTTTCCTCCTTGGCATTACATAGCATTAGGGTATTGCATAGCACAGGGGAGATGTATTTTTTTACTTAGCTTGAGGGACACAAGCTTTACATCGTACTCAAGTGAACACATCACAGTGGAGATGGCTCTCAAAAGCCAGGGACAAAACCACCCCCCACTGCAGTGCCCTCGGGCAGGTGTTACCCTTGGGATCAAATCTGTCCCCCAAAGTATCTCATTGTGTTGCAGGTTTGGGTGCTGATGGGCTTTGGAGAAGTGATTGAATTGTGAGGCTATAATTTCATCGTGTTAATTCATCACGAACCCATTACTGTAGCTTGATGGCATCGTTGAGAGGTGACAGAAATAGGAGGTGGGGCCTGGCTAAAAGGAATGGGTCAAGCCCTGACCATGGGGCCATACCTGGTCCCTGGCCCCTTCCTCTCAGGCCCTTCCTCTGCTTCCAGGATGACACGAAGTGAACAGTCTTCCTCTGCCAGATGTTTGCACCCAGGCACAGGCCTTAAAGCAACAGAGCCTGCCCACCACGTACTCAAACCCTCCCAAGTGGGAGCCAAAATAAATCTTGCCTTTAAGTTGTGATGGGAGGTATTTTGTCCCAGCGATGCAACAGTAACACACTTCCGGATGGCCCTGCTCAGGACCGGTGTTCCTGAGAGCTATTCTCAAGGTGTTTCCATCTGAGCTCAGGTGGCTAAGACAAACATTTGGGAGGGAAATGAATGTGTCCTGCTGAGGATATCAGATGGCCAAGAGTCAAGCTTCATTTGCTTCCCAGTTGCATCTGGACCCCCACAGCTGGGCCACATCCAGTAGACTTGTTTATATTTTGCATCAGGTTTGAAACTGCAGGACACTTTTTTCTAAAGCTTTTTAAAAATTGCATGAATGAAAGAGAGCAATGGTTGATTTTTGCTTTTGTTTTGCTGAGAAAGTAGCTTTGCAGCAGTCACTTACACGTTTTTCTGGCATCATCCTTCATGCACTCTGAGCCCTGTTCTGGAGCCCTAGCCCTTCTCTCCTGGCCCCTGGACCTTCCTCCTTCCTCTCATAGATCCTGAAATCTCCTGTCCCCAGGGGGAGGAGAATTGGGTGATCTCCCTCAGCCTACCTGGCTCTGGCCCAGAGGAATGGATGGCAGGACAACGCTCAGCCGCTTTGCTAGGACTCTTTCGAGTGTGCTTCATTCTGTGATGGTCTCAGATCCAGCTACTCACTCAAACGAGGCTCGCACTTTGCATTTTATGTTTTAACTTTGGTCAACTCTGCTGTGTGTGTGTGTGTGTGTGTGTGTGTGTGTGTGTGTATGTGTAACTGAGGTAGCCACGATTCCAAAATCTCAGCAAGCACCAGCCCCATGGATTAACAGCTTACCCAGACATTTGCTTGGCTATTTATAAGACAAAGAAGAAGTGATCCCCAGGGTAAAACCGGGTGACGATACCTCAGGCCATGGGCCAAGCTGCCATGTAGGGATAGCTCTTGTTTGCTGATGCCCCCTTACCTGTTTGCCTTAGAGGATGTTGGGTGGCAAAGAATGCTGTGCCACATGCCCAGATTGGTTCAAGAATCTTGTTTTTTTTGTTGTTGTTGTTGTTGTTGTTTTCATGAGAATGTCTCCCGAGCATCCGCGGACATTTCCAGAACATATGGTGCACTGTCCCAGGTGACATGACTGAACAAAACCACCGGTTAAGTGCTTCCGAAACTGCCCTGTGGCAGCTTCAGGTGGCAGCTGGTACTGATATGGGCATCAAGGACTCAGAGAAAACACAGGTTAAGGCCAGCCAGAGCCGCTCCATCAAACAATTTGGTTTAACCATGAATGGCTAAGAAACAGTCAACACGATGGCTGGGCCAGCCTGGCAAGAAGCAAGAATCAGCCTGTGGTAAGTGGAAGGTTGGGGGGAAATTCTGTCTCCAAGTCCTGCCTTCTCAGCAAGTTTGACAGTCTCCATCAATATCACCTGAGTCCTGGCCACTAGAAAGTTGGACCTTCCTGGCTTCTGTTTCCTTATCTGTAAAATAGGGATAATATTATCATCACTCTCAATAACAGACTCTTGGGTTTCAGAAGATTTCAGAACATTACTTAGGGCAATTCTTAATTCTGTAAAGTCTATAAAAAGTGTCTAGTAAAGCAGGTACCCAAAGTTATAGTAGCTTTGGAAAGATTGGGGGTCTGGGCCAGGCGGCACACCGTGCAGCTCTGATGGGGAGCCTGGAGCTGGAAGAGCCAGTCAGTCAGGACATCTGAGGCTGCGCATTGTGGCCTTTTGGGAGTTACAGGTGGACAGGAAGGTCATGGGCCCAGGCATGACCCCAGCCCCAGTGTGCTTACTGTTAGGATGAGAAGGGCACCCAGCAGGCTGAAATCAAAATCCTCAGCTCAATGTGCAGGGCTTCCCACGTTGCCACAGGTGAGGATGCATTTTGGAAAAAGGAAAGTAGGTGTCATGATGATAGCTGTTCTGATTTTAATAGCAGCTCTTCAAAACCTCGCCAGGTCAGGTGCCGAAGCTGTTTTGTGTTGACCCACCTGGAATTGCTATTCATATCAAGCATTGAGCAAGTCACTCAACTCCACTTTAGTGTTTGGGGTCTTTAAACCAGGATTTTTACTGGGCATCACAGCACGTGCCTGTCACCCCAGCTTCAGGAGGCTGAGGCAGGAAGATCATGGCAAGTTGGAGGCCAACCTGGGCTACAAAGTGAATTCAAGGCCAGCCTGAACTACAGGCCAGAACCCTGTCTCAAAAAAACTAACCAACCAACCAAACACACACACACACACACACAAACAAGGAACTCTGTGTCCACATCTTATTTCTTGAGCCAGTGAAACCACACAGGTGTTTATTGCAGCAGTCTTTATGTCTTTTTGCACAACAGAACTATTTCATATCAACTTTGGAAAGGACAACACAGGCCTTGCCCCACCAGCAAGCAGCACACAGTTCTCGACTACACCCTGGAGGGGCGGAGCAGCTACAGGAACAGCGCCTCAGACCCGCAGCCCCTGGCTTCCTCCAGTCTGCTCTAAACACTCTCAAATGGCCGGTAATGGGGTCGGTTCACACTGAGCATGCTGAATGGTAAGAGGCGGCTGCCCTGGACTAAAATTTTAACCCAAATGATGGAGCGGACTGAGTAAGGTGTGTGCTCACCGGTGCGGGCCATCAGGTCACAGTTCCTCTGTGGAACTGGCCCTGTGCACCAGCCGGGTCTGAGCAGGTCTCCCCTGTGTGAGACGCCCTGACTCACTGTGCAGGGGTGGGAGAAAGAGCTCTGTTTATTTTACTGGGAAAGCCAAAATAGATTTCCATGTTGTTTATATTCACGGTCGTCTTGCTTCTGTTCTCAGTACACACAGCCCTGGGGGCCAGCATGTCTATGCCTGGTCTGGGTTCTAGACAGTTCCATGAGTCTCCCTGAGTGCTGGTTTTATTCTCTACTCTTTTCCAAATCTGATGGAGGTAAAAATCATCTACTAGGTGTCCCATTCAGGTAGTGTCTTCAAATATTGACTTCAACCACTTTGTCTCTCAGAAGGCCCCTGCCCAATCTCTGAAGGTGGTGAGGATGTTGGGGACAAAGATGAAGCTTGGGGGTGGAGGTCTCTTTTGGTGTCCTTTAACAGACCCCAGGGGGCTGTTGTCTGTCTGGATGACTTGATCATTTACATTACAAAAATTCTGAGGTTTCCCTTGTGGAGAGAGTCTAGAACTGGTTTTGTTCATGGGAGGGTTTGAGGCCTCGGTTGAAAGAATTTTCTTCTCAGGTCCTAGAGGAGAGGTGGCTGGGAAACTGCAGCCAAAGTGGGGCCCAGGGATTCCACAGTCTGGCAGGAGATGGTCCTGCCACAAGCTGAGCCCCGATCGCCAAGGATCCCTGAGAACAGAGGCCTTTGATTGCAGGAACCGATACTCCAGGAAAAGAGAAAGCCATAAATCAGGCACTGTGGCCACTTTGGAATTATGCTAACTGCAGTGACAAGAGACAGGCAGACAAAGACAAGATGAGACTCTGTATTCCCCAGACGAATCAGCAGACTCGTCCCAGTCCTGCTCAGACCCAAGCCATCACAGGGTTAGGATGATGGCTGGAGACTTTACAGGCTTCGATCCAGTCCTGGAATTTGGAAGTGGCTGCTGAGAGCTGGCAATCTGAATCTCCTGTCAATGAGACATATTTGCATTGGTGTCCTCAGTCTTGGAAGGGCTGAGACAGATTGGCTAAGTTTAAGGCTACTAAACCTGGTTTTGTTAACTTGTTTCTAAAGTATTGCTGAATGCATTCCTACATGAAGAGCTGAGCAGTACTCTGACCCAGGTTTTTTCAGTAATCAGGGAGTTGAAAACTGAGTTTCCTGGTCTTCTTTTTACCCGTCTTTATTTCTTCTCTTCTACCACAGCTCTGTGGGAATTATGCCCACTGGAGGCAGCGATGTAAGAGCTGTGTTGAGGAGAGGGTACTTTAAGCCTTGTCTTTCGTTGTAAACAGATTTTATGCATAGGTAAAATACTCTTGAAGTGGGGCACAGTGGCAGAAACCTGTAATCCCAGATACTGGGGAGGCTGAGGCAGGAGGGTTGCAAGTCCATAGAATAAGGAACTTAGACTCTTATCTCAAAATATAAAGTGGTCGAAGTGTAGCTCAGCAGTAGAGTTCTTGCCCAGAATGCAAGAGGCCCTGGGTTCTAGCCTCAATACCAGGAGAGACACAGAAGCCAGGGAGGCTTTAATAGCTTTCTGCAAGGAAGAGGAGATGTGCCCTGAGGCGTCTTCCTTAAGCAACCCAGAATGGCCTGTTCACTTCCTTTCCCGTGCCTAACCTCCCTGACCACAGAGGGAACAAGTCCAATTGTCTTGAGTCAAAAGCTCAGAGAGAAAAGCAAGCAGAAGTGCAGGAAACCCCCCAGCCTGTTCAAGGTCAGTGACCCTGCCACTCCCACCAGACTGAGGACGCCTGCCCTGACCCACTAATGACTCACTTCCCTCTGCTATCTTAGTCTGAAGGAGAGCTGAGCCTTGGCATCTTGTCTTCCTCAGCCCACTTCAGGCAATGCCATTTCCTCTAGCCAAGTGCCCATGCCCCCTTCTTGCCCAGCAGGGGCCTGTTCTCCTGCTGCAGATCACAGACACACGCAGGCTGGCTGATTCAGGTAGAACTGCAATTAGTCACAGGGGAAGGGCCCACCACAGGAAGGTGGGCAGCTGGCAACAGGGACTGGACATCCTGTGGGGATGGGCCTGGCAAGAAGAGAGAGTTCTGCTGCCCCTGCTGGGCAATGATGTGCAGGTGCACCGTGTCCCCTGCCTATGCAGCTTCCAGAACAGCTGGGGCCTGAACGCCTCCTCAGCACAACGTGGCTGCCACATTTCCACAGCTGATCTGAGGGCATCAGCCTGGCAGTACTGAATCTCCAGGTCCTTACTGTCACTTCAGGGAGCACAGCATGTGCCCAGGGCACGTTCAGTTTAAGAGGAGGATTCCCCTCATCAGGTGGGGGAGTTCTCACGCACAGAAAGGGAGACCAAGAGCCCAGAAAACCACAAAACATGACAAATGGCCACTTCACCTCCCACAGTCAGGGCACAGCTCTGCCCTTACTGCTGCCTGTGTTGCCTGGCCAGGGCAGTCATCCGACAGCCCGGGCTGCCCAGTTGCTCAGTCTGCACACAGCACTAGGGCTGTTATCTGGGCCTGGGTTGGCTGCCTTGGACACACTAAAATAAGGCGGTCACACTAGGTCCTAGATTCACCTTTAAAAAGACATTTGATGGGGCCCGCGGTGCCCCTTCAGCAAATGGGACGTTGGATCAGCAAAAGGGACGTTGGAACCCCGCAAAGCCACTGTCGCTCACCAGTAAACGACGACCCAGAGTAGGCAGGAGGTGCTGTTTCCGCCTTTTTAAGAACGAAACTGATTTATTAAAAGGTCGCCAGCTGAGCTAAGGAGGCCCAGGAGGACTTTCCAGCCCGTTTCAGGGTCAGTCGTGAGCGAAGACTTAAGATCATCAGTTTAAAGCCCGGGAGCCCGGGGCCACTGTCCCCATGTTCCACCCGTGGGCTACGTAACTGGGGCAAGTCATCTGGGGTCACCATGAGACAGTAAAAGGTGACCTAGCCGTGGAGGGTTACTCGGTGTCCTTAAATGGCTGTGCGATTCAGGAATGAGCCTGTTCGGATTAAAACAAAACAAACCAACCCTACACTTTCACTAAAGAAAATGAGGGTTCCCCCAAAGTAAGTAAACCTCGTCTCTTGGTGAAGAGGTTTCTTCTGGGCATTTCATTCCTCTCTGTAAAAGGAGATTTCCCCTGCCGACTCATTGTGACCCTTGCTGTTCTCAGGGCGGAGAAACTCGGGGAGAAAGCGGGGAGCAGGTTCCCAGCCCTGGTTCCGCCCCGCCCTGGGCGCCGAAGCCCTGTGGAGGAGCGGCCAATGAAGCGCCGAGGAACTCCATGACCTCATCGAGAGATTCTCTCATTGGCTGCCGGCGCTCCGGGTCTGCCCCCTTCGTCAGAGCTCGAGGAGGAGGCCGGAGTTGTACAGCCGCTCTGCAGGCCCCGAGGGCTTCTTCTGACAAGGGAGCCTTCAGAAGAAAAGTGCTTTCTCACAAAGAACCTAGTGTTCCTTTCAGCCAGCCCAGGTCTAGTTTCCCGCACTGACATGGTGGCTGCGTTGCCGAGACATAGCGGGTGACTTCATCTTTCCCCTTCCTTCCTTCCTTCCCACTTATTTCATCCGTGTATTTTAACGAATTTTCTCTTGCATCTTAGTGAATGAATTTCTCACCCCCGACCATACGTGCGCTAGTCTTCACGTCCCCTCACATTTGAGCTGGAGTTCATTAACGGACACAAGAGAGGGGATATGACTTTCACAAGGTCACACAGCAGGTCGGTTCCAGACATCAAAGTCAGACGCGTGTCTCCTGCCTCCAAGTTCATTGTCTCACGCCTTTTTAAGTCTTTAAATTTATTTCCTGCATCTGTTGCCTGAGTCTCAGAATAGGAACTGCAGCCGGGGCTCCTCTGGTGGGAGGAATCCCTGTCATGGAAAGAAGACCTGGGTTTCCCGGCGTTCGCAGCTCTGGCTTTGGTTCACCAGCTCATATGGAGGATAGGAGGAGCCCAGGATCAGACAGGCTGCCTCACCTTACCCTGAGGAGGACGCGGAGGGGTAGCTGGGACCTTCTCTTTCCAGTCCGCTCCCAGGTGCGGGTGGGCGTGGTCCCCACGGGAAAGGTCCCGGTGCTCCGGTTGGTTTTAACCCTGCAGGCACAAGGATTTGTGCTTGAAGGACGATCAGAGCTGCTGGCGAGATTCACGGGCAGCCCAGCAGGTCAGACACAGCTTCCTCTGCAACTATCTCTGTCTCAACCAACAGCAGCCGCTGTGGGGCAGGAAGGGATAGGAGGCAGTGCGGTTTTTCTCTTCTGGCGCGTGGGTATGATCTGGAGCTGGATGTGGCCTGATTTTGCCTCTGGAGTTTTTGTAAACGCAAAGATTCACCATTTAGATGGTGAGAGCTGGTCAGGAGCCGGGACCTGAGATCCTCTTCGGGGAGTCATCTCTTCCAGGAAGATTTCCTAGCCCTTCGCTCTGTCCCTCAGTCCACTCCTGGTGTTACTCTGGCTGCAGAGTTGTGCTCACTTCTTTGTCATGTGCGTGTGTGAACGGGGTACTAGAAACTGAACTCACAGCCTTCACATTGAGCTATACCCAGCTCTTTTTTACTTTGAGACACACTTTCTTCTAAGTAACTAAATGGTCCAGGTTGGACTCAAACTTTCATCCTCCTGCCTCAGCCTCCAGAGTGCCGGGTTTACAGGCCTACACCACCATATCTGGCTCCCTTCTCCCACCTAGATAAGGAGTTCTTCAGGGAATGGGATCATGCCCTATTCAGTACTCGATCTCCAGAGCCTAACGTATCTGGCACACAGTAGGTACTGAATAAATAATGTTTGTTGAAATGAACTGTGGGAACCTTGCATGTTTGTGGTCTTGGGTGGGGAAAGACCCCTCAGTACCTAACAAAGCAGATTCTGTGTCCAGGAGGCTCCTATGCATAAAATAAGAACTCATTTCTGTTTAGTGGCAAGTTTTTCAAAATAAGAGCTTCAGACTGCTATTTCAACTCCCAAGGAGCAACAGGCTGGTCCTTGAGCTTCCCTGGTTCCTGATTTCTCTCTAAAATACCAGATGTGTGAGTCAATGTCATTTATACATTCACACACCTGTGAATGTGTGTGTGTGTGTCTGTGTGTGTGCATGCTCATGCTGGGGATCGCACCTGGGGCCTTGTGCATGCGAGGCACACACGCCACCACTGGCTACACCTGCATTTCCAATGTCATCATTTAAATCAGACCACCCATGGGGTTTCTTCAGTCCCTGGTCTCTAGGATACCAGTGTTGTGTCCCTCTTGGAAGCAGTCCCCTCCCGGCTGGCAGGACAGTGTCTTCTCTACCAGAACAGTTTCTGAACTTTACTTAGATGCTCATTTATACAAATAGTTGGGAATTTTATAATAAGACCCCTCTTTGCCTTTCTGGGTGAAGGGAAGGTAGGTGTGTGGAGTGACCAGAAAAGTGCCCTCAGGACTCTGAGTGTGAGAAAAACACTCGTGAGGATCCCTGTTCCACAAGGATTCACATCACACAGGCTTAAACCATAGCATGAAGTTGACATAGATGGAGGTGGAGGGTGAAAATTCACACAGCCTCCTCCTGGGCAGGGCACCACAGACTGGGACATGTGGGTATTCACACCCCTGGGCTCAGAAGTGGCACCAAGATGGTGATCTTCTGGGGTTTTCTCCTCCCTGGCTCCAAGCCCTCCCCACATGGGTGATTTCAGCTAAAGAGACTGCAGATCAGTGGGGATCCCGCCCCTCATCATGGGAAACCACACACACTTCCATTGGGACCTACAGTGGGAATGCGGTTTACACAGAGGTCTCGGGGGCTTGCTTCACGGGAGTAGGTGGAGCATCCCGGAACAGGTTTTAGACTCTCAGCAATGAAGGCTGCCCTCCAACCATGGTTTGCACATGCAGCAATGCCATGCGGGAGTCCCTCAAGCAGCTGCCAGCTTCCGCCCTCTGGCTATCGCTGGCAGACAGCAACAGATGGCCCCTAGGAACGCCAGCTTCCACTCTCCCACTGGTTTGTCCCTACAGTGGGAACTGTGCTCCAGACAGCTGCAGGGGTAGACACACAGAGCCGTCTTGAAGTCACCCTCAGAAACCCTGCTCAAAACAACAGCATGGCTGGGTGTAGTGGAGGACACCTGTAATCCTAGTTATGCAGGAGGCTGAAGCAGAAAGATTGCAAGTGTGAAACCAGTCTGGGTAACTTAGTGAGGCGGTCTTAAAAAAAAAACAAAAACAAAACAGCACGATGTGGCGCTTATTCTTTCTTTCTTGCTTGCTTTTTTCTTTTTTTCCTTTGGGTACCAGGGATTGAACTCAGGACCTTGCGCTTGTGAGGCAGGTGGCAGCACCACCGAGCTAAGGCCCTGGTCCGATGTGGCTCTTATGAACAGCAGCCTTGTTTATAGAAGCCAGCAGGCACTGGCCATTTGCCAAAGCTGCAGAATGGTTAGTGCATGCCCGACTGAGTCACGCCATGGAACATTATACACCAGAGAAAGGAGGAGCCACCGTGTGCACAACAGGATGAGTTCGGGAACAGAATGATTGAAAAATCAAGTTGCAAAGCACTGCACCATTTTTAGAAAGCTCAAAGACAAGCGAAACCAAAACGTGTAGGATTACATACTGTGCACATACTAATAGTGGCAGAAAGCAAGTTTAGTGATGAAACATGTAAAAACAAAGAAAGGGTGTGGTAAAAACAAAACCTTGAGGTGTTTAACTTTGGGGTAATCAGCAGTCCCACTCGTGAGCATCTTACTGCTTTATTATATAGCCTTCCACTGATTGCATGTATTTTTGTCTACATCACATATTGCATAATTAAAAGCCAGTCCAAGGCTCCGAAGTCCTCATTACTCACACCCCAGGCCTGCGAGCTGAGGCACAGTCTCCAGGTCCTCTGCCAGCACTGCTGCAGAGGCCGCACACAGCACCAGCTGCTGGTGGGTCACTTCTCCCAGGCTCCCTGGCTTTGGCTGTCCTGGAGGAAAGGTCAAAGGTCAGAAGCTCTCTGCAGCCCCTCAGGCTTTATTTCTAGGGTTTCAATCCGCCCAAGCCCAAGCCCCCCATTTTATAGACAGCTTCCCATTTTTCTCTGGGCGTGTCCACTGGTCTCAGGCCTGGAGAGCACCTGGCCTGCTCAGCCACCGCTGTCCCTCCATGCAATCTATGGGGATGCAGCAGTGAATGAAACCCATGCAAAAATCCCTGTCTTTGTGGTGCTTGTGTTCTAGTAAGGGGAGGCTGGCAGCCTACAGGAAACCAATGAACATACATAGGGCAGGTGGTGATGACAGCAAAACTGACCCAGGCTTAGGGAGAAAGTGAAGGAGATGGCAGGAGTGAGGCTGGAAGAGTGGTCAGGGAGGGCCTGTGTGAGGGTGTGATCTTGGGGTGCGGACCTCAGGGAAGCTAGGACTTTGTGAACACCCTGGGAAGGCGGGTCAGGCCAGGCCAGGCTTGAGGAGCATGCGCAAAGACCTCTCTTTGTTCCCTGCCCCCGAGGCCCACAGTCAGTCCAACTCCCTGTCTCTGTCTGTGTCTCCTTGCTTCCCACTCTGCTGACCTCTTTCCCCGTTCTTGCTGCGTAGGAAATCTAGGCTGTTATAGGACGAAACTTTGAGGCTCCAAGAAGTTTCTAGCTCCTCATTAGCACTGACCTCAGATCTGAACCTGCAGCGCATCTCCACTGCCCTGGCAACCCATCTTTCCCCAAGGGTCTGGCCTGGACTCTGGCTTCCCTCACAGCCTTTTCCATTTGGCCTCTGCCAGGCTCAGGACCAGATTTCAACTATAGACTGCAACTGTTTACCTCCTTGTCAGACCTGAAATGTTTGAATGGCCAGAGAAAAAGATGTTGGCTAATTACAATTATTAATACGACTGACTTCCTAGCCCTGAATGTACCTGATGCCACCTGCAGGTAAACTCACCTGGGAAACCCTTCAGGAACTTTCTCCTCACAGATCACTTGTGCCTCCCTACATGTTGTGGTAGCTGCCAGTGTGGCACTCACTCTGGGTCAGGAGCAAGATGTTGCAAGGCAGGGAGATCAACCCAGAGATCATAGGGCCTAGCCCTTGGCCTTGAGCTCCACACGGTGAAGATCTAGAAGGTTCTATCTCTTTGTTGGGTCAGGCTGACAATGTTTGTCAGCCTCTGCTCTCAAGCCTTCAACCCAGCCACCTGGGAACTCAAGCAGATGGGCTGAACAGCACCATGGTGGGCATCAGCCTGCAGTCACAATGGAAGCCTGTAGTCCTCTGTGAGTCTGTTTTTCATCACTATACCAAAATGCCTGAGGTAGGCTAACTATATAAAGAAAAGCTCACAGTTCTGAACATTCAAGAGCATGGCACTAGAAACAGTGTGACTCTAGCGAGGACCTCATGATGTATAGCAAGAGGGAGAGATTCTACCGCCAAATGGGAAGCCAGAGTGATTCAGGCAGTGGGCTTTCTTTTAAAACAACCCACCCCCCTCACAAGAGCTTGGAGATCCCAGAGAGCTACCTTCAGCTCTTCCTAGGGCAGCTCCCTAGTGACCTACAGATCCCACAGAGCCCCATCTTTAAAGGTCCCCCCTCAGCCCACCACTCGAGGGACCAAACTCCCCACACATGAACTCTTGGGGGGTGTGCTCAACCCACACCCACACCCCAGCAAGGCCCAGGGGCCGTGACCGATGGAGCTGATTCTGAGGCTCTCTGGCCTCCCTCGTCCATCCACATAGGCTCTTACACAGGCCAGGCCCCGTGTTGGGTTTGAGGGTACAGGGCTGCAGGATGGCCTTGTCTGTATATAAACATGGCTCTAATGGTTGCACTCTGCTGAGGGGCAAGGGCACAGGGCAATTAAATGCCACTGCCAAGGCAGCCCCTGCCCCCATGAAGACAGCTTATCAGCAAGGGCAGCAGGGATGACACTCCGGCTTTGCCCTATACCGTGGTGACTGAAGGGTCCTCACGCCAGTCACTGTGACAGTGTTCCTAGTTAGAGTGGCATCACAGAGGGGCATGGCCAGTGCTGAGGAAACATGCTGAGTGAGCAGGGGCTCAGAGGTTGGCAAGGCTTCTTGGTGACCTTTGGCTCAAGAAGAGTGCATAGGAATTTGCCTCCTGGTCCAGAGGGGGGAGATATGGGAGGAAGGTGCTTCCCTCCCTTTCCTGGTTCAGAGGCCCTGGTACAGGGTGCCAAAGGGCCCCTGGGGGGACCCTGAGATTCCATTTCCCTGCCCCTGGGCTCAACTTCCATCCCCTCTGGGGGCCGTGGTGTGCCTGAGGCTGTGCTGGTCACATCAGAAGCCATCTCCTGATTTCCCTCCTCTCATCCCTCACTAGTTTCCTTGTTGGTAAACCAAGGCTCGCGATGTTGGTTCTTCATGAGCCACGGGGTTGTGGAGGGGAGGGAAGACTGAACTGTGTGTGCGAGTGCTGGAAAACAGCAGAAGACTCACAAGAAGGATGGTGATGATGTCTTCATGCCACCGTGGGGTAGGAGGTGGGCTATGCACCGGTCAGCTTCATTCTTAAGTGCAGTACCAAGCCCGGAGCCCTTGCCACAGCCACAGCGACCTCCCTGGTCCAGCCAGCACCTCCTCCATCCTGAACCACTGGCAGCATTCTCAGCACAGCAGCCCGAATGCCACTGCTGAAATGCAGGCCAGGTAATGTGTGACAAGCCCTGCGTAGATGCCCCCATCTCACCAGCGCAAAAGCCACAGGCATAACACCAACTGCAACTCCTACCCATCCTCTCTGAGGTCATCTGCTCCGCTCCCTCTCCTGGGCTCCACTCTAGCCTCTCTGGCCTCTTGCCGTTTCTCTAACTCACCAGATATGCTCCAACCCCAGGGCCTTTGCATTCGGCCAGCCACCTGCTACCTGAAATGTTCCCAGAGATAGCCTCGTGGCTCTTGCCCTCTGTCAACTCTTTGTTACCCAGAGAAGGCCATCCTGACCATGCCATTTAAAATTACAACCTCCCACCCCTTCAACTCAGAATCTTCCCCATCACATCCTGCTTTCTTCAAACAGCCTTTAACCTTCTAATTTACTGCTTTATTCTGCTTAATTCTCCATTCCCCAGACTGGGATGTAGGATCCATCACATTTTGTCATTTTAGTTCAGTGCCCCAATGCCAGCACTAGTGCCTAGTGCGTGGTAGGTGATCATCATACAGCTGTCGAGAAACTGCACAGCTGAGAGAAGACGCGCTTCAGACACCTGCTCAGGCTCAGTCTACAAGGTCAAGACAAGGAATCCACTAGTGACCGCGTTCTCCTCAGAGGGCCAGGGCCTGAGTCTGGGCTCCTGGTTGTCTCTGCCTGACTCTGCTCAGACAGGCGCTTGGGCCGCGAGTGGAGGCATCTCCGCCCTGCTCTGGCCGGATGGGGGCAGAAGCTGCGGGGCA
>NW_022900933.1:30589202-30624032 GCF_012274545.1 Fukomys damarensis | reverse complement strand
GCCCGGGGCGAGGGTCGCGCCGGGGTCCCGGAGCCAGGCGCGCAGGATTGGCTTCTGTGGCGTCCGCGGTCAGAGGCTCAAGGAGTCGCTGTGCACCGGGACCCCACGAGGCCAGCGCCGGCCTTGGGTGCTGAGAAGTTGGAGGTGATGTTGGAGGGCGCCCTCAGGACAGGAGTGTGAGGGTACCGGGGGGCACCAGAGTGTGTGGGGTGCTCAGGGTCCTGCGATCGGGGATGCTGTAAACATATGGTGTTCAGGGGCCCTGGGTGGCAGCTCAGACTTGGAGTGTAAGGATGGTGGCTGTGGCAGGTTGGGGGTGCAGCTCTTGGGGTTCAGACAGGAGGATGTTGAGCTGCAAACCTGGAGAGGTCAAGGTTGGGAACACACGGGGAATAGAGTCGGAAGAAAGAATATTATGCAGAGAGGTGAAAATGTGTTGAAGAATGTTGGGAAATGGAGTTGGGTGGGTGAAGGGCTGGGTGCTGAAGTAGGAGCCCCGGCCCTGGAGCGCATCCATGACCCGGTTGTCTGAATTGGTTCTTCTAACCAATCGAATCTAAATTGCAGCCAAAATCCCACTCCAGAGCGCAGCGCCACGTGGCCTTATTTGTTTTGGAAGCAAGTATTGTTAATATTTGCTTGTCTTTCAGTACCCGCCAAAACCACAGGCACCAGCAGACTGGCGGGAGGGCAGAGATTTTGGTCCTGCCTCATCTTTGGGTTCCCAGAGCTGCATGAGGACGTATGGGCCGAACAAATGAGTGAAAGGATAAATAAGTGAACGAGTGTCTCTCCTCATCCAGGAAGGACAATTCCTACTGTCTTCAGCCTCCTAACCTCAAACTCCCCAGAAAAGGAGAAGGGTGTCACATACTCTTTCCAAGGATGGTCTGTGTCTTTTATGATATTAGTGCCTTAAAATAAGAGCTTCGTTTTGCACACTTTCAGCTATGGGATCTTGCTTTGGGCAGGTGTTTTCTTTCTTTCACTTTTTAAAATTAGTATAGGTTTGCCATATATAATGATCACATTCATCATGGGGAATTTATGCCTGTGCATAATATATCTTAATTTCCCTCAGCCCCCTCACCTCCCTTCAACCTCGATTCCCCTCCCCATTTACAGAAGCTTTGTTTCCATTTTTTCCCTTCCATTCTTAGTTTTTTAAATTTCTATCCCCTTCCCTTCCCCCTTTCCCCTCTCTTGTTCCCCTTCCCATTTGAACATGTTCTTTCTATTTCCCAATATCTATCTTTCATTGTGCTCCTTATTTACCCTTTGGGTTTCTTACACAAGAGAAACAATGCAATATTTAAACTTGTGTGTTTGATTTATTTCATTTAAAATTATGATTTCAAGATACATCCATTTGACTGAAAAATGTCTGAAGTTTGTCCTTTATGGCAGAGTAATACTCCACTGTATATAAATACCGCATTTTCTCTATCCTTTCCTCTGTTGGTGGGCATATGGGCTGTTTCCAAAGTTTAGCTATTGTAAATTGTGTTGCTATAAGCATGGGTGTGCATATATCACAGTGGTGTGATGCTTTTAACTCTTTTGGGAAGATACCTAGAAGGGGCACAGCTAGGTCAAATGGAACCTCCAGTTTTAGTTTTTTGAGGAATCTGCACACTGATTTCCAAAGTGGTTATTCCAGTTTACACACCCACCAACAGTAGAGAAGGCTTCCTTATTCCCTACAGCCTTGCCAGCATTTGTTATTATTTGATTTCTTGATGATAGCCATTCCTTCTGGAGTGAGATGGAATCTAAGTTGGGTGTTTTTTTGTATCTGGGATTGAACTGAGGACTTTGAACTTGTGAGGCAGGCATGGTGCTACTGAGGTAAATACCCAGCCCCTAAGTATTGTTTTATTTTTTAAAATTTTTATTTATTTGTATTTTTTTGGTACTGGGGATTGAACTCTGGTCCTTGTGCTTCTGAAGCAGGTGGTAGAACCACTGAGCTAAATCCCTGGCCCCTAAGTGTTGTTTTAATTTGCATCTTTCAAATGACTAATGATGTTGAACATTTTAAAGTTTATTTGCTGTTTGTACTTCTTCATCAGAGAAATGTCTATTAATTTCAGATGCCCATTTTTGGAGTGGGTCTTTAAATTTGGGGAAATCTGATTTTTTAAAAAGTTTTTTGATATATTCTAGATTTTAGTTCTTTGTCTACTCTAAGGAGTAGCTGGTAAGAATTTTTTCCCATTCTGTGGGTTGTCTCTTCATTCTGTTGATGGTTTCTTTTGCTATGCAAAAGCTTTTTTTTTCTTTGTTTCGGTTTTTGGTAGCAGTGTTTCAACTTGGGACCTTTCTCTTGCAAGGCAGGCAGTGGCACCACTGAGCTAAATCCCCAGCACAAACGCTTTTTAATTTGATGTGATCCCAGTTGTTGATTCTTTGTAGTATTTTCTATGCAATTGGGGTTTTGTTCATAAAATCTTTGCCTACACCTGTGTCTTTGAGAGTTTTACCTATTCTTTCAGCAGATTGTGTCTATTTTAATTTTTAGATCTTTTGTCCATTTGGATTTTAGTTTAATGCATAGTGAGAGATATAGGTCTAGGCTTAATCTTCGTCATGTGGAAAGCCAGTTTTCCCAGCACCATTTATTAAAGAGGCTATCTTTCTTCCAGTGAAAGTGTTTGGCTCCTTTGTCAAAGATAAAGTATCTGACAGTGTGTGGAGTTGTTTCTGCTTCTTCTATTCTGTTTCATTTTCCCTCAGGTCTGTTTTTATTGCCAGTACCATGCTGTTTTTATTACTATGGCTTTGTAGTATAACTTCAATCTGGAAACTGATGCTTCCTGCCTTGAGCAGTGTTTTTTTGTTTGTTTGTTTTTTGGTTTTGGTTTTTTGATGAGTTGTTTCTGCTTCTTCTATTCTGTTTCATTTTCCCTCAGGTCTGTTTTTATTGCCAGTACCATGCTGTTTTTATTACTATGGCTTTGTAGTATAACTTCAATCTGGAAACTGATGCTTCCTGCCTTGAGCAGTGTTTTTTTGTTTGTTTGTTTTTTGGTTTTTTGGTTTTTTGAGACAGGGTCTTACTGTGTAGTTGAGACTGACCTGGAACTCACTATGTAGCCCAGGCTGGTCTGGAACTCACAGTGACCTTCTGCCTCAGCCTCCCAAGTGCTGGGATAACAGGCATGCGCCACCATGCCTGGCTTGAGCAATGTTTTCTTGGGTAGATGTATGAACTACAATGGTGCTGGGGGTATGAAGGAAGTGCAGAACTTGTCTCAGCTGAGGTTGATGGGAAATGTTGACGTATCTCAGTTAAATCTGTATTTGAGGGAAAGGTTCTTGATTATGGAGCTCCAAAGGCAGCTTGACCTTGCCTTTCTTGGAAGATTCACTACCTTGTTCTTGTTTTTCTCTGCCCCCCTTCCCTTTTCCCTGCCCTCTTTCCCTCCTTCTTTCTTTCCTTCTCTTTCTCTCTCTCTGTGTTAGGCATTGAACTCAGGGCTTTTACACTGAGCTAAATTCATAGCACCTTTTTTTTATTTTTGAGACAGGGTCTTGCTAAGTTGCCCAGGCTGGGCTGAGACTTGCAGTCCTCCTGCCTCAGCCTCTGGGAGTACTGGGATTACTGGCATGCACCACCACATCCAGCAGCATTCTTTCTTTTCTTCTTGGAGTTGGACAGTTCTGGGTCTACTTTGTCACTTCCCAGCTGTGTGGCGTAATGCCCTCTTTGGTGTTAGAATTAAATGGGTTCATTTGTGAGCCTCCTTTTTTTTTTCCTTCCCCAACTCACTTACTTTCTCTTCTCTTTGCCTCATTCATTCCACCCTGTGTGTGCCCATCTGTGCCAGTCACAAGAGCAGTGAGCATTGCTGACCAAGCCCCTACCTTGTGTCTTTACCCTTCCCTGAGGAAATGCAGAAATAAATACACATGGTAGCTTCAGCCACTGAGAAGCAATTGAAAGACGAGAGCTAATGTGATTGAAGTCTTGATGGGGAGACGGGGACTTGAGCTGTGGTGGTCCTTGGGATAAGAAGGCAGATGAGCTTTTGGTGGCCTGGACCCTTCCTACTACCTGCACCGTCCCCCACAAGGCTTGGTTGCCTTCCCCAGACCGGTTCATTGGCCGAGCTGCAGTTGTGAGTACAGCTTGTGGCATTGTGGTCCATGTGCCTCTGCGTATGCTGAGCTTTGGGAAATTCATGGGGGGTGAAGTTTTGTCTTAAAGGCTCACATGGTGAGCTGCAGCCATTGATGGCAAAAGGTTACCCAGAATTGAAAAGGTCAAGGTGATTGTGCAGGAACATAAAAAATAAAGCAAAGAGAAAAGATGAAACAAAACCAGAATTGTTGGGGCTGTGCCTTAGGGTTCAGAGAAGTGTTTGAAGGTGGGTCCTCCCCTTTCTCTGTCTGATGGGAGCTCCCTGGGGCCGGTTAGTGGTGTCTTCCTGGCTTGGGGTATAATGGTTCCCCCTTAGGCTCCCTTGGGAACATTAGCACCAATTCTGGGCAGACTTGAAGTCCCCAGATTAAAGTGTGTTTGCCATGCCGAGACAGTTAGTTACCTTGAAGGCAGCCACAGGCAGAAAAAGAGCACATTCTTTGGAACCAGCCAGACTGGGGCTTCCTCCTGGCCCTGCTGCTTTGTGACCTTGTCAAATCCCTTAGCAACTCAGCCTCAGTTTCCTCATTTTAGAATTGGAATAAAAAGACTTCCTTGCTCATCACCTAGCCTGACACCATAGTAGGCAGCCCCTCATTCATTCATTCATTCATCCCACAGATATCGAGCAACTTGGTGAGAGCTAGTCCCGGGGGACAGCTCAGCAAACAAAGCAGACAGACACCTTTCCCCCTCATGAAGCCACATTCTAGGTGGATGGGACAGGGAGACGGATAATCCATTAAGTAAAATGTACAAGATGCCCTGTTCTGGTAAGTGCCGTGGGGACACTAAAGAGTGGGAGAGGAACAGGTGCTTCATGAGGCGGGTGGTGGCAGCAGTACAGGGGCCACTAGTTTAAATGGTGAACCAGGTTTACTAGGACAGACCCTCCTGAGAAGGCAGAGCTGAGATGAAACTGAAGAAGCTGGCCAAGTATGTCCCAGATATGGGACTTCAGGGGCAGCGAGCTGAGGGCCCAGCTGTGGGCCCCTGTGGACTTCCGCTTTTCTCTGAGTGACGTGGGGGCCATGGAGGGCGGCGAGCAGAGTGTCACCTGCTCTCTGTGCTCCTCCCCACGCAGCATGGCTAGCCCCTCTGGGAAGAGACCCGGCAGCTCCTGCCCATCAGGGACTCTAAGCGGGACACTCCTGCCCAGTAAGCTGCTCCGGCCTGACTTCTGAGATAAGCTGGCTTAAACATTTTGCCAAGAGATGGATAAGAAAGGGAAGGGCGAGTGCCAAGTCAAAACAGAACCCAGAAATTGGTTTTCTGCCTCATACCCCAGGGTAGTCACCATTGATTCACTCCATCTTAAAAACCAAAATGCTGTGGTAGCTGGCTCTGCACCAGGTCCGGCAGCACCAGCGGGAGGGTGTTGGGTTGGCGCGGGAGGAAGTTCCACTTAGGTTTAGGCTATTCCTACCTCAAGTGTGGTCCATGGATGCACTGCAGACACCACGCAGCCGTGTGAGAAATTCGGACCCTTGGACGCACCTCAGACCTGTGGAGTCACACTCTGCATCCTGGCAAGGTGTCCAGGGGCTGGGTGGGCACAGGTAAACCTGAATTGCCCTGGCCTAGAGCTAAGGTAGCCCTGGGGGCTCGGGTAAGAAGATGAAGAGCTGCATATTGGCTTCTGGTTGGCTTTAATGGCAGTCCTGGAATGACAATCTCAATTGTCCTCTTTCTCTGGAATATCACCCTCCTGTCCTGCAATGGCAGGTTCACTACTATGTGTGAAGTACAGCCATCTGGCCTCTGGACTCTGGCTGGCTAGGTGACCTGTAGCCGGTTGCTTAACCTTTCTGAGCCTGCCTTCCCCCATAGTAAGGTAGGGCAATAATACCTGACCCATGCAGCTGCTGTGAAGGTTCAGTGGACTCATACCCCTAAACCTCGGTGCATAGTGAACTGTTTACTCTCCCCAGTGGCTCTGTGTGACCTTGGGCAAGGTAGGCTGTCTTGGTGTTCACTTTATTTTATTTTTTGTAGAACCCATGGCCTCACACATGCTAGGCAAGCACCCTACCACTAAACTACCTCCCTAGCCCCATGACCTGGTCATTATCCTGGGTAGGAAAAACAGAGTGACAGACCGAGATATTACTCGTGCATATTTCAGTGACACAGATGGCCCCCCTTGGGAGGCCCGGCCAGGCCCACCGACAGCCCTCTCCTCTCTAGGCAGTGCTCGCTTCTCTCCTTCCCAGCCTGTTAATCTTAGGCGACCTCAGTTATGGAGCTCACTTAGAACAATTAGGCCCCAGATGGTAGTTTCTCCCTTAAGGGATCATTGCCCATCTGATTCTATAAGATTTTGAGACATTTTAATCACCTCTTGGTGATGTGTCAGTAAGGAGATGGCCCCTTGTCTGGGCCAAAGCTTGGCTACTAAATGTATTTAGACTATTAAGTGGGAGTGAAGTTCTTGCCTTTGCCCATAGCTGCAATTCTTGCTTTTTGAGAGAAGGGAGTGGATGGCCTCATGGTTTCCTCTACAGAGTTGTGCTGGGCTCCTGGACGTCCCTGATCTTATTCATGTCTGTGTCTTCCCAAAGAGGGAAAGAGTCTTTGGTGGCCAGAGTCTTTGGAAACCAGGCTGAGGTTTAACTCAGAGTCTCTGCTATAAGGTGAAAAGGTGGCCCTGCTGTGTAGGAATGGCCCTTGGGGTATTCCTGGGACACAGCAGACCCCTGGGGGTCAGACTGCCCCCAGAAGATGGGAGGGGCACCAGTGAGATTGTCTTGGTCTTCCCAGGCCAGTGTCCTGCTGTCAAAACTCTGTTCTATTCTCTGCTGAAGGACAGGCTTTGGTGGCAGGCCACAAACCCTCATTTTGTATTGATGGCATTGAGCTAGGCATTGAGCCTCCTGGTCATGGCAGTCAGAGGGGAAGGACCTTGACTTCTTATGGTGCCCAGCTCTTCACCTGGCCTCACACTTAGGGAATTTTCAGGCTTTCAGTTGGGAGGGAGGAGGATTCCTGATATTCATCTACCTGGCACAGCCAGCTTTCCAGCATGTCCACTCATCACCTTACTTTTCCTACATCCCTGGCCAGTTTGGATTCCCGGACCCCATGCTTGTCTTTCCATCTTTGCTCAAGCTGTTTGGCTCTGGAACTCTTGCTGCAAATAAAAAAATCACCCATCTGTCAAGGTCTGGTTCAAGTTCCTCCCAGCTGTCCTTCCTTCACAGAAAAGGCTATTTGCTTTGAAGAAGACAGTCATACCATGTTAGAACCAGACACAACCTCACCAATCCTGCCATGGAGCAGTTTCCACGCTGCTATTGGGGAACCCCTTTGGGAGCAAGACTTAGGGGCCTGGTGGCAAGTGGGCAGGTCAAACACACTGCATCAGTGATACTTCCCCCTGAGGTCCCTTTGAAAATGCAAACGAACAAGTAAAACATTGAAATCCACTCATGTTCTGGTGATGAGAAGACAGGCCCAGGTCTTCCTTAGAGCCCCCACATGGCAGGTGGCAGAAGCAAGGCCAGTGGGTGACAGCACTGGCCTGGAGTTCAGCTGCTTGAGTTTAAGGTGGTCCTGCTGCTTCCTAAGGGGTCAGGTCACTGTGAAGCTGGGTGCTTCACTCTGGGTGGACTATGGCCGTGGTAATTACACTTGCTTATTTATGATTGGTTGAGGCATTGAGCATGTGACTTAGTTCTAGCCAGTAAGACATTGGGGGCATTTGGTTGGTGGAGTCTTCTGAGAAAGATTTCATCCTTCTGAAGAGCCACATACGTTTGAAAGGGAGGAAATGGCTTTCTTCTTGCTGAACTGCTGAAGGCACAAGGTGTAGTGAATCCATGCTTTGGTCTTCTGTGGGATAATGTCTTCCTTCATCGAGGCCAGGTGGAGTTGGGTGTTTGGTTACTACTTGCTGCTGAAGCCATTTCAGTTGGCCACCCACTTCCTCTCTCTCTCTCTCTCTCAGAGAACCCCCTGCATCCCAGCTGCCTAGTCAGTTTGGCACTGGACACTGGGGAATGGCTTTTGCTCCTGAGTCCCCCTGGCCTCATGCGGGTGGATTCCTGCCCCCAGATGACCTCATGCTTGGCAAATGGTGGAAAGTTGTAGGCCTTTCCCATGTGTGAAAGCCAGTGTTTCCCATTTGAGAAGCCCAGAAAGAGGCAGGAGGTTTGCTGAGACTTCTCAAAACCATCCCCCTTGGCCACAACAACAAGGATGTTTGACACATGGGTGAGATGGGCGCCATATAAAATACGAAGGACAGCTACAACCCACAGGAAACCTGGTGGAGTGGCAGCAGCCCTTGGCATCCTCGGGGTTTGTCTGTCCTTGCTCATCAGTGTGACGGGTAAAGATGCCGGAACTATGCAGATTAGACCTTTTTGGTCCTGTCAGAGACCCAGTCAAGCCTAGAACCAGTATCTTCATGCATTTGCCTTTCACGTGACCTTGTGTATATCACATGATCCTCTGAAACTGTAATTTCCCCAACTCCATGGCAGTTACAACAGGGCCACCAGGGAAGAATGGGCAGCATTCCTTGGTTTCTCCTATGTGCTGGATTCTGGGCATGAACCTTTTTGTGGATCTCAGATAATCATCACAACAACTGAATGAGGTCAGTGGTCATAATTCTCACTCAGGGATGCATAGACTGAGGCTAGAAGAAGTTAATTGAACTGGATTCCAGCCCAGCTCTGACTAGTTCCATTCCTCTCTTACTGCACTGCTGCTTTTCTTAGCTGGTCTGATCAAAGCATCAGCAGACAGCATGTTAGAAGCCTGACTGCAGAGCCCTCCTAGATGAGCTGATATAGCAGGTGTGGGGCCTGTGTTCTCAACAAACCCCAGGTGACACCAAGGCTACTGGGCTGTGACAGGCTTTGGGAAGCACTGAGCTAAAGAACAGTTGGCATTATAGATTCCCAGATGGAAATCGGGGAGTGGAGATTCTCTTGGCCCAAGGTAGGGTCTGGAAATTCGCATTTTTAAACAGAACCTCCACTCACTGGAGCAGGCAGGTATGGGAACCCTTGCTCTCAATCACAATGGTTAGGATTTAGTGAGCATCTACTGTGTGCAGGCACAGCACCAGGTATCAGAGGGGCATCAGACAAAGCAGAACGAGCAGGTCACTATCCAGGGAGAGCTTGCAGTTCAGGACAGGCACACAGCTTCCAGGTGGTAGTGTCACCCACAGGCTTGTTAGCAACTCAGAGTCTCAAACCCAGCCCAAGCCTTTGCTTTGGGAGGTCTTAATGGGTTTTGGGTCAGGAAGCAGCATTAAGTAGCAGGATGCCTGGGGACTAGATTGTTGCAGCATAGGAAGTGCCAGGACCAGACTTTACACATGATTGTGGCTCTGCAGTCTAAGAACAGTGACAGTGTCACTTACAAGACACAAAGGATACAGCTGCGTTACTGGAGGGCTGAAGCCAGGGTGGGCTTAGTGGCGGGGGTAAGGCCTGGCAGAATACCAGGAGTGTCTTGCTTAGGGGTGGTGGCACTGGCTTTAACACTGAAATCCCATATCACAGGAACCCCCTCAGTCCTGAGCAAGTGGAGCACCAGGTGACCCTTCAAGTGGATGGAACATTTCACCAAAGAGAAGGAGCAGTGGTGCATGAGGAGGCGGTGGGCTACACCCTGCCAGGCCAGCTTCAGATCCAGCGCTGCCGCCATCTGTCCTTGGGTGTTTCGAGGAGTGAATGAGATCACGCAGTTCTGGTGCAGGCTGCTGCATCTGGCAGTGGATCTGTCAAGTCAGGAGTATTGTGTGTTGTAGGTTAGAAAGCCCCAGATGCCTAATTCTCTACAGGGGGTAAAGGGGACAGCCAGGGGATGACAATAATAGCAGTGGTAGCGAACGTCAGGAGATGCATAGTGGGAGCCTCCATGGTGCTGGCTTGTGACTGACTTTGGAGCTGAAGACAAGTGGTACTAACCGGGTCACAGAACTAGGGCTTTGTCCGTGTCTGACAGGCTGCATGGCCCACCTCCTGGTGATGGAGGTGCTGAGAGGAAGATGACCCTAGATTCTACCCTGTGGGCCGTGGCCTTCTTGCTGGCTGTATTCATTGCTGTGTTCCAGGCCCCAGTAACTGACTGCGCACAGTCAGCCCTCAGTTAAGCTGCCCTTGAGGGGTTCACATCAAACATTTACTAAACATCTACTGTGTGCTGGCTGCTGCTCAAGCCCCGTGTGGAGAGACCTAGCAGTCAGGGCTGGGGCTATAGAGGGCCCGAGGCCTGGTCCCACAGCTAACACTGTTGGTGTCATCCTTAGGGTGACTGGGGTGCCCTTTGCTGCCTGGGCTCTGGGCACATCCTGGCTGAGGGGTTGCTGTTAGGGCTGCCTGAACTCATGATCTTCCCTTCCTGTGGTTCTGAGGAGCTGCAGAGTGGACATCTGCTGAGCAGCCTTTCCAAGGAGGGCGGTATCAGGGTGTCCCCACTGCCTTCCTTGTCCCTCTGCCCTCTGCTCACCCCTGTGCTATGAGGCCAAGTGAGGAAATACCCTGTGGAATCTGTTCTTTGTCTCTGCCCTCATCCTCCCAACTGTGTCAGATATCCTTCCCACCTGCAGTGGCCCTTGGTGGTACTTGGAGGAGAAGCCTCACTTGGAGGATTCCTCAGGCCCAGCCCTGATGTCACATGCTCCTGACTCTGTTCGGAGTGTCCCAGGGCCTTTTCACACCATGCCAGGACTGTGGTCCCTCTCCCCACACAGACTGTGCTCTCAGAGGACAGGCCCTGGGCTTGGCTTGGACTCTGGGAGTTCCTGTCAAGTCTGATGGGTGTGTTGACCTTGTCTTGTGGAGCTGGCTTCCGGAGAAGCCATTTCCAAGCCTCTGGGCTAAACTGATAAGATTCCTGCCCCAGAGCACTTCCTGCCCTCTGAAGGGACAAAGGGGCTAGTGACTTTCAGGTTACCTTTTCTTTTCTTAGGTTTTCTCTAGGGAAAATATGTGAGTGTGCTTTGAGAGAGTGTGTATGTGTGTACGATAAGAGTGTGTGAGAATGTATGGTGTGTGAGCGTGTGGGAGTATGTGGCCAGTACACACATCTGTTCAGCTCGTGTAGTAGGAATGCTGTCTTCTGTCCCCACAGTGTCCTCTCCTGTCCCATCCTTCCAGCTTCTGTACTGTGTGTCAGTGTAGGGAGGAGGCTTTGGCATGAAGCCTGGACTCTGACTACCAAGATTTTCCCAGAACTTCATTCTACCAACTTCTTTTAGTTGCCATATTTGACTTTTTGCCATCTTTGCTTTTCAGTCAAGAGCTCCAAATACCTAGGCCCTTGAACTGGGTCACAGTTTAAATGAAGATGGTTTGGGCAGGGGGTAGCCAACTGGAGCCACTCCGAGGTAGGATCTGGAAGCGATGGTCATTGTGTGTCTCACACCCAGGGGAGCTGAGTTCCCTGAGACCAAGGACTTGTTCGGTCCTGTCTGAAGGGGAGACATGATTGATTCATTCCAAAAATGCTTATTGAGTCCCTCCTCTGTGCCAAGCACTGATGACAGAGCATGACATGAGTGACAAGATGAGAGCTAAGGAGACAGGTTCCCAAGGCTTTGGCCTTCACTTTGGGGCAGGGGCTATGGGGAGAGGCCACATGGTATGACTTACATTTTGAAGCACACAGGAGACAGTGAACACGTGCTTTGTAGTAGAGGTATGTGCCTTCTCTTCTCAGGCTACTGAGTGACACGGCCCCACCCTGGCTCCCCCCTCCACTGTCCACACCCCTCCATGTGGCTAGAGAAGGCTGTGTGCACTGCTGACCACACACAGCTGGTGATACAGACCTCGGAGAGCACCCCCCTGCTCCGTAGCAGGGTCAAATTCCCATTTTCCAAACATGCTCTGCTCCTCAGCCTCTGAAGCCACCCTCTCACTCCTATCTAGCTCAGGACCTGCTGTGTGTTTCACTGAGAAAATAAACACAGCAGGGTAAACTTGGTACAACCACTATGGAAATCAAATGTGGCAATTTCTCAAAAACTAAAACTAGATATTCCATTTGACCCAGCCATTCCCACTCTAGGCACCTTCCAGAAAGAGTTAAAGATTAAAGACATTATTCCACAGTGATCCATGTACACCCATGTTTATACTGTAGCAACACAACTCATAACAGGAAGCAACCTATTTGTCCATCAGTAGATGAATGGATAAAGAAAATGCAGTGTTTATACATAGTGCTGTATTATTCTGCCATAAAGAAAGATAAACTTTGTAGAAAAATGGATGCGCCTGGTGTTCGCTAGTCCAGCCTCATCCCCCGGGCCCAGCTGTGCTCACTTGGGCCGCAGCATTTCCCCCTGGGAACTCATCAGCTCTGGTCCAAGTCTGCTGTGCTGTGGCCCTCATTTTATCCAGGGGGAACTGATGCTCTGAGTGTCTAGGATCCCAGGGCCCAAGCACACAGCAGGGGTCCTGATCCACTGTCGTTTCTCTTCCAGGCAAGAGGATTTTGTAGCTGATTTTAGATGTGGTTCAGAGGGGCAAGAGGGGTCCTGCATCCAGCAGGGAGGAGACAGGTCGGATAATGAGCAGCAGGGAGAGGAATCCTCAGCTCAGGCAGAGAGGATGCTTTCTTAGAGGTGCCCCAAAGCACTGAGGCATAGTCATAGAGGGACAGACTGGGATGCACACCTACAGCTTGGAATCCAGGTTCTATTTTATTTATTTATTTTTTTAAATTTAAAATATATAGGGGAAAATGTTCAACATAGATTGGTAATCTTACTAGTTAGAAATAACCACAATCCATATCCTGACATAAATTCTCAACTTTTAAGAGTCATCTTTCCCCTGCAATGTAATAGAAAATGATTCTGCTCTGTATAAATAATTAAAACTACAGAATAAGAATTTTTAAAATCTCCCAGTTTTATTACTCAGAAATTCCTCTTGTTTATCCTGGATGATGCTTATTTTAGGCTTCTTTTTGGGTCAGGCCGATGCAGAGATAAATATTTAGACATAACTTCTATAAACAACAGCCATGCTCTTGTCCATTGTGGTAGCCATAGCCATAGGTGGCTGTAGACTGCTTGAAATGTGGCAGTTTTGAATTGAGAGATGCTCAGAGTAAAATGCACTCTGGCTTTAGAAAACACAATATGAGAAAAGATGCCCTTTCTTGAGAAGGGCTCACGTCTTTGGGGGATGCAGTGGGTGCTTCCCTGCCTGCCTGGTGTTGTGGCCGGTACCCTCAGTGGGCACTGTGTCCTTGTCCTCTGCTATTGGATGCTGCTTCAGGCCATTTGATTTTCTTTCCATCTTATAGGAAAGTTTCTTCTTGACCATCTAGAGAATTCTTGAGCACAGTAGCTCACTACAGCCTTACTCTGGTGTAGTTTGCTCTTCCCAGGAATCAGAGTCACATCTCCAAGACATTATTTCAGTTTCTGTGTGCACAGACAAAGCCCTGCTGAGGTCTGTACACTGCAGTTTTGGTTGACACACAAGAATCCCTGGAAAAGTCTTCCAGTGCCTTTGGTGGGCCATCCACCTAGAAGCTCAGTGGAACTGCATTGATTACTGCTTGAAGTAATTTTAAATTGCATGTATCATAGGCAAATCTGTTTTCTCTTCTAGGGCCAGAATGTTACTACAGATCAGTAATAGCGGAACCTTGTAGAGACGAGTGTCCAAACTGCAACCCAAAACCCACTTATATATTGCGAAGTGCAAACATTGCAATTAAATCTGAATACTGAGGTTTAGAAAAAACAACTCATATATGAACATCTTTTGTCTTTAAAGAAAAATACAATAGCATGCATGCCATAAGTTTGTCAGAATTGCTGTAGATAAAGCTAATGTCCGTTTTGCCCACTAGCTCCAGCTGAGGTCTCTCCTGTACCCCAGCTATAACTGCTGTCATGGGCTTGAGAATGTTTTAAACCTTTAAAACTGATTTTATATTTTAATTACAATTATGTTCTGTACATTACAGAAAAAACAGACCATGTTCATATTCATGCAGTCATTCAGAACAGTCTACATAAGTGGTTTCCAAAGACTTACTTCTGGAGTGAACTTTTTATTCTAACTAACAAGCCAACACAGACAGTAGCAAAATGATAACACTTCAAGTAACTTATGTTGTCTTAGGAGTAAACGCTTCCTACAGACACTCCCAGATATATGTGCATAGTTTTGACACAAACCCACTTTAGGATTCTAACCTTACAGAGGTCTACCAGCTCCTGTCTGTGTAGGAGGCCACAGAACACAGAAGAGCTAGGGGATCTTTATGCCAAACTCTTGGGAATGTACTGCATTTGGGTTTTATGTATACTTTATAAGATCATGGTATGACTTATTATCATAAGATAGCTTTCTATTCTCCCTGTTGAACTCTTTCCATGCCACTGGCTACCCATCTTTCTGGGGTCTTTCATTGTGTGACAAAGGAATGACTGAGTGCTTGAGCCAGATTAGCTGGGCATCCCTTGGGGTGAACCTGGTTCACTGTAAAATGGCATGATTCAGACCCCATCCAAGGTAATGAGGCCCCAGAAGGGCCTCCTTGGGGGCCGGAGCCTTGTAGTATGGGGGTCTTGAGGCCCTTGGGACTTCCATTTTAGCCTCTCTCTCTTTTTTCTTTTTTTTTTTGTACTGGGGATCGAACTCTGGACCTTGCACTTGTGAGCTAAATCCCTGGCCCCCTCTCACTCTGTTTTGCAGATGACATGGCAGAACTTCTCCTGGGGGAGTCGAAGTTGGAGCAGTACCTGAAGGAGCACCCCCTGAGGCAGGGTGCCAGTCCCCGAGGCCCAAGACCCCAGCTGACCGAGGTCCGCAAGCATCTGACTGCTGCCTTGGACCGAGGGAACCTCAAGGTACTGTGGGCCTCTGAGATAAAGAGGGGATGGTGGGAGATGGTGTTATCATCTCCTTGATGGTGTGTGGTTGTGAAAGATGCCCAGAGATGAACTGGCCAGGTTTGGGGTATTATCTATGCTTCCACCATGGCTGTCTTCTTAGAAGCAGGCCAGCTGTCTGCATGACCAGCATGGCAACCCCCAGGCTGGCCACCCAACTAAGTCCTCAGTAACACTGCCTCCCAGCGGGATCACTGGACTCGTGAGGTGCTCAAGGTAAAGCTTCATGTTTGGCCCAGAGCTCAGTGTGACACTTTATCCCTTCTAGAAAAGAGAGAAGTTGATGTAAGTGTCATTAATGCAGTTTCCTTCTAAATCACATGGCTCATGAATGTAATAGGCTGCAGTGGCTCAGACCTGTGTGGGTTTCATCCTGGTACCAACAGGCCTGGCACTGCCTCATTGTGGGTAGGAACCGGGAACTTCTGCTGCCTCAGTGGGGACCCTCAGCTCCCAGCATGGGGTATCTCAGCTCTGTCCTACTGTCTGCCCTACCTTCTGTCCCCATTTATACTCAGCTGTCTTTTTGCTCACTTCCTCTCCTTGCTTCTTGTGAGCACCCTTCCACCCACCCTTTTGCCTTTTGCAAGGGACCTCTGACCTGTGCTTGTCTGTCCTTCCTCCCCACCCATTAGCTCATATTTCCTGGCTCTGGGTGCTTCCCACCCTGAAGCCTGGCCTCACCACTTACTTTCTTTCTTTCTCTTTTTGGTACCGGGGTCAAACTTAGGACCTTGTGCTTGCAAGGCAGGTGCAGCACGATTGAGTTGAATCCCTGGCCCCTTATGGCTTTCTCAGGTCACTGTCATAGAGGTAGCTACTCCATCCCAGTCCCCTCCTGCTCATCTTCTCTATGACCCCCACTTTTCCCCAGGATGTATTTTCCACTGAGGACAAATAGTCTTCAGTGAACTTTTGAAGCTCTGACTTTTTAATTGATGAATTCTCTTTTCACTTTTTGTTTCTTCCCATCTCAGAATCCTCTGGAGCCACTTCTTTGGCCTTTTCTCTCATCTGTTGGTGCATATTTTTTTCCTCCTCTGGAACCTTATTTTTGTTGGGTTTATGTTTTGCATATGTATTGGTAACTTGTGCTTGGTCCTAACTTGCTGTGTGACTTTGAGGAGGTACCTTTCCTCTCTGGGGCTCATTTCTCCAGATTTGAATGGAGGAGACTCTGAAGGGGTTCTTGTGAGCCTTCATTTTGAGATTTTTTTCCCTCTGGCCACTCTTTAGCCCTGTTGCAACTGAGGGCTTGGGCTGAGCTAGTGTTGATGTCCGTGATTGTCTGGTGTGGGCTTCTGGAAGCCCTAGACATAACCTCCTCTGAAGACACTCCTATATTTTTCTGTCTGTCTCTCTGTGGTAGACATGGCCCTGGAGGCTGGTCCAGAGGAGCCTGTGTTCCTAAGGCCTTGCTGCCACATTTGGTCCTTAAAACCCAATCTTCACCTTCCTGTTCTTCCTTCCCAAGGCCAAGCCATGCTGGTTCAGAGTTAGGGAGGCACTGTCTGTGTGTCACCTGTTCTCCACCAAGGATCTTCTGGTGACCCTGGTAGTGGGTCTTGATCAATAGGAGATGGGGGAGGGACAGGGGTCAACGTGGCCACAGATCCGGCCAGTCAGACCTAACAATCCTGGAAGGAGTGAGGCTGTGACTGTGTGACATCTAGCTCCATTCTTTTGCACTCCTAACACCTACCTTCATCCTGAAAAGTTGTCATTTATTTTATCATTCTCTGCAGTCCATCCTCTGTAACTCAGTGTGGTAGCGAGAGCATTGGATTTCAAGTTAAAATTCTGGAGTTTGAGTCCCAGTTCTGGTTTTATAAGCTGTATGATCTTGGTTACTTAATCTCTCTGAACTTCATGTTTCTCAACTGTAGATCTTTGTAGCTAAGGATAGTTTTAAGCTCAAACAGAAACACACCAAACACCTGTCACTTACTGCTGTTTTATTGCGTCTACCTAAGTTTTACTCCATCTGCTGTGTTCTAATTTTGTCCACTTTATAAAGAATGTCCCAGAGTCACACAGCTTTTGCACAAGTGTGTTACCCCATTCACACTGGCTAATGTGAAACTTCTCTTTTCCTTGACTTTGTGTCTCAAGAGATTTGAGCCTGGGGAGAGCAGAGCGAGTCAGCAACAGTGGGCAAAGGAAAGAGCCCTGGACCAGGAGCAGGGAGCCAGGGTTTCTGACTCAGGGCTGGAACCTACCTCACCGTGAGCGAGTGAGGCAGCCTGGGTCCATGGGGCTCTTTTCCCTGCAGCCGGTGGCTGAGTGGCCAAGCTGTGCCAGACAGTGGATGGACCTGCCCATGTCCATCCTGTACCTCTGGACTTGTCATCTTCTCTAAGCTGATTTTCCATCTAGACATATTTCCCTTTTTATTTTTTAAACTTTTATTTTTTCTTGTGGTAATATGTACATAACATAAAACTGAACATTGTAACTGTCTTTCAAGAGCGCAGCTTATGGTGTTAATCAGGTTCGCACTGTTGTACAGCCCTCCCTGCCCTCTTCCCAAACTGAACCTCTGACCCCATTAAGGGTCGACCCACATTCTCCTTGTTTCAGCTTGCTCAAGCTGGTGCTTCTTACTTAGATGCTAGAGGACTTGGGGCAATGGGGAGGGTGCTGAGTCTCCTCAGAAGCCAGACCTGTCCCCATGGTGGTGGAGAAGCCCTGTGGTGGTGCTTTTCTTGTAGCTCTTTTTCTCCCTTCTCTGGTCTGCTTTGGTTGTTCTGTCTCCAAACATCATCCTGATTTTTGCATAGTGTCCTCCCCCTTGGGCCACCCCTCAGCCCTTTTTGTTGCCTTCAGTTCTCTTTGAACATCCTCCCTGGGGCTTCCTGATGTCTATCCCTGCTCCCTTCCAAGAAATACCCAGGAGGCGACACTGTGGCCGGCATGGGTGCTCTGTTCTGCTCTGCCTGGGCCGCTGGGTCTTGTTGCCTGTCCATCAAGGCTGCCAGTTACACGGTGATGCAGCTTCACGGTGCGCTCCTGCAAGCTGAGACATGTACCCTCGGTAGTTTGTGCTCCCAGGAGAAGGTCTAGGAGAGGCTGCTGGATCTGTTTCCTTGTCTATATGGCTGGGTCAACTCTCCTGCCTCCAGCTGATGAGGCATGAGGAAGGGCAGGGCAGAGGATCAGGCTGGTGGGTGGACTGAGGGATGCGGAGGAAGGTGAGCTCTCTCACAGCTGGGAGAGTCCTCAGCCTTAGGAAAGGGAACCCTGGCCCATACCTTGGCTTCACAAGCTTAAAATGCACAGTAGAAACAGTTTGCCCTGGCAATAAAGCAAGCCCTGACTTTGTACCCTTAGTAAACCTGTCGCGGGTTGTTTGGGCTCCAGTCTGTATATTGCTAGTGCTGGATGCAGGACCCTCCAGGAAGTCAGAGCAGCTTTCCCTTGTCAGCCGGTAGGTGCTCACATTGCTCCTGTTTTAGCAAGGAAGCATCCCTCCATTTATGGCCCAGTCCAGGGGAGATGCAGGATTTGGTTTTATTTTTTCACAACAGCTTTATTGCCATATTAGTCACCAATTTAGTGCACACTTCATTTGCTTTTAGAATATTTATGAAGTTGTCCAAATATCACCTCTTACTTCCTCAGCTCATAGCCCTTGGCACTCACTAATCTGCTTCCTGATTCTATAGATTTGAATGTTCTGGGCATTTTATATAAATAGGCCCAGATAATTTGTGGCCTTTTCTGACTAGCTTTTTCACTTGGGATATTTCGGGGGTTCATCCATATTGTAGCACCTCATCTTTTCTTCTGACTAATATTCCATTTTGTGGCTGTACCACATTCTGATGGACGTTTGGGTTGTTTGGACTATTGTGAAATTACTTCTGTGAGCATTTGTGCCCAGCTTCTCACGTGGGGCATTATGGGGTTTTAAGACAGCAGATGGCTAAGTCCTGAGGGAACATCATGCATAATATTGTAGGAAAATACTTTTTCTCCTTTTCCCTCTAGTCAGAATTCCTACAAGAATCCAATCTGATCATGGCCAAGTTGAATTACGTGGAAGGAGATTATAAAGAAGCTCTGAACATTTATGCCCGGGTGGGCCTCGATGACCTGCCCCTGATGGCCATCTCTCCGTACAGGTTGCGCATGATTGCGGAAGCCTATGCTACCAAAGGTGAGGCCTGTGTGCTTTTCCCTCGCATCCCTCTTGTTCTCTGGAGCCATTACAGCCTCCCTGTTTGACTCCTGTGCCCTTGGCTGTGATTAACTCCACAATTCCCAGCTCAGCCCCACCTCATGTTATAGGTGATTTTAAGCCCAACACATTGTTTCCCCAGAGGTTCAGTTCTTCAGTTATCCCTGAAGGGAATGAAGGAAAGTATTTTGGTAAACTTTCTTGATAATTAGCCCACAATTTAACTGGGATCTTTTCTTAGTAATTAAGTTGCTGCACAGTACATACAAGGGTTCATATCATATGCTCAACTGCCAATGTGGCCAACCACGTTTTTATTCATTAATGCCACCTCTGAGTTAATTAAGGCCACTTGATTGATACATGATAATAGTCCTCTGATGGTTAACAGGTCTCTATTCAGGGAACAGAAGAAAGTGTAAATATCTCTGCTGCCACAAAGGAGCTCGTAATCTCATGAGAGGATGCAGTCCCGTGGAAAGGAAAAGGATGGAAAGGCAAGACATACTGTTACTCGACATGGGTTATTATAACCAAGCTGCCAGTTCTTCTTCTGTGATGTCATACTCACTTTAGAGAGTGAGGAAGGTGGATTCAAGTAGTACATGTGAAGCACTTAATATAGTACCTGGCACATACTCAGTGCTTAATCAGTAACAAGACAGCACATGGTGAGAGTCAAGAGTAGGTAACACCTTCTCGGAGGTGAGAGAGGTCACTATAGGCCAGCAGAGCCAGGTGTGCTTCCAAGAAGACGGACACTTGGAACTGGACTCCTAAGGCCATGGCAAGAAGTGGACCATCTAGAGCAGCTCCTCTGCCTCCTGAGCCTGCTGGCCAGACCACACACTGTGCCGAACTGTGGCTGGAACAGCAGTGATCTGGCTACTTGCACGCTATCTGGCTGAGACGTGGGGGCTGCTGTGGTCCAGCCTGTCTGACTCAATTGTCCTGTGCAACGTCACTCAGAGACCTGGCCAGAGGCACATTCTTCAGAGCTTGTGACAGGCTTGATGTATTCACTCAGTTCCCTGGGGAGTCTTAAGGACTGCCGGGTTCATCTAATTAATCTTCTAAATGTCCCTGTGGGCTGGGAAAAAATGCCATTGCTCTTGACAGGGCACTCGGCAGTTTAATGGGTAGGGTCCTTGAGGTCCCAAGAGCATCTGCTTTGTTTGCGTCAGTCTGAGCTGTGGGGGGTGCTGGGGTCTGTGCTGCAGCTGCCCTCTTCTCTCTCTGTGCTCCCCTGCCTCTCCACATGCCTTAGGCTGCTGGGAGCTGTGTGTGTGTGTGTGTGTGTGTGTGTGTGTGTGTGTGTGTGTGTGTGTTCAGGAATGAGAACAAGCATTTTCCAGTCACCTGGTTGACCTGGGGCCCAGTAGATGTAACCAGGAGTTGGTTGTGGAAGGTGGTGCTGGGGTCTGCTGAGCAGCAGAGCTCAGGTCTTTGTATTGGTTCTGGGACAGTAGAGTGGAGGCAGACTGTCTTCAGATGGCACCACCAACACAGTATGTGGCTTCCATGCCAGGTAGGCAAAGAAGACAGGAGACTTAGACCCTTTGTCTGGTCCTGGGTAAAATATAGTTAACAATGGGCCCCCAGCCATGAGTACGGCTGGCTCCTGAGAGTTTCTATCTAGTTTCTGACTTTTGCAGTTACAAACTGGTTCACATGTGTTTGGGAGAGGTAAGGGTTATTTTGCCCAGAGGAAGTGGCTGGTGAAAGCCCAGGAGCTGGTGAGAGGCAGTGTAGAGTGATGATCAGGAGCACTAACTCTGAACCTTCTGTGTGGGGCTTCCGCCTATCACAATCTCTGGCTGTGTGACCTTGTGCAAGTTCTTGTACCTCAGTTTCCCCATTTATGAACGTTTAAAGGGGTTATAAGGATTACATAAGATAGTATATAAAATGTATTGAAAAACCCCACAAATAGCATGATATAAATGTTTTCTTAGAAATGAGTATTGGTGGACAGTGGGGACTAGAAGTGACATGTAATAGTAGAGACATGCCAGCGCAATCTGTGGAAATTGTCGAAGATGGGAGATTATCCAAGGAGTTCAAGAAGCCACTGGTGCTACCTGTGTTTTTTCACGAAGCTTCTAGAGAGCTTTTAAGGAGAGGCAACTGACAAGGAAGACCACAAGTATCAGTGTACGACCCTTAATTCACAATTCGTGCCGTGCTCTCCTGCAAGTTGTCTGAGATGGGCTTTGTTTCACTAGTGCAGTGATTACAATACTTTTAAGTTACTGTTAACACTTCAAAATTGAGGCCATTCATTCCATTTAAATATTTGGTTTTCTGAGTCTTTGGAGAGAAGAGAAGAGCAGTCCTTCATTCCCCCATACCAAGACCAGGCTGGGGTCTAGTGACAGCCATTCCTTGGGTGGCCATGCCTCCAGGCTACCCCTTCCCTTGTGTGATTTATACACTTGTACAGCAGAATTGACCTGCAGAGTTTTCCATGGTGTCCTGGGGTCTGACATGACCAGGGTTCTGGCTGGAGCCTGGAAATGCCATTGAGCCCACACATCTGGTCTTCCATCATTGGCCGGGAGCTCTTCCCCCTTCAAGGACTCTCAGCCTTCACTGAGCCAGCATCATTTAGTTACCGAGGACTTCCTAGGGGTCAGCGCCATGGTGAGGCTTTCCTGCCTCTTTATATCTGCAAAGCCTGAGTTGACAGTGAGAGAAAGGAGACAGTGAGGTCTGACATCAGTGGTCAGCTATACTGAGATTCCTCCATGCTGGGTGTTGTGCGCTTATTTGGGTATCTGATTCAGTCTTTGTGACCATCCCTCAAGGTAAATGCCATTATTCAGATGAGGAAACTGGGGCACAAGGAAGTTAGAGAAACTTGGCTAGGGCCCTACAGCTAGAAAGAGGTCAGGCCAGGACTTGACCTTAGAGACTGGTTCAGAGCCTGTGCCCTCCCTTTGAGTGGCAGATGGGCTTGCTTAGAAATAAATATTGTTACTGAGTTTAGCTCCAAAGCCCATGATTCTCATTGCTCTCTTCTCTTACATGCTCTGGATCTCCCATGGCCAGATAAGTTTTTCTCAGAGAAAGGACATTCAGGCCTCTAAAAAACACCCTGATTTGTACCTGCTCCCCTTCTCACCCACCCCTGTTCTCTCCACCAGAACCCTTCCTTTGCCTGTGTTTCTCCCTAGATGTTTTCTCTAAGCTCTGTTTCCTGTCATCTCTGAAGCCACCTGGTAGTCGCCCATTTAGAGTTGGCCGTGTTTGATACCATCATAGCCCCAGGGGTTAGGATTGTGTGGGAAATACAATGGAATGAATTGTACCATCATCAGATGCCCCTGCCTGTCTTTGATTCCTCCAAAGAAAAGGTTTTCTCTCGCTGACTTGCTATGCTCAGGACGTAGCACTGTATCTGGTACATACTTGCTGCTCAATTACTGATGCCATTTATAAATGTTCCCTTGATTAGACTTCTTATAATTTGGGTGATTCTCAGAGCCTCTGCTCACAGCCTGCTATAACCCAACCACCTTCCAAAGGTCCCAGCTATGATCCATGAGGCTCTAGGAGGACATCTAGATATAAACCAAAAGATTCATTCACATCTCTTTATGCCAACTTCATTTAGTTCATGTGTAGGAGTTGCCAACATCTTAACAGTTTCAGTATTGCTGAAAGCCCAAGTCCGATTCCAAAGTCTCTTTTGAGACTTAGGGCAGACTCTTAGGTGGGAGCCCTTGTACATATCAAAAGAAGTCAAAAGCCAGGCGTTTTGGCACATGCCTTTAATCCCAGCACTCCAGAGGCTGAGACAGGAAGGTTGCTGTAAATTCGAGACCAACCTGGGCTACATAGTGAGTTCCAGGTCAGTCTCAACTACATAGTGAGACCCTGTCTCAAAAAAAAAACAACAAAATGTTGAACTTTCAGCATAGACAGGAAGGTTGCTGTAAATTCGAGACCAACCTGGGCTACATAGTGAGTTCCAGGTCAGTCTCAACTACATAGTGAGACCCTGTCTCAAAAAAAAAACAACAAAATGTTGAATACTTTCAGCATACAATGGTCTAGGATAAAGCTTCCCATTCCAAAAGGGAGAACGAAGAGAATAAGAAGGAATGGGACTAAACCAAGACTGAAGTCCAACAGGGCAAACATTAAATCCCATGTTCCATGTCCAGTGCCCAGGGCAAGTTGTGGTAACATGTAAACTATAATGAACTTGGGTGGCCCTGCCCCTATGGCATTGCCAGGGCTTGTACCCCTCATGGCTTCTCTCTTGTGCTGGCTTTGCTTACTCCTGGCAGCTTTCCTCAGATATCCATGTTCCTAGACTCTCCAAATTCCTGGGGTTCCTGTTCCACTTTTGGGTTTATTCTTATAGCTTTATACACTGTCCTCTCATAGGCGTACCTCCCAGACCTCTTCTGAAATTTGGATGGAAGTCTCCCTGACCGTACAACTTTTCATTTTGCATACCTGTAAAACCAGGATCATGTGGGTAAAGCCAGGGTTTGCTGCCAGCTCAAGTGGTAGCTGAGCCCCCTTCAATTGTGGCTGCAGAAGCCACTGAGTGGCTGGGTGGCTGAGCACTATGAACTGGATCCCAAGCAACAAATTTCTTAGGCAACCATTGTAGGCCATGGGACCCTGGAGCTTTCTTCTCAGAGAAAAGTCATTCACTTTTACAATTTTGAACCTGCAGTGGTGGGGCCTTCCTGGGTCCTCATATACCCTCAAGCCCCCTTTTCTATTTTCCTGTTGCAAAGTATTTGGCTTCTTTTTAATGCTAATCTTTTCAGCAGCCAAGCTGTCATGTGCTTCATCTTTGTAGGAAATTTCTTGCAGGCAAAAATGAAAACTTTTTTTTTTTTTTTTTTTTGGTCCCGGGGAGTGAACTCGGGTCCTTGTGCTTGCAAGGCAAGCCACTGAACTGCTGAGCTAAATCGCCGGCCCAAAAATGAAAACATTTTAAATGGACTTTTTGCTCCTGACTAAAAGCAGCAAGTAGTATCCATTTTACAGCCTGAATGTTAGGCTGCCTTGAAATTTCCTACACCAGATTTGCCCTTAATTTCGGTCTCCTACAATAGCAAAATGTAGATAACTTTTCTGCCACAGTGTAACACACTAGAGTCCACCTGCCAGTGGAGTCCTTGTTCCTAACAAAAACCTTCTGATCCCTGTCTTCTATGTGCATTTCTAACACTTTCTGATCTTCTGACCTCCTACCATAGTCTCCTGTCAAACCTAGCTAATATGTTCTAGGGCTGCTTCTCCAACAGATATCTCCAAACCTTTTTAAACTCCTCCCACAAACAATTTCCAGATGCTCTGAAGCACATGGTCAGGCAGGTCTCAGCAAAGACCCCATTCCTCATACCAAAATCTGTCTTAGTCACTTCCTTATCATTAAGACACAATGCCCAACTCTGGGAAGTTAGAGAAAGGGTTTATTTTGGCTCACAGTTTGTAGAGGATTCAGCCCATAATTAGCCGGCTCTGAGGCAGGATGGCGTGGCACAGGGACATGGCAGAGGAACGGCTGCTCACTGCATGGCAACCAGGAAGCAGAGAGAGTCAAGGGAAGAGCCAGGAAGGGAGATGTAATTGCCTCTCTTGACTAGGCCTGCATGTCTAACAGCAAGTCAGCTGTAATGTTATAATCCAATCACCTTCCAAAGGTCCTACCTACAGTCTCACGGCACATTTTATGGAAATATCTAGATATAAACCAGAACAGTGGCTGCAGTTTTGAGAGCCTGCTCACATGGCACCTTCATAGTCAGTCTGGTGCTCCTCACTTTCCTGGAGGCTGCACATTCATCAGGGAGCTGCTAAGACACCTCAACTCTCCCTGCCCCTGTTCCTTCCATCTCTTAAACCTAGTTAGAGAAGCCAAGAATGGGAATGGAAGAAGTGGAGAAACTCTTGGCTTCCAGCATGGGGTGAACCAAGTGAGTGGAGGACTTGTCTCTGGGGTAGACATTGAAGGAGTCTCCAGGACACAGAGTGGCCACAGATATTGTTCTCCTTAGGTGGGAAGCTGGAAAAAGTAGAAAGTGGCCATTGTCTGTGCTGGGTCTTAGATCTGCTGGACATGGGGTGACTTTCTGCAGCTAGGGCAGTGGAAGAGGTAGTACTCGACTTCCTAGAGATGGCCTTTCTAAAGGTATGTACTGTGCTGTGTGTGATAAAGGGACTAAACATCTATCACTCTGGTCAGGAAGATCTCTTAATGACCAATGGGTCCAGGCTTGTGGGGCAGTTCTGCTGTCTGAGGTCATGTTCCTCTACCACCCATTAGGACAGTTTTCGTATGTGAGATTGAAGCTGGGTTGCTAGCATGCTGCAGCTCATAGAAATGCAAAAGAGAAAGAGAGAGCCCTAGGATGAGTGGAAGTACCACCCACGTGAGAGTTTCTTATAGGACCGCAGCTTCCAGGCCCCTGGGGCAAAGAAGGAAAGAGGTTGGGTGGCACATGTAAGCTTTTGGTTAAATGTGTTCATCAGTCTCTTTGACTCAGCTAGAGGATTCCGGGAGAAAGAAAGGGCAATGCAGGGTCATGGGATGTAGGGGGCTGGTGCCCAAGAGGAGTGAGATTAGGAGCCTAAAACAGCAGGCTGCTTCCTCCTTCCCAGGCTGCGTAGTGCCAAAGCAGAGGACTGACTACAAAGAGTATAGGGGATCTTTTCTCTTACAAATGCTCTGTTTTCCAATGAGATCTTTTCTCATACAAATGCTTTGTTTTCCAATGAGAAAGACTCTTCCAGAGAGGGAAAGGTACTTTCCCCTTGTTGTAAGCGAACAGGGGACAAGGCCAGGGTGAGGGGAGGCAGACAAGGTGCAGTTTCCTGGTAGGAAACTTTTCTCTCAAGTTGTATGATCTTTGTGCCTAGGCGGGGAAGGTGGCACCATGTTGGTGGGCTGTATGGATTTCCCTTCATCTTCTTTATTGCTCCTTTGCTATTAGGTTTGGTATCTCTCTGCAGGTTCACTGATTAAGAGCATGGAGCTTTGGAGTCCAATTGCTTGATTTCTGGCTTTGTCACTTATTAGCCAAAGTATCTTGGACAAAATATGACTTCACTGGGTCTTACTTTCCTCACCTGTAAAATGGAAATAATAGAGTTATTTCAGAGAATGAGTACATGTAAAGCACTTGTTACAGTGCCTGGCAGATCAACAAATGTTAGCTATTTCTGTTCTTTTTTTTTCTCATTGAGTTTATTGGTACTTTTTAAGTATACAGTACAGTTACATTCATCATTGGGATCTTGTACCCTTACATGATAAATCTTGGTTCTTATTTTTTCCCCATACCCCTGCCCTCCCTTCACCCGCTCCACCCTTCCCTATTTACAAAGACTTTGTTTCCATTTTTTTCCTTTTCTCATATTTTTTCTTTTCCCTTTTCCTCTTTCCCCTACCCTTCCGACTTCCCCTACACCTTTAGACCTTTTCTTCCTGTTATGTAGTATCAGTTATACGTTTTGATCCTTATTCACACTTGTAGTTTTTCACACCAGAGAAACTATTTGGTATTTACACATCTGTGTCCTGTTGACTTCACTTAACAGTATGGCCTCAATGTGCATCCATTTAGCCATAAATGTCTCTAATTTCTTGTTCTTTATGGCTGAGTAGTACTCCATTATTAAAAAAAAACCAAAAAACTGCATCTTCTTTATCCAGTCCCCAGATGATGGGTAATTGGGCTGTTTCCAGTGTTGTTGTTGTTTTTTGTTTGTTTGTTTTTTGTTTTTTTTTTTGTACCGGGGATCAAATTCAGGACCTTGTGCTTGCAAGTCAGGCAGTGGCACCACTGAGCTAAATCCTCAGCCCTGTTTCTGCTCTTATGTATCCTTTGGACTTGACCCCAAGAAGATGCACCTCTTCAGATGCCCCGGTAGCCTCCAGATACAGGGTGAAAGAGGCTGGCTTTTCATCCACACACTGGTGCCTCAGTGTATCTACATTGTCCAGATATGGGACCTGGGATCAGTATTTTCAGAGAGAAATCTTCAGGGGCGAATATGAGGTCCAGAGGGTGATGCTGGAGAATGGGGAATACCCAGGCCCAGGGCAGCTGGAGAGGTTATCATAATGGGATTGCTTGAAGGCACAGCTCAGTTGTATGTCTTAGACTTCATCGGTCTTGCCCAGGGCTGACTGGAAAGTTAGAACTTTTTGGAGTTGGACCTGCATGAATGATTTAACTGTGAAAGGTCTTTCACATTGGCATGGATCAGTTGACTCAAGCAGTGGTGCTTTTAGAGGCAGGAGCAATCACACAGCTTTGTCTTTGTGAGGTAGGTGCTAAGTGTACTGGCGAATGAAAGGGGATCTCAGAGGAAGAGGAGCCATCTCAGTGAGGAGAGCTTCCTTACCAGCCAGGAGCCAGAGGCCATTATTTGGAAATAGGCTCCTATAGACTGCAGAGATCGCATACCTCATGTTTTTTCTTTTTTTGTTCTTTTATTAAGTTTATTGGTACATTTTAGGTATACAATACGATGACTTTCATCATTGGGAATTTGTACGTTTACATGATGTATCTTTGTTCTTATTTTTTCCCCATTCCCCTGCCCTCCCTCTTCACCCCCTCCACCCTTCCCTATTTACAAAGACTTTGTTTCAATTTTTTCCTTTTCTCATATTTATTCCTTTGCCTTCTTTCCTTTCCTCTACCCCTCCCACTTCCCCTTCCCCTTTAGACTTTTTATTACTATTTCACATTATCTGTTATGCATTTTGATCCTTATTTACACATTCAGTCTCATACCAAAGAAACTATTTGGTATTTATACATTTGTCATATTTGTTTCACTTAAGAGTATCACCTCAATGTGCATCCATTTAGCTATAAATGCCTCTAGTTTCTCATTCTTTTTTTTTTTTTTTTGTACTGTGGGTCAAACTGGGGACCTTGTGCTTGCAAGGCAGGCAGCAGCACCACTAATATAAATCTTTGCCCCTAGTTTTTCATTCTTTATGGCTGAGTAGTACCCCATTTTATTACCCACATTTTCTTTATCTAATCTCCAGTTGATTGGCAATTGGGCTGTTTCCAAGTTTTAACTATTATAAACTGTGCCACTATAAACATGGGTACATATACATCACTGTAGTATGATTCTTTTAATTCCTTTGGGAAGATACCCAGCATGAGAATACCTGGGTCAAATGGGACCTCTAATCCTAATTTTTCCAGGTATCTCCATACTGATTTCCACACTGTTTGCACTACCACCAACAATGGAGAAGGGTTCCTTTCTCCCTGCAACCCCGCCAGCATTTGTTGTTGGTTGATTTCATGATAGCAGCCATTCTTTCTGGGGTGAGGTGGAATCTCAGTGCTGTTTTCATCTGCATCTCTCAAATGACCAGTGATGTTGACCATATTTTCATATATTTGCTTCTTTTACTTCTTAGTCTGAAAAACATCTATTCCTTTCAGATACTCATTTTTGAATTGGATCTTTAAATCTGGGGGTTCTGATTTTTTTTTTGTACTGGGGATAGAAGGATAGAACTTAGGACCTTGCGCTTCTGAGGCAGGCAGTGGAACCACTGAGCTAAATCCCCAGCCCCCTTCTGATTTTTAAAGTTCTTTGTATATTTAAGATAGTAGACCTTTGTCTAAGGAACAGCTGGTAAATTTTTTTTTGTACATTGTAGGTTGTCTCTTAGCTCTGTTTGTGTTTTTTCTTACAGTGCAAAAGCTTTTTAATAATATGAGATCCCACTTGATTCTTTGTGCTAGTTCCTTGCTGCTGAGCTTTTGTTCATAAGGTCTTTTCCTATTCCATTGTCTTCAAGAGTTCTACCTGACTTATCTTCCAGCAAGTTTAGTGTTTAGGTCTTTGATACACTTCAATTTTAGTTTAGTGCATGGTGAAAGATAGGGGTCTAGTTTTAATCTTTGTCAGGTTGACATCCAGTTTTCCAGCAGCATTTATTAAAGAGGCTGTCTTTCCTCCAGTGAGCACATACCTCGTATTTGTCAGGGCCCAAGTGCGGAACAGCAGGGAGAGGTGGTGACATTACGAACCACTTCCCCGTGGTAGACGTCTCATCCTCTTTGACTTCCTCATTGTATGGAACTGACCAGGAGCTCTCTTTGGACCTGTTGTGTGTAGTGTATCAGGAGCACGCTCTCTAAGCTGGGGTGGCAGAGGAGAAATGGACAGGGTTGCCTTCCATGAGAGGCTGCACGAAGGCCAAGGGCATTGTTGGGCCAGGCTTTTCAGAAGTTTGCCAATTTCCCCAAAGCTTGTAAGTGCTAGTCTTTAAGTAAAGAACCCACCTCCAAAAAGATTTGGATCTCAGACCTCCCCTCCCTGCTTAACAGCACAGTGTCTTCACATATTTACAGACCTCAGCCTAACATGATTCATGTTCAGGCCAGGAGACCTTTTGCCTTTACTGACAAGACAGTTTTGGAATTGTTCACTGTCTTTTGTGCACCTCTTACCAGAGCAAAATGTAGGAAAATCAGCACCAGGGAGGCAATGATCATGGCATTCATCAGGCATTGATAATGTGTTTGTTTTTCCAGCACACTTTGGTGTTGTGGTGGGATGTCAGAAAATGCTTGAAACAAGCTGAATTGGAAATTTTTCAAAGTGAGCAGTTGTAACTTAACCATTGTCATGTTCTCAAAAGCCTGTCACATGTGAGACTACAGAGGGAGCATATATCTTTAGTTTTCCTCCATGAAATATGAAAAAGGCTTAAGCATGAGGGTATATCTGCTCTTTTTCCTTAGGGCTGATTCTAACAACACTGGATATCAGGAAGAGGTGAGACCCCAGCAGGGTGACTTAGGGAATGAGCTTCCTAATAGATGATTTATTTTTCTACTTCAAAGCTAATTTTCCCATCTTGCAATGTAGTCTCCAGGCATCAGCCTTCTTTCCCAGGAAAATGGAAACATGTTCCTAGGGGCTCTCAGGTCACTGTCTGGGGATCCATCCTTGGGTCCCAGGAGAACGTGGATGTGGCTCCAGGCTGCCTGTGCTCTGTCTATGCCCAAAGCATCCAGGGTGGGCAGTGCAAGTCCACTTTCATGCTGCCCTCACTAGGCCATGTACTGCTTCTGGGCCAGGTGGTTGCTTTGCTCAGCTGGTAACTTCAGCAGCAGGCATGATGATTCGGGCTGATCTCTCAGCGGCCTGGGAGTGTCAGGGAAGTTCTGAGGGGATCTGCAGTTACTTTTGGGTTTGGTGGTGATGTACAATGGGAGGGTCAGTGAGCCGAGCAGTAGCAGGGCACCCTATGGTGGCCGGTGGAGTGAACAGGTGCGTTCTGCTCACAGACAGATAGGGGCAGTGCGAATCCAAGTCAGCAACTGAAACTCCATCCCACAGGGCTTTCTGGGTGTGGGACCATAACCCCTACTGTGGGCATACACGGGGGCAAACAGTACCAAGGGGTTCACCCCAACCCAGGCTGGAGAGTCATTGTGAAATTCTGCCAAGATTCTGTCCCCAGCTAACTACAGTGGCAGCCAGATCTGGAGCTCAGAGACTGCCTCTGTGATTCTTGAATCCTTACCTTCCCTCCTGCTGGTTTTCATCTCTGGCTCCAGGTGAGTGAGCAGCTTCTGGCCCTGACTCTTAGGTGTGCTCCTCAGGACTCAGCCAGGTTCTCGGTGAATCTCTTGGCCCTGACTAGGTGACACTGTCACCCTTGATGTAGTTACCAGTGACATGTGTTGTGGCCACCTTTGCCCAGTACGCAGCCTATGATGAAGAGGGATGGTCCCATTGGGAATCAGAGGAAGCCAGGGCCTTTATCTCCTTTTTGCCTTTGAAGTGGCCACTGTAGGGGAAAAGGAGAAAGGAAACTGGAGGAGGAGCGAGGTGACCGTTCTGTGGTCTGGATATGCCTCGGGAGCAGACCTCGTCAGGCAGGTCAGTGCCGAAGGGATGGGGCTTTGTGGGCACAGTAACCTGCTGGGATCGAGGACCCGAATCACATGCACAGAGGGCTCCAGAGGAAGAAAACCTCATCCCTCCTGGCCTCAGGGATAGGGCAGGGTGCACAGTGGAAACAGCATGACATCCAGCAGCAATCTGTGCATAGAAGTCCTGTGCCACGGTTACTTTTGAAGCTATTGCCTGTGGAGCATCCAAATTGTTTTAGTTTTCATATTATAAATAAGCTTTGTAAGCCTCTTTCCTTCATTTTTTTCTTTTGAAATACATAAAACATAAAATTTATCATCATGACCATTTGTAAGAGTACAGTTCAGTGACATTAAATACATTTGCAGCGTTGTGCAGTCACTGCCACCATCCATCTCCGTTACTCTTTCCATCTCTTAAACTGAAACTCTGTGTCCATTAAGTGAAGTTTCCACTCCCCGACTCTTCCCAGCCCCTGACAACCACTGTTCTGTTTTGTCTCTATGACTTTGACTGCTGTAAGTACTTCATATAAGTAGTCATGCAGTGTTGTCTTTTTTTCCCCAGTACCAAGGATTGAACCCAGGGTGTTCATATTGAGCTGCATCCCCAAGCCCCACCCCTTTTGGTTTCTTGAGACAGGGTCTTGCTAAGTGGCCCAGGCTGGACTCCAACCTGGGATCCTCCTACCTCCAGCCTTCCAGAGTGCTGGAATTACAGGTGTGTGCAACACATCTGTCTGCAACATTGTCTTTTTGTGACAGGCTTATTTCACTTAGCATAATAACCTCAAGGGTTGCCCACGTTGTAGCTTATGTGAGAATTTACTTCCTTTTGAAAGGTGCATAATATTCCACCAACTACATTTATACTTAATTTGTGGGTGAATGTAAGGTTCATTTTGGAAAACATGTCATGTGCACTTCAAAAGAAGGTATTCTGCTGTTAGTAGAGTGACAGAATATGTCAGATCTATTGATTTATTGTGTTACGTCCTCTACTTTCTTCTGTCTGATGATTCTACCCATTATTGAAAGAGCATATTGAAGTCTTCACCTAGTATTATGGAATGGTCTATTTATTTCTTCATTTCTGTCAGGTTTTGCTTTATATATTTTGATGCTCTGCTATTAAGTGTGTAAATGTTTAATAATTATTATATCTTCTTGTTGTATTGAAGTTGTTATTAACATATAATATCCCTTGTTTCTTGTGGCCTTTTGATTTAAAATTTATTTTGTCAGATAGTATAGCTACACCTTTTTTTACTATTTGAATGAATATTCTTTTCTATTCACTGTTTACACTTTTAACTATTGTGTCTATGGATCTAGATAGAATTGCTTATAGACAGCATACACTTGGATCATATATTAAGTCCATTCTGCCAGTTTCTTTTTAATTGGAAATTTAATTGCTTAAGCATTCATTTTTATTGAGATCTTTATTTTTTCATACAGCTTCAAGTTTCTAACTAGTGGACCTTGTATTTTACCCTGCAGGACTCCCTTGAGCATTTCTTTGAGGCAGATAAAATATTATTCAGCTCTTGTTTGCACTATCAGATGTAGGGTTCTTTTTTGACAGTTTCTTTCTTTTAGCCCTTTGAATATATTGGCCTCCTGCATATTGGATAGGAAATCTCATATCCTTGTTGTGAGTCCCTTGTATGTGATGAGTTATTTCAATCTTGCTGCTTTTAAGATTGTATCTTTTGTTGGGCCAGAAATGTAGCTCAGTGGTCCTTCATCTGCTTGGCAAGCACAAGGTCCCAAGTTCAATTCCTGGTACCAGGGGGGGAAAAAAGGATTCTATCTTTCATAAGTTTGATGGTAATATATCTTGGTGTAAGTCACTTTCAATCATCTGATTTGGAGTTTGATGGCCTTCTTGGATGTTTATGTCATCATAATTTCATCAAATTGTAGAGTTTTGCAGTCATTGAAAGGTATTCATTCTTTGCCTGCATTGGCTTTTGGCTGCTCTGGGGACACATGCATAGCAGCTATTGTACCAACAGCTAAAAGGTTACAGCTTTGGAAGCGGTAAACTTTTAAAAGACTCTAGAGTTCCAAACAGTTACATCAGACAGATTGTGCCTTTGTTCTTTTTTGTCTAAATGGGAAGGCAGATTCCTGGAACTTCCTACTCCACTACCTTCTAAAAATCCTCTGATTATGTTTTTTTAAATAATAAGCTTATTATTGATATATACTGTAATGGTACATATTATACCATGAAATTTAACCTTTTAAACCATACATTTGAGTGGTCTTTAGTATATTTGGACTTGTGTAACCATTAATTACCATAATCCATTTCAGAAAATTTTGATCATCCCCCCAAGAGAACCCTGTACTTAGCAGCCACCACTTCCCATTGCCCAAACTCCATCCCTACCCCACAGCCCTGGTCAACCACTAATCCACATTCTATCTCTGTAGATTTGCCTATTCTAAATATTTTATGTAAAGGGAATGTTAGACCTTTTTTATATGGCTTCTTTCACTTTGCACATTTTCAAGGTTCTTATGTGTTAGAGCATGTAGCATTCCTTTTTATAGCTAAATAATATTATTTTGTAAGGATATACCACATTTTGCATATTTCGTTAATGCTGTCATCAGTTGATGGACACTGGATTATTTTCATTTGGGGATATTATGAATAATTCTGCTATAAACACTTAGGTACAAGAATAGGGGTACACATATATTTTCATTTTTCTTGGTTATATACTTAGTAGATGTTATGATTTGAATCTGTCACGTCTCTCAAAGGCCATGTGTTAAAGTCTTGGTCCCCACCTAGGGTGCTATGGGGGGGGTGGAATCCTTTAGTTGGTGAGGTCTCACTGGAGGAAGTAGTTATTGGTTGGTATGTGACTCTTGAAGAGTATATTGGGAGTCTTTCCCTGTCTCTCTCTCTGCCTCCTGGCCATTCCCATGTGAGCAGCTTTGCTTTGCCATCTGCTTCCCTCCATGACGTTCAGTCTCAGCTCAGCCCAAAAGTGATGAGGCCAAATGAGTGTGAACTGAGCCCTCTGAAATTATGAGCCAAGATGAATTTTTCCTTCTCTTGTTGTTCTCATGTGTTTTGGCACAACAATGGAAAGCTGACTAACATACTAAGTCATAGGGTAACTCTGAGTTTCGAGGAACTGAAAACTCTTTTCCAGAGCAATTTCTCCTATACAAATGTTCCAGTTTCTTCATATCTTTGTCAGCTATCTTTTTAGCTGTTCTAAAATATGTAAAGTGGTATCTCCTTGTGTCTTTTATTTGCATTTCCCTCTTGACTAATTATATTGAGCAGATTCTTATGTACTTATTACTGTTTGCATATCTTCTTTGGAGAGACTTTTATTCAGGTCCGTCACCCATTTTTCAATAGGTTTGTCTTTTTACTGTTGAGTTTCAGTAGTTCTTTATATATTCTAGCTAGTTGTAATAGTTTTAAAAAATATATTCTAATTATTTGACAGTTAGAGTTTGTGTTTTATCCCAGTCTGTGTTGTCTTTTTTATTTTTCTTAATGGTGTCCTTTGAAACACAAAATTTCTTAATTTTGATTGAGTCCAGTTATCTCTTTTTTTTCTTTTGTTGTTTTTATGTTTTTGGTTTTATATCTAAGAAACCATTGCCTAATCAAAGTTAGGAAGATTTATTCTTTTTTTTTTTTTTTTTTGTTCTGGGCGGTCAACTTGGGGCCTTCGCTGTGGGG
>NW_022900933.1:30558791-30589177 GCF_012274545.1 Fukomys damarensis | reverse complement strand
GAAGATTTTTTTTTTTTTTTTTTTTTTTTTGGTACTGGGGATCGAACTCTGGTCCTTGCGCTTGTGAGGTAGGCAGTGGAACCACTGAGCTAAATTTCCAGGCCCTAGGAAGATTTATTCTTATGGTTCATTCTAAGTCTGTGGTCCATTTTGAGTTTTTATTTTTATGAGATCAGGATCCATATTTATTCATGTACATGTGGAACTCAGGTTTTCTAACAGCATTTGTTGAAAAATCTATTCTTTCCCCCATTGAATTGTCTTGTCGTCCTTGTTGAAAATCAAGTTGAATAAAAATGTAAGTATGTAGGGCCGGGGATTTAGCTCAGGGGTTCTGGGGACTGCCTCGCAGCACAAGGACCTGAGTTTGATCCCCTGTACCAAAAAAAAAGTAAGTATATATATCTGGAATCTCAATTCTATTCCATTGTTCTATATTGTAATAAGTTTTGAATTTGAGAAGTGTGAGTCTGTCTTTCCTGTCTGTCTGTCCTTCCCTCTTTCCCTCTGTCCCATTCTCCCTCTCCCCTCCCCTACCCCTCCCTCCCTCTCTCCTCTCTGTCTTTTCAGACAGGATCTTACTATGTAGTCCAGGCTGTCCTCAAACTCACAGTCCTCTCAGGTGTTGGCTTTGCCGACATGCAACATCATGCCCAGCTAATTTTTTTCAAGATCGTTTTGGATCTCATATCAACTTTAAGATAGATTGTAAATACTGGAACAAATTTGAGAGGGATTATGTTGAATGTGTAGATCAATTTGATGAGTACTGTTATTTTAGCAATATTAAGTCTTCCAGTCTCTGAACATGGGATGTCTTATTTCAGTTTTTTTTTTTTAAATGTTTTGCCGTTTTTTGGGACATACAAGTCTTACTTTGTTGAGTTTATTCTAAGTATTTAATTTTTAATGTTATTTGCATATAGAATCATTTTCCTAATTTTATTTTGAATTGCTCATTGCTATAGAAATACAACTGATTTTTTTTATGGTACCAGGGATCAAACTCAGGACCTTGTGCTTGCCAGGCAGGCGTAGTACCACTGAGCTAAATCCCTGACCCCCACCCCACAACACAGCTGATTTTTGTATATTGCTCTTCTTTCTTTAAAAAAATATTTATTTATTTATTTATTTATTTATTTGCAGTACCAGGGATCAAACTCAGGACCTTGCACTTGCAAAGCAGGCAGTGCACCACTGAGCTAAATCCCCAGCCCTTGAATGGTTTTTTTCAATTGTTGTTGTTTTGGGTTTTTTAAGGAAAATTTTTTTTTTGTTTTCTATATTTGGGGCAATATCATCTGCAATTAAAGACAGTTTTACTTTTTCTTTTCTTGTCTGGAAGCCTTTGTTTCTTTTTATCACCTCCTTGCATTGGCTTGTACCTCCAGTTTAGTGTTGGATAGAAGAGACCAGAGTAGACATCCTTATTTTAGTGGAAAGCTTTCAATTTTTCACAAGTAATGTGATGTTACCTGTTGATTTTTTATACAGGTCTTTATTAGCTTGAAGAAGTTCTCATCTATTTCTAGTTTGTTGAGTATTTTTATCACTAAACTGTGTTAATGATTGTCAAGTGCTTTTTCCTATTGAGCTATTCATGCAGTTTTGTGCTTTATTGTTTTAGTATAGAATATTAAATTTATTGACTTTCATATGTTAGATTGGTTAATCTTCATTTCTGGGACATATCACATTTGGTCATGGTGTATAATCTCTTTTAGTTGTTTCTGGTTCTGTGTGCTAATATGTTATTGAGGATTTTTACATGTATATAAAGGATGTTGATGATTTTCTTCTGATGTCTTTGGTTTTCTGTCAATGTAGTACTCTAATACATGGAATGTAAAACATGAGGTGTTCCCCCCTCTTCTGCTTTTTGGAAAAGTTTGTGAGGGATTGTTATTAATTCTTTTTTTTGGTCTTTTAATAGAATTCATCCGCAAAGTTGTCTGAGCCTGGACTTTTCTTTGTAGAAGTTTTTTTTTTTTTGAGTACTAATCCAGTCCTTATTACTCTATTATTTGATAGATTTTAATAGCGTTTATGTGTTGTCCACATTCTTCTATGTGGCATCTTTTCATTGGAGCCCTGAGCCTCTTTATTTTGGCAAACAATGGTCATAAAAGTAGCTGTTCCTACTTCCAGGGTTGATGGCCTTTTGGAGCTGTCCCTGTTCTGTTCTTCAATAGTATTTTGAATGGTAGCTCATCCTGTGTTACAAAGCAAACCCAATGCACGTCACAGTCAGAGGAAGCAACACTTCCTATATGTGGAGTTGATTGACAGAATCAGCCTGGTGGACAAATCCTGTTCTTTTCCTGCCAGGAAACTGTCAACCACTGCCAGGTCTTACGCAGGAAGAATGACTTAATTAAATTTATAAGCAAGAATAATCTTCTGGCACAGAACAGGGAATAGATTAGAAGGCATTAAAGATTATAGGGAAGGAGACTGGTGAGAGGTAGCGAGCTGGCTTGGGGCCCTTCCTCTGTGTTATTCTGCAGGCTGTTTCTCAGTTGATTTGTACATGGCTTTGGCCAGGAAGGAAGCACTGGCAGGAAGTTCCAGTTCAGGAGGACAGAGAAGGGTATCTCTCTCTTTGTCTCTGCTACAGGCAGCACCTTTCAGAGCAATTGTGTCCCTTCAGATGAAACTGTTTGGCTCCTGTCAGCTGAAACTGCACTTACTCTGTGAGTTTATCTCCCAAATGGTCCAGGCTTCTGGGCATTTCACAGACTACCGCCTCTCTCTCCTTTCCGGCCCTCACTGTGGTAGTGGCTTCAGGCCTTTGTGGGATTCTAGATGTTAAACTACCTTGTTTTCCCCTTGTCTCTCTCATCCCCTATGCAGAAAGTTCTATGCACTAAACTCCCTTTATTTGAAAGAACTTCCTTTGGCTTCCCTAGATTCTGACGGATGTCAGTGATATAGCAAAAGCCTGGATTCCAGGAATTCTGGGAACAGACTAGTTAGAATCAAGAGGCATTTGAAACAGCGACAGCAGGCTGCGGAGACAGGCTGTGTGTATTGGGGAATTCATGTGGGAAGTGTTTGAGGAGGAATGAAGATGACTGTGAGATTTTAAGTTTATCTCACTGGGCAGGTAATGATATTAAACCAGATGAGGCTTCGGAGGAGGTGCCGTCTCTCCTTTCCGCGTGAGAGGTAAACATTGGATTGGAGTTGAACATGGTGAAGTCTGCATCCACCAGGCGGTGCTGTCCAAGGAACTGGTGCAATTCTAGGGCTGTTGGTCAGCCCAAGGGTTTCAAGGCTACTGGTTTGTTGGTCCAGATCTCAGGGATTCTCTGCAGAGACCACAGAGTGAAGCATTGAGAACTGAGCTTGGAGCCTGCAAGGCCTCGGCAGGTGACAGGGCCTGCTATCTGCAGGCAGAGGGCCTGCCAGGGCTCTGGGCTCAGGATGGGGAGGAGGCACACAGGTGACACAGCTTCCGCCACCCCCTGGGTTTATAGTGCCTGAAACATGTGCATTTGTACACTGTGGTAGATGTGTATACTCAGGGGATGTGTCATTAAAATGTGGCTTGAGTGTCAGGACAAGTCAAACTGAGTTTTAAATGTACCATGGGAAAATTCACACTGAAATGATCAAGAACTAACTGAAAAGTCATCTTTTCCCTTAGTGCTTGAAGCTCAGGTTCCCAGTGAGTCCTCCTGCTATCCATAGAAAGTTTAGGCATGGCCACGCATTTCTCCAGATTTTTGGATCTTCCCCAGTCTTGCCGGGCTTGCTACATGTCCTCCGTGTGCCATCCAAGCTCTGCTCCAGGCTGTCTACCTGCCTACCCATCCGCCCTTACCCCTACCAGACCATGCCCACCTCTGCTTATGTCCTCCCTCCAACTTAGAGTTGTCCTCTTTCCCCCTGTGCTGGGTCCCCCCTTTACAACGCCTGTTGCATGCAAATCTCACTCGCTCTGTGTCTACTCCATTCTCTCTTTCCTCTGATTCTACCTCTATTTATAGTCATTACCAGCTAGTTTGATATTCAGTTTTTGTTAATTATTTCACATCTGCCACTTGCTTCTCTCAAACTAGACTGTATAATTAATTAATTCATTAAATCAGCAACTGTGTGGGCACATGCTGTGGGTTGGGAACTGAAGCTGTGTCATAGCTAAGCTGCCTGCTTTTGTCTCCTTGCACTGGCAACAGGGGCAGTGCCTGCTGCATGGGGTGCTTGCAATAGGATGTCCTTGAGACATTTTGCCCTGGCATTAGGGGCATGCTAACAAAGATGAAATCTGCCCAAATAACACACCAGTCACTTAAGCAAAAGTGCAGGGCTTTCAGTGTTTTCTGAAAAGATCTCCATTTTAGATGAGAATAGATTTTTGTTTGGGCCTGACATAAAGCAAATAATCTTGTCTCTGGCTCCTCTCCTACCCACATTCACCTTCAGGTAGGTCTGCCTGGAGACTGCCAGGCCCTCTCCTGGCCTGCTCAGCGAAGTTTCCTCCCCTGCATCATGCTAGCTGCTATCTTTGGCTCCTGGAATTTTATTCTTAGGAGTTGGGATCTCCTTGGGACCTGGCTCACACAAAGCTGGCCACCAGTCCCAACTCTCGCTCTGCGCTTTACACTCCTCGTGTGGTGCTTGTTCTGTCACCACCCATCTCTTGGCTTCCACGGTTTCCATCCGTGTCTGGTGTTCATTTCTTCCCCCAAATGTTCGTGATGCTTTAGGAATGGAGAAAGCATCCATATTTGGAAAGCTCTGAGCGCTCTTGGGGGCGGGAGCAGAGCACAGACTGTTCTTTGGAGAAGGGGGTGTCAGAATGTGGCTCAGTGTGGCTCCCGAGTGGGCTGGGAAGGTGAGCAAGAGCAGGAAGCTGTGGGTCGGCCTTGGCTGGGCCTCCCTGTGCAGCGCCCTGACCATGAACCAGGCAGAGGCTGCACCTGCCTGGCGAGGCACACCGGCACCGCATCCTCTTAAGACAGGGACTCGGGGTTATCGGGTGGCTCTGTGTGCCAAGCTCTGGAGTAACAGTAGTAAGGGATGATGACCACAGCATTTAGAAATTCCTTCTAAGCTTGCCCCTTTTATCGGGTGGCTCTGTGTGCCAAGCTCTGGAGTAACAGTAGTAAGGGATGATGACCACAGCATTTAGAAATTCCTTCTAAGCCCTTGCCCCTTCACTCCCTTCTACCTCACGATGCCCTGGAGAGAGTCCCTATTAATAGGGTGGCCGCGAGGTCTCCCCTCTGCCAGCTCTTCGCTGTCAAGGGTTGCCCTGTCATTTTGTAGTGCAGATGCTTTCAACTTTGGACTGATCTTCCCAGAGGTGCTTTAGTTTGCATTTAGCAGTTCGAGAGCCATGATGGACCCTGCAGGAGGGATAGAAAAGCACCTTTTCCCTAAACAGCGCAGACCCTTGGGCTTCTTTAACAACAGGGCACTTTGGAACGCTGAACATTTCAAAACCCCCAGCCAGGACTTGGCTGCTAGCAGCCTCCCTAGGTCGTCCCAGTGACCGCCACCAGGGGTCGTGGGAGCCTCGTCCTCCCTGCCGATCGCGCCAGTGCTGCGCACGCGCAGAGCAGGCCAGGCACCCTGGCGGCGCGCCTCCACCCTGCCCGAGCGTCCCTGAGTCACTGGGCCTCTGCACCCGTGCCTCGCTTTGCCGTGGTACAGGTCAACCCTTGGCTCCGAGGTGGCTGCCTCCCCTACCACTTGCTGTCCCAGAAATTTGGTTCATTCTGTGGTTTGGCTCGAGTTCAAGGATCTGAGAAGGAAGGCGAACTGCCCCCACCAGCTTGAATCTGTGAGGCTCCTGGGGACCTTTTTCCAGAGCGAACCCTGAACCCTTGTGAGGAAGCCCTTTGTACCCAAGCCCCTGGCAGGTCCTGCGCAAGGAGCTGACCCTCCAGCTGTGTGCTAATGTGTGTGTTCTGGGATAGCATTTAACATAGCAAACCTTCAGCACATGGCTCATTTACAAAGAGAAAGGACAGGAAATTATGTTTTCTGGGACTGGAGCTTTAGCAGGAGTTGAAGTGTACCCTTTTCCTTCATGGAGAGAGAAAACCTGGTAGTAAGGACTGCAGATGGAGTATTTCTTGGTACATTCATTGTTCAAGTCTTTAAAGTGACAGCATCTCACCCAACCTTTATGAAATAGATGTTTGCTTATAACTGCGACCTTCTTTCTAGGTGTCATCCTAAAGCCCTGGGCAAGAAAACTGATGATACCTTTTTCCTCGTAGAAAAGCCCTCCAGTCTGTTGGAGGCTGTCTCCCAGCAACTGAGGAGCTGCCCTGGTAGAAAGTTGTTTGGATCCAGAACTGGGTGGGCTCTGCCAATTTCTGTTCTGTGACCCTGTGCAAAATATGAGCCCTCTCTGAGTTTAAATTTCTCCACTTGCAAAGAGGACAGGAAAGATGATGCTTTTCCTTGAGAGAAGCTGCTTTTCACTTTTTGAAGCTTTGAGACCCCTTTGGGTATAGTAAAAAAGTAATTTGATGGGTGGGTCACAGAGTCCTTGCTGAGTGCTGGCATTTGCCCATGTGTGAATCCCATGTGGGAAGGGGCACAGCGGGGCAGTGGTGGGTGGAAATCTGCCAGTGAGCCTTCTGCTAGCTGTTTAACCCAGACCCTGTGGTCTCTCTGGCCCCTTCCCACTATAGAGTTAATGATTCTGCACATGGTGGGAGGCTGCTGATTGCACTGGCCACTTGTCTCAGGTTGCTAGTCAGAGCTTCCTGTTTATATTTAGATGGTGTAAGAAGAGTAAGAGTCCTTTCCCTGCCACTGACCCATATTCATATTTAATGTTGTTCATGTTAGTAAGCATCTCCTCATTCTTGTTTTGGAAGCAGCAGACTGAAAGGGTCCAGAGAAAGTTTGGGGAACCTAAACCTTAGGTGCAGGTAGGCCGAGCTGCCTGTTCAGTGATACCAGGTGCTAGTGATACAATTCCTGCTTTTCTTAGTGTTTTGAGAATGCCTTTCTCCTCCAGTCCACTAGAGGTGGCACTTCTGAAGGGGAAGCCCAGCCCCAGCTTTAGTGGAGCTTTGTGGGGGAATTGTGGGGTGCAGCAAGGGCAGGCTCTCCTGTTCACAGGCTGTTCTCATCCTCACTGTGATGGGATGTGGAGGGGCTGCACTCCCTCACATGGAAGAGTCCTTTTCCGTGTAACCTAGAGCCGAGGTCAGGGTGACGACATCACACACCAGGGTGAAGGGTTCATGCACTGTGTTAGCTGTGTTTCATTCTGAGTAGTGGGATATAACAGACTGCTATTTTCTCCTTGATGCCTGCTGCATTTTTAGAGATATTCCTCAAAAACAAAACACTAAAGAACAGAGGAGGACTGTCATTACCCTCAGGAAAAGTGTACGTAGAAGAGAGTAGTTATTATGTACGGAATATTTTATGTATGCTAGGCATTGTGTAAGCCTTATTGTGGTTAGTTGAGCGGAGTGCTATTTCACAGGTCTGCTTGATGAGGGGACAGAGGCTCTGAGGTGGAAGTGGCTTGCTGCAAGTCACAGCAGGGAAGCAGAGAAGCAAGGGTTTGAATCCAGGTCTGGTGCTAGAAGCCCACATTTTCACTTTTTAGTGTTTCATCCTGCAGTTTGGTAATTAGGAAACAGATGTGATTTTTGAACAAAGATAAAACATAACAAAAAATAATCCTACCAATTTCATCCTTCGGTTTCTATCTAAGAGAACTGAAAATATATGTACTCCTAAGAAACAGGATTTGAATGTTCATAGCAACATTCTCCTGCTATTCAAGAAGCAGAAACAACCCAAATGTTGAATAGCTGATGAATTGGTGAATAAAATGTGTTATCTCTATATAATGGAATACTATTTTGCAATGAAAAGGAATGGTGTTTTAAAACTAAATATTGGAGCCAGGGATTTAGCTCAGTGGTTCCACCACCTGCCTTGCAAGCACAAGGACCTGAGTTTGATCCCTGTACAAAAAAAAAAAAAAAACCCTAAATATCGATTTATAGTAATGTAAATGTGCTAAATGCCATCAAATTGTTAACTTTAAAATTATTTTATTATATGAGTTTTTAAAAAATTTTTAGATAGGGTCTTGCTTTGTAGTTCAGGCTGTTCCTGAACTCACTATGTAGCCCAGGCTGGCTTCAAACTCACAGTGATCCTCCTGCCTCAGCCTCCTGAGTGCTGGGATTATAGGCATGCACCACCACACCTAGCTTTGTTACATGACATTTTTTTTGGTACTGGGGATCAATCTCAGGACCTTGCACTTGCCAGGCAGGCATTCTGCCAAAGCTCCTGTTACATGGCTTTTATACTTCAATTTTTAGAAAAGAAAGTTAGTACTTAGTACATTAGCTGTAAACCTCAAAAACATTTTGCTAAGCCAAAGAGGCCAGATCACATTCTATATGATTTCATTTATATGAAACATCTAGAATAGGCAAATCTGTAGAGACAGAAAGTTGATTAGTGGTTGGCAGGGTCTATGAGGGTGTTATGGGAAGTAACTGCAAGTGGGTATGAGACTTCTTTTTAGAATGATAAAAACGTTCCGGAATTAATGATGATGGTTTCATAACTGTGAATGAATATACTAAAGCACTGAATCATACACTAGTAAATTTAATGGTATGTGAATAATATTTCAATAAAACTGTTATTTAAATATATTTAAAAATAACAGAGCAAATGAATAAAATTCTCCCATTTGGATACTTCCCCGTCCACTGCTACCTGAAGATAATGATATAAATAATAATATAAATAATAATCAGCCCTGTTATTCTTTTCTAAGTGCTTACTGCATGCCAGGCACTTTTTTAAGTGCTTGGCATTGCTATGTATAAAGTCAGCTGTGGAGTAGGAACTGTGGAGTCTGGCTTCAGAGCCCACATTCTTGTCTCCTGCACTGCCCTGCTTTTTACATATGGGCAGATCCATCAATGCAACTGGAGCCTCCGAACGAGAATTCAGGAGTTTCACCATCTGGGTTGGATCCTGACTCTGCCTCCTCCGTGTGATTTGGGGTGAATTACTTAGCAGCTTCCCTCATATGCAGCATGGAGAAGAGGGTACATCCTGTATCATGGGGCTCTCTTGAGAGTCGGGTAAATTGTATCAGACCCTGAGAACAGAATCTGCAGATAGCTAGTGCTCAGTACGGTGCTATTACTACTATTGTATAGTTACAAATAGGGACTGAGGAACATAAATTCAAATTGTAAACTCCCATTTGGTAACATTACAGGTTAAATTAGCAGCTCATTTGCTCACAGAATTACAGAGCTGAAATACTCTAGCAGGTAAATCTCTAATCCAGGGCTTGGCATCCTCTTTTATGAGTGTGTGAGTGTGTGTGTGTGTGTGTGTGTGTGTGTGTGTATGTGTTTGTATAGCCTCCTAAGAAAGATATGCTGATCAAGAAATCAACCAGTAAAACAGTGGTTCTGCCGCCTGCCTTGCAAGCACAAGAACCTGAGTTCGATCCCCAGTACCAAAACAAAACAAAAGAAATCAACCAATAACAAATGCTGATGGGGTTGTGGAGAGAAAGGAATGCTTTTTCATTTTTGGTGGGAGTACGGACTGATGCAACCACTGTGGAAAATAGTATGGCGATACCTAATAAAACTAGGATTAGAGGTTCCATTTGACCCAGGTATCTTTCACCTGGGTATCTTTCCCAAAGAATTTAAAAAATCATAACACAGCAATATATGCACACCCATGTTTATAGTGGCCCAGTTTATAATAGCTAAAACTTGGAAACAGCCCAAGTGCCCATCAACTGGAGACCGGATAAAGAAAATGTGTTTTTTAAAATAAAATGGAGTACTACTCAGCCATAAGGAATGAGAAATTAGAGTCATTTATAGCTAACTGAATGCATATTGAGGCCATACTCTTAAGTCAAATAAATAGGACACACGTGTAGATACCAAATTGTTGCTCTGGTGTGAAAAACTAAAAGTGTAAATAAAGATAAAAATGTATAACTGATAATGTGAAATAGGAAGAAAAGGGCTAAAGGTATAGGGGAAAGAAAAGAGAAAGGAAAAAAATAAGAGAAAAGGAAAAAATGGAAACAAAGTCATTGTAAATAGGGAAGGGTGGAGGGGGTAAAGGGAGGGCATGGGAATGGGGAAAAAATAAGAACCAAGATACATCATGTAATGGTACAAGATCGCAATGATGAATGTAACTGTATTGTATACCTAAAATTAATGAAGAAAAAAAAAGGATATGCTGAATCCAGGTGGCAATTAATGCGTGAAAGCACCCCAGAGGGACCCAGCCGTGGCTCCCGGCCCAGAGTCCACTAAAAACCACTGACAGAGCTCTCACAGGAGGTCCAGGCCAGCTTTCCTCTGCCCCCAGCATCTGGGGCTTCTCTTGGCCTCCCCTGCTCTCTGCATGCCTGTGTTGAGCTCAGCACATCTGACACCTGTGGGAGCCCGGCCATTCTGGGGGTGAAAACACAAGAGCTGCAACCCGAGGCTGCCTTTGCCAGGGCTTTGCTCCGTGTATCTTGACTCACTTTGCCTGAGTTTCTTTTCAGCTTTGAAATTAAGATCCCTGGAAATTGTCTTAGTGCCTTTGAAACCTATCCTGCAGGGCGGGGTTCTCAGAGTCATCTGTTATAATAAGATTTTCCTGGTACTTCTAGTTATAAACTCCCCCAGGATCATGGTGCAGCAAAGATCAGGATGTACCTGTGCTGGGCTTAACTCCCAGAGATGTGGTTACGATAAATAAGGAAACAATGGCAAGCGTTAGAGTACGTAGTTCATACCATCATATTTATAGTCTTCTGTTGCTTAATTGTATAAGAAATTAATCACATAAGAAAGTAATTTCCTGTTCACTTAAGTGATTTTTTTGGAAAGAGAAAGTGTGTGTTGTAGCTGTTAATCTTTCAGAGTTGTACAGCTTAAGGTGATGCCTCAGCAATTTGGTCCTTCATGACACAGAGCAGGAAGAGGGGATTGGTGGAGAGGGTGAGAAGGCCGAGGCTCTGGACTTTGCTTTGTGTGTGCCTTTACAACTTGAGACTCATTTTCATTGCCATTGCTCGTACTGAATATGCTGGTATCATCAGCTCAGTGATACAGGATGTTTAGTAAGACGGACAGGGGTCAAAACCTGGCTTTATCATTTATTAGCTGTGGAGGCCTAAGTTCAATCTCATTCATAAGATTCTGTTGACACCTTCCCTGTAGGCAGCTATGGGGGTTAGAAACGGTGCATGTCTGACCCCAGACACACTGCCTGGTGCTGAGGAGGGCTTTGCTAAGTGAATCTTTGTTATTATTAGAGGCTGTTCTGTCTCACACCCAGATAAGGCTTCTAACTGAGGGATCTCAAATTTAAACAGAGCTGGATGAATTTAGGTATTAACCCCTCCGTGATCACTGGATTTTCTGGCAGTGAGGTGTATAGTTCTCCACTTCCTCAGCCAAACAGACAAGGAACTGTGGGGCTGGGGAAATAAACTGGAGCTCCCTGTCAGAGGTCTGGAAGCCTTGATGTTGAAGGAAACATACAGTGGAGTGCCCAATTAGTCCTATTGTGTTCTGTAGGTCACATCTACAGAGAGCAGTTCAGAGGCTGGGCATTTTTGAGCTTTTAAAAGTGTAGCAGATCTTCAACCTGCTTCTGGCCTACCCAGCAACCCCCCAACACACACACACACTCTGATGTCCCACTGGTCCCCTGGCCTCTGTGTAGCACCTTGCTTTCAGTGCTGTACCCTGCACAGCCTAGCAGTCCTCGTTGCCCCTCTGAGAATGTGACCTAGGGCAGGCTGCATTGGCCCCAGCTCATGGGCTCCCTTATAATCCCCACTTCTGACTGGTGTGCACACCTTGGGCAAATCATCTTCTCCTCCTCCTTTTTTTCACAAGTTTGAGAAGAGGAGAGTACCTGCTAAATAGGACCAAACAGGTTAGTGTACATGGAAGAGCTTGGAGAGCTGTTAAATATAATCAGAATTATTTTATCATCATCAGTGTAAGATAATGTGTTGTCTTGCTATTGGGTGTGGTGACACACACCTGTAATGCCAGCACTCTGGGAGGCCAAGGCAGGAGGATCTCAAATTTGAGCCTTGTCTGGCTAATTTAGGGACTTAGAAAGACCGTATCTCACATACTGAGCTACCTCATCTTTGACAAAGGGGCCAACCATCCACACTGGAGAAAAGCTAGCCTCTTTAATAAATGGTGTTGGAAAAACTGGATTTTAACCTGCCAAAGATTAAAACGACCCCTATCTTTCACCATGCGCTAAACTAAAATCAAAGTGGATTAAATATCTAAATATTAAAAAATACTAAACTTGCTGGAAGATAAGTTAGATAGAACTCTCGAAGACATTGGTATAGGAAAAGACTATGAACAAAACCTCAGTAGCACGGGAACTAGCACAAAGAATCAACACATAGGATCTCAATTTGTTAGAAAGCTTCTGCTCTGTAAGAGAAACCACCAACAGAGCTAAGAGACAACCTACAATATGGGAAAAAAATTTTACCAGCTGTTCCTCAGACAAAGGACTATTATCTAGAATATATGAAGAACTTTTAAAAAAATCAGACCCCCCAAATATAAAGACCTAATTCAAAAATGGGCATCTGAAATGAACAGACATTTCTCAGACTAAGAAGTAAAAGCAGCAAATAAACATATGAAAAAATGTTCAACATCACTGGTCATTTGAGAGATGCAGATGTAAACAGCACTGAGATTCTACCTTACCCCAGAAATAATGGCTGCTAGCAAAAAATCAACCAATAGCAAATGCTGAAGGGGCTGTGGGGAAAGAGGAACCCTGCTCCACTGCTGGTGGGAGTGTAGACTGGTGCAACCACTGTGGAAATCTTTGGAGATACCTCCAAGAAGTAGGATTGGAAGTCCCAATGACCCAGCTATTCTCCTGCTGGGTATCTTCCCAAAAGAATGTTAAAAATCTTACCACAGTGATATATATATATGCACACTCATGTTTATAGCAGCACAGTTTGTAAAAACTAAAACTTAGAAACAGCCCAAGTGCCCATCAATTGGAGACTGGATAAAGAAAATGTTTTGTTTTTGTTTTTATAAAATGGAGTACTACTCAGCCACAAAGAACGAGAAACTAGAGACTTTTATAGCTAAATGGATGAACATTGAGGCTATACTCTTAAGTCTAATAAATAGGACACATGTAAATATCAAATTATTGCTCTGGTGTGAAAAACTAAAAGTGTAAATAAGGATCAAAATGTATAACTGATAATGTGAAATAGGAAGAAAAGGTCTAAAGGAGGGGAAGTGGGAGGGGTAGGGGAAAGAAAAAATGAGAAGGAAAAATGGAAACAAAGTCATTGTAAATAGGGAAGGGTGGAGGGGGTAAAGGGAGGGCAGGGATATGGGGAAAAAATAAGAACCAAGATGCATCATGTAAAGGTACAAGATCCCAATGATGAATGTAACTGTATTGTATACCTAAAATGTACCAATAAACTTAATGAGAAAAAAAGAAGACCCTATCTCAAAATATAAAAAAAAGGGGGGGGCGGGGATGTAGCTTAGTGTGAAGGTCCTGAGTTTAATCCCTAGTACCCCCATCAAAAAGCACACAATTTTTTCATCGCTGTTATAGGGAGGGCTAATTTTTGTGGGTGTTCTGTGTTCTTCAAATTATAATATAGTTGGCCACTTTTATCCCCCATACTTTACAGCAGGCCTTGATGGTAAAGAAGCACTTTGCTAAGGTGTGGCTATGGTGTGATGTGTCCCCCAAAGGTTCATGTGCCGGAAGCTTGGTCCTCAGCGTGGTGGCAGGGAGTGTCCAGATGTTTGGGGCATGGCCCTCAAAAGGGATTAATGGTTCTCCAGGGACCCTGCCCGTTTCTCATCAGAGGGAGTTGTGAACCTGGCCCCTGTATTCTCCTGCTTCCTGTTTCACCATGTCATCTCTCCCTCTTGCACACATTCCTGCCATGATGCCATCCACCATGTTGTGAGGTAGCCAGAGTCCCTTACCAGAGATAAACAGATCCAGTGCCATGGTATTGGACCAACAACTAAATAAACCTCTTATTTATAAAGTACCAAGTCCTGAGTATTTTGTTATAGTAACAACATATGACATTTTGTTAGAGTATAGACACACTTAATTTCCACCTTTTTGTATACAGTTTTGATCTTAGAGATGAAGTTTTGTTTGTTTGTTTGTTTTTTCAGTACTGGAGACTGAACCCAAGGCCTTCACACTGAACCCGATGCCTGGCCTCCCACCTTCCTTTCCCCTTTAATTTTAATTTTAAGACAGGGTCTTAAGAGGTAACTGGTTAAGTTGCTCAGGCTAGGCTCAAAGTTGTAATCCTGACTCAGCCTCCCAAAGTGCTAGGATTACAGGGACGCAGTACCATACCCAGAGAAATATAAAATTTATTGATATCTTATTGGGGCATTGTTGAGACATCAGCTATTTATCAAGTCTGTTTCTCACTTTTATTTGGCAGCGTGTATCATGTATTTCTCTGGAAAAAAGAAAGTAACTAAAAACATTAGGGAGATAGCTTTCTAAACTCACAAAGCGTCAGCTGAGATTTTCATGGGAGCCACTTTGGGCTGTGACTTCGGGACTCTGCTTCTCAGACAGTGTGGATGTGATCCCAGACACTTAAAAATTTATAGACCATTTCAGGGGGCCATAAGTAGCTTTTGACAGAGAACTAAACATTCTAGGACTCAGCTGTACAGGCACCAATTCACTGTGGTACATCAGGACTCATCCATTGCTCCAATATGTGCCCAGTGGCACATGGAATGAATGCCATAGCATTTGGGAGAAGGAAAAGAACAGTAGTTAATTAAACACCAGACAAGGCCTCCTGCCCAAGAATGGACTCATTGCTGGAAACACATTGCCACCCCTGAATTTACAGGTTTGCAAATCTGCCAGAGAACCCTGCTCTGTGTTCGATTGTGATGGTGGTTGTATATCTTACCAACCAGGCATGACCATGGACTGCAGCCCTAGATGAGTAGTTTCCAAATATTTCAGAATCAAGTAAAATACAGATAATAGTCAAATTGTGTTGAATTGGTTTGGCCTTTCTTTGATTCAGTGGCCTTGGCAGGTTTCTGAGGATCTTGGTCATCTTTATGAGTGTTCGTGGTCAGAGCCATCTGCAGTGGTAAAGATCAGATCCAGTTTTGCCTGACCTTTTGACATGCTCTGTGGCATTAGTTTTCCTCTGATTAAATCCCTGATACCATCTTGCACATTGTTTGGTTGCCTCTCATCTAAGCAGAGGGCAGATTATGAAACTAATTTTCTCTCTGTTTTTTTTCTGGTGATTTTAATTTTGTACAAGTACTTAACAATACTTAAAAGCACATTTAGGAAGCTCCAATCAAGTGCTGGTTTTTTAAGTAGTTCTGGAACTATAATGCTAAATGGTGAGCTTGTTCAGTTTGTCTCATGTTCTCCACGAACGAAAATGTCAAGAGTTTATAACAGAGCTCACCCTGGGAGATGCTACTTAGTGATTTTTTTTTTTTTGTAGCTACTTTAACAACTTCGGGTATAAATAAGAAGAGAGTGGATTTTGAACACTTAGGATTTGAGGGACACTAAAGCAGTTATTATCACTATATCCCTTATGTCTAAAAAGTTCAGTAGGGAAATGAAAGATAAAAATAGACCCAAATCAAATTTCTACAGAAGAAAATTATAATTTTGGAGATAAAAAAATACATTGGATGTAATGAATGACATTGCAGGAGAAAAGATTTAAAGAGATAGTCAAAGAGATTATCCAGAATGAAAGAGAAAAAATGGATTAAGAAAAAAATGGTACAAACACAAGTATGACCACTTTAGGTGGCCTAATATGTGTATATTGGAGTTTCCTTAGGAGCAAGATGGTGATATAGACATATTTGTAGAAATGAAGCATGAACATTTAAAACTTTTTATAACAACTAAAGACCTTCAGTTTCAGGACACTCAGTGAAGCCCAGGTACTGCATAATGTAAATTAATAGTAACCAATCCTAAGGAGAAAATCTTAAAGAGAGTTAGAGGAAAAGATGGCATACAATGGAACAAACTTAAGGTGACAGCAAGTTTATTGTTGGAAATCATAAAGCACCTGTAGAATGAGGGGGAAACAAGCCTCCCGCCAACTCAGCGAAAATCTCTAAAATGAAGACCAAATACGTTTTTTAGACATCTAGTAACTGAAAGAAACAGGCAGTAGCATATCTACACTGCAAGAAGTGGCAAAGGAATTACTGAAAGAAAAAAAGATACCAGCAGGAAATACGAATCAATAGAAGGGAAGAAAGAGCACAGGAGATCATAATATATTGGTGAAAATGTAAGAATTTTTCCCTGGATTTCAAATGTCTTTAAAAGATAACCAGGCATGGTGGCTCATGTTCATAATCCCAGCAGCTTTGGAAGGCCAAGTTTCAGGCCAGCCTGGGCAACTTAGTGAGAATTTGTCTTAAAATAGTAAAAAAAATTATGAGTTGAAAACTCATAAAACCCAGTTGGGGATTTAGCTCAGTGGTTCTTCCACCTGCTTTGCAAGCCATAGGTCCTGAGTTCGATCCCTGGTACCAAAAACAAAACAAAACAAAAAACACACACAAAAAAAGAAAAGAAAAATATTCATAAAACCTCACACGAGTCTTTATAACAGCTTTATTCATAATTGCCAAAACTTTGAAGAATCAAGATACTTTTCAATAGATGAATGGGTAAGTGGAATATTTATTGTTTAGCAACCAAAATAAATGGTATATCAAGCCAAGAAAAGACACAGAAGGATCTTAGGTGAAACTTGCTAAGTGAGAGAAGCCAGTCTGAAAAGTCTATGTATTGTGTCTCTAGAGAATATTCTGGAAAAAGCAAAACTATAGAGAAAGATTAGTGGCTGCCAGGGGAAGGGGTGATTGAGTGGAGCACAGGACTCTTTGGGGCAGCAAATCTATTGTTTGATAGATTAGTAATGAATACACAATGGTATATATTTATCAAAACCTTCAGCATATGCAGCCCAAAGAGTAAACTTTAACATAAATTGTGGACTTTTGTTAAAAGTAGAGCTATCTCCTGTGGCTTCCTGCAGCCTGCAGGGGTTTTTGCTGTTGCCAGGAGCAGCTGGGCTGAAGCCATATCCGGAAGGTGCACAGGAGGCTATGGTTACTTCCTGATGTTAGTGTGCCTGGGCCTTCTCGAGTGTTGTTTTCCTGAGAAAATCAGTGGCTTACATGAGTGCAGGTTGGGGGCTGAAGACCTGGCTTTAGCCCCGTTGGTCCCTTCTCTGACTGTCAGATTTTGGGCAAGTCACTTTACCATGCCAGGTCTGTTTCTTAGACCAGGGGATTTCTCTTGTCCCTTCTAATTCCAGACTCCTATTTTGATATAACCTGCCTCTCATACTGTTACATGGAGTGGAATATGTTATCGTGTACACATAGAGCACAGGGCACTTGGTGGGCAGAGACCCCAGTCCTCTCCTGTGCCTCTGTTGGTGGGTAGGGACCCTGAGGTTGGTGCTGGCTTCAAGCAGCTGCTCATCTTCACATTGTTACTTTTTCAGCCTTTGGTGCTTTCCTACATTACAAGCCTGAAATCTCTCTTGACAAAGAGTATGTACTTCATCTCTGAAGAAATGCTCATAGAGAAAGTTCTGGGTGTTCTCTTAATTCACAGCTGAGAGGTGGTCCATGGGTTATTAGTACTCTAAATTCTAAGGCTGAGAGCTGGTCAAAATGCCAGTAACTAAGACTCCTGAGAACATTAAACAGAAGATTCCCTTTAGGTAGTATGGTTCTCTGAGCCTGTATGCTACTCTAACAAAATATCTGAGACACTCAGCTTATAAACAGTTTTATTTTGGCTCCTGGTTTTGGAGGCTGCAGTTTATAATCGACTGGCCCTGTTGCTTTTGGACAACAAAACCAAACCCTGGCTGGAGTGCTTGAGAGGAACAAAATCTCTTACCTTTTGGCCCAGAAACAAAGGGAAGAGGAAAGGGCTGGGTCCTATACTCCTTTGAGGCCCCCAGTGTCTGGCCTCCCTTTAGGCCCCACCTCTTAAAGGCGCTATGACCTCCCAGTAGAACTACTCTGGGGACAAAGCTGGAACAAACACACATAGGTCTTTGGGGGACATTTAAAATCCAGCTCACTTACTTTTAAAAATTCAAAGATCTGAAGCATTTTTGAGTGAGAATCTCTCTATACTATGCAGGGTTCTTCATGGAAACAGGACCTGTAAGAGAAAAAACCTGCATTAGGCAAGTAGGGATCCAGAAAGGATGATGGTGTGGTTCTAGTCTGAGTCTAGAGGCCTGAAAACCAGAAGGCCCAGTGGAATAAGTTCTAGTCCAAAAGCTGCAGGCTCAAGGTCTAAGAGGAGCCAGGATTTCAGTTCAGAGTACAATGGCAGGAAAAGACAGCAGCCCAGCTCAACACAGTGAGGCAGGCCTAGTTCCATCTCACTCAGCCTTTTTATTCGGCTCTTCTACTGACTGGATGAGATCCAGTTAGGGAGGGTGAACTACATATGCAGTTTACCAATTCAGGTGCTAATCTTAGCCAGAAACACCCTCAGCGGCACACCCAGAATAATGGCCCAAGTGCCTGGGTACCAGGTGGCCCAGTGAAGCTGACACATAAAATTCATTATCACACTCTCTTAGGTCTGGATGAACTCAAGGTGAAGTGCCTGGCCAGATTCTCAACCTGAACTTCAAAGTCAAATAAGTCTGTGCTTTTAATGGCCTCTTTCTTCTGTAAGTTGCAGATACTCCTTTTGGTGCTCCATTTTGATGTCTCTTTTTGTCCTGAAGGAGAGAGGACAGAGGGGAGAGAAACTGCCTCCTTAATATTCTGTGATGTCCTATGACCACTGTGGCCCTCTAGAGCAATATTTAAAACTTAAGCTCCATGAAAAACAAATTGTCCAGTTTTTATGTGTTTGCTTTTTTTTTTTTTTAAAGGACTTTGTTTAGAAAAGCTGCCTATTTCGTCTTCTACCAGTAATCTTCATGTGGACCGGGAACAGGATGTCATCACCTGTTATGAGAAAGCAGGGGACATCGCACTCTTGTACCTCCAAGAGATAGAAAGGGTAAGTGAGGGCTGTGCGTTTTTTCCATCTGATCATTTTATTTCCAAAATGGATTATAGGCTATTGCAGTCAAGCCCTGGAAAGTCTTTGACTTGTCTGCCTCTGGCTGCATAGCTTTACTTATTGCTGAATATTATGGAGAAGATGATAGTGATTATGGTGTCTTGTGAAGATAGATCATTCAATGTGTGCAAAGTATTTTAAGATCCTCTGAGCAGAAATGACAGTACACAACCCTCTACACCCATGGCACACTGAAGCAGAGACTCATTCCTGTTCTACTGAGCAAAATGGGCTGACTTCCTTCATCTTCGTTTGGTCTGTGTGCCCACTTCTGCTCATCTGGGGTTAGGAGACTTTTCCTTGATGGGTGTGGCGGTTTCTCCGGGGGACTTCAACCTTCCTGCTCAGAGCAGGTTGTACGTCTCTGAGGCTGTGCGGGATGACCTGCTCCAGCAGTCAGTGGTTTTCCACTGTGTGTGTTATGTGTGGGGAATGGAAACCAGCAGCTGACAAGAAGGCCACTTAACAGAGGAGGCTGGAAGCGGGATGGGGCCACGCAGGTGTGGGTAGTTTGTCTGTTTAGGACACTTGCCTTTTGGTTCTGTTTATTAAATTTTTTCACCTCTGAGCCCTGATTTTCCCATCTGCACAAAGTGCATAATAAAAGTCCCCACTTCATAGAGTTCTTGGGATTATATAAGGTCCCACGGATACAACCACTTAGCCTAGATTCAGGAGCATATTGGCCTCTTGGTAGCTGTTGCTTAGTTTTAGTAACAGTCATTCCTAACAGTCTCTACCACAGCAGAGTTTCCTGGAGTTCTAACCAAGACTGGACACTGACCTGGACCCTCTCAGCCTCAACAGATGGTACCTGTGAGATTGTGTGATTAGAAGTCTTGTGAGAGTTTGAAAATGGTCAGACTTGTTTTCCATCCATTTTCTGTGTGTTCTCTTTCTATAAGGATTAGAGAGGGACTAAGTCTTGCTAGCTTTTGTTGTTTTCTGTGTACAGACTGGGAGTAATTTTTGTAAAAAGCAGCTTTTCGTAGTGTGTTGGTGTGTCTCATGAGGACCAGAATTGCCTGCGAGGAGGCAGGGCAGTAGGTGGAGTGAGACAGAGGACAAAGAGTTGCTGGGAATGATGGAGTAGCATATCACCTGCCCTTAACCAGAATGGGTTGTAAGTCATAGTTTCCGATTTCTGGGAATTCAGGAAGCTATTTTGGCTGTCGTACTAAAATGTTGTTCTATCAGAAGGTTCTATGAGGGAGTTTTTCTTGTTGTTATCCAGAATCTAGGGTATTTGTAGTCTTTAGAGAAATGCAGGCTGCTTTCAGTATCCACACTCTTTCTGTTGCCTGCCTACTGTGGTCAGGGCTTGAACAGAGAAGTCTGTTCATCCCAGCTGAGTTGTTCTTATTGACCACACAGTCCTGTGCACTGAGGGGTCCTTATTTTGCAGCTTCTAGCCAGTCATGTTGTAGCTGCCCTTGCCTGACTGGGAAGAAGGAGGCTCATCTGTTCAGTGTGTCTTTACAATGTATGAATTGGCAGATCTGGATTGTACTTCCTGTTGTGTTTATTCTTAACTCCTCATTCACTTCTGGGCTCTTCAGCCCAACTTTCAAAGACACCTAGATAGTCACAGAACTTAAAAGAAAAAAAAAATTTTTTTTTTGTTTTGGAACACAGTGATCACAGGAATTACATTTTGAAGAGAAAATTGGGGCCCAAGGACACACAAGAAGTTAGGGCAAAGCCAAAGTGAAGACTCTGCTCTTTCCTAACACCTAGTTCAGTTAATTCTCCCTGTTAATTCAGTTAATTCTCCCAGGCCACTGCAGGTAAACAGGATTGGGTGCTTCCTTGTGTGATGTGGAAGTTTTGGGCCAGCTGAACCTTGGCATTTACTTGTGTGAGGAAGCTGCTTCTTTGGTCTGGGGTTAACTCTCAGTGCATCTGGGTGACTGCTATCTACTGTGAGCTCTGACTTTTCAGTAGGAGTTTCCTTTATGGAAACCACTTTGGCCTTCCCCAGATTTCATCCAGCCAGGGTATTAGCAATGAGGCAGATTGAATGAGCCAAACATCTGTTTTAACTGTAGTTGACCCTCAAGAAATTAAGTGTCGGTCAATCCAAAGGCTGGGGGCAAACGACCTCCTTAAGTGACCGATGGCTTGTTGGAAGTTCAAGAGTTTGTATATGACAAGGGAATTGTGGTCTATGCTGAAGATGCCTGGTAGGTCTTTTTAAAAAATTTTTTTAATTTAATGAATATTTTAACACAGTAGGCATTATGCTGAATTGAAAATAGACACATTAGTGAAACAGAATGTGAAAGAAGTAAAAGCCCTGGGAACACCTAGACAAATAATGCTTTGCTTTCTGAGCACCCCTAGTGAGTAGAAAATCCCACATGCTGTTTCCATGGTTGTCTACACTGTAGTTGTTTCTCCCGCCCCTCTCCCTTTCTATAGTGAAGAAACTTCTGTCTGAGAAGGCCTTTTGACTTTTAGAGGTGGCTCTTAACTTCATTCATTAGCAAGACTAGAGTTTGGGCAGAATTTAAGGACCATGTAGAGTGATATGACTAATGGTGTTTCACATTTGGAGCCATCAAATCAGGTTTCTGAGGCTGTGTCATTCCCTGAGCTTCTCTACACTGGGTATGCTCAGCTGTGTCCCAGTTGTTTGTTTCCTCAAGGACAGTGGCCTTTCAGGAAAGAGGCTGATCGTGGCCTCCCATTGAGGCAGCTGGCCTAGCTGTGAGAGGCAGCAGAGCACCACAGTAAAGGCTCTGGGTGCTGGAATACTGACCTTGCCACCTCTTAGCTATGGAATTTAGAGCACTCCTCTCTTGTGCCTCAGGATGCTGTCTATAAAATAGAGTGCTCATTGGTCCGGGGCTTAGCTCAGTGGCATTGTGCCTGCCTTGCAAGCGCAAGGTCCTGAGTTTGATCCCTAGTACTGGAGGGAAAAAAAGAAATTCTTCAAATAGAGTACTCATGTACTGCCAGTACACTACTGGCATACTGGAGATGTTAGGTTTGTTCCTGGGTCTCCTGGCTATGCGATCTTTCTTAGCCTTTCAAAATTTCAGATATGTAGATAAAAATCTGCAGTTATCACAAACCTGCTCTTTTATTAGGAATGTTAAAGAATTTTAGGGGAATGTTTATGAAGTAATGTTTTCAGGAGAATTTGGTTTGCTTATCTTTTCCTGAAGTTAACGGAATGACATTTTGCCTGGAGTACTTATTTCTGGGTTTCTGGTCACTCTTAATTGTTTGACCATGGATCATTCATTTCTTTATGGCTGCTTCAGCTTTCCATCTTCATGGTGGAGCTAATTCTGCCTGGCTTCAGAGGACAGAGAACCAGCCTTCTCTGAGAAGCACTATATACCAGGCAGGATGCTAGGAGCTTTCCCCACATGGCTCTTCCTCTTGTCTGGTGTAGAGGCAGGGACAGCAGAGATGTGAGGAAATGAAAGGTCTATGCACTAACATTTGGTTAGTGTTGTCCTTATTATATTAGGTTACAGAGACATTGACCAATAATCTTCTCTGATAGTTTGTTTTCTGAAGGGAAATAAAATATAACCCTAATATTGTGTGCCTAAAATAATTTAATCAAATAAATCAAATCAGAGCAGATAGAATTAGCAATGGCGTAGGGTGGCCTTGATTAGTTTATCTCCAGATAGTGGCATTATGCCAATAGTAAATAAAATTTTCGGCACTGCAAGGAACTTGTGTTGCAATGATAGGAATAAAGATGACTTCATCCTTGGATATCACAGTCTGAGCCCTGCTTTTGGCAAATGAAATTATCCTGTCTCTGTCCTTTGCTTCAGCCAACCAGCTGGTTATGGCTTTCTTGAGCAGGAGCGGTGCCAGGGTGGAACTTTACCGTCTGCTGACAGTTCATTTCTTCATACCCCATTTTGGAAAGGAAGTTAATGTTCAATTATGGGGCATCTGTGACTTGTTATTGGCTGTTGTGGTGCTAAAGTTCTGAGAAGAAACCCCAGGTCCCCGCATATTGTAGTGCCCAGCCCAGTGTCCCCACGTTTGTCGTTAATTTGTTGCTTAGGCAGCATGGTCACACTTGAGTTTCTGCTGTCTTCCTGTAGGCAGAACTTGTGGTGACACCATCACTTTGGGGTGGGATCCAGAGCTAGATTAGATTAAGGTCACTGTGTGTCTTGAATTCAAACCAGGTGTCCTAGCAGTCAGTGCTGTTGCTGAGAAAGGCAGAGTGTGAGTCTAGAGGTCCAAGTGGCATTCTTTGTGGCTCTCAAATGTGAGATACCTTTTCATTCAAGCTAAAGCTTAAATTAGCCCATCTGAACCAGTACTTCTTCACAGAACTGTCCAGACGCTGCCTGGCCAGGGTATGTGTCTCTGTTCCAGTACCTCTGATCTGGAGGCTGCCCCCTGACTGACTGCAATAGGCTGCAAAACTCTTACATCTGAATCAGAAAAGTATGGTAACCAGAAAAGAGCAGTCACTTATTGTCATTTTTGTATATTTCCTGTCAATCTTTGCCTTTATAACTTAATAGCATTAGGAGGCTTTATATCTGTCTTTTTTCACTTAACATCAAACTCCACATGGTTTTCATGAATGTGTAATTCAAGGAGATGCTTCTGTCATATAACTAACTTACTGTTGGGTCTGACTTGTAAATACTGTGGTTGTGCCACTGCCCTCAGGTAGCTTTTCTCCATGCTTTGCATTATTTCCTAAGGGCGATTTCCCAGAAGTTCAGATATTTTTACCATTCTTCTTACCACATGCAGTGTCCAGGTGCTTTCTACATGTCATGCTGATATCTTCTAACTTTAGCCATAGAGGAGACTCGTGATTTTGCTCCGCAGTCTTAGTAGATTGTTGAAAAGTTATTTGCTAGGTAAAAATAGTACCTTGGAAGTTTATTTTGCATTTTTGAATATTAATGAATTGACATTTTCCATGTTTGTTTACTAGTGATTTTTCTTGTAAAAAATGCTGTAATAGAATTATAATTAACCATTCAAATTGTACAACTCAGTTTTTTGTTTTGTTTTGTTTTGAGACAAGGTTGTCCAAACTGGTCTAGAACTCTTGAGCCCAAGTGATTTTCCTGCCTCAGCCTCTTGAATAGTTGGAACTACAGGCACACACCACTGTGCCTGTTTGTCAGTGATTTTTTTTTTGGTGGGGAGGTGTACCAGCGATTGAACTCGGGACCTTGTGCTTGTGAGGCAGGCAGCAGAACCACTGAGCTAAATCCCTGGCCCTGTCATTGATTTTTAATGTATTTGTAGAGTTGTGTAACCATCACCAGCATTCATTCCATAGTCAATATTTATGTGTGTGTGTATGTGTATGTGTGTGTGTGTGTGTGTGTGTGTGTGTGTGTGTATTTTTGTTTTATATGAGGGATTGAATTTGGGACCTTGCGCTTGCCAGGCAGGCAACAGAACCACTGAGCTAAATCCGCAGCCCCATAGCCAATATTTAACATTTTAACCACCCCCAAAAGGAACCCTGTACCCATTAGCAGCCACTCCTCCATTAATGTCCATTCAGTTTCTCCAGTCCTAAAACCTACTAATCTATTTTCCACTTCTATAGATTTGCATGTTGTGGGCATTTAATATAAGCAGAATTGTGATCTTTTATGACTGGCTCCTTTGGCTCAACCTAATGTTCTCAACACTCGTCCACGTTGTAGCATGTATCATTGCTTCACTTCTTTTTATTGCTAAATAATCTTCTGTTGTATGGACGCACTACATTGTGTTTATTCATTCACCATTGGATAGACATTTGGATTGTATTCACTGCTGGGATATTATGAGTAATGATGCTATAAATACTCATGTACAAGTTTTTGTGTGGGCAGATATTCTCATTTTTCTTGGATATATTCCTAGGAGTGGAATTGCTTGGTCATATGATAACTTACAAGTATGTATGACCTTGATATAGTCTTGTGTCTTATACTTTGTTTTGTTTCTTTTTTTTGTCTCTTATACTTTGTGTCTAGCTTTTAGAAGTAGTGTTTTTCTTATAATATAAACAAATTATATCATAAATATATTACTCTTTTATATTTGATATGAATAATTTCTCAATCAGTAATTTACCATTTTAAGTTGTTCATAAATTTTGAATATAGATATAGTTGAATCTGGTTTTTAAATTATATTTAATTTTATTGCTTTTAAAGCTTAAAAATTGGGATAAATTCCTTCTAGGATTTGAAAAGTTTTGATAATTTCCCATATGAAAAAAACTCCTTGGGATTTATTTTGATATGCAATATTAGACATGACTCTAAATTATTTTTTTCTTCAAAATTCAGTGCCATTTTTAAAGGATTTTGTATTTCTTTTTCATATATTCTAAAATTTTACATAATTTCTGGATTCCCTGTTTTGTCATACTAATCTTGTATTGCTCTGACTTGATGTTGTCTATTAAGTACTTCCTTAGAATGGGTTTTAACATCTGAATGATTAGTAATTACTTATTAATTTTAGTTTTCGGAGTGTCTATTATTCTTTTCTCTTTATACTTCCAGATAAATTTTAGAATAATTTTGTTGAATTCAAGAAAAATCTTACAAGGGTTGGTTGAATTTTTTAAATTATAATTAATTATAATTAATCAATTGTATATTAGAGAGTTATATTTAGTCTTCTCTCATCATCTATGACCTTTTCCTCATACTGTCAACACTTTTTATTTTACAAAGTTTAATAGATTTGTTTCATTCCTACATCTTTTCCATTTTCATTGATCTGTGACTAGGTCATTCTTTTAGTTGTATTTGCATATACTCAAACATGATTTTTAAATTCACTTACACAAATATTTATTGAGTGCCTTTATCCGATGGACACTGCTTGACACCAGTGGCTCTAGAATACATAGGCCACAGCACATGCCCATAACCATCCGACCTCATGAAGACGCAGGCTCATAACCAGTCAGAGCACCAAAGCCAGGGACAGGTCTTGGGCCAGAGTGGACGTTTAAGGACAGCTCCTGGAAGAGATGACAGCTGAGCAGATCTTTGAAGGCTAACAGGGGCAGCAGTATAGGATCATTGGCCACGGTACTGAAGTCTTCTATAGACAAAGAAATAGAGTTGATTGTTTTCATATTTTTAAGAATATGAGTCTGTGGCAGAGGAATTTTTGTTGTTATTTTTTCCTTTTTAATATTTTCCATTTCATATCACTTTCAAGTATTTTTGCCAGAATTCCTAAAACAGTGTTAACAAATAAGGGTGATGGTAAATATTCTTATTTTGTTTCTATTTGAAGGTAACTCTTTCGTATATCTCCAGTCTACATTGTAATATTTATATGCTCACTCCTTTGCAATCAGAAGCAAGCATGTGAAATAGGTACTATTCCCATTGTAGAGATAAAGAGAGGGAAGATCTGCAAGACCAAAGAAGACAGCTCCGTACATAGTGTGGTGTCAGAACTAGCCCTTGAGCCTGTTTCTTTTCACCAAGAATCTTAGGTGCCTTCCTTTGGTGCTGTCATGCATTTTCATTTGTTGAGTGGATGCTTTTTCCAAAGGAGAATGTGCTTATAGATGTGGGAGAATACCATATGTGTCTTTAGAATCCCAAAAGTTAAAAAGAAAGAGAAACTGGAACTGAAGAAATATTTGAAGAGGATATGGCCGAAAAATTTTCAAAATTACTGAAACACAGCAAAACCACATTTAACAGAATCTCAGAGGATCCAAAGCTGGTTAAATGCAAACATACATTTGGGCATATTATTGTCAAACTCTTGAAAACCAAAGTGAAAATCTTGAACTCAGCTGGAAAAAGGAAACCTTTAATTCAGATATAGCAAACTTATCAGAAACTCAGGAAGCCAGAGACACTGGGTGACACCTTTAGTAAGCTTTCTATTGTGACAAAATACTTCAGATGGACACCTTAAAAGAAGAAAAGATTTAATTTTATTCACAGTATCAGGTTTCAGTCACTGGTCACTTGGTCCTATCACTTTCAGCCTATGGCAAGGCAAATACCATGATGGGAAATGTGTGGTAGAGCAAAAGCTGCTCAACTCATTGGCTGGAAAGGGGAGAGAGAGAGGGTGGGGGGGAGGGAGAGAGAAGATGAGACAGAGGGAAAGAGAGAGGAGAGAGAGGGAGGGAGGGCCAGGCAAAGACAGGAAGGGGCAAGGATTCCACTATTCCCTGCCCTGGATGATCTGATTTCCTTCCAGCTGGCCCCATCTCCCAAAAGGCTCCACCAGTTCCAGATAGTGCCATGAGCTGGGGACTAATCCTGTAACACATAAACCTGTGGGGGACACTTAGGATCAGAATGTAACACCTTTAAAGTACTGGAAGAAAAACAATCTAAAATATTTTTCAACAACTAGACAAAGTAAGCCATTAAATGTAATTACTACCTCCTCAATTAAAAGGCAGAGATTTTTAGATTGGCCAGAAAAGCAAACATATCTATATTCTATACACAAAAAAACACTTTAATATGTGAGTAGGCAAGTAATAAAAGTATATACCATGCAAATAACCATCAAAAGAAAAGTAAAATTTCTGTGTATTATAATGGAGACTTAGGTACATAGAATATTGCAAGAAATAAAGGGAGCACCACATAATGAAAAGGTCCAGTTTATCAATAAGACATTATAATCCTGAAAGTAAGTGTAGCTGAGAAGAGAGCCTTGAAATATGTAAAACAAAATACACAGAATTATATATTATTATGTATATAGTGTTATAATTATAACACTAAATGCTTATATTAGGAAGGAAGAAAATGCTCAAATCAATAATCCACAACTCAAGAAATAGAAAAAAAATAGATTAAAACCAGAGAAAGCAGAAGAAAGAAAATAATAAGGACCAGAAATTAGTAAAGCAGAAAACATAAATAGTAGAGAAGAATTACTGATATTAAAAAAGTAGTTTTTGAAGAGATCAGTAAAAACCAAGACTGAGCAAGAATAAAGGAAAGAAGTCACAAATTACCAATACCCAGAAGTTATAATAACATGCTGCTCTTGATCCATGGACTTTGAAAGGTTGTAAAGGAAGACTATGATCAATTTGTGCCAATAAATTTGATCACTTTTAGAAAAATAAAAAATTATCTAAAAAACACAAACTATCAAAGCTCACCCAAGAGGGAAGAGATAACTTGAATATCCTTGAATCTATTTTAAAAGTTGGATTTTTAGTTAAAACCCTTCCCATAAAGAAAACTGTAGGACCAGTTGGGTTCATTGATGAATTCCAGTATTTAAAGAAGAAATGATAGGAATACCACACAAACTTACAGAAAATAGGAGAGGAGGAAACACTTTCTAACTCATTTTATGAGGCAAGTATTTCTTCTGAATATAGATGCAAATATCCTCACCAGAAATACCAGAAAAATGAAATATATAGCACATATATATGGCCCCTAGCTTAGAGATGCAGAAGCAATACAAACATTTAGTAGAAACTGTATTTGAGTGACCTAATTTCCTTCTACTATGTTCCACCTCCTCAAAGCTTCCCCCTCTTTCTAGTAGTGCCATCAGCTGAGGACCAAACCTGGAACACATAAGCCTTTGGGGAACACTTAAGATCCAAGCTATAATACCTTTAAAGTATTAGAAAACAATCTAAAACATTTTTCAAAAACTTGACAAAATAAATCATTACATGTAAATGGCCTAAACACGTTAATTAAAAGGCAGATCTTTTTAGATTGGACAAAAAGCTGTACTTTGAATGTTGGGTTTTGGTCTTTTCGTGGTCTAGTTATTTGCAGCACAATACTCTGTCCCTGTGCTCGGTAGGGACAGTAAATTGCAGCTCCCAGTTAGCCATGCAGTCATGAAGGGAAACCGCCTATTGTATACCATGCTCTATATTGCCAGTGTTTCTGGATACAGGCATTCAGTGAATAATATGAGTTATGCAACACTTTATTATGAAGTAGACTTTGAGTTAGGTGGCTTAAGCCCAACTGTAGGTTATTGTTAAATGTTCTGGATATGTTTAAGGTAAGCTAGACTAAGCTATGAAGTTTAGTAGAGTAAGGGTATTAAATACATTTCCAATTTATTTTCAAGTTATGATATGACCAGCAGGATTAACCCCATTATAAATCAAGAAACATCTGTGAAAAAGATTATATACCATAACCAAGACCCATTTCAGGAATTCAAGATGATTTAACATATGAAAATCAATTAATGTAGTGAGCATATCTATATATATAGATCTATATATAACTAGAGGTAGACATCTTTCTTTATATGTATATCCATATCTATCACATGAACATCTCAGTAGATTCAGAAAAAGCATTTTATAAAAATCCAGTACCCTTTCATGATAAACACTCAATAAACTGGAAATAGAAGGGAACTTCCTTAGCCTGATATAGGGCATTTATTAAAACACTACAACTAACAACATATTTAGTGCTAAAAGGCTGGATGCTTTCTCCTTAACATCAGGAACAAGATAAGGATTTGTGCTCATGTCACCTCTACTCAGTATTGTGCAAGGTGTCCTAACCAATACAATTAGGCAAGAAAAAAAAAGTATCCAGATTGAAAGATTATATAAAAAATTCTAAAGAATCTATAAAAAAAAGTTAAAACTGATAAGTTCAGCAAGGTTGTAAGATAGTCAATATATAAAAGTCATTTACATTTCTATACACCAACAACGAATAATCCAAAATGAATTTAAGAAAACAATTCCATTTATAATAGAATCAAAAGAGTAAAATACATGGGAATAAATTTAATAAAAACATGTACACTAAACACTACAAAACATTATTAAAATAAATTAAGAAAGACCTAAATAAATGGAATAACAACCCATCTTCATGAATTGAAATACTTAATTTGTCAAAATGACAGTATTTCCTAAATTAACCTTCAAATTTAATGCAATCTCTGTCAAAATATGAAATAGACTTTTTGCAAAAAGTGACAAGCTGGTTCAAGTATTGGTGTGAAAATTAATGTGACCCAGAACAGGTAAAACAATCTTGAAATAGAAGAATAAAATTGAAGGACTCTTACTTCCCAGACTCTAAAGATATCACGACAACACAGGGTTGGGAGAAGCTGAATATTAGAGAGCTTACCTAGCATGAGCAAGGCCATGGGTTTGATCCCAGAACTATAAGAAAAAAAGGCAGCCACACAATTAGTATTCTTTTTTTTTTTTTTTTTTT
>NW_022900933.1:30537668-30558694 GCF_012274545.1 Fukomys damarensis | reverse complement strand
TTTTTTTTTTTTTTTTTTTTTTTTGCGGTACCTGAGATCAAACTTAGGACCATGTGCTTGTGAGGCAGACACAGTGCCACTGAGCTAAATCCCCAGTCCATCATAATTAGTATTCTTGAACACAAAACAACTGTACATACACACCCCCCTGTGTATATGTATATTATGTGAGTATATATACTAATATAAAATTAAGAATATAACATAAAAGGGGAGCTGAAATAAAAAATAAAAATGGAAGACCGAGGAGAAGGTACAGTAGGAAGAATTCATATATTAACTTCTCTATCTGTACTGTGTGCCAATAAATACTGTATATACTAAAGTAAGTAGGTTAAATAATGACCTGCTTTACCTCTTTATGTAAGTGTATAAATATACACACAGATGCACACACATTTTTAACTTATAACGACCTGTGAATTAAAACACTTTTCTGAAGTTGAGTGATTACTTTGGTTCTACTTCAGTCTCTTCTGCAGTCTCTTTTTTCAATTACAAATTAAATGTAATGGCTCAAATTTAAAACTAATATATATCATATGACCTTTCTGTAAAATGATTTTATTACTCTCTGCTTGATACGTATGCACACAAATGTTAACTTTGGTTATTTCTGTGTGGTAGAATTTTGAGGTGATTAAAAAATTTTTTTGTGTGTATGCTGTGCTGAATTGTTTTTGTTTTAAAGTAATCATGGCAGTTCAGAATTTAAAAACATGCTCAGAGGCAAATGAAAGGTAATTCCACAAGTCTCCCTGTTGGGCTGCTGAGAAGTGGAGTTGGCTACATGAGAGAAGCCTTGGCCTAGAGGTTAAATTTGAGAGCGGCTGTGTATTGATCTCTGGAGCTCATAGGGATATAAATGAAATCCTCTGAAGGCAACTGGAAAGGGAAAGGAAAAGTGCCCGCGATGTCAGTCTGTGCTCTCCAACTTTTAGTGCAGGGATGGAGGGTGCTTCTGCAATGGAGAGGAGAGGAGTGGAGAGGGTTCCAGAGAGGGGGAACCCCGAGCACAGTGAGGGCACAGCCAAGTGCCCGGGTGGGAAGGAGCCAGGGGCTTTTAGTAAGATGCCCGCGTATGACCCAGATGCAAGGTTTTCCCACCTGGGCTTCCTTCTGTGGAGGTGCATGCATTGTGTGCCTCCTCCTTTCTTTTCCCCAAACCTCATAGGATAGAGAGCCTAGCAAATTCTTCAACTCCTTTTGGAGAACAAGACCTCTAAGAAATCTTGGGGTTTGGCTAACAACTGAGTCTTTTGAAGAGCTGCTGACTTCTAGCAAATAGGGACATCACGTTTGAAGAGCACTTACATGGTTTATGTGTGGGCCACGAGGAAGTTTCCCTTTGAGAAATGCTGTATTTGACTAGCAAGTTTAAAGAGATTAGTGAATATGTGTTTACTCTTTACTCTAACAAACTCAACTTGGCAAACCTTTCTTGCAAGTCTTTCTCCTGGTTGGTTGGTAGTCTCTCTTGCAAGGCTAAAAATTTAAACCTTTTCAGCCCTGTTTTCTGTTGAAAGGAGGCCAAGTTTGGTGAGAGGAATATAGGTGGTCCTCTCAGCTCTCCCCTTGAGTGCCAGCACCATCATGTCTCAGCTCTCAGTAGAGGTCAGGTCTAGAAGCAGGGCTGAGCCACGATCTGCCTGCTGATGACCTCAGGTTTTGGTGGATGATGATTTTCTGCCCTGTGCTGGGATCTGCTTCCATGTCACAGCCTCCCTGACGATAATCCTGTCATGCAGAGTGTGCCACCTCTCAGGTGTCTCCTGCATGTCCACTCAGCGATGACCCTCGATCCTCTGCCCTGTCCCTGGCTCACCTGGATGCTCTCTCCTAGCAGAAGGCATCCCCTACTGTCCCAGTGCTTGCACTCCTGCATCCTGCCCATGTGCTGATCTTCAGGAAAGGAAGTCGGGTTTTCAAGCTGTGCAGTGCATTTAGAGCAAGGGTTTGAAGGAAGTAGGTGTGGATGTGCATCTGATTAGTTTTCCGATTTTCTCCCCTTCTAGGTAATCCTTACTAATATTCAAAACAGAAGCCCTAAGCCTGGCCCTGCTCCCCACGATCAAGAACTAGGTTTTTTCCTAGAAACAGGACTTCAGAGAGCCCATGTCCTCTATTTCAAAAATGGGTAAGCTTCTTCATTTTTTCAGTCCACTTCCTAAGGAAAGAAGGTAGAAAGCCTTACCTGCCGTCTCCAGTTTAGTTATTGTCGTAAAGCAGTTCTAAATGGGAACTACAACTGGAGTATTTTTAGAAAGAATGAGCATCGACTCTTTTTTTGTCTCTTCTCCACCTGGCTCTCTTGCTTTCCTGTGAGATTTTGGGGGAGGTAGGGAGGAGGGTGCCTGTGTGTCTGTGTGCCTGTGAGCCCCAAGTTGGGAGCACCAAGACCGTGCGGGTGGGGTAATGAGGTCATGCTTCAGTGCCCTTCCTCCATGTGAATGGTGCTGCACTGGCCTCCCCACTTTGTCCAGGGAAAGCAATAAAGTGGAAACCCTGGCACACAAAGGTATCTCCCTCTCAATGGCTGATCCATTCTGAACATTGGATCTGCCAAATGCAGGTGGTCTTCATTGCCAGTGAGTGTGAGAACATTTTTCATGGGAGCTGCCTTTGAAAAGGGTTGAAGAACATGACTGGAGGGCAGCTCTCTGACTCACTGATGTCTTATTTTCCTTTTGTGTTGCTCTTGTGAGAAATGTGCTGATTCTGTTCCACATCTCTTCAGTTGTCCTTGTTTTGACCTTGTGCTGCAGAATAGATTGCATGAAGGTGAACAGTAGGTATTTGGTTCCTCCTCACTCTTCCTAGGCTTTGCATGGGGGGCACCTACAGGCCTGTCGCCTTCCTCTAGATTAGCAGCAGTCCAATAGTGCTTTGAATGGCAGAGGGGGCACAGCCCCAGCCTCTGGAAAAATGAACGAGGGAGAGGCTTCCTCTTTGTTTTTAAGAACTTCAAACCTTGGTGTGTAAATCACACAATTGGGATTTCCTCCCACCTGGTGATACAGTGCTGCTTGCATCTATTTTGTGGTTGTTGAGAATGAATGCTTATTTTCTAAATCATGTTAATCTGTTTGGGAGAAAAGACCTGCTTTGTTCTGAAGGCCTCTGGTTCAACTGACTACGGCCCATGAAAGGCCACAGTGAACACCCCAATGTTTGGAACAGCTTGGTGGCTTTGGCATGAGGGTGCTCTCGAGTGTGATCTCATCTACCGCTGCCAGAGATCATCTGAGTCGTGGTGCATGTCCCCTAAGCTGAGATTTCATTCTCTTCGTTGTTGTAGATAGAGGAGGTGGGAGGGCACATGGTGAGCTGTTTCTTCCTTTTCACAATAAATGGTGGTCATCACAGGAAGTCAACCCTTGCTCTCCCTCCCTCCAACCTGTGAGAGATGTAGTGAGATGGAATCAGTTCACTTGGGGCTGATGGGGGGAGACTCATACTTTCTATTGAGAATGCTCCATGAGATTGATCAGTGGGAGGGCTGGATAACTTATTTTTAATCTTTCCTTGGGGAGAAAGAAGCAGGACTGTTGGGCTCTGAAATGATGGCTATACACCGGAATCCAACTAAAATATAATAATGAGAGGCTTGCACCAGATGATGGAGTACATGCTGTAGATGGCTTTCTGACTTATTTCTCATTTTATTTTGCTTTAGTCAAGTTCAAGAAAAAATGCCCATTGGTGTAGTGGTAAGGGCTTGCCTTTCTCTCCTTTCCTTGTCCTCTTGCCTTCTCTCTGAGCTCTAAAGACCAGAGAGTCTTGAGGGGCCTGCTGCATCCACAGGCAGGCTTGACAGCAGTAGTGAGCAATTACTCTTGGGGAGGAAGAAGAAGGGGTTGGTGCTGAGACCATATAACGTAGGCCAAAGGAGAGAGTCCAGTGGGAGCTTTGGACATGCCAAGTACCACCAGGCTGCTCAACTCACACAAGTGAGTTCTTTAGAGCCAGAGAACTGCACATGAGGGTCATTTGTCTGAGGACACCAATAGCAGAATGGGAGGACTTGCTGTCCCTTCACATATTCCCACACTTCTGTCTTCTGATGGATTTGCTCCTTATTTGTCTCTTTGCACTTTTTCTACCAGTGTCTGGAGAATACAGTGGATAGAACCAATTAGTTTTCGATAGTAGGAAAATGCAACAGAGAACAGTTTGGCAATAAGAGGTGGAAACAGGTAAAATGCATTGTATTTCTTTAGAAACATACTGAAGTATATACACAGTTTTGGGGTTGTCATTCTTGAGGACATGCTAAGTTATAGTAATGAATCTTATTCTCTTATAATGCTACTACTACCTTTTCTGGAACTGGTGACCTTGAGCATATTTGAGCAAACTGATGTTAGGACCAGTTCCCAGGCCACCCTGAGGTCCTGGATATCAGTGACACTTTTTATGTCTACCATTGCCTTTTCTCCATCTTCACTGAGCCTCGCAGCATTCTTCCTTCCATGTCCACTGCCCTGCTATGAACTTGGAAGTATTAGTAGTATTCCCCAATTTTAGAGAGGAGCCCAAACTCAGAGGTGATGTGATTGCTGCAGGTCACACAGTGCCCTGGGTTCCAGGTTTTTCCTTCAGTCCTTTCACCATGTGGTATAAACAGCAAGTGACAAATTGTACTTTCCACTGATGATGGCGGTGGGCTGACTTACCAGTTGGAGCAGGGACCAGGTTAAGGCCCAAGTCCAGTTGGAGTGGACGTGTGTGGAGAAAGAGACACTATTTATTTGATTGCAGGGCCCCGTGCAGGTCACCGGGCCAGGGCTTGGAGGTAGGGCTGATTTCCAGTGACAGCTACCACAAGTAAACTCTGCTTGGGTGCATTGCAATTAGCTTCAGGGACATATACTCGCTGATGGCCCATGGGTTTGGGTGAGTGTGCTGGGCCTACTGGTGAGACTGCAGTAGGATTGGGGCCTTCAGTGGGCAGCACAGCGAATGGCAGAGTATCCCTTCATCCCGAGTTCCCTTTAGCCTTCTGAGAGGAGAAAAGTTGCTTCTTACTTGAGTGATTAGAGCCAGACTTGTCAGAGAGGCTTGGGGTGGCCACTCAATGACTGTACTTTGTTTTAGGAATATTTAACCATCTTTGTAAACAAAGAGTACGTGACACTTCAAGTACTCTTTTGCTTGCCAGCCACGTCAGGTGTACTGGGTGAGCAAGATGGTGGGAAGCGTGTTTTCCCCCTGGCTCTGACTGGTTTTAATTCAGGAAGGGTAGGGAAACACTTCAGCAAGAAGCACATGGTGACCAGCATGGGGCACACATACCTGCTGGGTTGTGCCATTCACTGGGGCACATCACTAAGTCCTGGGTAGGAGGCCGTGACTCAGAATAGCAGGTCAGGCACAGATAAGTAGATTTTGGGGACTCCCTGGGGGTGCTCAGTAGCCACGCCAAGGAAGAAAAGAGTGTTGAAGAACTTTTGAGTTCTCTTTTGATAGTCAAACACATAGACCGTTAATCACCACCAAATACAGGGGTCTAAAAAGTTTTTAATCTTTTCAAATAATCCCGCTGATCTTTGCACCTGTTCAGTCCTTCTCAGTGTAGCCCTGACTGAGAGAGAAGTCTGTGGGGCTCTGCTGTGTCACCTGGGCTGCTGAGGAGGGGTGCTCTGGGGCCTGGCCTCAGGTTCAGCAGTGGCTCCTAGGCACGTGTAACTGTGGAAGCCACAGTGGGGAGGGCGCTGGCCAGGAAGCCAGGCAGCAGAGCTATGTGGCTCTGCATTCTGCACTCCATTTACCCTCTTTCATCGATTGGAAGTGTTCACATCTTAAATGGCCTACTACTTTTTTTTTAAGTTCTTTATTTTAAATCATGGCCCCTCCAGCCTTTATTTTGGGGGGGGGTACCGGGGATCGAACTCAGGTCCTTGCACTTGCAAGGCAGGCAGCAGAACCGCTGAGCCACATCCCTGGCCCTCTTGGCCCACTACTTTTGAATTGTGAATCTACTGTGGTGAAGATGAGAGAATCCAGTCGTGTTTCCTGTCAGCACTTAATATGTACCAGTTGTCTGTACATGGCTCTTTAGGACATACAGACATGAAAAAGAAAAGGGCTTTGCCCTCTGGAAGTAATAGAAAAGGGCGAGAGGTGTACTTTGGCACTTTAAAAGTTCTAATGTGGTTTGTTAAGAGACTAAGCAGTGTAAGAACTCCTAGTCACTTTAAATAAACTGAAGTTCCCATCATTCAGTGAGGCCACTTGTTCTTTCATCTAATGAGTATTAATTGTGCACCTATTAGGTGCTAGGCCCTTAGGTAGTGAGGACATAGTGGTAAAGAGAAAGGACAAAGTCTCTGCCCTCCTAGAATTCGTGGAATTAAGTCTGATAGAGAATCAAAGATTCAACGAAGCAGTTTCAGGATAGTTTGCTCATGTTGTAACGGGGGTAGCCCAGATTGTCACAGAACCAAGCAGGAGGAATGCCATGCTGGGGTGGCCACATGATTTAGAAAAAGGAAGATTTCAAGAAGTGTTCTTAAAATAGTATGATGCAAACAGACTGGGGGAGCCGGAGGGCATCCCTGAGGTTGGGAGAAGGAAGGAGTTAGAACTGTACACAGTTTTGTGTGTAGTCTGTAGGTTATGAGGAGACCAGCTTGGCTAGAGAAAGGGCTTATGTCAGAACCAAGGATTTTTATTTAAAACTCTTGGCACAGGATCTGGCCTGTGGTGGGTTTGGCCAGTCATCCAGCAAGTGTGTTTGCTGGACTCTGCCATGTGCTAAGTACTGTGCTCAGTGTCAGCATACACTGGTGAATGTAAGAACTGCATTCCAGGTGTCAAGGAGGATGCTGTCTAGTGAAGCAGTCCCTGAGATGCGACCAAGACCGAAAGGACGAGAGGGGCTAACCAGGCCAAGGGCAGGGGAAAGAGTATTCCAAGCAGAGGGCTCGGTATGTGCCAAGGCCCTGACTCTGAGAGAGCTCAGAGTGTTCAAGATTATGAAAGGAGTCCAGCATAGCTGACACATAGCAGCAAGGGAGTCATAGGTCGCTAGTCTGGCTGATCCCCCAAAAGCAAGGTCTGCTGTGGCAGCATACAAGAGAGCATGGTGAGTGCCCAAAGAAAAAAACCCAAGTCACCAGAATAAAGGGCAGGTGATACCAGGTGGGCAGCACGTTAGATGTCCACCTCAGAGGTAGCAGTGTGAGTACTGAGATCAAGAGGAGTGGATGGGTCCGAGATGTGTGTTAGAACTGCTGGTGGCAGGACTAATTGATGAACTGGAGTTGGGGGGCAGGAGGAGGCAAATGGAGAAATCAGAGATGATGCCCCAGTTTCAGTCTTGAACAGTTGGCTAGATGGGCTGGAGAAAAGGAAATGAGGTTTGGAAAAGGGAATCGAGATTGTGCCTTGATTGTCAGAGATGCTGGTGAGCCATCCAAGGAGATGTCCAAGTGCAAATGTCAGATAGGAGGGGTGTGTGTGCATCTGAACTCATTAGAAAGCAGAAGTTGCAGAGTATTGAATGAACTCAAAGCCAGGGCCTAGATGAGGTCAGTGAGGGGCTGAGGACAGAGCCAGGAGAACCAGCCCAGGGGCCATTTGGACACCTGGGAGGCGGGGCTTCGGTAAAGGAGGAGCTGTCAGAGGTGGGAGTGCGAGTCCTGTGCAAGCCACGTGGGACTTCATGGGGAGCCACACTGGGAGGGAGGAAGTAGTTGCCTGGGCTAAATGTTGCTGAGATGTTAATGAAGAAGACCACAGTGTGCTGGAAAGGAATGTAAAATTAAATGCCGGACTAAGGAATGCGGGGTTAATTCTCCAGGTGTGGAGAAGCTGTTGGATCATGAGGACAGGGTACTGGGAAGGGCCAAGGACAGGGTAGTTCTTGGCCGGAGCCTGGTGCCACCAGGCTCAGGTCTCCATTTCAGTTGGACTTGGTCCATTTTACATGGCTTAGTGGTCACAGCTGCATCCTGACCTCCACAGGAGCCTCTTGTCCAGGGTGGGAATGGAGGGAGGGAAAGGGACGAGTGTGAGTGGGGCTTCAGCAACTACAGACGATGAGTTTCTCGCGCAGCCTGGCCATCTGGGGTCACTGTGGCGATGCTGTACGTCACTCAGGCGCTCACAAGTGTGAAAATTCTTGACTACTTTCACTTGTGTGCAAAGCACCTCACATGAATCATTTCATACAAGCAGGAAATTTGGTAGTAGTGGAATTGTGGTGGGTACTGGTTCTGAAAACCCTGGAGTTCGACTGCAGTTAGTATTTGTGGCTCTTTATAAATGAACTCCAGGGAAGTCTGTTCATTAATCATCCAGCAGTGTCTACTGAGCCCCTCGGTAGGTCCTTACTAGCGCCACGCGCTGTTTTGAGTGGGCAGTCACTCCCCTGATGGAGTTTGTCTATTGATTCAGGCTCACACAACTGTGGACAGCAGAGCTGAGACCTGCTCTCCTGCTCTCTCTCCTCGTCCAGTTCCCTCGCCATTCAGGCCACAGTGACACACATGAAGATGGCCTGACAGCATAGCTCAGAGGGATACATTACACTAGAAAATGAGGACTTTTAGTCCTATTGATTTCCATTTGACTGCTTTCTATGAGCCCACGCCTCATCTTCCCCTGCACACGTGTTTACCTGACACAGCAGTGCTGCCTGTTGTACATACTTAGAAGCAACAACCTACAAATACTGCACTTCTGTACCAACATCGCCTCCTAGCAGAGGACAAGCCAGTTCTTCAGGCATAACCTTGGTGTGAGACTAAAAAGCTTGCCTTATTGACTTAAAGTTGGATAGCAGCAAGGTGTGAGGGGTGGTAGGTACATGTGTGTGCTTGGATGGGGAAAAGCTCCACTGCCCTGTAGGAGATGTTTTTAAGTGGAATCGGTTTAAACTCAAAACAGTTGTGAAAAACATGAAGCTATTTCTGTATTCATTCTATTCTGAAGGACCTATAACTTAGGTGAAAGTTATGACCAACTAGATTAAACTCTACCCACATCCTGTATTTTAAGGTCTAAGTTTAACTGGTCAACATTTTAATGTATTGGAGCAATTAGTACATAAAGTGTGATGGGCTTTGTTCCCAACTCTTTTACATCTCTGCCCCTTCAACCTTTGTCCTTTCAGCCCCCTTCTCTCCATATTCTTTGGTTTATATGTGATTTCTCAGTTAATACATAGCTAATAGCTCTTATTTTTCTTATGTTTTAAACTGCTTAAGTCTATTTGTTTTTTGTTTTTGTCCTGGGGATTGAACTTAGGTCCTTGTGCTTGCAAGGCAGGCCACCGAACCACTGAGCTAAATCCCTGGCCCTGCTTAGGTCTATTTGGATTTGAGGGTGAAAATAATTTGATGGAAATACTTGTGTATATTTAAAGACCCAGTTGCTCCTCTGGAGCTTGTACGTTCAAGAATGATTAATCTGTATACTGATTACTACAGTCATTGCATTTAATTTTGTGTGAATAGGCTTTTTGATTTTAAGAACTTTGTCTAGCGGAGATTAGTGGTGGATTTTACCCCCACTCCTGAAATGTTTCATTTATACTAGTTGGATTTCAAAATCATGAAACAATTCCAGTTTACATAGTAAAAACAAATCTTGAGAGTAATTTTATTGAACCAAGATAGAGACATAAGCTTGAAAACATTTTCATAAAACCTATATGTGCAGCATTCTGGGAACATGACTGTTAAACTAAGAAATTTCCTTTATTAATGAAGCTAAGCTGCATTTCACCAAAATCTTGTCACATTCCCTTGGTGCATAAGACATAAAAACATAAAGGCATTGCTATTTGGTAAGTGAAGCCTCCGTGATTGTAATTATAAAAGAGTAACTGACCAGACCTGGGAAACATGAACACAATCTTGTATTGGAGAGTCTACATAATTACTTTGCACTAACATTTGCAAGGATGTTCATCCATTTTTTTTGTTTGTTTGTTTGTTTGTGATTTTTTCTTTTTTTGGTACCAGGGATTGAACTCGGGTCCTTGTGCTTGCAAGGCAGGCCACCGAACTGCTGAGCTAAATCCCTGGCCTCATCCAGTTTTAAATTATATTGTATGTGGCTTTTTTGAAGTCTTCCCTTGACTCTAGTAAAATGTAGTTTGAAACTTGAAAACAACTTTATTTGCCAGAAACATTCATGTGAACTAGGTAAGTTACCTTTTTCCTCTTCCTAATCTAATTGTAAACCAGGCCAGCCTGAAGGCCATGGCTGATGCTCTCTAGTCATTGGGTTCTTTAAAATGCATATTTACACTCTTGCACAAAAACTGAGGAATAAATGTCCATTGCTTTTGGAGTTAAAAAAAGAAGGAAGAAAATGAGGACTTTTAAAGCTTGCCTGGCTGTAATTGTTTATGTAATAAAAAGCATCAGACAGATCTGTTTTGTCCAAACAAGGGCTATATCTGGCTCATCCCTTCCTGCCATCAAAACTTTAGTCATACAAACAAAGGGATCCTTATCAATTTTAATTATAAAGCTCTAAGACTTTTCTCCGTGATGACTTACTGGGGATAGGTACTGTATTATAATTGCTTTTGGGGTGCTTTGTAAGTGCTGGTACCTAATAAGCATCAGAAGCCATGCATCCAGAAAGCTTCAGCAGTGTTCACCAAGACAGGTGCAGCATGTTGGTGTGTCCTCGGCTCCAGCAGGAGGTGGGATAGGTCATTTAGGCATCCACAGTGGGGAGGGCCCTGGAGAACGTAATGACAGATTATTACATCTCATATGGTTCTTCCCCACCTGGCTCTGTTCAGCTAGGTGCAGGCTATAATTTCTTTAACCACAATTTAAAGACCAGAATTCCTAGAAACATCAACTGATATGGGATTTATCTAGGCTAGTTATTTTTTAATTTTAATGGGGGCAAGAGGAGAAGGAGAGATTCTTCATTTGTTTGCTTATTCATTCCCTTATTTAGTCATCTGTCAAATATTTATGTGCTCGGAACTAGACTGAGACAGCAAATGATCTCTGTGGAATTTTCAGTGGAGCAATAAAAAATAAATAATTACAAGTACACTAAGGCTTTTAGAAAAGAGGAAAGAGACAGTTATTTTTTTCCTTACCTTTGTTTTTCACCTTGCAGCTTTTCCTTTAAAGACATGGTTATATAACGTGGTATCTAAAAACCAGAGTTAACTCAGTTTTTTTAAATTATGTCCCAATACTGATATGTGATGATCGATTCCCCTGGGAATTGCTGATAGAAAAACTTTATATTGGATGGCAGTGTTCAAAAATGAGCTCCTGGATGCGAGGTGCCCTCTGAGGAGCGCTGCCCACCTGTTTGGTTTCAGGTGATGCATTGTGACACTGACAGGTATCCACTTCTGCTCTGTGGCAGGCATTCTTTAGGCCCTGGGATAAGATGGTGACTTGGGGAGGGATCAGATTGTCCTTACTCTTAGATGTCTATCTGCTTCCTAAGATAGCGCGGACACTCCATTTTAAAATGAAATGACCTACATTTGGTGGTTACGGGAAGTTTTCCTGAAGTGATGGAGCAGAAACCCCCAGAGAGATTGTGGATGTAGGTAACTAGTTGAGGCAAGGTAGTGAGTGAAGCAGTCAAGGATCCTGAGTGGCAGCTTGTCCAGCGAAGGCATCTTCCTTTCTGTGCTTCATTTTCCCCCTTAGCATTTAACTGGCAGTAAATATGCTATGAGTGATGGTGTCCAGGGATCTTCTGGGTCAGTGCACAGGCCACACCAGGCACCCCTCTGTCTAGAAGAATTCAGGACACAGCCATAAGGGCAGCGTCAAGGATTGGCCCCAATGCAGGTGTGCTCTCAGCAGTCCATTGAGCTGCATAGAGCTGTTCTCCGTCCCTCTGGCCTCAGGTGACAGCTCAGGTGCTAGGAATATGGCTCACGCTGAGTAGGTGTGCACTCTGCCCTGGGCCACTCCTAGTTTTCAGGTCCTCCCAAGGGCTGTGCTCAGTCCTAAGAGTTGCCGCACTCAAGAAAGGCCACAGCTGATGTCCTCATCAGGTTTCTATGGCTCCTCCCAGTCCAGATGCAAGTTATCAGTCAGGGGTCATTGTTAACATAAGCAGTGTAGCCTAGTAGCATAAATGACATGCCATCTTTATTAGGTTTCCAAGGCAACAGAACTAGAAAGTTAACCAAAGGTCACATTCTCAAGCAGAAGAAGAAGGAATTCGTTAACTCTTTGCCCACATTATATCTTGTTTGTCCTTAATTTGTTTATGTCTGTCTCCCTTCCCTAGAACATATGCATTCCACTTCGGTAGGAATTTTTATCAGTAATCATTTGAGAACATAGCTGTACTTTGAATGGTGCCCCTTGTATAGCTGTAAATGAATAAGTGAGTAAGTGAATGAGTATACAACTCATTTTTGGCTGATACGTCTCTGGCTTATAGATGCCTATGTAGCAATCGCAATTTTCTTTTAAAATAGTCAATGTAACATGTACTTATTGAAAACTAGATGTGCTGAGCACTGTACTGGGTGCTAAGGGTATCAGGATTAACAAGAGGAGTTGGACCAGCTTTGTGGAATTTATGCATCTGCTATTGCTTCTTGGAGGTAGACAGGGAGGTGTACTGAGACCATGTAGGTCTTCCTGAACATGATTTCACTCTTTTCAGACAGAAGGTGCTGGGTATCAAAGCATTTCCTTAACCCCAGCAAGAAATAATGTTTTCTGGGAAGATTGTAGGGACCTCCGCTTTCTGTCCTGTCTCTGAGGTTGGAGGGTAGTTATAGAGATACTAGCTTTATTATAATTCCTCAAGAAGGCTTCAATTTCTGGGAAATTCCCAGCATGGTGGGATTCCGATGCTTGTGGGCCTCCTTACTTAAGCCTGTGTACACATCTGGATGGGATTCTGGAGTTCCCACAGCAGGAAAGAGCTTCCAGGGCTTAGCTGCTGAGAACATTTGCTCCCACAGCCTCCCAGACTTTCAGGTTTTTAAGACTTGAAGTGTGTATCTGCTCCAGTTGAAACATCACAGGCAAAGTTGGACAGAGAACCATGCGAGTATTTAATGTGGCCTTTGTAGGCACTCTTGAGGGGAGAGTCTTGAAATGACACGTGTGTTGGGAAAGAGGAATCTGCATCCTTTGTGGTCAAGAAAGAAGCCAACTACCACCCTTTGGGGCCTGTCAGACTGTGGGGAGCTGTCTTGGTGATTTAGTGATGTCTGCAGGAGGCAGGGTGATGGGAAGGACAGTGTGAGGGCACGTGTAGATCCCTCTCTGGCTTTTCCCACAGCAAAGCTCACTAACGTGCTTTTTTCTCTGCCCTGGCTTCGGTATCACGTTCTAAGGGTGGGGAGAGGGGTAGAGTCCCAGCTCTTTTCAAAGGATATTTCATACCCATCTTTAAAAGTCATCATTTTCCTCTCCAGCCTTGTTTTATAGAGATTATTTTTAGTCAGAACTTAGAATTGCAGAGAGATTGAGCTAAAGCCCAGAAAAATGACTGAGACATCTTGGGAGAAGTTATGACTTAGGCATTACTAGAACCTTCTATGGAAAATAAAGAGGGGCTGTGCATTTTCATATGTCTCTACCTTTGTATTTGTATAGCAATATCTGCCATAGATCTGCCTGCCAAGGAGGAAGCCTGTAATATGGCTAGGTGTGCTCTTATAGGAAATCCTGTATCATATTATAGGATTTAAAAATCAATGAATTAGTTTTTTTTAATTGACATTTTGTTTTCCCACCTTATTCTCTGTTTTAAATTTACATTTTTACTTTTTATTCACAAGGGCCTTTGGTGGTAATTCTCTAGATTTGGCAAGGACACACTGTACCTTTCTCCTGCTAGATCTTCCTTCTGCCACCTGTTGGCATATTTGCATCCTCCCATCTCTCTGTGCTGCCTGGCTGATGGTCCCAGTTGCTGGTTCTCCTTTGAATCTTCCTGGCACATTAGCATCAGAAGGAGAGCATCGCTACATGTGGGAAACGTGCAGTTAAAATGCCAGGAAGAATCCGAGCTGTGTTTCTTCTGAAGAACACCCACAAAAACTCATTAGCCAGACTTAGTGAAACCCGAATCACATGTGTTTTTTAAAAGTTGCAACTGTATTGCTTTCAAGTACATTTTGAGCTGGTAAATTAAACAAACAAACAAACAAACAACCCCAAAACTTCAAACTACTGCCTACTCAGTTCCATGATGTTTATTGGAAGCCCCCTGGGTAAGTTCTGGGAATATAAGATAATAAAAAGTATTCTCTGAGCTAATAGGGAAGACAAGGATGTCAATAAAAATTGTAACATGCTTTGGAAAATGCTGTAACGAGGGAGACATACTGGAGAAGGGAGAGGAATAAGGAAGTAGCTAACTACTCGGGGGAATTCATGAAGTTTTCTTTTCTTTTTGTTTTTGTTTTTTCGGAAGAATTGACATTTGATCTTGGTCTTTGAAGGAGGGGCAAAATTTATAATCTCACAGAGATCTTAGGGACATGAAGTGGGGCAGTATTTCATAGCTGGGTCCATCTGCTCGGGTTTGGATCCTTGTGTGTTCTGTTTACTAGCGGAGTGACATAGGCAAGTTGCTTTGCTCTCTCTGTTTCTTTGTGTGCAACTGGGGATAATGACAGTACCTATTTCCTAGACCTAGGTGGACTAAGTGATTTAGTGATTACACTGTGCTTGAACAATGTCTGGCTCATAGTAAGCACTGTATGAAGGTTGGCTAGATGAACAAATAAGACCCTCCAGAATAGAAGGTTTGCCATTGCCCTTGGAAGGGAAAGCAAGAATCGGCAGTTAAGAAATCTAGGAAGATAGTATCAGACAGCATCATGGCTGAATATTATTTGCATTTTGTGGAAGAAAACAGCCAGAAGCAATAGGGTGTCTGAAGGACCTGACAACAGGAGAGCCCAAAATAGGAGCAAATGTTTAGGGGAAAGTGTGGCCATTTTGAAGTGTGGTCCATGGGGCTGGAGCGGTCCTGCTTCTCTGAAGTCTTGAAACTATCCCAGTAAAGTTCTTTGCAGGGACTGGGCCCCATTATGAGGAGAAATTGCCAGAAGTGAAATGAAAGTTGACTAAGAAATGACATGGAACAAAGAACAGGAAGATTAAGATAAAAGTGGGGAGATGTACCTGATATATTATTTTAACAGCTTTATTCAGGTATCATTTATATATCAACATTTTACCCATTTTAAATATACAGTACATTTGTTTTTAATAAAGTTATACAATTTTGCAATGATCTTTGCAATTCGGATTTCAAGCATTTTCATCACCCTAGAAAGTTCTTCGTGACTTTTTCTAATGTCTCCACACCCATCCTAGCTGTGTCTGTAGATTTGCCTTTTCTAGAAATTTCACATGAATGTAATGGTAGAATATGTGTGCCTCACTTCTTTCACTTAACATAATGGTCTTTTTTGGGGGGAGGGGTATGGGGGGATTGAACTCTGGTCCATGCGCTTGAGAGGTAGGCGGCAGCACCACTGAGCTAAATACCCGGCCCTTAACATAATGGTCTTAACATAATGATCTTGAATCTCACACACATTGTAGCATGTAGGTCAGGACTTATGTAGGTCACATAATTATTCTGTTTCACTTACCTGTTCACCAAGTGATGGACATTTGGATTGTTACCACTTACTGGTTATTACGAAGAATGCTGTGAACATTCATGTACAATTCTTTCCATAGACATTTATTTTCAGCCTCTTATATAGACCTGTAGGAGCTGAATTGATAGGTCATATGGTAAGTTTATGTTTAACTTTTAAAGAAAGTGTCCAATTGTTTTCCAAACTGGCTATACTACTACAGTATAGGAGGGTTCCAGCATTCAGTCTTTCACCATTAAGGGTCACGTTAGCCACAAGTTTTTGATAGATGTCTCTTGTGTCTAGTAATATTTCTTGACTTGAAATATATTTTACCTACTATTAAGTTGCCTACTGTTTATATTGTACCCCATTTTTGATGTCCTTTGACTTTCAACCTATTTATATCTTTGAATTAAAGTATCTTTCGCTCTCTTACATATAGTTGGGTATTGCTTTTTCTCTCATAAAATCTTTGCCTTTTGAATGAAGTACTTAATTATACATGATTGATATAACTTGGTATGACTGGATTTACATTTACTCTTTTCCTTTTTGTTTCTCATATCTTTTTTTTTTCTTGAGACAGGGTCTCACTGTGTAGTTGAGACTGACCTGGAACTCACTTTGTGGCCCAGGCTGGTCTCGAACTCACAGCAATCCTCCTGCCTCAGCTTCCTGAATGCTGGGATTACAGGCATGCACGACCACACCCAGCTCTCATGTCTTTGTTTTTTTTATTCTTTATTCCTTCTCTATTAACCACTTGTGTTAAAAATACTTTTTAGTACATATACTGCTTTAATTCTTCTTTTATTTTTGAAAATTAAAAAAAAAATTGTTCTGGTTCCTCTATGGATTACAGCATACATCTTAATTTATCACAGTCTATTTCAGGTTAATACTGACTTAATTCAGTAAATTAAAGCAACTTTCCTCCCTTCTTCTTTGTGCTATTAATGTCTTTATGTTATAAATACAACAGTGCAGTACACTAATTTTTCTTGTATATATATCTTTTTAAATAGAACATTTAAAAAGATAAAAAAGCTAGGGGCTGGGGATTTAGCTCAGTGGTTCCAGCGCCTGCCTCACAATCACAAGGATCTGAGTTCTATCCCTGGTACCAAAAAAGAAAGAAAGAAAAAAAAAAAGATAAAAAAGCTTATTAAACAGTCTTTTGTATTTACCCACATACTGACAAGTCCAGGTGCTCTTATTGATTTATTTCTGTGGATTCATATCACCATCTGATGCCATCTCCTTGCAGCCCAAAAACTTACTTAAAACTGTGTGTTAGGCAAGTCTATTAACTATGGGTTCTCTCACTTTACCTAGGAATACCTTTATTTTGCATTCTTTTCCTTTCTTTTTTTCCTTAGTACTGGAGATTAAGCCTAGGTCCTCACACTAGGCAAGTGCTGTACCACTGAGCTTCAGCCCTAGCCATTTTAAAATTTTATCTTGAGACAATATCTTGCTGAGTTGCCCAAGCTGGCCTCAAATTTAGGATCCTCTTACCTCAGCCAAACCCACCCACATAGTTACTGAGATTATAGGTGCAAACAGATAGATCTACTGAATATAGGAGTCTTGGTTTTAATTTTTTCTTTTAGCACTTTGTGTATATCTTCCCCTTTTATCTAATTAAGAGGTCACTGTTAATCTTATGGCTATTCCCTGTATGTGGTTGTTTTAGGGTTGTTGCTTTCAAGATTTGATTTGCCTTTGTCTTTCAGGGGTTTTATTTTTACATGTCTCTGTTCATTTTTCTTTATTGTTTTTTCTGTAGATTAGATAATTTTTATTCATCTATCTTTAAGTTCAGTGATTTTTCTGCCATCTTAAAGCTTCTATAAGCCCATTTAGGGAATTTTTCATTTTAGTCAAAATACTTTTCAACTATAATAACCATTTTGTTTATTTTCTTAGTTTCTGTCCATCTGTTGAGAGCCCCTATTTGTTGAGTCACTGTCATCTTATTTTCTTTTAATCTTTAAAGATAGTTTTAATTAATTCTTTGATCATACTTGCAGTTCCTTCTTAGAAGTCCATCATGTGGATTTTTTTTGAAGAAGGAAATTCTCTGATTTATTTTATTTTATTTTACTTTTTTGATACTGGGAATCGAATTTAGAACCTTGTACTTGCCAGGCAGGTGCAGTGCCACTGAGCTAAATCCCTAGCTCAGTCATGTGGATTTTTGAGCTGTGAGTCCATTTAGGAGTAGGCTCATCAACTACTCTTTTTTTTTTTTTTTCTGAGTGTGGGCCATACTTTTCTGTTTCTGTGCATGCCTCAGCTATAAAAAAATGGAAATACATATAAAAAATGGGAGGAAATGCTGATAACATATGCAAGAATATAATTAGTGGTGGTAATAGTAGTATTGTATTATGAAACTTTCTGATATAACATAGAATATGACAGTTGAATAGTTAAGATGTGTTCTAATCCTATCATCTGCTGTGTTGTTGAGAATCGGGGTTCTTGGTATGGGAGAAATACAAAAATAGCCAAGAAAAAATTATAGTCCCAAATTTGAATGATCAAATTAGAAACAGTGTTTGAAATCGTGAGGTGTGGGGGGACAGAAAGAGACAGACAGACAGACAGAGACCGAGAGACAGAGAGAAAGGCAGGCAGGCAGGCCACAGGGCCACTGATCCTTGAGCAATGAACATCCTTAACTATTAGATTGTGATCTTGAAACATATTCTTACAAGAAACTTCATGCAGTTTTGGGAGAGGAAGGTCTACAGTAGGCCTAGAATATCTTTACCTGTGTCCAGATGGCAAGGAAACTATCAAAGATTTCTAAGTCATGATAAAGGGACTCAGGCCAAATATGGAGCAATTTGAATTTAAAGAAGAATAAAATTGCAGTAGACTCATCAAATACATTTAAGTTTATGAGTTCTAATTCAGTATTTTGAAAATTAAGTAAATAAATGGAATGAATGAAATAGTTTACTGTATGCACTGAGGCACTAGAAAGCCAAATCGTAAAAGAAGGAAAACATCTCCTTATGAAAGTATTCAGGTCAGAAATGAAAGCACGCTGAAAGAATTAGATCCTCACTGCTTTGTCAGTCCCGGGGGATCCATAGATCTAATCCCCAGCATCAAGGGTTGCTCTCACCAGAACAAGAGCACAGCACTGCCAGCACCCTTCCAATGTGACCAAGCCTGCGTTAGTCAAGCCTCGGATCAGGCTGCCTAATTGCCAGGCATATAGAGAACAGAAGAATGTATTATGAGTGTGTAGTTTTCTAGCTTGTGGGAACTTTACAGGTCAGATTCTTTAGCAGTTCACTTGTAAGGAAAAGAAAGAGATAGAAGGGAAACATGAAGAGATTTTAAAGGATCATCACAGACAAAATGGAAGTGGACAAGACTAATATATAGTGTAAGGATGTGTACTTGAGCAATTAAACCATAAAGAAAAGTAAGGAAGCAATTGTTAACAAAAGTTGGGGCACTTGTCACTTTTGGGTGGAGGGGTCTGTTAATTAGGATGGCATAAAGAGTTTGGTTTTTGTTGTGACTTAGCAGCATTAGGAGGTTACAAGGGTGTTTGTCCTATAATAATCCCCTTATGTGACTTTCTATATCTGTATTTATACAGTAAAATATGAGAAAAAAATTGAAGGGTCAATAAAAGATAAGCAAGAACACGGCCCAGCAAATGGCAGGGAAGGGGTCCCTGAAGCCAGGAGTCGAGACTGGCTCAGCCTCTCACTGCTGAGCTGTGAGCTGGCCTCTGCCTTCCCCTTCTGGGGGTTCACTTTCTCTCTCTGTTAGTTAAGCATGGTAAATTCCTGCCTGCCTTAGTAGGTGGGTGGGAAACGTCTGGAAGAATAGGTTGGGCATGGAAGGAGTTGATGGCACCTTAGAAGAAGATGGCGGTGGCTTACAGTCCCTGAGCAGTGACTGTTATCTGATGACATGGCGTCCTTACAGCAGCCTGTTCTAGGGTGCTGCTGGGTCTGCTTCTTCCCAGCATGTAGGGACCCAGACTCTACCATGGAGGAGCCAAAGTCGGAATGCATTCTTCTGGATGGCTTGGAGGGGCTGGAAAATGGCTCATTCTCCTAAGTAAAAGAAATACTGTGTCACAGATTGCATTTGCACCACTTAGCACTTAGCAAAGCATTTCTTCTATAGATAGTGTACAGGGAAACCTGAGCTTGTTGTCTGGGCAGAACTGAATAAATGAGGAACTGTATGACAAGAGAACTTACTAGAAGGTTGTCCTGATGGCACGTGCACAGACCTGCTTCTATACTGTCATTGTATTATCAGCATTGGCCTCTCCATCTCATGCCATCTTCCGTCCAAGTTCTGCTTCTGCTTGAAGCTAAAACACTCAACAGATGTTCCCTGTTTCATTTTGGTCACCAAACCCTAGGGGGCTTTCTGTGGACTAAGTGTGGCCAGGCACAGCGACTGCTATGGCTTCTGCTGTGCTGGGCCATTCCTTGCTGCTCTCCTGCCTCTGTGATGCATTTGGTTGTGCTGTGGAAGTCAGCCATATCTTCCAGCTTGTTTGCAGGCCTCTGCGTGACAGGAATCATCTTCTACTTTTCTGGGCACTTGAAGCAGATTGGGCCTGAATTCAAACCCCAGCCCTTCTGTTCATGGGCTAAATGACAGTGAGCATGGTACCCAACCTTCCAGAACCTTCATTTTCTCATGTATAGAACTGCAGTTGAGAAGGAAATCATGACACAATATATATGATAGGAATCATTTCTGATTTTGCACTGTTCTCTGTTAAACCAAAGGTTCCCAAACATACCAGTCGCTGCTTTGGCTTCTACCCAATAAATGTTTATATGTGCAAGAAGGACCAGATGGCAGGTGGTGGGAGGTAGCAAGTGGCTGGGGAATGTGAGGATTGACATGTTTTGAGGCACAGGCCAGAAGCTTTCCAGGTGCCACCTTATGCAGGCATCTCATACAGGCATCTCATGCAGGCATCAGAGGGTGGTATCTGTTCCATTTCATAGATGAGGGAAAGGCAAGGTGAAACCAATAGATCTGTTCCTACCCTTCTCAGTATTTGCCTAGCACCTGGTACTTATTCCCTCTGACATGTTTCCAGATGTCCCACGTTCCATAAGGTCATTCTCAGCATTTGCCCCTTTCTTCTTCTGTTTCCCCAAATTATTAGCCTTTCCCAGGCCCAGTTATCTGGTACAATTTGGAGGTATGAGAACCCCATAGGGCACTGTGCTTTCTCCAACCTGGGTTTCCCCAGGGAGAATAGTGGAGGTTTGTATTGACCCATTTAATGACAGAAGATCCTCCCTTCCCTACTGGTTTTGAACTGAGTACCTGTGGGCTACTCAAAGCAGGGCCTTTGAGGTGCCATCTTCTCGTCCTCTGGTAGCCTTTCTTCATCCCCATCTGCTATCTGCTTGACTCCTAAAACCATTTAGGCCACCCC
>NW_022900933.1:30490331-30537504 GCF_012274545.1 Fukomys damarensis | reverse complement strand
TTTTTTTTTTTTTTCTTTCAAACAGTTCCCTTGAATTTTTCCACACTTAGCATAGTTTTGACTTCGTGCCCAGAGTTGATTTGGAAATGAAATGCTCCTGTTCCTGCTAATTGAAATGGAAGTGAACAATATACTCTTATCTTTGCACTTACACTTTCAGCACAAGTGCTTATGGTACATTTGGAAGGACTTTTCTCTTGTGGCATTGTTCCTGCCTTTCTCCCTCTCTACAGCCTAAGGAACTGGAACAGAATGGCCAAAAGTCCTTTTTCTATGTGACTTTGCTACTTGGAATTGATAAATGTTTGAAATCGTATTGTTAGAACAACATTTCTACCTTCTGCCTTCTTTCTTCTACATTATCAATGCCCACCCCATTTTTCTTTTTGACAATACTAGGATACTGGGGATTACATACAGAGGCACCCTACCACTTCAGTTGTAGCCTTAGCCCTTTAAAATTTTTTTAAAATTTTGAGATAGGTCCTCCTTCATTAAAGTTCCCTGGCCTCACATTTGTGATTCTCCTGCTTTACCCACCTGAGTAGGTGAGATTACAGGTGTGAACCATTGTTCCTGGCTTCATTGCCTTTTAAAATGAAGATGACAGTGGACTGGTCTACATCATTGTTCGGTGTGATTGGCTGAGCCCCATCTTATGAAGCAGGCCTGTTGGGGCCCCATCCCTGCTGCCAGCTACATGTGTGTCTTGCATATCCCCATGCCACCAGTAAGTGACATGCATGCTGAGCTCTTCTCCTTCCAGCTTTGCATTACCAGCTCATCAGTCTTTGGTGGTTCATCGCCCAAGTTCCAATGTTAGTTTGGTCTGGCCCTTTCTTGCCTAATTCACACAAATAGTCCAAATTCTGTCTGTGCCCACTGAGATGGCGCAGTGAGGAGTTGCGTGCCACCCTCCCTCAGTTCCCCCTGGGTCATGCAGCCATCGTGCTAGCCTGTGGCAGAGTCACTGCCCCCCACTCATCTCTGAGATGTCATCATCTCCCAGGAGAAGGAGTTTTGTGTTGTCCTTGCCTATATCTGTTGCTCTCTTTTGACTTTGTGGGCTAAACCTGTGAATTAGGTAGCTGTGTCTCTGGGACATGGTTGACTTTCAACTAATAGCAAGAGACTGAATGAATCAGACTGGGCAGTACCATATTTTTATTCAAAATTAAATGATTCTAAAGAAGGAAAGTAGGTTTTCATGTGTAGTAAATTGACTGGAAGACGGATTTCAGAATTCTAAAAGTCTTGAGCAATGGCAGAGTTTTCAGAATTGTGGCCTTAACAATGGCAAAAGCTTAAGCAACACTTTCAACATGTGTTGACTCATTTACTTCTTATGGCAAATCCATGAGGTAGGTACAGGTGTTATTTCCTATTTATAGATAGGGGAACTGAGGCACAGGCATTTGCCCAAGTTCAACAGTTACTAAATGGTGGAGCTTTGCTTTAGTGCATGTGGTTTGGCTCCAGAGTCATCAACCACACTCTTTTGCCTCTCAGAATTTAAGTTTATAGATAAGTATATGGATTCCCTGGGCAATACTTGAAAGACAACACTTATATGATAGATGTGTTCTAGTTAGTTGTTAGAAGTACTAACATCATGCCTGGCATGGTGGCACATACCTGTAATCCCAGCTACTCCCAGCTACTCCGGAGGATGAAGTAGGAGGATTGCACTAGCCCAGCCTGGGCAGCTAAGTGAGACACTGTCTCAAAATTTAACAAATTTAAAAGGGGACAGGGATGTAGCTCAGTGTTAGAGCTCTTGCCTAGCATGAGTAACGCCTTGAGTTCAGTTTCCAGTACTGGAAAAATAAAAGTAATGTTAGACTAAAGAATCCAAGTATGTACTGGATACTATTGTGCTTCTGGGGTTAAACTGAACAGCATTAAAATACAAGTTAATGAGAGAGCCTGTATGTTGGCAGGGTACTGTTCTCCATGTGCCTGACTCCTGGCTGGTGTGTTGTCTGTTCTCTTTCTCTCTCTCCATAATACTGTACGAAGACTGATATTCTTTGACTGCTTTCCAGAGGTTGAAAGGAAGAATAGGAGATGAGACAAATCTTTCTACACTTTGTGCTTCTCAGAGACACAGGGTTGGGGAAGTGATGAGCTGGGAGAAGAGTGAGCTCTTTCAAACCTTTCTGGCTCTTACAGAATTGTGCTCACTTTTCAATTATAGGCTGTTTGCACTCCTGTTGAAAAGACTTGTTTATGTGTTCCTGTCCTGGCCTGTTAAATACATCCTCCTAGAAGCTACTCTGTGACTTGTTTGACTTTGTGTCCCTCGTACCTATTCTGCCACCTGATACATGGCACCTGCTCAGTGTACTGTTGGCTGCCTGGCCGGCTGACCAAATGTATATTTCACTCTGCTTTTGTCACCAGGAAGTCTTAGTTGCTGAAGTAGTCCAAAAATGTTGTTAAGCCTAGTACAGCTTTCATTAGGTTTGAAATGAGACCTCCAGAAGCTTTGCCTGTGTGTTCACATCCCAGCAAGGATGGTTGTCACACTCTCCGCCACTATATCTGGGTTGCAGCTGGCTTGCTCTATTGCTCAGAGTCCTTTGCTAATGAGGCCAGGGTTGTGGGTTTGATCCCTGGCCCCCGAATGCAGCAAGCCATCTGTCTTCACAAATGCATGTCATTGGATACCAGGCGAAGTGTGCACAGGGGGAGAAGCCGGAATCCATTCTGGGAAAAACAGCTCCCTGACATCCGGCCACAAGTATCCTTCTGGACTGTGAAGGATGTCTTTTTCTCCTTCCACTTTCCAGATCTGGATATCTGCTTTTGATTTCAAACTTTTTCAGAATAGATATGAAGGGTTACGTAAATGAAGGACAAGCAGTTCTTGAGCTCGGGAATCCAGAACTGTTGACCTAGAGGCACTGTAAGTATGGCAGGGTCCAAAATGATGACATTGTAGAAGAATCTGCTTCATTTGTCCTCTGGCAATCACAATAACTCCGCAGCAAGGAGATGGGGGACAAAGTTGCAGAATACGAACTGTGCTCACTTTCCTTTCTTTGGGATACCTAGTTTACTGTCCCTGGGTGCCTGGCTAGCTCTGTGGAGCAATTGGGACCAGGAGAGGTGGGTACAAAGTGGGCTTTGCTCTCAAGACGGTTGCATTGCAGGTGACAGACATGGACACCAGTGAAAATCAGAGTGCTGAATACATTCTAGGCTCAAGATGTGAGCAACCTTTCGGAACCCTTAGGAAGCTGGGAAGGTCTCCAGGAGCAGCCTTGGCCCTGTGTCCTTAAGGATGACAGAGTAGCCAGGATCCCGCAGACAGGGAAAGGAACATCTGGAGGCACAAGCACAGGAGACTTTCCTGAAATACCTGGAAGGTTTTTTGTTTTGTTTTTATCTTGAAACCTTCATTATCCTTGCAGCTCTTTAAAGCTATCAGATACACACCCAGGCGTGTCACTTGGCCCAGGAGGAGAACTCTGTTTGCCCCTACATTATAAGTAGACCACTGATGCTTTGTAGTTAAGAGAGCGCATAGCCCTGCTGCCTGCCAATCCATGCTCAGTGAGAAAGACCAGGACAAGAAGCAGGTGGAAAATGTGTCTCCTTGTGGAATTGGTTCATTTGGCCCAGAATGATTCTGACTCATTCCTTCAGCAAACACTGAGCCGGCCTGTTTAAAGGGCTGGGGATATGGCAGTGAGGAAGTCACAGATCTCTGTCTTAGAGACCCTTCCATTTTAATGGGGATGTGAAGCCTCCTCAGCTCTCTGAGGAGGGACAGCGTCCCATGTTCACCAGTGTATGTTCGGTAACCTCACAGGAAACCTTGCTCGGTAATTATTGAAACCAACAACTTAAGTGCTTCAGAAGTGCCATCACTAAGAAGGAACCTGGAAAAAGCCGAACAGTTTATTTGCTCTGAGAGATCTATGTGCTGACTCATTCTGTTATTGATTTTTAGTTATAAAATTCTCAGCCAGGAGAGAGATTGAATTTACGCAGGCCACCTGTTCTTTCTCAACCAAGGATTTGATATGTAGCAACTCTCTTTTATTCACATCGCAACTTTGTGTTTACACAATAAAGACAGATGATACTGAATTTAAGTGTATTGGTAGTCTGGATCATACTTGGAAGTCAGAAGGATATTTAGAAGGACACTTTGAAAAGAATTGTCTTATCCCATCTTCATCCCCTCACAAATGAAAGGAGAAATGACAGGAAAACTTGTTGAGGTTGGCATCGAACTAGTCTATCACAGGCTGAAAAGGTTTTCAGATCCCCCAGTTTCTCCCAGGCTTGTTTTGCCATTGTGATTTTGCCACTGGAACCTTGGCTTCCTTCCTGAGAACATTTCACCTGTGACTTGATAGTGCAGAGAGAGAGTCTGCAGAGAGATAGTCTCAAAGAGCTGAAACTATTTAGGGTCATAAGACAACAGGACAAAACAGGGCGCTGCTCTGAGCTTGCATATGAATGTGGAGAACAGCCTTGAAAAGTGCTGCTATGGGGCCCGAGGGGAAGTGGAGCCTGTCCCAAGGATGGAGAGTCAAGGAAGAGGGTCAGATCCAGGAGAGTCTACCTCTCCCTGCTGTCCCAATGGCCTTTGGGGCCGGCACTGATCTTCAGGAAGTTACTGTTTATACTGCCTTAGTGGCAGCCAGACAAGCCCTGGAAGGAAGAGACTCAGGAGGAGGATGAAACCATATAGAAAGGGGAGGAAAAAAGAAAAAAATGGAAGTAGGTCAAGGGCAGAGCACAAGGTGTCACCACAGAAAGCGGTAGACTGTGCTGCCTGGGGAGAAACAAGGGTTTGACTGAGAGCAAGGCGAGGGATGCTGGTCTGAGTGTCCCTAATGAGCTCGCACAGCAGTGATGTTGGTGAATGGACACAGGGTTCTGCTTGCCTGTCAGGCTGGGCAAGCAGCTGGCACGAGGGGACCTGCAGGTCCTGGCCCTGCTTGGTCATAGCCAAGCTGTTGGGAACCAGCCTACCTGGAGGGAAGGGCACCCCACTCAGGAACCATGCTGGAACAGAGTGCAGCAGATGAACCCCCAGCTCTGACAGCTTGCCAGAGTGCCCGCTGCTCAAATGTGGCTAGAACATTCCTTGTGAGACAGACTTACCATAATGAATGCTGATGTCATTGCACTGTCTCAGTCAAGGGTGTTGAAATGGAATAAATGACCTCACATCGGGGGTCTGTGGAAACTCTCAAAACTAGGGGAACTCCTCCATTCTCTCTTAACTAGCAGTTTGTTCTAGATATTTAGTGGATTTCAGCATTTTAAGAACAAACTAATAGTTTAGAGCTATGAAGGAAATCACTGGATTTTTACCTTGCTCAAAGTTGGTGAATATAATATGCAATATAATTCTTACAAGCTATTTTCTTCTTTTTTGTTGTCCTTGTTCCTATTATGGTTATCCATGTAGCTTCAAGAAAACTGTTTTTTTTCCTGCCCTCAATGGTAACAGTAGAAGTGATTGTTTCACATTATGTAATTTTTAAATGTCTCTAAGTGGAATATAGGATTTGCTTAGCACTGGGGCACGTATGGCCTTTTCTGATACTTAAAATGTGCAGTCTTTCACCTCATGCTCCGTCTCCTAAATTAGCTCGATCAGGGCCGCATTTATTTGAATAGGGCACAGCCGTGGACTTCCTCTGTTCTGTGCCTACTGTGGACTCTTTGTGTAGAAGCAGGATTCTTCCCAGCTTGAGGAAGAATTTGATTCTGAATCCTAAACTCTCTCCAGGAATAAGCTAGAAAGAGTTTGAGAAAAGCTTGCAATTGCTGCAAAGGCTTTCTGGGGAACATGTACCTGGTTGCTGGTTTTGCCTGATTGGGTGCAGCATCCTTATGTTCCAGAGACTTCTGCTGTTTCTCCACCAGAGGGCCTCCGTCCTGCATGGGAGAAACCATGTAGAACCTTGAAGGGGAGGTGAATTTTTCTACCCTTCATTTATTTATCTCTCTAGGCAGCTGAGGGCATTACCCTCAGGCACCAGACTTCTTCACCTGGGTCAACAAATTTTCTTTCCAATTTTGAGCAAGTACCTAGGAACATCTCATTAACTGTCATCACTGGAATATAGGATTTATGTTGTATTTCTCCCTCTTATGTAATGTGCATGTTAATAGCACAGAATACACATCTGAGCTCTTGGATTCATATTTGTTCTTTCCTCTAGAGTTACGTTTCTGAGTTAGAGCTTATATTTCTTATACCCAAGGAGCTAATAGAATATGGTGGAATGTTCCCAGATTGCTTTCTCACCAGATTTTGGACCCGAGCAGGCCCTTTTCCTTCTGTGTGAGCTTGACTGTGTTGGGTCACTTATAGGTAGAAGATTCTGTGCTTCTATAATGTATAAATAGCTTGTTCTATTGCTCCCATGCAGAGAGGGCATGGGAGACATTCTGAATGGCCAATTCCTATGTGTATCCTGTACTGAGTTACATATAATATTTAGCTTTGATACTACTTATTCAAGGCTTAATTTCTATCATGGTAAAGTAGCTTCTTTTCAGGGTCTTCAGTGGTACTGACCCAGACAGTGCTTGATTTCACACCATTCAAAGTGCCATGCCTCTTTGTACATAGTGAGAGCTTAATCAGTGATTCTGAAACAAAATTAGACTCTCACAGACATACTCATCCCTTTTTTAGTTATAGCTATTTCCTTCCCCTTATGTTACTTAAGAGAACAGAGCTGCAGCCCAAAGCAAATGTACTTTGTTGCTTGTGAACATGGATCCCATAAAAACAAATGAAGGAGAAAGCAGAGTAGATTGCACGTTCCAGGGACTATTACCAAATTTTTATTCACATCCCTTAGATTTCATTAGTGTTGCTTGGAGTCCTGAGCACAGGCTTCTCTTTTTATGCCACCATCACGCTTCTGATCTGGTACCATCTGATGTGTGTGGGTGAGAGGAATATGGGAGTACTTGAGTACCTATGCCAATAAACCATTATCTTAAAGTCCTGGGCTGATCTTGTGAATGAACACCCTGGGAAGTCATGTAGGTATAAGATACAGATTTATAGCCCTCTTAAGTGCTTGTAACTTACAGAATCTGCATTTTTATTTAATATCTTTGTGTGATTTAAATGTCATCCAAGAACAGAGCCAAATACCCACAGCATCTCCCACGGCCTGCCGAGGCTGGCTGACAGGTCCGCACTGGCTGACCTGTTCCGTGGCTTTTTACAAAGCTGTGTTCTAATGAGCAGCCTATAAATATCACTGAGTTATGTCAGGTGGCAGCAGCACGCAGTGTAAAGGGACCAGCTAGGAAGAGTTCCCAGCTGACCATGCTGGGACTAGTGTTCAGAGAGGACAGTGGGTTCTGGATACATTGACCAGGAGGCCCCTAAAGTATGAAATGTGACTGTGTGGGACAGGGTGACCAAGTATATTCTGATCACACTCAGGAAGCCCCACGTGCCAGTTGTCACCATCCTACCCTCAGAAGGGGCCTTTGGGGCTGAGTTTACTGCTCAGCAGGGGAGTACTTGCCTTACACATGCAAGGTCCAGGGTTTGATCCCTCACACTGCTACGAAAAGAGAAAGAAAGAAAGAGACACTTAACCTTTTGCTTCTTTTTGCCAGTGCAAAGTTGGGAAGAGACTTGGTTTGATAGATCTTCTGGGGGTGATTTATGATCTGAAGAGATTTCTGAGGAAGAGTAGTTTCTTGGTGGGCCACTCTTTTTATACCATTTATCTTTATCCTGCCCATACATTTGCAATAAGAAGGCTTTGCCCACCTTGTCTACAGTGCCTTTCTGATATTCTTGCACCCTTTGCCCAGAGTTGCCTCCTACTTTTTAAATGAAAATACAGATTTTAGTACCACTCTAAGTTTGAAGATATAGTAACCCTTGTAGGAGATCTTGCTTTATTTATTTTTTCTTTTTTTGGCCTCAACTGATTTTCAGGTTTTTATTTTCTTGAGGAAATTTAATTGGCGCTAGACAGCACAGAAGACCATCATCAATATTAGGTCAGATTTTTCATGCTCACCAAAGATGGATAGACATGTGCAGAATAATTGTTTGCTTAGGATCTAGCCAACAGCTTTCATGCAGACAAAATGCATTGAAATATGTGTATAAAATATTTAATATTAATACATGCCAGATGGAAACCCTGTCAATTTTTTTGTGTAACCAGGAACTTGACAAGAGGAGTTGGAAGATTCAGAGAGATTCTCAGAGCAGTGGAAACAAGAACAACACAAAACTTGCGAATGGTAAGTGTCACACTTAGTGACTTCTTGTGGCCACCAGGGCCCTTGTCTCACATATACATACATTTGCATATTTAAATATGTAATATACATGTATAAGTAGCAATTCACTCATTTAAAGTATACATTTCAATGGCTTTTAACCCGTGATTTTTCCCTGAGCACCACTTGGGCAGTGCGTTTATTTACGTACTGACTGTCCTGAGCGTTGCTTGGACAGGTGTCATTTCAAACAGTCCATTCTTGTATGGAGTGAATTAGTTGTCATTTTAATATTTCCTGTTCTGTTATCTTATAAAATTTTTAAAATACCCAGTTTTTGGTCATCCTGTGTTTAAATGATTGGACTGGTTAAGTGGCTAACATATTTGTAGTTGTTCAGCTATCACTAACGTTGGATTTCAGAACATTGGTCACTCCCAAAAGAAACACTAGTACATCAGTAGTTCCCATTTTCCCCACCCACCAGCCTCTGACCACCACTAATTTATTTTCTGTTTTTGTCTAATTTGGACATGTCATATAAATAGAATGACACAATATGTGGTCTTTTGTGACTGCCTTCCTTTGGTAGAATAATACATCCAGGGTTTCATGTTGCAGCTTTTATTAACCTTTCTTTTATTAATTGCCAATAATTTTCTGTTGTTTGGATATACCATATTTTTTTCACCCATTTATCAGTTGATGGACATTTGAGTTATTTCTTTTTTGGGCTATTATGAGTAATGCTGCTATAGGCATTTATGCACAAGTTTTTGAGTGGACATATGTGTTCCTTTTTCTTGGGTATATACTGGGGAGTGGAATTACTGTGTCATCTGTAACTCTATGTTTAGCATTTTTAGGAACTGCCAGACTGTTTCCCAAAGCAGATGCACCATTCTACATTCCTGCACATCTTAACCAACACTTGTTATTATCTCTTTAGTTGTAGCCATTGTGGGTGGGCAGTGCTATCTTACTGTGGTTTTGATTTCTGTTTTCTAATGGCCAGTGAAGCTGAGCATCTTTTTGTGTGCTCATTGGCAGTGCTCTCCCTTGAAATATAAGAGCTGAATTCTGCCAAGCAAGTAGAATGTCAGCATTTCTGGATGCCAGTGTGGAAGAAGTTAGCTGTATGCTTATGATTCATACCAAAACCCAGACAGAACAGTGCAGATAAGAAGACCCTGAAGGGGTCCTGGTTGCTTGACTACTCAGAAGAGAAATGAAGAAGAGTTTATCTGGTGGATCAAGAGCTTGGCTAGCCTGTTAACTTTTTTTTTTCTTTTTAACCTTTTCACTTTCTTCTCTGGGGGCATTTATGAATTGAATTCAACCTCTCTAGCTTGTCCCAAAGAGCCATAGGCATTAGGTGTTGGGTGGGGAGGCCTGGTGCTTACTAGAAGCTAAGAAAATGCCACATATCAAAATTGACATAGCGACCATATGTAAGATTGCAGCTTCTTTTATCCTTTGTCACCCATGCTGTTCTCCTTCCTTTATGATAAATCTTTTAAATGTTTGGGGGAGTATTCAGTTGAGGAAGGCTAAGAGATTTATGTCACTGGGAATGAGGCTATAGGTTTTAGGATGTAGATGGATGACTAGTGGGGCCAGATAGCTAACCCAGGCTTCCCTAGAATCATGCTGTTGAGATAAGATGAGTGCCTTTACACACACACACACACACACACACACACACATACACATACACACCCTCACCAAGAACCCTCGTGGTCTTCAGTATTTATATACTAATGCCATTTGCAAGTGCCACACATTCAGAGAAGGCATTTGGATTTTTAGGGTTCTTTTGAGCAGAAGAACCAGCAAGAATATGGATTAAAAAATTGTTTCCAGAATATCTTTTTTCTCATATTGACTTACTGCAGCATTCTATACAGCTTCTGAATTAATTAGTATGAGTAGCTTCTTCCAAGATTTCAAAGCACAGTGAAGGTAACTGATTAAATTGGCAAGTGTTTTCATAATTACTTTAAAAGCACATTGAAGGGTAGGGGAAAGGTAATAAGGGAAAAGAAAAAAATATGAGAAAATGAAAAAATGGAAATAAAGTGTTTGTAAATGGGGAAGGGGGAGGTGAAGGGAGGGCAGGGACAAAGGGAAAAAATGAGAAACAAGACCTGTCATGTAAAGGTACAGGATCCCAATAATGAATGTAACTGTACTGTATACCTAAAATGTACCAATAAACTCAATTTAAAAAAATAAAGCAAAAAAAAAAAAAGCACATTGAAAAATCCAGCCTTTCAAAATTACTCAAATGGAACATTTGTTCATATTACTGACACTCAAATATATATATCCCAATATAATATAATATATATATTATATCACAACACAATATACAATATTATATATCGTATACATTATATATTCTCATATTGTATATGTTTATAATATTTTATACTATATGCTATATAATATTATATATTGTTTCCCCATTAAAAGGTGCAGGTATCCCCCATACACTATGGGAATGAATCTGCTGTTTATTTCAGTGTTACTTTTCTAAATTAGAGACCATCTTCCACTGTTGTCTAAGGTTTATGAATATTATCGACTCAATGTATTTTAACTTCTTAAAAACATCCTGTGAGGTAGGATTCTGAATAGAGATACATGAGGAATGGACAGGGTCTCTTCCATTGTTCCCCTGAGAGGCAAGGAAGAGTCTCTTAAATTTTTGTTGGCTGGAGCTGACCCCAGGCCCTTCCGCTGGCAGCTGGCCAGCATTAATAGGAGGAGAGAGGTTTCCACTCTGTCACACTGAGGTGCAAGTGTGTCTCTTGGTCTCTGCTGATTGTCTTCAAGTGGCCTAAGTTAAACTGTTTCTAATTCCTTGACCACTTAGTCAGAGATGTGCATCAGACTTATCTGAGGAAATTTGGGGTTTTCTTTGCTTATTTTGTGTACTGGGCCCTGGCACATGCAGGCTAGAGCTGTGTCCCCAGATCTGTCTGAGGGACTTTGAACAAATGTGTATCCCCAACTCTGACCTCAGAAATTCCAGTAGAGAGGGCCCAGGAAGGGCCTGAGATTCTGTGTTCCTAAAGTTTTCCAAGTGATTCCTGGTCCAGGCTAATGGAGAAGTGTTTCCTGGGCCTTCTTCACTGAGGTCTCGGTTCACATGGACACCAGAAAGCTTCTCCAGCTAATGCCATTCATAAGACAGTTTCCATCAGCCTTAATTAATAACTTTGTGACTTTTTAGATTAGCTAATAATTACAAATTTGTAATATTCTTATGAGATGGAAAAATTGTAAACTTGAGCTGGTGTGAGACCATAGACAAGAAGGATTTAAAAGTACACATACTCAATTGTACTCCTAGGCTTATACCCCCAAAGAACTGAAAACAGGTGTTCAAACACAGACCGCACATGAATGTTTGTAAGAGCACTACTTCCAACAGTAAGGGTAGAAACAACCCAAATGCCTACAAGGTAAAGAATAGGTAAATAAAATGTGGTATGTCTATCCAGTGGAATGCCATTCAGCCATAAAAATGGAAAGCGCTGAAGCATACACAACATGAATGAATCTTGAAAACACAGTGCTTGCTCTCTGAAGGAAGCCAGCCATAAAAAGACCCATGTTACATCAATCCATTTCTGTGTAATGTTCAAAAGTGCCAAATACATACCAGACAGAAAGCTTATTAGTTGTTCCCAGGATCTGGGAGAAAGGAGAAGTGAGGAGTGTTTAAAGGGTATAATGTTTCCTTTTGGGGTGATGAAAATGTTCTGGAACTAGCTAGTGGTGACGGTTGCAAAATATTTCAATGTAGTAGATGTCATTGGAGCGTACACTCTAAAATATCTCATAGTAGACACACAGAAAAGAAGAAAACCCAATTTCTATACCTTTAGAACCTCAGCATAGCAGACATAGCCAGAAAATGAAGTTCTTTACTCTTTTTATTTTCTCTTAACATTTGTTCCTCAGCTATAGTGAGTGGAGGGTATTTCAATTGAAATTTCCAGCAGAAGTCATTAGCTTATATGACTGCAATGAGATCAAAATGAAACTATAATGGAAGGTTTAAGAAAACAGCTCAGAAACTGTTTAGGTCCTGAAAATTGTGTTCTTATAAGATCTTTACAGATGGCTCAGTTGGGGATGATCAGAGTGCTTTTAATTTCACATTTTTATAGAATTTTAAAGGCAGTGGGTCTTACTTGGGAATAATCAAGAAAATTTGCCTTTACCCAGTGGTTATCAGAAACCACCAAGCTAGTGATTTGGTTGTATTTAAGTTTCCTTGGGGAGTGTTAAGAAATTTCACATGGATGAAAGCCTAGCAGTGTTCTCTTCTGGAACATACTTATTTTAAAAGGCTCATTCTGAGGGAAGCTCAGCATTCTTTGTTATATGCAAACCTGACTTTTTCCATCTCTGGCTATGCCATCCTTGGCTGATGAGGTGGCAGGGTGCTAGACTGCCCTAGGATATGGTGCTTGTGTTTTCAAGGATATTTTCCTTCATCTCCTTTGTGCTGGACAATTATGAGCTAAATGAACTGATATACACCAATCAATAAAATGCTTCTTAGTACATGCCACACACAGCCCTCCCCATACATCGTTTTTAGTACTGTCCTAGGCAGTGGAGTTACAGAGGGTTTGGGAAAACGTATTCCTCTGCACTAACTTCAGAGGATGATATCCAGGTGTGCCGGGGTTTCCATGGTGAGGAGGAGATAACACCCACCAGAAGTCACAGCCCCCACTTTCCCTTCTCTCCCACATGGGGCAAGTGGGAGCCCAGGCCACGCTGGAACAGGGCACTCAAGTGCTGGGTCCCAAGGGTGGGCCAGGTACAGCTGGCTCTTGGCACTTGTGAGAAGGAGAACATTCTGAAATTCTGCACACACATCATGTGGTCAGTGAAGAGATGTTTTTAGGAGAGGCATCACCTAAGTCCAGTCTGGCTTTTTACCAGACTTGTGCTTTAGTAGGCATCTGTTGGGAGGTGATGAAAATATTTGAAGTTCACCTGTTATTTATAAGATCTCTTGGAAAAGGGCTTAGCTACAAATTCATTTGTTTCTGATATAAAACATGTTTAGTGTTCCAGGGTGTAACTGAGACACGACACTACAAGCATGTGAGCCTTTAGAAAAATGTTCAAAATACCTTAGTGTATCATATTTTCTTTTTTGTCATAAACTAGTATAATTTTCATCATCGAAGTAAAAACTTTACATTATGAATCTTGGAATAGTGCCTGGCCTGAAGTGATGGCTGATAAGTATGTAGTGAATGAGTAAGTAATGTAAAGTAGACTCATGGCTCTGCCTTTCCTCCTCTATGTTCCCAGACAATCGCCAGGCAGTTGGCAGAGATCTTGTTGCGGGGAATGTGTGAGCAGAGCTACTGGAACCCCCTGGAGGATCCTCCATGCCAGTCCCCTCTGGATGATCCTCTCCGGAAAGGAGCAAACACCAAAACCTACACCCTCACTCGCAGAGCCCGTGTCTACTCAGGAGAGAAGTACAGAAGTTGCTGTCCTCAGTCGGGAGCCGGGGGCGGGAAGGAAATGTGGGCATATTCAAGGACAGGTAGAAGTATATGGGCAGAAGGAAGTCGGATGAACAAGTCTTATTTACCAGTTTGACAGCAACCTCAGCAGATATGTGCACGACAGGGACATTTCAGTAGAAACCTCTTCTCTTCTCAGTGTTATGCTGGGCCTCAGGCTTCACTGTTGGTCTAGGGCAGTGGTGGTGGGCCTGTGGCACCCGTGCCACAGTGGGCGTGCGGAGCCCTCTCCATCGGCACTTGAGCCAAGTCTCCCCAGCCTCACCCCGGCAGCTGAACATCAGATATTCAGGTTTAATTGCAGTGTTGGCATTTTGCGATAAACAAGTGGGTTTGGGGTTGCAGTTGGGGTACTCGATTTTTATAAAGGTTCACCATCACTGGTCTAGGGATTCTCATTCCACTTATAGGAATGTAGCACTTTACAGTGATCAGCAGCACAGCTCCTTCTAGTCAGAGCAATCATTTATTCTTTTCTTCAGCAACTCCTTTGTTTTCATTTAAATCGTCTTGTAAGCTGGTCTAGACATAAGGACAATTAAATCATTTTCCACTGATTAGAAGGTGCGGTCTCTTCAGAAGTTCTTTATTTTTTTAAGTTTTAAATCCGAGACTTGAACAACTTTGGGGAAAACAGACCAGGAAGCCACTACATTCTCAGGCCTCAGCGTCTTCAGGTCAGGGCTAGAGAACTGGGTTGGGGTGGGAACACAACAGGAAGGGCCAGAAGAGAGGAATGATAGGTCACTTGTTCCTGATCAAAGCCTTGAATTCCTTCTTCATTTGGTGCAATAAGGACAAGGCTCAAGGACCTTTCAGAATCTGTACATGAAGGAAAGGGGGCCACACATGTGGAGAACCTCTTTAGTGTCACCGAAGTGGGCAGATGGCAGAGAGACTGCAGACAGCTGCTTCTGAAACCCTGAGAAAGTGCTGAGAGATGGGTTGGCTAGATACCCCATGTGTGACATCAGAAAATGACTGGGTGGCTCTTCTCCAGGCTGCTGCTGCTTACTCCTCTGAAGCCAACAGCTTGCATCTCTCCCTCTTATCACCTTTTTTTTTTCCCTTGGTATTGGGGATCGAACTCTGGACCTTGCACTTGTGAGGCAGGCACGGCACCACTGAGCCAAATACCTGGCCCCAAGACAACTATTTTATTTCCTGGTACTGGGGATCGAACTCAGGACCCTCCCACTGAGCCAAATCCCTGGCTCTTATCACCTTCTTGTTCAGTTTGCATTTCTTAGGTGGATTCAGATATGTGAGCATATTCCTGGTTTTTTCCTTAGGTTTATTTTAATTTAGTTTTAACCCTCCCCTTTCCATGGCCTTGTCAAACAATGAGTTTACTTATTCCACAGTCTGTGTCCTCTTGAGTCCTTATCTGGTGTTATAAAACACCTGTTCAAGCATTTCCCAAACTCTCACTGCACAAATGCTGATCCCTTAGGATGAACTATTTAGAGGCAGATTTGAGTTGGTAAAACTCCACTTTCTCTATGGCTAGGTTCTATTAGTATTCTTTTGAAGATATTTATACCTACATCTGTAAAAGATATTATTCTATAGTTTTCTTGTGATATCTTTGATTTTGGTACCAGCCCTTATAAAACAAGTTGGAGTAGTTCTTCCTCTTCTATTTTTTTAAAAGCATTTATGGAGAATTGCTATTAATTCTCCTTTAAATGTCTGATAGAATTTACCAGTGAAATTATCTGGCTTTGGGCTTTTCTTGGTGGGAATTTTTTTCAAAACTAACTCAGTCTCTCTCATAGGTCTATTCATATTCTTTTTCTTCTTGAATCAGTTTTAGTAGTTTGTGTCTTCCTAGAAATCGGTCTATTTCATCTGAGTTACCAATTTAATGACATACATTTGTTCATTGTATAATTTTTGATTTCTGTAAGATTGGTTGTTACATCCTCTCTTTCATTTCTCACTGTGGTAATTTGTATTTTCTCTCTCTTTTTTTATGGTAAGCCTAAGTAAAGATTTGTCAGTTTGTTGATTTATTTAACAAACCAACTTTTGGTTTTGCTCAGTTTTTCCATTGAGATTCTATTCTCTAATTTCCACGCTCATCTTTATGCCTTCATCAGTTTTCAGCTTTCTGGTTTTGTATGTTCACAACCCTGTTTCTTACTTGAACTATCAATAAAAAGAGAAAACCTGTTGGGGGTTCCTTGATTGGGGTGTGCTCCTTACCAAGGCAGGGTGGTCTGATTGGCCAGTGGTGGGGCGTGAGGACACCGGCAGTGATGCTGGCTGGGAGGCAGAAGAGGGGATCTGTGGGTAAGGCTTAACCCTGGTCTCGGCCGGTAGTCCCAGGTGGTCTCTTTTTTTTTTTGTACCAGGGATCAAACTCAGGTCCTTGCGCTTGCAAGGCAGATAGTGGAACCACTGAGCTAAATCCCTGACCCATCCAGGTGATCTCTTATGCGAAGTGTGAATACAAAGCACAGTTGAGACACAGGACTTCCCACTCCAGTTTGCTGGTCCTCACAGGCACACCTGCAAAGCAGGCTCTGCAGCAGGATCCCCCGCCACCTTCCCTGCAGCCATGGCAGAAGTGAAAGAGGTGCATGTTATCAACTTCTCTTGAATTTTGAAGGGAAATAAAATAGGCAGATGCTGAGTAGAAAGGGGAGGGATCACCTGTCATAGGCCTCCTTTTTGTCCTTTCTTCTGGGTCTTTCTTTGGAGAATTTTCTGCTTTGGTTAACTTTATTCTTAGGTGTTTTGTTGATATGTAACAAATAGGGAAGAAGAAACAAGTGAGAAGTAGAAAACTTGATGAGTTTTAGCCAAGTGAACACATCCATGTCATAAGCATCCTGATCAAGAAGTAGATACTGCCAGAGCCCTAGAGCCTCTCTGTACTTTCTCAGTTACTACCTTTGTTCTCGGGCAACTGTCCTCACTTGTAGCACAATAATTAGTCTGGCTCATTTTTGAAATTTGGATAAGTTGGGTGCTTTGGCACATATCTGTAGTACCAGCACTTAGAAGGCTGAGGCAGAAGGAGTTCTGGAGCCACTCAAGACCAGGCTAGGCAACATACCCTGTCTCAAAATAAATAAGTCATTGTTGCATTACCTTCAACACTGTGGGAAGAAGTTTATATAAATGGAATTGTATAATGTGCACTCATTTATGTTTAACTTTTGTCTAGCAATATATTTGAAAAATTCACCCATATTTTTGCATGTGGTAGTAATTTGTTTTCAGTGCTACATAATATTCCACTGATTGATTCTGCCTCCCTCTCATGATGGCCATTTGAGCTGTTTCCTTTTCTGACTGGAGCTAAGAGTAACAGTACTGCTCTGAGTGCCCTTGATATATATCTTTGTGTGTGTACTTGTGTATGTCAGTCAGCTATGTTTTTCCTTTCATTGATGCCTCCTCATAAAAACGTGTGGCAGCTTAGATAATTACATGCATATTAGAGTCAGTGATTAGCACAAGCAAAGAAGATTTAAAGCCAGTGTCGTGCCCAGAAGTGGATGATGAAAAGATCTGTGGGATGCCAGCAAGTCCCTGGCAGGCCTGCAGGGAGATGGTGACCCGTCATTGCTTGGTGTGGGTCTGCAGCTCTGGTCACCCACGCAGAGGTTTCTGGCAAGGCGGGAGGTAGTTCAAGTGGGCAGAGGAGGGTGGTGCAGCTAGGACGATGGCCTCTGTCAGAACCAAAGCCGCGTGACTGACAAGTGAGCCAGGCCCACCTCTGAGTCGCAGGAACACCAGGTCCCTGCCCCGGGTGGACCGGCTGTGTGGGACTCACCTGATGCCCCCTCAGACTGCAGTTCTGGGTACCTGAGTGGTCGTCCTTTGTCATGAGGGAATTAGTGACTAGTGTGGGCTGACCAAAGAGGGAAGGGTCATGGGAAGCCTGGACAACCCTCGTGTCAAGAGGCACTCTCAGTCTGTGATTTCTGCCCGGATGTGGCACGGACGGTAACCTCTGCCTTAGTATGCTTAGCACAGTGACTGGCGGGGGTGGCAGGGAGGTTGGGGCTTTTGCTCTTGGCCTTGACTCCTGGGCTCTGATCTGGCTGTTGCAGTTCAGTTGCCACACATCTGGGACTTTATATAGCACTGGCCCAGCCGGGCCCAGGAGCATTGTAAAGCTCTGTCCGTGGTCTTTGGAGTCATTATTTAAAATCCTCTTCCTTGTGGGCTGGCAGAGTTCAAGGCCTTCCCTGCACCTAAATGGAGTCACTTTGACTTCTGGGTGGTGCTGTTGATGTTTAGACATCTGCCTCCTCATTTGTCATGCAGTGGCTCCAGATGACAGAAGAGATGAAATGCAATTGGATATAGCTGGTTTAATTTCTTTGGTATAATTTTTTTCTCTGACAAGCAGCAACGTTTTTTACGTATTTGAAGAAAATTTCAAGAAACAACTATTTGTGGAAGCCCTGGAAAGATATGCTTCCTATTTGCGCATGAGGATCCTTGCCCTTGTTTCCTGTGTCTTCTATAGAATCACATCATGAGTTGGCCAATTCATCTAAAGCTAGAACGTGGGCACTTTGCCCAAAGGTCACCATGTGGCTTAGCAGAGTGGCCTGCACGCAGCCCTCTCACTCTCAGTCTGGCAGCAGCCCTGGCACTTCTACCCCCGCCCCTAGGCTGCTGGCTTTTGGAAGCCAGCCCTTACCTACCATTCCATTTCTTACTGTGCCCTTGATCTACACCTTGCCCGTCACAGCACTTCCTCTAGGACCAGAGCCCTGGTTTTCCCACTCTCCAGATCTGAGTCTGTGCACACCAGTGTCAACCCCTGAGGCCCTTGGGCTCCAAAAGGCGAATGTCACAAAATGAAGTCTTCAACAATTTTGACCATTCATCCTGGGCTTCTCACTTGTCTAAGCAAGGAAGAGGGAATGAATGGCCGGAAATGGAGCCTCAAGAGTTCATAAGTAACGAAAGGACAGTTGAGTGTATAATGTCTCTTAAGACCTTCCTTTCTCCCTTCTTCCCCCTCCTCACCAGCCCTGGAAACTCTGCAGGCTCCTGAGTAACCATCCTGCCTATTACAATAGGGAGGGCCCAGGAAGTGGAATTAGAATCAGTTAATGCGCTACTTGTTAGCAACTCTGGTAAAAATAACACAACCAACATTTAAGGCTGGATGGCTCAAATGGAATTTGGAGATTATCCACAAGCTGAATTGGCTAGTGTTAAGTCACAATTAGCACAGGCTGTCTCTGCAATTACCCTGAACAATGCAGAACTGGCTATCTGCAAAAAGTGGTTAAGGTTATTGTTTTATGTTTACAAAGCATGCAGGCACAGCAAGGATATCAGCAAGTAATTGCACACACATGTACACCCATGTTGGGGCACTCTTAGTTCAGAGCCTGTAGTTCTATTTCTGAATTCAAGAGGAATGAAATGTTATATCTTCTGAAAAATACAGATGACTGCAAGCTGACTCCCAAAGAAAGTAACCTCAAGCCCCAGAATCCTGCATGAGGGGTAGGCCAGCCTTGCTGTAAGATCACGGCCCTGGAGGGGCAATAGAAACATCCCTGCCTGAGATGTCAGAGTTGTCACAAGAGGACCAGGCACTGTACTTTCTCTTTCTCACTCTTAAGAGCCTTGTGATATAGTACAAAACTGACCAGCATTTCAAAAATAACATGTATTTATAATTATTTAAAAAACATGGGTGTTTCACCTTTTGGGGGGAAGAAATCTCCTAAATAATTTTAATGTTATCCATAGGAAGAAATAAATTCAGTCTTTATTTAGTGGTCTTCAAAATATCCAGGAGTTATTGAGTCAAGATGATTTTTATTTATTGCAAATCCTTTCTATGCTCTGAAGAAAAGTTGAGTTTGGCCCAACTGGTGATAACATTCATAGTTCTACTAAAAGATTCTAGAGCAGGAAGGAAAGAAAAGCCATGAGTGTTTAAAAGTGCTCACAGCACAAAAAAGTAGGATACAGAGAGTGCTGATTGGGGTTATATTTGGGTTTTTATTGTTTTCTAATCCTCAGCAACATTGAGCATAAAAGCTTTTTATTTTAATCCAAAATTTTAGAGTTCAGTCAAATTTCATAAAATAGATTAACAAGACAGCTCTTGCATGCTACCCCATAATAAAAAATGTGTGTTTAAGATAGCTCACCAAGGGCCGGGGATTTAACTCAGTGGTCCCCCCACCTGGTCGCCAACAAGGACCCAAGTTCAATCCCCAGTACAAGAAAAAGATAGCTCACCAAATTTCTCAGCATTAGAGAAATTATTAACCATCTAAAATTGCTTCTGAACTCATCTAAGTGACAATATAAGGTCTGCCAGTTAGCAGGTGACAGATAAGAAGGACACTTTTTAGTGAAATGTCTGCAGTTTATGCTTCCATAATGGATTTAAGCAAAGGCTGGCATTATTTACATGTCAGTTTGTAGCAATCTAAATTTCTGCCTCAGTAATAAGTACATGTGTTATTTAGGCTTTAACTTGATTTTTTACAGCATTGTTTCACCCTCTGCCTACCACTAAAATACATAGCTAAAATCAATTCCACAGATAAACAGAGGAAATAAGCAAATTAATTCAAGTATTGATATTATACATTATTTTTTCTCGGCTCTGTAAACCACTTTTAGCCTTCTGTTCTACTTGTAGTTGTGTATTTTGTGTTATTTTGAAACTGCCATATATCAAAGTTGGTTTTCTTTATGCAGCATTTTTTGCCCTCAAGAAAATACTGAAGAGGCCCTGTTGTTACTGCTGATTAGTGAATCAATGGTAAGTGGAATGTGTTTCTCATTGTTCTGTCCCTGTCCCTAGAGTTCCTTTTTAGCTGTGGTCAGTCCCTCACTGTGATTTTTTTCCTTGGAAAATGCTTTCTAGGGGAAATACCTGGAGTGGGACAGAAGCAGTAGAAGTTTTAAAAGAGTCATGTTTCTTAATTCTCAGACCAGCAAGCAGTGTCTCTTGGTCATCCAGGAGTTTGGGGGTTCTCTTTCTTATAAATTAGTAGGTACCTTCATTTGTTCATTCTACCGCCAAGTATTGGTAACACTAGCATTATTTATGTAAGTAGCCTGTGTAACTAAGAGGCTCACAAAGGAAAAGGGAAAAGAAGCCCCCAAAGGGTACCCTTCTCAAGCCTTCTCAGTTGCACTGTTGTGAAAAAGTATGTTGGAGTAAACCGCTCACTGGGTGTGGGAACCTCCAGTTTTTGTCACAGGTGCCTGAGGAAACTGCCTGGCCCTCCGTGCTGGTGGCCTTTCACTCTCCTGCCTGTTCCCAGGTCCAACAGAGATCTGGACTGCCTGATTTCACTCCTGCTCCTGGGCTGTGCTGTGTCTGCCAGACCATCAGATTCTTCTGAAATGCTTTCTGAATGTTTGGCCAGGATATTGAAGTTTGAGATCTAAAACTGCATCGCTCACCCTTTATTGGGTTTCCCATCTGTACACCACTAAGCACTAGAGCCTTGGCCTGAAATCTTGGGAATAATATCCCAGTAACATAGGCACTTGATGTGTGCTGAGCAGGCTATCAGGCTCTTGGACCTCAAACGGACCCAGAGGGCTCACATTCATTCACTTCCTTTTACAGACAAGGAACCTGAGGCCCAGAGCAGGCAAAACACATGCATGGTGCAGAGAGGTCTGCTGCTCCTTCTGTAGATTGTGCTCCCTCCCAACCCTGCCATAATGTTCATCCTGCCAGGCAGGCAGCAGACAAAAGGGAATCGTAAGGAGAGCAAGAGGTGTTTCCTTTCTCCCCACTCACCCCACCCAACCATGTAGTTCAACTAGAGGTGCAGAATGCACTCAGGTGAAAAGTCCTGGAAGTAGAAGAAGTTCACACATGGGAGAATATGGGATCAGCAGAGGCCAGGGTTGGTCAGGGAGGGTAGCTTTCTTGCCTTGGTTTAACAATTTTGAGCTTTTTGCTTTGGGAAGTGGCATGGCAATGTTTATAAGAGCCAGACTCCTTGAGTTACCACAGCTTTGTACTTGTACAAGTACAAGGCTTTTGACGTCAGTAGGCCCTCCCTTCCCAGGAAGCAGGTTGCCCCCTTGGCTCCTCTTTCCTCAACTGTCAGCTACAACTTAAGGCAGTGTCGTTTATATTCTTCGTTCTGCCTTGGCACACTCAGGGAAGATGCAGAGGTGGCCGCTGGGCTGGCACTTGGTGGCGTTCACTTTGTTTTTCAAGTGAACAAGTCTCAGCTGCTTTGTCAGCTCCTGGGGCCTTCAAGCTAACAGCCCCTCACCCCAGGCTGGACTTTTCACAGCTCGGTGGTTGCTGTCCTTTGGGCAAACTTGGTTCTGAACACAGTAACCAGACGTCCTAGATGACTAGAATGATTCAGCTCCATCCTCCGGTCGTGTGTTCCAGTCTGTAATTTTGAAAACAAGGCCACATCTCCAGAACACTTGTTCTGAGTGTGGTGTAGATGCTTTGGAGTGATGTCCTGCTCCTTCATGGAAAGGATAGAAACTAGTAATACTCAAGGTCCCTTTGAAACTGTCAGATTTGGCTCCGTGGTGTTTACTTTCTGGAAAAATCTTTTTAGGGGATGGTGACATCATCAGTAAATATGAAGAACGAGGTCACTAACCAAAATGATAGTGTTTTCCCTGTAAATCATTCCACAATTAAATTGTTCTTAGGAATCTTTATTTCCATGTTCTTTGACTATTTGATTTTTCAGTTTTTAAGCAGAAAATGAAGGTGCTCGATTTCAGAATCAAACTGAGAGTCACTGTGCTTTTTGAATATCTGAGAAAATTATATTCTTCATTGGATCTGACTTTAGGAGCATAAATTTATCTATAGTCTCTCCACCTACAAAGAAATCATTTGGAATTGTACTGCTTTCTCACTACATAGCAAATTAGTTTCCCCTAGAAAAAGAGATCATCAGAACTGTTTGCACAACTACCACTGAAATAGTATTTTGGGATATGTATTAATTGTGGATCTACTTGAAGTTATAGAACCTTTTTAATCAAAATCTAATACTTTCTCTGAGAATGAAAAAGAAGTACGATGTATTTCATATAACTTGAAAATCTCTCCTAAACAGTACCTGTTACATTTTATTTTGTTCTCTTCCAGGTATTGGTCTCAGTAGGGAACATTTATATCAAATAAATAAAGGGAGACCATTTACAGCAGGCGTCTTAGAGCGCCTTTTGTTGGGCTCCAAGCACTGCGTGCAGAAAAACTTAGAATGAAATCTTCAAAAGCAGGCTTGTTTCCATAAGAGATGACTCACCTTGTGGGAAGTGGCCTGTCTTAGACATTCTCATTTGTTTCTGACATTTAAGAGCCAGGAGTTATAAAGTGAGTAATTTCTGTTGGGTGGCTAGAAGTAAATGCCTTGTCTCACAGACAAAAAAAAAGCATTTTTGCCTCATTAGCAGGAGGAAGGTATGCCTGTGGACTTTGTGAATGTCAGACAGGAAGGTACACATCAGCCTGGGGACAAGTGACTCTAGAAACAAGCACCACGTTCACAGGAAAGGCTGGGACCCCTTTCTCTGCCTCTAGGGACAGATGGGGGGGGGCTTCTGTTAATTAGCTGGAGGGAAAAGGGCAGGTGAAATTCAACTCTGTTGATTCAGAACGCCCTATTACAGAAAAAAGAAAAAAGGAAAATAAGCTAGCTGTTGAGTCTTTATTATATGTGGTATGGATGGAGAAATCTGTGGAGAAATTAAACTTCGGAAGTAATGAAAACAAGCTGCTATGAAGAGTGTTTGATTCTGGAGAGATGAGATGAGTAAGCTTGGCTGCGCCTGATGTATTTCTGTGCTAAGCAGTTGAGATGTGAAATTGGCAAGGTGTTCTCTTCAGTCCTCTGTGGCAAAATCATTTAAAGTAAAGATCAGCTTCCTTCTTGTACATCTGCTTCATGCTTCCCTTTACAAGGTTGAATTAGTCTTTGAGATGTGTTCCATGAAGCCACCATATAGGGATCTGAATGTTGCCCAGAGATAGAGGAAAAGTATGATGTATCTTCGTGGGACGGCGAGAGCTCGATGACACCATTTGGTGATGGGAGTGCAGGGCTGAGAATGTTCTCTCATCCTGAGTGTAGAGCAGAGCAGGATCACAGTAGACAGCGGGTTCCCACTTGATGGCTGCTGCTGCTGTGTCTGCCACCCAGACTTTTGTGAGCCTGAGACCAAGGGACAGTCCCTGCTTTGCCTCAGCCCCTGAAGCTTCCCCAAAGACTGACTGTTAGGTTCTCTCCACCATGTGCTGTGATGCACCAGAGATTCTGAATACATAACCTGAGGTGACAGGCCCCTTACTCGCTTCTGTCCTCCAGAAGGCAAACTGAGGAGCAGGGGGACTAGGTGGCTTCTCCACCACACCATGCTGGCAATGTGCGCAGGCTGGCTCACCATCTGTTTCTCTCTCCCATGTTGTTTTCAGGCCAACCGGGACGCTGTGCTGAGCAGGATACCTGAGCACAAAACTGACCGCCTCATCAGTCTGCAGAGTGCGTCTGTGGTCTACGATTTGCTGACCATTGCTCTTGGAAGGAGAGGCCAGTATGAGATGCTGTCGGAGGTATAACTGCTGACCCTGGTTGGCTTCCAGCAAGGGGTGGTGACTGGGTGCCTCCAAGAGACATGAGGCCTGGACCTGGGCCCCTCTATCACTGCCAACCTTGTGAATTGGTTGCCATTTAACTTTGGTTTCCTTTCTATAGAAGGAAATAGGCTAAATGATAATGTGGTGGAGTTGATTAATGGTCTCTTACTACACGTGGTCCGTCATTCCCAAGGCTGAGAGTGTGTGGGAGGGAAGGGCAGCATTTCTCAGGCAGTTTCTCTTCCAGTGTACTTTCTATCACAACCAAAATCGTCCATCTGTGATACTAATTTCTTCATGAAAGTCTGATTTAAAACATCAGTGTATAACTCCTGGTGACTTGATAGTAGCAGGCACCTGGGCCATGCCTAGCTGGTAAGGACATTTCAAGTAAGGGTAGATGCTATCTTTATTTAGGGTGTTTTACTTGGTCATGAGGAACCCCATAGATTACAGATCTTGTGCAAGGTGCTATCATCTTCTCACCCTCTCAGCTTCTAGGAAATACTCAGGACGGTAGCTTTACTGTTTCATTTTCAGCTTCAGTGGGAACTGTTTCATCTGGGCTGTGGTTATGTATTATTAAGTTCTTGCCTAGAGTACCAGATTCTACCTTGGAAGGGCTGAATAAGTAAGGAAACCATTTTATCTTCTCTTTAGCAAAATGAGAGGAAGAAAGAAAGAAGAAAGAAAGGGAGAAGGAGCCCATTTTGTTAAAATGAACTTTTCCATGTTATTTATCTCTCTCTCTCTCTCTCTCTCTTTCTAAATTTAGGCCCATTGCAACAGCCTCTGGGCACAAGGACAGGGAATGAAATACAGTAACAGATTGGCTGAAATCAGATAAGTGCTCAACTCACCCCCTAGCCTGCCAGTGCATCGCCGCATTAGGCAGGAACCTTGGGAACAGATGAGCCTGTGTAGCTTGAATCTTTTTTTAGTCTTTAGTTTGGTGACTACATGGGGCAATGGTTACTCAGCCTTCTAAAAAAAAAAAAAAAAACAGAAAAAGCCCCCAAAACCACACAGATCCTCACGATACGGATAGGTAATGAAGTATGTCCAGATGCCCCAGCACACATGGCCTGCCCCGCCAGGACTCGGTTTAGGTGTGTGTTGGCCCAGATTGGTCCAAGCCCTCTCTGGGTGTCTTGGTTTCCAGGGCTGCCTCCTCCTGACCAGCACGGTCTGCTCTGCAACCTGTCTATGAGGTCAGTGCCACCAGCTCACAGTTGAGTTCTTTTAAGGTGAACTTCTTCCTTTCAGACAAACTACTCGACCCCTCCCTAGGCCATAGTGGGTGTGGTTCATCCCCTCATATAGCAGTGTAGCCTTTCCATCACATCCAAAACAGGCTGAAGAGCCCAGGGTGGCCAGCTTGGTGGACAGCCTGCACGACCCCCGCCCATGAGCTTGTCATTCTGTGAAGGCTGGAGCGGGGGCTGTCACCTGAGCAGCATTCTCCTGTAAGCCAGCAGCTCCATGGCACAGAATCCCAGGACCTTGTTTTCACTATGATGACTTTTACCTTGATGTCACATGCAGCTCCCACCTTGTGCTGGTGACCCGATGCCCAGGTCACTGGATAGTCTGGTTGCAGGAGCCTCTGCAGTTCAGAATGCCACCCACTAGTCACATTTAAAATTACAGAGATAGTGCCAAAGGATGCCTCAAATATTTTGGAGTGATAGGGTAGAGGGAAAGGAATGTACCCGTGTGTAGTCCTTGAAGCCTTTTGGATTTTGTGCCATATCTGTGTTTAATGTATTAAAAATATAAATAAAACGGAGGATGTGCATTTCTTCAACACAAATATATGCTGTCACCTGCTCTGAGCCAGGGCGTCTGATTAAGGCCAGGAGCAAGGCCTGGCCCTGCCCTGCCCACAGGCTGCTGCCAATCTAGAGGGCAGCACCAGCTGCAAGCAGTTACCACCTGTGTGGCCAACCCAGGGAAGGCTCTGCATCCATTGATGAGTGCTTTGAATTTGGCTTCAGCCTTTTCTGCCCTTTCTATTTTAGGAGTCAGAACACCCCACCCACCCGCAAATGTGTGCCAACCACGCCATCTCAGATCTCCCAGGCTGGTAGATGTTGTACAAAAAAGAAGGCTCACAGCACCTCCAAGGCTCCCACTGCACCCTCGATGTCTTCGTTACCCACCCTGTGTGAGCGAGGAGCCTCTCCCTCTGGCCAAGACCACATTTTAGACTGGCTGCTCTCCTCTTCTCCTCATTTCTCAGGGTTTTCTTGAATCCTCTTGCCTTTGCATTTTCTCAGGACTTTTAAGTTAAAGGGTAATTGGTTTTTTTTTAATTGAAGCAAAATTCATATTAACAAATTTAACCATTTAAAAGTATGTGATTCAGTGACATTTACTACGTTCACACTGCTGTGCATCTATGTTAGTCAGCTTTGTCACCGTAATGAAATAGCTCACGTGGCTGCTTACAAAGCAGAGGGAGTTTACTTCGCTCACAGTCCCAACAGCATAGCGTGGGCTCTATGGAGAGGGCCACCCACTGGCTGCTTCTCCTCACGGACAGAACACTGTCGCAGCACGTGGGGACAAGCAAGTGACTACATCCCAACCCAGGAGCAGGGAGGATGGGCAGGGCTAGGTGTGCTTATTCGCTAGCAGCCCTCACACCCCAAGGACCTAAGGACCCCCCTCCCAGGGCACCACTATCTCTCAGCAGCCCCACCCAGACCAAGCTGCTACTCACAGCAGACCCTGAGGGTATCCAAGCCACACCCAAATCATAGCAGCAACTGTAGCTTCTAATTTCCAAACATCTTCATTGCCCTAAAAGAAAACTTTATACCCATTAAGGGGTCACTCCACAATCTGCCCTCAGTCCCTGTCATCTGTTTTCTGTCTGTGTTCTTATTTGGGGTATTTCATATAAATGGAATTACCCAATCTGTGACCTTTCATATCTGGCTTCTTTCAGTTGGCATAATATTTTCAAGGTTATCCACAGTGTAGCATCTTCCATTGTTAGCATTTCAACCCTTCTATGGCTGTATAGTGTTCCATTGTGTGGATATACCACAGTTTAACCACTCATCAGTTGATAGACATGTGGGTTTAGAATTCAGTTATCTCACAGCAGCATTATCCCCATCAGCCAAAAGGAAGATGATCCACGCATCCCACAGATGTTAGTGAGCATCATTTATTTCTTCCTTGTTGTGGTAGATTCATTTTCTCTATCTTCATGCTCTGTCACCAGAGTGATAGCTATAAAACACAGGACAGCCTGCTGCCCTTCTGTTCTCTCTTTTATTTTGCTTTATTTCATTATTTCTCTTTCTACCATATCCTGCAGTCCTGAAGGTTCCTTAAAAGATCAGTGTAGACAAATATTTAAAAGTCAATAAATCATTTAGAATTCAGCTGTCCTGAGGTAGTTGACTACCTGTTGACATTTTAGAAGCCATCTTTTCACTCATCTTTATGAATAAATGCATGAACATTGTGTAAGTTTTAAGGAATGGGACAGTATCATTCATGTTTGTTTTTGTGGTGCTGGAGCTTGAACCCAAGGTCTCACACATGCTGTACACTTTATCACTGAGCTACATTTCTAGCCCTTTTTATTATTCATTTTTTTAAATGCTGAGGCAAGGTCTTGCTAAATTGCCCAGACTAACCTCAAACTTGTGATCCTCCCACACCAGCCTGCCAAGTAGCTAGGATTATAGGTGTAAGCCACTATGCCACGCTCGTGCACATATCATTGTAGATATGCCCCATCTCTCTTCTCCCTTCCCTTGGCACACTGCCCATCCTGCCCCCAAGTACCTCAAAAAGTGGCCCGCCAACTAAATGTTACCTGTTTCTGGGTTGCTCGCCTCTTTTAAGATTTCAGGTTCTTCATTTCTTGAACAAAGAATTGAACAAAACAAGCAAAAGTTGTGGCCAAGTTTCTTCAAGAAAGCGAAAGTGAAGAGCGAGGGAGAAACTGTCTCTGCAGAGAGAGCCTGGGCTAAGTAAAAGGAGAAAAATCAATAAAAGGACACCCTGGAGAAAGGACAGGCTACTGTAAAGAAAGTCACAATAGCAAGCTGTTCTTGGTGTCTGTCCTTTATACTGTCCAAATCTTGAGAAAACCCAAGAAAACTTCTACATATGGGTCCTGAGAAGTGGTGCTGGGATTCCACGTCTCAGGCTGATGTCAGATCTAGGCCATCCTGTTGAAAACCTGCTCATGTCTCGAGACAGCCACGTGCTTAACTTTAGGGGTTGTTCTGCACGTGTTCCGTGATCTTTCTAATTAACAGGTCCTGCCTCCTTCCCCAGCTTCTCTCTGCCCTAATCTTTATCTCATGAGGGCTTTCGTTTGAGTTCTGGATGTTCCACTTAACAGTTGTGTAATACTATGCAATTCATTAGCCTCGAATGTCTCAGGATTTTTCTGTAAAATAATAATACTTGTGCATACCTCAACAGGTATGAGAGCTACATTCATTAATCCATGTAAAGTACTCAGAGCCCAGTGCATGAGCTCGTCAAATGACATCTGTATGCTGTTGCTGCTGCAGTTACCACCGCTGCATACCTAGGAGTTACCAGGCACAGGGGAAACAACAAAGTACAGTGGACCCTTGACTTATGACCACCATCGGTTCCTGAGGAGTAGTTGTAACTCAAGTTAGTTGTAAATCAATACAGCTGAGATCTGGATGTTTACCTGGGTACACACTATAGATAACGAGAGGCAGAGGAATTTCCCAGTAACCTAATTAACCCAAGTTGCCCATGTGTCAGGCCATTTGTAACTTGAGGATCCACTGTATATAAAACAAGCTGTTTTGCCCTCAAGAAGTTTCCTATCTAGTTCCTGAGACCAAACAAAAAGCACATGGAAAGATAACTCCTCAGCTAGAAAAGACTTAATAGTATAGAATGTGTTAAATCCCAGGTGAACAGAATAGGCCAATTGCAGCAGAGTTTCAGACAGAGTGTTCTGGTCAGGGATTGTGAGCTTCTGATACAGAAATTAAATACAGTAATCCCTCATCTCTGCAGTTTTGCTCTGGTTTCAGCCTCCTGTGGTCAACCTTGGTCTAAAAATATTAAATGGAAAATTGTAGAAATAAAGTTAAGTTTTAAATTGCATGCTGTTCTGAGTGGCACGATGAAATCTTGCTTTGTCTTACCCACAAAGGAGGGAGACAAAAAGGGACCAGGGTGAATCATCCCCATGTGCAGTGTATCCGTGCTCTATGCACTGTGACTGCCATTCACTTAGTGGCTGTCTTGGCTACAGTTTGACTAGCATGGTATCATGGTGCTTGCGTTCAGGTAACCCTTATTTTACCTAATAATGGCCCAGAAGTGCAAAATAAGTTTTGCAAAGGATGGGACGGCAGAAAGCAGAAGGCAGAAAAGTGCTTCCTGGCAGTGTTGCAAGGCTTGTAGGAAGAAACTCTGTAGGTATGGGGTTTGGTACTATCCACTGCTTCAAGCATCCACTGGTGGCCTTGGAACATGTCCCCTGTGGATGAGGTGGAGATGACTAACTAGTCTAGGAGGATAGAATAGCCTTCCTTACCACATTGTGGAGGCAGGAAGAGATCAGCCTGAGGGGCTTGGCTGATAGAGATGTTGGAAAGAAGGCCTGGACTGGGCTGTCAACATAACTACCTGTCCACAGACCTTGCTTGTGCCCCTCAAGGTGGGGGGATCCAGCCCCATCACACGCTGTGGCTGATCTGCGAGCAGGTCCCCTGTCTTGGAAGTGGTACAGACATCTTCCTTCTTGCTGGTGGAGGCTTTTGTAAACAGGAGGTCACAACATCAGGCTGTCATGAGAGAAGAACTTGTGTCTCTGAACTTTCCTCCCTTCTCTGTCCCCACCAACTCTGACATGTCCACATCAGGACAGGGCACACTTTGCTTCTTCTCCTTGGTTGACCTGGCCTTCTAAGCACCAAGAGAGTAGTGGGTGGGTGCTCTGCTGTGATCGCCTGCGTGTTCCCTTTCCTTCTGACCCCCTAGGGCAGTGGAGTGCATGGTGTGGTCCTGGCAGAGCCAGCTGTTAGAGCCCAACTCAGAGACACTGTTCTGTCCCTGTCCCTTTCTTCTGCAGAGACAGGAGGCTGCTCTTCTAGCTCAAGGCTGTCATGTGCCCATCTCAAGCCTTTCTTTCCTGGGCACTCTTCAGCCAGTTTCTGGGTCTGGAACATTGAGCAGCGGAAGTGCAAACTCAAGGTTTACCACAGCCTCTCTCCGACAGGTTTAAATATAAGCACAATGTTTACCATCTCTCCAGTGCTATGCATTTTCATGGTTTTGTAAAGACTAATTGTGAGCCCTACTGAAAGGTTTGTGTAGGAAGGAACTCTTCTTTTTCCCCTTCAATTTAAACAGCAGCACTAGTTGGCATGACAACCCGTGCTATTAAAAGGAAAGCAATAGGCACGGCTTTCTCTGTTTTTGAGAATGAACCCAAGCTGCTAAGGAGGTTTGTTTCTCAAATTTAACTATTAATGGCTCCATTTTGACAGCATATTATGGGGTCTTTTTTGAAGGCTGTGTATCCCCCACACACACACATAGACATGGCAGTTTTAAAGACAGAAATGGTATTTTTGTCTTTCCTGTTGAACTAATGTTCATTTGTTTATGATAAATCGCAACAACACTATATTCTGTGGGTAAAACTGTCTGGGTAGTGATTGTACCAAAAGGACATTTGCACCCCCCCCAACCTAAATGCTGATTTGTAAGGCGAACATTGTGAAAAGCACCGCATGTCTCACTAAGCCTGCCTAACGGGCTATCATCTGCTAATTACTTTGGAGCTGGGCATCTCATGCAGCCATTGCTGCAGCAGACTCTGCCTTGACCTAGCACCAAGGTCCCTGGAGGGCATCAGTGGCTGTGAGTGACCCTGGTGGAGATGGAGTCACACATGTTGGACTCAGGATGGATGTTCAGTAAAACCTTGCTGAAACACCAGTGCTTCACAGCCGATGCTCCCCTTTGCAGGATTTAGAGGTAGGCTGGCTCTTGATGTGCTGTGAATGTGCCTTCCCCATGCAAGGCCAGAGGCTGAAGTTCATTCCATGGAAATTAGGCAGCAGAGGACCAGAGGACCAGATGGGCAGCAGAGCCTCAGATAGATCTCAGTTCTGGGCTGGCTTTGATCAGCCTGGTAGAGACCAACAGTGTCATTTTTGTATGACAGCCTGTCCTGAAGAATCTCAGCCCCAGCACAGCGACTGATGCCTGCATTCCCACATTATAAAAGCAGTTTTTGAATGAGATGTTGCTTTCTTCCTGTGGCCCTCTGTGAAAGTACCTGTACTCTTGGAAAGAACCAGGGTTTAAACCTTTAGAGTGGTTCAGTTCAGAGAAACCAACATCTAGGTATATAATATAACTCATATTTTGTTTTTCGCTTCTTAAATTTTTTTTAAAATATGCCATTTTTATCTTTTTAAAAGATATAATTCAATGCATTTCATTTTTCTCCTTGATGTACAACTATCATCACTGTTTTCAAGCTTTTCCATAATCTCAAAGAGAAACTCTGTACCCAGTAAGCAATGGCTCCTCATTCTCTCCTCCCCTTCATACCCTGGAAAACTGTAACCTACTGTCTGTCTTTATGTATTTGCCAATTCCAGGTACCTGGTCTAAAAGGGAATCATACAAACTCTTTTATGTCTGGCTTATTTCTTTGAAGGTTCAGCCACGCTATGATAGTACATCTAAGTAGCACGCATCAGAACTTTATTCCTTTTTTTGGGATTGTGTACATATGCCACATTTTGTTTGCCCATTAATTTATTACACCTAGCAATAGAATTGCTAGGTCATATGGTAATTCTGGGTTAACTTTTTGGGAAACTGCCAAGCTGTTTCCTCAGTGACTATACCATTTACGTTCCACTCCTGTGCACAAGGGTTCCAGTTTTCCGCATCCTCACCAACGCTTGTTATTTTGATTATAGCCATCCTAGTAGGTATTAAGTGCTATCTCATTGTGAATTAGATTTGCGTTTCCCTAGTGACTAACAATATTGAATGGTTTTTCATGTGCTTCTTGGCAGTTTGTATATCTTTGAAGAAATGACTGTTTAAATCTTGATCCATTATAAAATCGTTTTTATTACAATTGTACTTTATTAAACATGATAAACTTTTTATCAGATACATGATTTGCCAGTATTTTCTCCCATTCTGTATGGTTTCAGTTTACTTTTTGATGCATAAAAGATTTTAATTTTGATTAAACCCAGTACGCCTTCATGGCTCATGTTCTTGGTGTCGTATCTGAGACTCCATTGCCATATCCCAGGTCATAAAGACTTACCTTGACATTTTCCTCTAAGAGCTTTTACTCCTATATTTAGGCTTTTGATCCATTTTGAGTTAATTTTATATGTGGTGTGAAGTAAAGCTCCACTTTATTGTTTTTGCTCGTGGAAATCCAGTTATTTCAACACTTTGTTCAAGAGAGACAAGCATGGTGTATGTTAGTTACCCTTACACAATGTTAATTAAAAACATTATTATACAGCTGCCAAGAATTACATTTAATAACTGACTCATTAAGTATATATGATGTAGGAAAGACAATCTTTCTAACCAATGGAAGGTTCCATGTTTTTTGTTTTGTTTTGTTTCTGGTTCTGGGGATCAAACTTAAGACCTTGCGCTTACAAGGCAGGCACAGCGCCACTGGCCCTGGAAAGTTCTATGTGGTGAGAACTGTTAGCATCTAGTCCACAAGGTGAATAAAGAAGACAATTCATGGTGTTTTCGTTCTCTTTTAATAGTGATGGATTTCATACTTGGGCTGTAGGCCAAGTGCATGCAGTATCTGATGATTTATTTCTACCCCTTACCCCTTGGGTTTTGGATGCTGACTCTCACTCTTGGATTCCAAAAATAGACTGTGGCTTTTCCTTGCTCATGGCATTGTGCAGCTGTCACTGCCACGCACCCAGTTGGTGTAATTGGGCTGTGCATACAAGGAAGGTAATTGCTAAATCCCTTCTTATGCCAGAAGGGTGTCTGGTTCCCACAGCCTCTCAGACATGGCTGTGTATGAAAAGCTGAAACAAGAGGCAGGAAGGACATAAACCCTTGCTCCAGAAGGGAACGTGTTTACAAGTGAGATTTTGCCTCCCACTCAGATGAGTAGGATGCCTTTAGGGTCTAGTGGTTATTCTGCCACGGGTCCGTGGCATCAGGTGAGTGTGACCTGAGCTTCGGAGAGGTGGCAGGGCTGCTTTCCCTCTGCAGCACCCGTCTTTCCCAGTAAACATGACACTGCTGCCAAGTCAGTCGTCTTCTCTTGTGAGAGTAGTGGTCTGCAGATGTTGCCAGCTGCTTGCTGTGGGTGACTCAGGGGTCTGTAGCTCTGGATGGGACGCTTCCTAGGCCACACTGCCTTCTCTTCAGCAGACACCAGAGGTGAACAAAAAGCCCAACTTCCACTCTCATCCCTCCTTGTCTACTAAAGGCTCCTGTTCTCCCTCCCTTTACCACCCACTGGCACCCCCACATCCATTCCCAGTGGTCCTCATTCCTTGCCTTCTCCCCTTCACGTCAGACCCCACCAGATCTGCTGCTGTTTTGCTTTACCATAGCAGTGCTGGCCACCTATCATGTGTGCAGCATTCACTCTGTTTCCTCACTCCCAGGAGCATTTCCCATGTACTGCTTCATTCAACCCCATAACAAACCTGTGGCTGGGGTGGTGGGAGCCAGGGTCAAGCCTGGGCAAACTGACCCGAGACGGGGCTTCACCCTGGGTCTGCTGCCCTCCTCCTGTGCTGTGCCAGGCCATGTGCTTCAGCAGCCCCTCAGCACACCCCACCCCAGCCCCATGTACAGGATACCTGCCATCTTCTGAAAAGTCTATTTCCGTCAGTATTTCTTTCTCATAGAACCATGATTAAAATATGAATGCTTTTCATTTTATTTTATTATCATATATTTTGTTCCCAGCCTCCCTGTAACATTAAAACTGGACATTCTTACTCTTTCACATACAGATATGACTGGAAATTCTTAACAGGACAAGTTAAACAATTGAGGTGAGCAAACACCCCATCTAAGGAAGGAGCTTATGGCCAGCAAACATCCCCAGTGATGACCTGTGTTCCTTTTGACGTAGACGTGTTCTGTGGGCAGGGGTCTCCTCTCATATTACAGTGTGCTCAAGGGTTTGTGCTTTCTTGATGTTCGTGGAAACAGCAAGGATCTTAGATATCCAGGCAGTGTGTGGCATCAGGGTTTGGGGAGTGTCTGGTGCTCTGTGGACACTTTTGAGAGCAGTGTGCCTGGCTGTGAGTCATTAAATGCCAGAAGCCCACAGGAGGGCAGAGCCATCAGCTGTGACATGGGAGCTCACACACCCGTGAAGTGGGACACAGACCAGTTTGCGATCGTTGGCTTGCATTTTCTAACTCCCTTTATGGGTGTTTTGGGGCATGGGGTGTTAAAGTCATGAGAAAGAGGACCAGGCTGGGAGGGGACCATGAAGGAAGCAGCAGTGTGGAGGAGCTGTGTGACCTGCCTGAGTCTTTGTCAAACTGAGATTCTCCAAGATGAGCTGAGAATGTACTGCTGGCTACTGTAGTGCTGCTGGCTGCTATGGAATCAGAAGTTTCTCGAAATTCTGCAAGCTAGAGAGGTCTCAGTTGTTGGTCACCTCTGGAATCCCAAAGAGGCCACAGGAACAGGGCTCCCCTGTTAACAGAAAAAGCATCTCTGAACCCTTGAAATCGTTCTGGGAACATGTAGCCTTTCCAGGGGTCTTTTATTCAGTTATACTTCGCCTTATGCAACATGAGCAGTCCTGCTGAGTGGCGTCTGTTATTCAAGCCTCAGAGGCAGTGGAGAGTTGTGATTTCTACCTCAGACTCTGAAACCGGGCTGCTTGATTCACATCTGGCTCTGCCACCAGTTCCCTGGCACTCACGTGTCACTGACACACTGTGCTTCAGAGTCCTGCGTCAAACCTGCCCAGGCCTGGTAGGTTGTTATGTGAGCACCTAAGGCCGTATGTATAAGGCAGAAAGCATACTGCCTGGCTACACAGCAAGTGCTACCAAGAAACTTGCTGAAGAAGTAAACAGTAAACGTATATCCCAGGCCTGTTCTGTAATGTAGCACCCTGTTCTCAAGGTCTCACATTAAATCCTTTTCTACCATGCAGAAAGTGAATATTTTTTGGAAATATGAGTGTTCATACATTGAATCAAAGTGCAGTGATTGGTATTATGAGATTAGTTGCATTTTCTTTCTTAAAAATGTTAAAAATGGGCCGGGGATTTGGCTCAGTGTTTCCGCCGCATGCCTTGCAAGTGCAAGGGCTTGAGTTTGATCCCCAGTACAAAAAAAATGTAAAAAGTTAAAAGAATTTAAAGTGGTAACAGCTAAACTTTATTTAGAAGTTACTGTCCTATAATGGGGATAGTTTCTTATGCCTCTTTAATTATTAACTAATTTAATCTCCCTTAATGACTCTGTATTAATGACTGAAGCTTCCAGTTTTCAGTGAAGAGCCTAGGTTCAAAGAGATTAACTGGCTTGCCCAAATGCACACACCATTCTGTGATGGTGAATAGGTTCTTTGTGTGTGTGTGTGTGTGTCTGTGTGTAGTATTGGAGGTTGAACCCAAGGCCTCATGCATACTAGGCAAACATCTACCACTGAGCTGCATTCCCAGCCCTTTTTATTTTGTTCTTAGGCATGGTCTCACTAAGTTGCCCAGGTTGCAAACTTGCAATCCTTCTGCTTCAGCCTCCTGAACAGCAGCAATTACAAGTGTGCACCATTGCATCTGGCCAGGCCAGATCTTTTCTTTACAGCTAATGTTCAGTTCAGGTGAACTCTCTGCTGTTCCAAGCTTTCCTCTGGCAAAAGCCATACAACTATTGGTTGGGGCTGGCAGGTTGGGGTTGTTGTAAGAGGTGCTTAAGGCATTTGCTTGGGTATACTTTCTGCCTTGGTCATAGGTAACAGAACCTGATTGCTACCTTGAGCAGAAAAAGCACTTATGGAGTATCCACAGAAGACCAAAGAACAAACTAGAGCAGGCATTAAGTAGTGTGGTTTCAGCCATGGTGGGCCTGGCCTCTGGGAGTCTTGTCTCATCCCATCCCCACCACCTGCATGTTTAGTGCCTACAGGAGCAGCTGATTGGCTGTGCCCAGGCTGTGTGACCCCATATGCACCCCTTCTCTCCAGGCTGCTCTGGCTCTCCCCACGCCCAAATGAAAAGTAAAAATCAAAATGATGGATGTGAGCTGTCTGAGGGCTCCACCCGGGTGCCCCCCACAGGCTTCCCCAGCCCGGGGTCTTGTGACTTCTTCAGTTTGAGGACCAGTGCTGTCTCCCTCTGCTATTTTCTCACCACACCTGCAAAGGAGCTTGACACCAATTCGGCTTCCAGCAAGTGTTTGTTGCGGAGTGTAATGAGCATGTTAGCCTTTGGCACGAAAGACAGTAAGAAGGCACACTTATTTATAACATCTAGCTTTTTGATTCAGAGCAGTCTGTTTCAGCAGCTGAGCTCCTTTTGTTTATCAGGAAAAAGGTGATATTTGTCATCCCTCCTAGCAAAAGGAGGAAGAAAACGCTTTTCAACATTTGAATGTTTTCGTGTATCTGTTTAATGCTTATGGATTGAATTGCAGTGAATTAGTTGAGCAGGGCTGTTGAAGGCAACTCATCTTGCATCATTATCTGCTCTTCCCTCCCTGTCTAATTCAACCACCACAATTATCACTCCTGCCTCCCCTCCGTCAGTCCTCGCCCCATTCCCCAAACGTTAGTCTGTAAGTCCCAATGGCTTTTCATCGTCTGCATCCTCCCCGTCACACCTGTCCCCCTCTCCCCAGCCTACCTCAGGCACTGGATCAGGTAGGTCTCCCTGCACCCCATCTTGCCCACTTGCCCTCCCAGCAGGCTGCTTTGGTTTCCCACCCACCATGCTGTGCAGTGCTGATCTTTTATCAGAAGAGTGGGGTGGTTAGAAGAGGAAGGATTCAAATGACTGACTGCCCCTTCGTGTCTGTGCCAGTGTGCATCTTGATGTAACTACCAAAGCCAACATACCATGGCTTGATCAATAGGAATTGCTTTGTCCTCAGCCACAGGTGGCCTGATTGGAGGCAGTTGTCGGTGTTCCTGCAGCTCCTCCTGCCTCAGGGGACAGATGCTTTCTTTTTCTGCCCATTCTAGTAGGTGTCTTTTGTCACCTCTTGCTACCCTACCTTCAGCTCTGAAGGGGCAGGGTGAGGGGCACTGTGGTGCTGGCTGAGGGTGCTCTTCTCTTAAGCTTTCTTGGAGGCTCCAGCAAGCAGCTCCAGACGACCTTGCAGGGTCTGGAATGGGGTCATACGCCATCCAGGTGTCGACCAGGCACATTGCCAGGGTTCCTCCTGCAAGGGATCTTCAGATGCCCACCCCATACCATCTCTTAGCATGTAGCAAGTGCTTACTAGCCTCTTGTGCTTTGCTTTTTAATATATTTTTAATAGGGAAAATTTTCACAGTAAACCAAGCATCATAATATTGACTGTGACTATCTCTGAATGACCATTTAGAATTCTGAAATTCTTTCCTCTCCTACCACTTACCTCACTTTGTCTTAATTTGAGCCCCTGTGACTTCTTATCTCTCAGCCCCGCTCCTTGCCCCTTTTTCCACCTATTAATCCTGAGAATTCATTTGTTTTTCTCTGCTCCCTGGCTGGCTTCAGAATGACACAGAGAAAAATGGCAGCAGGGTGCTGTGGGTACCGTGGCATCCACACCATTGCCTCTGAGGTGCCTGAGGTCAGTAGCCTCAGGTTTCCCCTTATAAAGACCTTTTCTCTACTGGTTGTTTCTAACTCATAGCCCTATTTTTTCTTTTCCTGCTAGCAGCCACTTCATTTCACTGTAACAGAGAAAACAGTGGCTGGGCAGGACAGCCCTGTGGGTCTCCCTTCCTGTTAAGGCACCGGTCTCCCATGAGAAGGCCTGACGGCCAGGGCCCATTTCTCCCAGGAGTGGGCTGCTCTTTCTCCTTCTGGGGCCTAATTGACCCCTTTGGTGTCTTCTTCTGCCTGCTTCTTCCTTTACGTTAGAGATTTGCTCACATGTTCCGTGAAGAAATAATGATGTTGATAAGTAACCTTTCTCCATCCCCAGGCCTTTGCTCACACAGCCTTTTCTTCCCACCTCATCTGCCTCTCTTCTCTGTTCCTTACGCTTCACAACAACCCAACAACAGCCCCCATGGAGCTCGGCCCATGCTAGATCCCAGCTGCCTGGCCTGCATCGCTTTGACACTCACACTCTCCCTCCCCTTCCCCAGGCCCTTTCTCTGTTATACCATTCTTCAGCACCTTCCCCCACTACCTTCTCCTTCCATTTTGGGAGAGATGTTTTCCACCCTCCCATGGTTTCCTGTCCTTGCTGATTCTAGTTCAGACTCAGTTCTTGGTTCTGAAGCTTCTGGACTCTTCTGTCTTCCTTATTTCTGGCCTGCCTCCGTGTGGTCTTACGCCTCACTCAACACTCCATGATCTTCCTACAGCCTGATGTGATCGTGACCCCCCACCCTGCGGGAAAATCTGCTTTAGATTGTCATGCCTTGGGAGCCAAGTCATGGGTCTGCCCTTCGTTATTTCGCCTTGGAGCACTGGGCTGTGGTTTAAGGGCACAGAGGAGGGAGAACAGAGCTGGAGTGGAGTGGGGCAGTAACGACCTGGAAAGGAGCTGTCATCTGAGACTCATGACATGGCTCAGCCTGTGCCTGCTCACCCTGACCCTCTGTTTCTGCTCTGTGCCCTGGGCTGGGTTATCCTGCACTTGCCAGGCCAAGCTGAAACATGCCCTCCCCTCCTTTTCCTGTCATCCCCAGGCTGTGTTGTTTCCCCTCTCATTGTCATGGTCTGGCTCAGCAACCTGCTTCCTCTTGCTTGGAACCACTTTCCCACAAACTGCTGTTTCCAGCCATGGCACTTCTCATTTGAACCTTGGAATTCGAGTTGTGTGTGCGCCCACCTCTTTCCCCATTCAATCAGAGCAACTGGAGATTGGGGATCGTGTCTTGGTCAACTGTGGATTGTCCTGGCCATTGGCACCCAGCTCCATACCATACGGGGACAGCTGGAGGGGGGTTGGTGAAGGGTTGTGTTCAAAGCATTCGAGGGAAACCGGGTTTGGAGGTCTTATCTTAGTAAACAAAGACACAGACTCACTTGGTATCCAGTCATGACAATTCTCAGTCTGCATTTGTTCAACTTTCTAAACCAGTGCTTAGAAAGAGCCATGAAGTTCGCCTTTGAGGAGTTCCACCTGTGGTACCAGTTCGCTCTCTCGCTGATGGCTGCTGGAAAAGTGAGTCGCCCTTCACAACGTGCAGTTCTGTGTGTCTGTGGCTATGTCTTGAATGTCCTAGGATGATCTTGTAGAAGTCTAAGGCATTATTTTGAACTGAGCTGTGTTCCTAAATTTAACAATTTGGGAGCCAAGATGGGCATAACACTGAGAAGAAAAACTGAAATGCCACTGTCACTCATTTATGTGACTTGGACGTGGCTTAAGCTGAAGCTGTTTCTGACCCTGGCCCTCATTTGCAGGTGTAAATGTGGTCTTGGAGGGGGAGGTCTTTTGGTCTTTGGCATTCTGTGGTATAGACAGTGTTGGCTGAAAGCATGGGCTCTGGAGTACAGCTGGTGTGTGGAAACTGGACCATCTCAGAGCTAAGTGTCCAGGGCGAGTCACTTAGTGCCTCAGTCTCCCCTGGAGTAAAATAGGCTGTAATAATCCCTGCTTCATGGAAAGAGCTATGTACAAGGTGCTTAGGAGAGCAACCCGAACTGCGTAAGCACTCAGCAGAGATATAGCCATTGCAGTACTTGTTAATTTGGACCAGTCAGTGAATTGTTAGGTCTGAGATACAAGATTATTGGGGCAAAGTAGATTCAGAAATTTAGTCTGATATGCTGTATATTGGGTGTTTACTTATTATTGTAGCATAAGCCTCCATGGTCTATTTTTTCTTATTTTACAGTGGCTACCAATAGATAACTAGATAGGGTGACCCAGGGGAGCATTTGCACTTGTTTTTAACCTGTTTACTCTGCTGTCACTCAGGACCCCAAGCTCTGGTTGTCTCAGTCCCCAGGCTCTGTTTGGTTGGAAAAGCCTTTTCACAGGTGGACCGACCGAAATGCGTCTGGAAGGCTGAGAAGGCTGTACAGTCGGGTTCTGTCCAGAAGTTTTGAGTTTCACAGAAACCCTCTCTTTCCAAGTCTGCTCGAGCCGTGAAGGTGCTGAAAGAGTGCATCCGCCTCAAGCCTGACGACGCCACCATCCCGCTCCTCGCTGCCAAGCTGTGCATGGGCTCCCTGCACTGGGTGAGTAGGAGACGTGGTCCCCACACCTCAGAACGGGGCCCAGGGCAGGGCTGCCAGCCTTTCCTGTGTCAGCTACACACAGACGAGGCCACTTACACAGCCTCAGCCCCAATCCTAGGCCCCTGGCTCCTTGGGCCTTCCCCACCCACTGCGATCCTGTGTTCTCAGGCACTCTGGGATTTCTTTTTCACAGGAATGTGCTTCAAAACGTAGCAATGATGGGATAAGTTAGTAAGTCGTATAGGACAGAGACAGTGCACCATGTGGATGACTCATTCTCGGCCCAGCCTGGGACTTTTCTCTAAAGAGTCATTGGCTACTTTAGCTCAACTTTCTTCTTTCTCTGTCTTCACGTACACCCTTGCTGCACCCTTGTTTTCTTCCACGTGTTCTCCCCCAGCAGAAGAGAAGGAAGCCTTGTGAAGAAAGCAATCCCGTCTTACTCGGTTTTGCTTGAGAAACCATAGACAAGAAAAGCAGGCAGGCTCTTACCTGTAAAGCACAGCTCTCTGTGGTCCATGGGTTTTGAGAGGTTGGGGCTGTAAGGGCAGGCGGTGTGGGCAGGACTGGGCGTGGGTGGAGGAGTGGACTGGACCAGTGTGGAACGTGCCAGTTTCCAGCAGTGACTCCTGCCGTCCTTCCTGCCCTGTTCATTCCTGTAACAGGTACATCTGTAAACACCTGAAGTAAGCCTCTTAAGAGATGGGTGTAACAAATCCTTTCTGTATGGTTTTCTTACATTCTTATCGTTAAAATTTTTGAAATACCTCAGCAGTCAAGAGTATTATGAACTCCATGTACGATCACCCAGCTTCAGTAACATCTACATTCATATGCTTTTGAAGGAACAAATCTTATTATTTTTGCCTCTAATGAATTGTGCAATAGGCCTCCTGGTGGATGTGTTTACAGGTGCACATTTTCTCAGTGGAATCTGCTGGTATGATGTCTGTCTGTTGTGCACTATAAAATAAGAAGATGGAGTTTAGAAATTTTCAATAGCATGTGACAAAGAGAATCCAAGCCTAGATTGATTCTTTCTGTCATGAAAAAAGAAAAAAAAACCCAAACATAAAATATTCCAAGCACCTTGTTCTTTTTTTTTTTTTTGGTATCAGGGATTGAACTCAGGACCTTGTGTTTGTGAAGCAGGCAGTGGAACCACTGAGCTAAATCCCAGCCTTCAAACACCTTATTCTTTACCAATGTATTTATTCCAACATCTGAGTACCTAGCACAACCTCATTACAGAAACAACTGTAAGAGATAAAGATGACAAAGATAGAACCCTACAAGTATAAAAGTGACTTTGGAAACAAAGGCAAACAAGCGATATGGAAAATGTTAAAGAAAAAAAAAGGCAAGATAGAAGTCCTGAGAATTATTGTTAAAGAGGCTCAATAAAGAAGACAGAATCACCAGAGTGGGATTGGAAGGTTTGGGAGTCATTTTCAAAGCGACATATCATAAATCTACTCTTGGTAGCACATGCTTATGGGAACTCATGTTCCAAATTCTGCAGGTCATTGTTGTTGTTTTTAACTTGTCTCCTTTTTCAGTTGGAAGAGGCTGAGAAGTTTGCCAAAACTGTTGTTGATGTGGGAGAAAAAACATCAGAGTTCAAGGCCAAAGGCTACTTAGCTCTCGGGCTCACATACAGTCTGCAGGCCACTGACGGTGAGAGAAGTCCCTCCCTACGGAGCCTGGGTCCACACTGCAGGAGCCCACAGTCTCTTTCTGTCTTAGGAGGAAGCAGGAGATGGGTCGTTCAGGCGTGCTGTCCTGTGAGGCCCCAGTGTTGCTGTCCCCTTTGCTTGGACTTAGAGGGGAGGGGAAGAGCCCTGTTCACAGGTGCATGGGCCGATGGTGCTGTGGAGTCCTACCTGGCAGGTGTGAGGGCAAGGTCTTGAGATGATTTGCCCAACCTCGCTTTGCCCCTGCTCTGGCCCCAGTCTTTGGTCTGGGCTAGAAATGAGTAAAAGGGTGTTAGATCTTAGGTACAGGACTGTGGGAGAGTTCAGGACCGCACCCTCCCAGGAATTGTCCCTTGACTGGTCAGGAATTGTCCTTTTTTCCATTCACATGTTTTAATTCAAAGATATGTGCACATGTAGTACAGTAGCTCACCAAGTGTCTATGGCTCTCAGGGGCAAGGATTTGTATTGTTTGAATATACTTATAGTTTTGTTGGATGAGCTTCTGGCTTTAAAATATCTTAATGATGGTTTATCTACTTAATGAAGTTTTCAATGATATATTTGCATAAAGTGTAAATTGATAAGTTGCTTTTCTGATCTCTTATTCTTAATAATTGTTAAAATGAGTATAAAAGAAACCTTTCAAAAATAAATATGTAACAACGAATTAGCCTAAGGCAAAATGCCCTTGTAGCCACACCCTGCTCAGGAGGCACCAGTTGAGCCTTCCACGTGCCCCTGCCAATCACTACCCCCCACTCTGTTAACAGGAAATAGTACTTTGAATGTAAGTGTTCACTCCCTTAAATTAACTCAGATCCTTCTTTTCTCTGCCTTAAAATACCAATGACCCTGGGCAAGTTTGCATGTCAATCCCTTTTTAATCATGGACTTTTGACTCATTTTCCATGTGTATGTGTGGCATATTGACCACACTCAGCATGTTTCTCCAAATATATAATAGACTTGCAATGAAGAGTAAATGTAGTGCCTGTAGACTTATCTGTGTAATCTCTTAGTTCAGACTACCCCTAGTCAGCCCTGTAACTCTAGGAGCTCCTGAACCCTGTGGGGCCTTCTGTTGCATTCAGGGTTGTGTTTTGTCTCCTTGGGGTTCTCTGTAGCTCAGTGGCTGCTCTAAGGTAGCTCTGGGCTACAGCCACATGCAGCCCCCTGGGCCTGCAATCTGCAGGGCAGCTAATGGATAAGGGCCTCTCACAGTTCCCACCATAAACCCTTCCCCCAGCACTTGTATTCTTGTCCCAGTAAAAAGGACTCTTTCTCGTTGATGAACAGGCTGAAGGGAGCCACTTCTGTGCTCTATGCGGGGAAGTGTTGATTCTCACCAGATGGACCACACTTTGCAGCCAATCTGCCTGTGTCATTGTTGGGTGTGGAGCTCTATCCCCTGTGTTCAATATGCTGGCCATGTCCCGGAGTGAACTAACCTGCTTTTAATAGCATCCAGTTAGTGCCTTTGACATCAGATCATAGCTTCTTAGTCCCAGAAGGACTTGTAAGGGCAAACTGATTCAATATCATTGGTGCTTAAATCCTGTCTATACCATCCCAGGGGGCCAATCTGTAGTTACACACTTCATACTTGGGAGGACCAATGTGCTCCTCCTGCAGTTCCCAACTGCCTGTTGAACATGGTCTCCATGTATGTGGGGCTAGGAAGAGTGACCATGCAATGGTCAACAATGCCGCCCTGGCACTGTTCCACGGCCTGCACCCTGAGTGCAGGTACCTTCAGGGTGTGACTGGCTTCATGTCCTGTGTCTCAGCACCTGATGCAGTAGACACTCAGGAATGATTGCTTTCAATCCAGGTGACCGTATGATCCTTGTGATGCATTTTGTTTTGTTTTGTTTTTTCTCTCATTGAGTTTATTGGTACATTTTAGGTATACAGTACAGTTACATTCATTATTGGGATCTTGTACCTTTACATGACAGGTCTTGGTTCTCATTTTTTTCCCTTGTCCCTGCCCTCCCTTCAGCCCCTCCTCCCGCAATGCATTTTATATTGTCAAAAAATCCCAATCTCCCATGCCACTCACTAACTGAACCTTTTCCTTAGCTTCTTTGCGAGGGATGCAGGAAGTCCTGCAGAGGAAGGCTCTTCTTGCATTTCAGAGGTGAGTGGGAGTTCAGATTTTCACTCAGCTGTACATAATGACACCAAAGATGATACGTGTAAAAAGCAGGGATGTTTATAAAGATTATGTAAACAGCATTTTGCCCCTGGGAGCCTCTGGTCCCGAGCATTGAACACACAGCATCAAAACTCGCTGCATCACTTATTGCCAAGCAAATCTGCATTCTTAATCTGTTTATCCATGTAGGTACATTTTATTCATTCCTGATAAAGTGAGTTCAGCTCAAAAAAGAGATACTCCATGACTAGGGAAATGGCTTCTTTATTGAAAACATTTGTCATCATCTAGAAAAGGGATCATTCTTTTCTGGCTTTAAAAAAATGTGTCAAACTGCGAGTTTTTAATCTTAAGAAATGAAGAAAAAAAAAACCAACTACATTTGAGAAAGTTTCTCAGATATCATTAAATCAGCCATCTCAGAGAGTCCAGACACCCTACCCCTACCTAGATCCGTGATGCCTTGTGCTAGTCTCTGTCATTGTACCTTTGATGAACTCAGGACAGTGCCTTATAATTATAAAATGCTGGAGTGTCCCAGTGCTCTTTCACACTGCTCATATACTGACAAGTAGATGGGACAAGTAGTAACGCCAGTACAGTAAGGACTGATGTGCAGGAGTCACGGTCCCCTAGAGTGAAGTCAGTGTCGAATCAAGGTCTCCTGACTCTAACCTAGTTTTTCTTATACCTGTTATACTGATTACACTGTCCTAACTTTACCCCTATTACAGCTATAATAAATCACTAAAGTGAAATTACTGCCTGAAAGTATAGCCCTGTGATGTGACTCTAGAAGTAGAATTGATCCTATCACCTTAAATACATCTGAGTTACTTTGACTTCTTAGGGTTATATTTGAAACTAGTAACTTAATTTAAAATTTCATGAGGCCTTTCCACTCCCTACTCCCTGCATTAGATCTAGATCCTTCCCTTAGAGCCAAGGTTGCCCACAAACAAGATCTGTCATGGCCTCCATGTGCATTTTTTCGTGAAGCCATTACCATTGGTTTCAGTTAAGCCTGAAACACTTCCATCTTATTTCTTTCTGTTTCCTAGCAGCTTGTCAATCGCCCTTTCACTTTGCAGTCCCAGTCTGGTTAATGACAAAAAGTACCAGTTGACATCTGCAAACAGACCTCCTGTCTCTGTGCTAGGCTTTTGTTGGTGTTCTTCAGCACGGAGTGTGGAAAGCATTTCCATTTCAAATGATTTTGAGTTTTAAATTCTCCAGTCCTAGTTTGTAAAACCCACACATGGATGCCTAAGAAAGTGGCCATTACATCTGTTTCACTCTTCTTAAACCAGCACATCTTACTGGCTCTCTAAAAATAGCCACAGTGGTGGTCTGCCTGGAGCTGCCAGCGTAACTCCACATTGCATAACACTTGTTCCGTTGGCCCAAATTCTCTTTGTTCCTTTTCTGCTTGGGTTTTAATTCAAAGATTTTAAAATATTACTTCATATAGGAATAAAGAGCAGTAAAATCACATACCTGACTGTATTATGAAAAGCTAACCTAGATTCTTTCTGTGAAATACAGAATGTTTTTCAAAGAAATGAAATTATTTTGGTTCAAGTACACATTGACTATTTTAGTGAGTATAGGCCTAACAAATATCAAGAGTGATGTGTATTACTTTTAAAATGTAAATAGTTAATTTTAAACCACTTGGATAAGAGGTACTTTTCCTACTATGTCTTTTATGTATTCTCACTCACAGTTCTGTTTCTATTATTGTTTTGCATTTTTTGTTTAAAAAGAAACTGCAATTCAAAAAAGCATGAGTTTGCAAATATCACATGTGAAAATTAGCTCTTCATTATGATGAAAGCCAAATTTCAGAAAGATTTACTGCCTAGGGGATTCAAACAGGTCATTTTTTAAGATGCCCAAGTGGTATACTGGAACCCCTGAGCTTAAACCAACCAACTCAGCCTGTTCATTTGTCCTGTATAAAAGCAGAGAGAAGGAAACCTGAATGTCATTTGCAGCATTACAAGGTGTAGTTTCTGCGGGCTTTCATGTCCTACTGAGAAAAGCAATCCTGAGAACAGCTGAGATCATGTTTCAGTGCATTGACCCATGCATGCAGAAAGCCAGAGCTGCTCCTGGAGAAAGAGGCGGTGTGGTACCCTTTCTGTGTGTTACTCAGTGTGGCACAGGATACATGATCTCATTTTATTTTTTTCTCTCCCTCCTAGCTTGAGTTTAAATGTGATATTTTTTTGTGTGTAGGATAGCTAACCATCTTGATTTCTTGGGTACTGAAACATTTCTCAAAACATTGATAAAGCCAAGAAAATCCTAGGCAAACCAAATCAGTCAGTCGCCTTGTGTGTATAACTAGTGGCAGACCCCTGAGTACAAGTCTAACCATGTGTACACATATTTTCTCAGCTCAGTGCACCAATCCCATGCCCACTGTAATCAAGTCTGAAGAAGGCCGGGGATTTTAGCTCAGTAGTTCCACCTCCTGCCTCAAACGTACAAGGTCCTGAGTTAGATCCTTGATACCAAAAAAAAAAAAAAAAAAA
>NW_022900933.1:30472850-30490156 GCF_012274545.1 Fukomys damarensis | reverse complement strand
AAAAAAAAAAAAAAAAAAAAAAAAAAGACTGAAGAATTGGCTAGATAAGGCAGCAAGCAGGGAGTTTATATAAAGACCAGACCTGGAAGCCATGCATCCTCCATCCCACGTCGGCTTCTATCTTTTTTGCTGGGTGTTCTTGGGCAAAAGCTTATTGTAGATACTTCATGAATTGTAATTATTATCTTTACAAAGTATGTGCCAAACCTTCTTTGTATTGGTGGTCCAGCACTAGAGGATGTTGAAGCTGGAATCTAGGAAAACACTAGGGTGGAACTCATGGCACAGTAGGATCTGCCCTGGAGGTCTGGGAGGCCAGAGCTCTCCAACAGCAACCCAGTGTGCCTGTCTCTGGGCGCTGCCCCCACTGAACTATGATGATCATTTTGGATCCCCCTCTAAGTGGATATGGTAGGAGGGGTCCTTGAGGAAAGGCATTTTTATCAGGCTCCCTACAGGCTGGCATAGGGCCTGGCATCATAGTAGTCACTGTATGATGTAAATAGATAGGTGGGTGGATGGGTGGCCTCTTTGTCATGGAAGATAAATTGAATTAATGAATGTGGAGATGCTTTGACAATGACAGCACTTAATGAATGTCCCTGTAGTGACATTTTTAGGTCTCTGAGTTTCTCTTAGCAACCTGGCTAGGTGCTCCCTGTGTGGAAAATGGAACTTGTGGACTGCTCTAGATTCAGCAGGCTTTCACCTGCATTGCCTGATGATTTCTGTCCAGCAGGTTACCAGAGAGCACACCAAAAGGCCTGCTCCAGGAAGCTTAGCCACTGAACTTGTTCCACTGTGGAAGCAAGGGCTTTAGTCTATAGGAGATCAACATCATGTAATTTTTCATGTTTTGCTTGGCATTCTCCTTATTGCCCTTTTGCTTTCATAGGCTAATGTAGTCAGTTTAATTCCTTAGCCAAATATTCGAAAGAAGGTATTTAAAACATGTGTGATTAAGTTGTGCCTGTTAAGAAATTTGACAGTTGGGTTTTTGTTATTAGCCAAGTTGGAATTCTTCAAGTGTTGTTTTACTGCACCCCAGAAATGCCAGGATTGTTGGCACAGGAGTGTTTCTCCGGTGAGCTAACAGCTCAGAGTTGTTTGCTGGGGTGCAGTGAGGGGCTGTTGCTTTGGCCAGAGCTACCATTATCGACACTCTGAATTCCCCAGACCACCTGTTAAATTGTGGTATAGAGGCCACCACAATTTAGCTTCATTTGTGAAAAACATGAACTGTTTTTCAGTTCATGGTACCACTGCCTGCCTTGCAAGTGCAAGGACTGAAATTGGATCGCCAGTACCAAAAAAACAAAATAAACAAACTAAAAGGGGGAAAAAAAAATCTTCCATGTATGAAAACATGGAAAGCCAATACTTCTAAAATAATAAAAGCTGGAGTGTGTGGAGTGGCTTGGTAGGAACAAGACATTGTAAAGGTGACAAGAAAGGTTCTCAGCCTCTGCCTGTTAAACTGTGCTGAAAAATGTACAAAGGAATTTGCCTTGTTCCTGAGATTACTGAAGGAACACCTTAGGCCTGTGTGTGCTCTACCACATTTGCCCAACTGTGTACCAAATTAGTGGCCTCCGCACATTTTCTGAGAGAACAATACCTAGGAGGCTTTTTTTGCTCCTGTCCCTGTGGCAGACACAGAGTTAATTAAAAGGCCTTATTTCTCTAAAAAGCCAGCCATGGCACATTTGCTTTGGATGAATCCATAGTGATCTGGTTTTCTATTTTCTCTTGCATTTGCTTTCTGCTGGTAGACGATCCTCCTTCAATCATAAAATGTTGATAGAACAGTGTGACGGTTTGTTTACTATTCAGTCCACCATTTGTAATTAGTCTACTCCATGTCCCTTTTAAAGAACGTAAAAGTTTGTTTTTCTTTTCCCACCAGACTGAGAAATACGCAGTCACATTTTGAGTTGCTCTTGGTGAAATATGGTTGACTTCCACATAAAAGCAAAAAAGATCATATTTTCAGTTAGGTGGCCAGTGCAACCTCTTCATGTCCCATGTCACAGGCAGCTAAGCAGATGGAGCTCAATGTCCTACCACATAATCTTACCCAGTGCAATTGTATGCATATGGATACAATTAGTAAATTGCATGGAATTTAGTAAAGCCTTTAAAAGACCAAATAAGTGTCTTTCCTTTTCCCCTTGGGTTCATGAAAAACTAAAACCTCATTTTATAAGCAAAGCTGGGTCTTTGATTTTCATAAGATTTCTGTGAAATCCAGAAATTTGGATGAAGTAGCATCAAGACCAAGCCAAACGTAACCAAAGCAACCATCACCTTGCCCAGTGCATGCGTGGCCCTACTGTGACCATGGCAACATGTGGGCTTCTCCTACTGCTAAATGAAGCATCTGCAGGGGAGGTCAGACTCAGGGCTTGTGGATTCTTTACATATAGGCACCTCTGCAAGACCTGGGCTGCCATTTTAAATACTGGACATTTTTAATGCTCCTGTGTTATCCCTACATACAGAGGTCAGAAGAAAAATGCTTCACATTGATGAGTGGACAAGAATCATTACATTACATTACTAAACCATTACATAGTTAAACTAAATATTGGCCTTGGCAGAAAAATACAGATATGAAGCAGACTTGTTTGGTAAGGGAAGTCAAAGTGTTCTCTCCCAGGTACTAATGGTCATGAATGTTTTTCCAGGGCCCACAGCCTGTCACCTACAGATCACCAAGCAGCTTTCTACCTGGCTCTGCAGTTTGCAATCTCCAGACAGGTCAGTCTCCCTGATGTTCCCTGAACTTGGTGTATACTCCATCTTGATACAGTTCCTTCAGCTCTACATTTTGAGGCAGTAGATGTCTTTCCTTTGTTCACCTGAGGCTGACGTGGACAGACTCCTCCCAGAGAAAATTGTTCTTCAGGAAGGGAAACTCCTCCTGGGTTTTTGGTCTGTTTGAGTATCAGCCATGAAGACACAGGAGTTCTAGTCTCTGCTTTTGGAGATTACACCTACAGGGTCTGATCTGGAGTCACAGGCAGCATGGGGTGCAATATATGGTGTATATCCTGATCCCAAGAGTCATCAAAGAGCTTTTGTCCCTTTCTAAGAGAAATAGGGTCACAGAGCCTGAGCTGAGCTGCATGGTAGGAATTCAGTCAATGCCTGGGTCCTTATTGTTTTAAGGACACATTATTGACAGGAATAAACCGAAGATACCAAGTCCTTTAAAATGTGTGGAGGCTAGAAACAATTGCATACAGTGGCTATTTGTGGTAGGAGACCCACCAAACTTTGCTGGCCTTCATCTTCCCAAAGGCAGCCTAAACTGCCACTGACATTCTCATACCCGTCTGTCCCCTCCCAGCTGTTCTAGAGACTCCAGCCACAGGCCTGCCTGCCCACCAGGTGTCATACTCTGATGTGACCCCTGCACATTCCTGAGTGCTGACTGGGAGGGTGAACCAAAGGTCAGCTCCCCAGACATGCCATTCCCATGGCATGCTCAGGCCGAGGCATGCATCTGACTTCCCAGGTGCCTGAGCACGGTGCTGAGAAGTGGCTCTCATTGGCAACCTGGGGACTGAGGAGACCAAGATACCGTCCCTGTACCCAGCCCACCCCTAGCACAGTGTGGCTCATAGTTGGGCTGATCAGGAACTGTTGCTGCAGACAGATGTGCACCAAGAACTGGCCATCTGGTCTCTCCCTCACCAGAAGTTTCATTGGCCTCCTCTTCAGACCCTGCTTCCTCCACAGCCTGCATTCTTCCTCTTGCTCAGTACTGGTCTTATGTTGGAGGACAGGAACTCACATCTGTCAACACCATTTCTTTACCCTGGTATTTGGCATACTGTCTGACATGCATTCGGCAACCATTAACTCACTGAATGAAGGAGCCAAATTGCATCCCCTCAAATCAACCATTCCCTAATATCATTTTGAACCTGTATCAGCTTGTCCCTGATTGTTCCAGTCATCCCTGCAAGTCAGTACCATAGCACAGCCCGCCTTTGACCCTCAATATTCACACAGCAGGCTGTCACCCGGGGAGTAGATAAGTAGATGGAACTTGTAGATGCAGATGCAGGCTTGTAGCTAGTCACTAAGTAGTCAGGTGACCTGCTCCAGTCACTTCCCCTGTCTGGACTCCAGCTTCCTCCCTGTAAATGAAGGATGGGCCCAGCTGATCTCCCTTCCAGAGGGGACAGACTTGATTCTCTGGTTCCAAAGAAAAAAGCCTCCATAGCCAGCTTTTATAACCTAAATTCATGAAGCTTGGGGAGGAAAACAAACAGCTTTCTACTAAAGGCTAAAGTGATGGGGTTTGGGAAGAGCTGAGAAGACGGCCCTTTGGGACTGGAGGTAGAAGCCACACAGCAAGGAGTCCCTGGGGCAACTTCGTAAGAATGCTTCTGTCCCATTCTGTTTGACATCTAGCTTCAGGCTTGTATTCCCCCTTGTTATCGTTAAACCTGCACAGAATCGAGGGTGTTCAGCTGCTCACATGCGTGCATTTTACCTACCCTGTGCTTGGGTTGTTTTGAAGAATGCCTTGGCAGCTGTTGCACTTAAAGGTTTAGGTTGTGTCTGGTCCTGCTTGAATTTGGCTACATCTGCTTTGTATGTGGCCTTGTGATTTGTTTTCTTGTACCCAGTTTTTTTAACCTGCAGTTTGGAAAGGTGTGGGTTTTGTCTGTTTGTTTGTTTGCATATTCTCTTGATGTTCAGTGGAGATACAGGCATCTAATCACTTGGGAAGCTCTGCTAAAGGTTTTATGACTTATTCAGTACTTTAATTTCAGTAATACTTTAAAAAATGAGAAAAGTTCAGCTAAGGCAATTTAATTCCACTAAAAACCCCTGGCAATTTGTATGTGTCTCCATTTACAGTAAAATCATCTTGAACATAATCATAGGTAGATCAATTTTGTGGGTAAAAAATGAGCAAATGTTTTTTTAGGGAGAAATAAATGATCTAATATTGGCTGTTATGTGGAGGAACAAGACCCCTTGTATCCTTCATCTGCCCCAACAATCACACGAAGAGGGCATCTGTTTTCATGTTTGCAGTTAATACCCTGGGGCTACCATGAAAACTTGGCTTAAAATATGAATGTGGCGCAATGTAAAACAGCCCTTGATAGTCACAGAGAACCAGATACTGCAGTGATGATGATGGTGATGATGTGTGTGTCTGTACATGCTTAAATATTCTTTTTGGTTTTGTTTTAAACCAGATACCAGAGGCCCTAGGCTATGTCCGCCAAGCTCTTCAGCTTCAAGGTGACGATGCCCATTCCCTGCACCTCCTTGCCCTCTTACTGTCTGCACAAAAGCACTACCACGACGCTCTCAACATCATTGATATGGCCCTGAGCGAATATCCAGAAAACTTTATGTAAGTGATCCCAGGCTTTTGTTTCTCCCTACTCAGAAGTCACTAAATGTAATTTTCCTTCCTTTTGTCTAATGTAAGTCCTTCATGGAATCCTGGGGGTAAATAATATAAGCTGTCCTTCACTCTTGTTTTCTTGTGATACTTAAAAACAAACTTTGCTCACTATGTCATCCTAACAGAATGTTAAGGCATCCATGTTCAGATAAACAACTTGGTCCCTTCTTTCCCGATGTGCACCCCAAGGATATAGGATTGTCCCTGTAAACCTCTTATCTTGTTGTCTCACTCTTGGAGAGGCTAAGATCATGTGAATTCAGGACTAATCAGCTCTTTCCAGTCAGCTCCTGGACAGACACTCCCTAAATTATCAACATATTCCTTGTGGAACTGAGATGAGATTTGACCGAAGATTTACAGTAAAAAGAATTCAAAATGAAAGTCAAGAGCCGGGGATTTAGCTCAGTGGTTCTGCCACCTTCCTTGCAAGCGCAAGGGTCCAAGTTCAATTCCTGGTACCCGCCAAAAAAAGTCAAGCTTTGCTCTTCTTTTGGTTACATATTGGGCATCTGTAGATTCATGTTCATAGTAGAAATGTCCTGTAAGTCCCTGACTGTCCCAGAAGACACAATTTTTCTTTCTTTTTTTGGTACTGGGGAACAAACTTGGGTCCTTGTGCTTGTGAGGCAGGAGGCAGAACCACTGAGCTAAATCCATGGCCCATGAATCTTTTAATGAGTAACAGGTAAGGACCCAGGATTCTACCTGTTCCCCATTCCTATGTTGGCCTCTGGCTTATGTCCTAACTGCATCAGTGTGATTTTACCTGGGTATAGGTAAACATTTTAATGGTTATACATTTAAAAATACATATTAGAAAAACATAACGTATAACAAAGTGTGAGTTCTTGAAAATTACTGCTCAGGGAAAGACAAATCAAGGGAAAGAAAAATATTAATACTGATACTTAAAATACAGTGGTACCTTAGTTCATGAATGCTTTTGTGGGCAAACAATTTGGTTTGCCCACAAAAGAGTCTGGCAAAATTTTGTTTTTGTTTGCAAACTCTACATGGAGTGACAAACACGACTGTGGCCATCTTTCCCTCACAAACACAAAACAAATACGGCCAACATTTCCAAAATTGTGGAACAAATTAAGGTTCATGAACTGAGGCACCACTTTACTTAGATATGGCAAAATTTCGGTTAAACTCCAGTGAATATGGGTGGCATTGCTGACAACTTGTTTGTTCTGTTACCAAGGACTTCCATTAAGCTCTGGGTGATTATTCTATTTTAGGCACCTTTGATCAACATACCTTCCCTCTTCAAGTTTCCATTTTATTCTCCACGAAATGGAATTCCTTAAATAAGTTAATCAATATTTATACAGAACCTAAGAATTATCATTATAAACTGTCATATGCTTAAATTGTGTAATTATTGTCACATCTTTCTTCTGAGTCACCTTTTGATAAAACCCGTGAATTTGGAATCCACCAAAAGCCTCATGGTGAGGCTTTGTGGAGAAGAGCATTGTCTTTTGGGCTACTGGGTTACCATTTTATCTCACTGGTGGATACCTTAGTAACCAGTACACAGTGCCCAGAAATAGTAAACACTCCTGCAGGCTGGAAGGTTCTAATTGTCTACATGGTTGCATAGCTAGTAATGAAGGGTGGGAAAGGAATGTAGAAGATAGTCTTAGTGGGCTTTCTTCACTTTCAGAAGTCAGTGCAGTGGCAAAGTTTTAAGTGGGTCAGCTTTGGCTTCATTTCTCTGGCTCATCACCTCCCTGTGTTTTTAATCAGTGCCTTTCAGCAACTATCCTTGGAAAATTGGTTCACACATTTCCATTACAAACATTTCTTTGTCTTCAAGTGAAAAGGGCACTGCTTTTCTCCCCATGGAGAGAATTCTTGTTATAATCCAGAAAACCTCTGACTACAGATTCCTTTTGTAAATTCAGCTGTTTATGCAGAGTGAATTAGAGAACTGGGCTGCAGTGTTTTACTTCTTACACATTTCAAACTTGCTCGTTAGCACACTGATATATTTATGGATTTCATCCCAAGATGTTTAGCCTGGGGAACCTTACAATAATTAAAATAGTGTAAAAAATACTCAGTCACTTACCCATCATGATATAGTACAGCCTGATACAACTGAACTCAGTTTCTTTCTTATAGAGTGCCATCCCCTGCTTCTCAGGCCAACACACTCATGCATGGATGCACCAACATGCACACCTCTGTCTGTTAGAGGTTAGATCCAGCATTGTTCCTGCTTCCACAGCCAACGATGCCATCCAAAAGGAGGCTTAGTATATGAATAGCCGTGCCACACAGTAAGCAGTAAACAGTGGTGGCTAATATGGTAATGCCTCCAAGTGACAACAGCTGACAGCCTTTTCAAGTAGTAGAAACAAGGAACAGCAGTGGAGATATTTGAGGAATGCAAGCCTGTTATTTTAATGTTAAGCCGTAAGCTGGATAAAGCAAAGCATATGGCAGCAGGTCTGAGAGCAGCCGATGACTTGTTTGCTTTTAAAATATTTGTATTTCTTCCTTTGTGATGGGAAACTTCTTCCCAGGAATACTTCTTAAAAGTTGAGGCCACATGTAGTCCATGCATCCCCTGGCCTCCTCCAAATCTAGATAAAACATTTCAACACCAACCTAAGCAAGATTGAGTGGGCACTTGTCCCAAACACTGTGCAGTTTTATCTGTGACAAGCTTGTCCCCAGAAGAACCACAGACTCCCTGAGTGCTTCGGGTTTCTGGTGTTCACCAGCCGCACCCACCACACAGTGGATACAGCTGATGTTTGTTTCATCAGGACTTGTTACAAGGAGGGAAACCCCTTCCCAGTTGTGTCATTCCTGTCCACCTGCTGAACAGTTGTCAGGTAGAACAGCTGAACGTCCTCACAGGAGCAACTGATCTTTCCATTTACTACCCATCTGCATTTGTCTGTTTCCTCTTGCAATATCAAAGCATCTGAGACTAGGTCAGCATTTGTACAGAAAAGAGATTTATTTAGCTTACATCATCAGGAAGTTCAAGCATGGCACCAGCTTCTACACAGCTCTGATGAGGGCCCCCATGCCTACTATGTCTCTCCATGGCAGATGACATCTGGTGGGAGCACATGGGATAAGGCGAGGTCACATGGTGAGACAGCAAGCCAGGGTGCCACGAGGGGCCAGCTTTGTTCCTTCATAACAACTCACTCGCAAGAGTCAGTTACTCTTGGGTCTCCAAAATCAAATTGATTACTTCCATGGGCAACTCTCCAAGTGACCCAGTGACCTTGTATAGGCCTCACCTTTTAAAGCTTCTGTTGCTTTCCAGCGTCACAATCCAGAGTACCATGTTTCCAACACACGAGCCTTTAAGGGAGAAACTCAAACCATATCCAGATCATACAATACCTGTTCTGGTTTTGATGACTTTCACCCGAAGGCCCAAGTGGTAAGGGTCTTGTTCTGAGGGTGGTGCTGTTTGGAGGCACTGTGGCTTGGTGGCAGATCTTTATGTCATTTGAGGCATGCTCCCAAAGTGTACTGTGGGACCCCAGCTTGTACTCCTGCCTTTTTTCTTCCTAGTTTATGAGGTGAACAGTTTGCTCCACAATGAGCACATACTATGGTGAGCTGCCCTTTTCGGAGGCCCAAAGCAATGGGACCACTCGATCTTGGGCTAGAACCTCTAGAACCATGGGCCAGAATTAGCCTTTTCTCTTTATGGGTTAATTGCATCAGCTATTTTGTTACAGTCATGAAAGCTGCCTAATACACCATGTCACCATGAAATGAAAAGTTGGTATTTAAGTACTTAGAGATGAAAAAGCTCTAAGCTAAGAGAGGCACTGTCTTATTCAGTGACCCACCAGAACTTGGTCACTGCAACCAGAACTGAGATGAAACAATAGATTTAGCAGTTGGGAAGAACTTCCTAACTCTTGGAATTGTGAGAACCAGGAATCTTTTTAAAGGAATCTACAACTAAGCTCACTACTCTGGGGAAACAGCCATTTTTCTAGTTGTTGCAAGGTTAGTTCTGCAGAGAAAGAGGGGAACATGGAAGGATCTTGTAATAGTTTAGAGCTTGGTCTTATGAGTTAGACAAACCTGGTTTAGGACCACACATGCTTTGCTTTTGACTAAGTCACCTAATCTCTCTCTCATTTCCTAATTTGCAAAATGTAGATAATAAAGTACCCATCTCAGAGGACTGTTATAAAAATTTATTTAACTGGGCCAGGGATTTAGCTCGGTGGTTCTGCTGCCTGCCTCACAAGCACAAGGTCCCGAGTTCAATCCCTGGTACCAAAAAAAAAAAAAAAAAAAAAAAAAAGAAAGAAATACATATTAAAATATTTTTAAAATTTTATTTAACAGTATATTTAAGTCATTTGTACATGATAATCCCTCAATCATTGATAGAAATTCATATTATTATTCTCACTATTATTACTACAGTGTTTTCAAATATGGTATTTTAGAATCCTTTAATATTTTTACTAAATATTGAATAGAAGCAAGATAATATTTATTAAAATACCAAACACATGTTTACCCATTTCTTAGCTTAAGAAAAAGAACATTAACACCGCCTATGAATTGCCTGTGCACACATTGGTACCTCAGTTCATAAATGCTTTTGTGCAAACAATTTGGTATGCATACAGAAGCATTTGGCAAAATTCTGCATCGGCGACAACACAACCATGGCCATCTTTTCCACACAAACACAAACAGCCATCTTTTCCAAAATCATAGAGCAAACTAAGTCTGTGAACCATTGTACCACTGTATTTATTTACACTGCAAACACATGGACATACAAATGTATTTCCTGGGTCTATGAATTCCTTGTGTAATATTGCCTATGAATTTTCTCCCTATCCAGTCCTCTCGACTTTCACCTGCCAGGTTAATCACTGTCCTTTATTCTATGTTGATCACTCTTATGTTTCCATACCATGTATGTGGGGGTCTTTTGTTTGTTTGTTTGTTTATTCTTGGTACCAGGGATTGAACTCGAGTCCTTGAGCTTGTGAGGCAGGTAGCGGAACCACTGAGCTAAGTCCCTGGGCCATGGGTTTTAGATTCCTATATTTTTGTGGTGCTGGCTGTTGAGCTCAGGCTCATGCTTCTGAGTCACACCAGCCTTGCTGCTGTGCTCTACCTCTGAGTCACACACCAACACCCCAAAGCATGTATGTTAGTACTCTTAAATAATACACATTTTTAGTTTTGCATATTTTAAAATTTTTAGAAAATTGAATCATACTAAATATAGCCTTATACTGTACTACCTGCTTTCATCGCTTAAAATTATGTTCCTGAGGTTCATCCTTTTGCATACAGCATAATTCATTCATTTACACTGAGGAATAGTATTATATGATATAAATAAACTAAGATTCATTTATCCAGCCCATTAGAAAGCTATGTGGATTTTTTTTCAGTTTGTTGCTATTATGAACACTGCTGCCATTAAATATTTTTCTATAGGTTTCTCTAAGTGTATACTTAGGAGTGAAACTGTTAGGTCATAGGATGTGTTTATCCTCAGCTTTACCAAATAATTACAAGCTGTTTTCTGAAGTGCTTGTCCCAGGTTGTACTCTCACCAGCAGTGCCGAGGCCCTGCAGCTCCACACATGAACGCTGCATGGACAGACTTCTTACGTTTGCTAACATGGCAGCTGATGTCACAGCATGAGTTAAGTTGCATGTTCCTCCTTACTATGGGTTTGCCCATATTTTCATTTTGTTTATTGCTCATTTCACTTTTCTCTTTTGTGGAGCATATGTAGAAATCTTTTTTTCTAATTGAGTCATCTTTTCTTACTAATTTGTAGGATTCCTTTATGTTTTATAGTGGCTCTGTCTGTTGCAGAAATCTCCCAAGCTGTGGTCTGTCTTTGCCTTCTCTTGCCTATGTCTTTTGAAGAGTAGAATTTTTAAATTTTAAAGTAGATGAATTTACTACTCATTTCCTTGATGGGCAGTACTTTCAGTGTCTAGTTCAAGAAACATTTCCCTCCTCCAAGATCTGAAGATAATCTCCTAAGTTACCTTCTAAAAGCTGTCTAGGGTTATCTTTCACACCAAAATCTAGGAATCCATCTAGGGTTGATCGTTTCATGAGTGTGTGCTGTGAGGAACCCAGTGTAACTTTTCCTGTATGGATATCTAATTATCCCAACAAGGCATGTTGAAAAGATTCTCTTCCCTGTTGTTCCACAACACCACTTTGTCATAAATCACGTGTCCGTTTGAGGTTCTAACTTGTTCCCAAGCTTCCTCTTTTGTCCCACTGGTCAGCTGGCCCAGCTCTGTGTGTCTGCCACTTTGGCCACCCTTACAGCTTTGTTATACGTGAGCTATATCACCCAGAGCCTTGTGCTTCCCAGAGTTCAGGCCGTGCCTAGGCCTTTCACACACATTGTCAAATTAGCTTGTCAGGTTCCACAGAAACATCTCTTGAGATTTTGATGATTGGAATTATACTTAATGTAATAACTCAGTTTGGGAGACTTATAAATTTGTGACAGCAGATTTTCTAATTTCTGACCATTATCCTTCTCTGTTTAGGTTTTACGAAATATTTTTATGAAATTTTATAATTTTCTTCATAAAGATTTGCCCATAATTGGAGTTGGTGGGACGTAGCTTAGTGATAGAACACTTGTCTGTAAGACCCTGGATTTGATTCCCAGCATTACAAAATAATAATAATCAAATAAAATGAATTTTACCCATATCTTACTAGATTTATTCCTCATTACATGAGAAAAATTTCATCTTTTGTATATAGTTTACATATGCAAAATGTTTATGATCCAGTTTACTACCTACTTGTTGCTAGTATATAGAATGGTGGCTGCTTTTTGTACATTCTTCTTGACTCAGCTAAATTCTTAATTCAAATAATTTATATATCAGTTAGTTTGGAATTTCTACATAGATAATAAATTTTATCTGAAATAATTAAAATGCAGTTTCCTCTTCTCTAATCTTTCAATTTAAAATATTTGAAATTTGCTTCTTAAGTAATTAGGAAAACTAAAATTTATTAGTGAGGAAGTATATTCACTTTTTGTTTGTATATTTGTACACTTTTTGTCTGTAGTTCTTTTAAAATATTTTTAATAGTTCCTATTTCATAAAACGCTGGGTTTCAGCGTGTTATTTTCATAATGCCTGTAACATTTTATCATATATCCATCTCTCCTACTACCCTCCTGTGTACCTCCCCCTCATTCCTTATCTAATTGTAGTCTCTCTTATACTTTCATGGTATTTTTATTGGTTTTTTAAATTCCATATATTAAGGAAAATGTGAACTTATCTTTCTGAGTCTAGCTTATTTTGCTTAACATGGCGATCTCCAGTTCCATCTATTTTCCTGCAAATGACATAATTTTGTTCTTTTTTTTAATGGTGAAATAATATTGCATTATGTGTATATACCACATTTCCTTCATTGAAATGTGTTTCCATATCTTAGCTATTATAATTATGCCACAGCAAAGATGGGTATGTGGGTATCCCTATAGTATGCTGACTTTACTTCCTGTACCCAGGATGGTACAGCTGGGCCATATGGTAGTTCTATTTTTAGCTTTTTTTTGTACTGATGATCGAACTCAGGTCCTTGCTCTTGTGAGGCCGGCTGTGGAACTACTGAGTAAAATCCCCCGCCCTATTTTTAGCTTTTTGAGGCACCTCCAATTGATTTTCATGATGGCTGTACTAATTTACATTCCTGTCAGCAGTGTAGAAGTGTTCCTTTTTCCCTGCATCTTTGCCAGCATTTATTATGTTTTGTTATTGGTGATAGCTTGGTTGAGATTGTATCTCAATGTAGTTTTGATTTACATTTCTCTAATAGTTAAAGATATTGAACATTTTTCACCATATACTCTTTGACCATTAGTACTTCTTTTGATGATTGTCTGTTCATTGATCAGGCTTTTTGTTTTCTTAAGATTTTTTTTTGGTACCGGAACACCAACTCAGGGCCCTGTGCTTCCCAGGCAGGTGCTGTGCTGCTGAGTTACATCCCTGACATTTTTATATAGTCTAGTTATTAATCCTGTGTCAGAAAAATAACTTCCAAAGATGTTCTCCCATTCTGTAAGCTGTCTCTTGGCTCTGTTGTTTTGCTGTACAGAAACTAGAATTCAGTGTCATACGTTTATTGATTCAAGCTGTTATTCTCCATGTTATTGAAGTCCTATTTAGGAAGTCTTTACTTTGCCTATGTTTTCACATGTTTCCCTTATATTTTCTTCTAGGAGTTTCTAAATTTCAGGTCATATACCTAGGTGAATCATTTTGAACAGGTTTTAGTACCGAATGAGACATGGGATCTAGTTTTAGTCTTCTGTGTATGGATCTTGATACCGTTTGCTAAAGAGGCTCAGAGTTTATTTAGTGTGGTAGCACACATTCATGTGAGGGAACCTGTTTATGTGGATGTGAATGTGTGTGCATAGATGTATACACACTCATACGCTTGCATATTTATATACTTAAAATATTTTTCTATTCTTTTTGATTATTTTATGTTTTGTATGTATTCTTGTGCTCATTTTATGTGACAATTTTTTTTTTAATTTTGCTACTTGGAATTGAACGCAGGGCCTTTGCACTGAGCTGTACCTCCAGCCCTTTTTATCAGGGAGATGGAGGTCTGCCTAAGTCAGTAAGTTGTCCTGCTTGGCTCAAGCTTGGATCCTTCTGCCTCAACTTCCGAGTACTAGGATTACAGGTACTCACCACTATGCCCAGCTTTATAGTCAGTTTTTTAAAACTCGAAACATTTAGTCTTATCTGAAACATTTAGTTCATTTCTATTTATTGTAAATACTGAACTTTTTATATTATATGAGATCTACCATTTCATTTGTGCTTTCTGTTTGACCTGCGTTTTCATATCATATCTTACCCTGTCCTTTCCTACATTTTTTAGATTGATTATGTTTTTAGTACATATTTTCCTTTACAATTGAAAAAAATGTTTTGGTGGTTGTTGTTGAGGGCTTGCCCTAGAAACCTTTGTGAGCTCTTGCTGGCTGGCAAGCTTTCTCAGTCCATGTCTAAATATGTATTAGGCTTTACTCGCAAAGAATTTTCAAACTTCATAAGCTCAGACGTGCTCTCAGAGCCCTGGTGATCTTGTTCCTTTTGCAATTGTTGAGAAGCCACCTGTTGTTTAGTGGTAGTTCACTTTGATGTTGCCTGTTCTTCTCTCTGACTGCTTTGAATTGCCACTGGTGCTGGTGTTTTACATTTTAACAGTGACACATCTAAGAGTGGATTCACCTGGCTGTGGATGGGTCTAAAAAGTGTATCATTTCTAGAAAGTGTTCATCCATTAGTGCTTTAAATATTATTTCTGTTCTTATAGATGGCATATAGTAGAGGCTTCCTTTTTATCTCTTCCGATTTCTGCTCTGTCTCAGTGTTTGGTCCATTCACATTTAGTATAATTAAGGATATGGTGGAATTTATATCTGCCATTTCTATGTGTCTTGTCTTTTTGTTGTTCTTATTTCTTCTAAACTGCCATTTTCTGTTGGAAAAACTATTTTTGTAGCCCTTATTAAATATCAAGATAAAAGAATGAAAAGTTAAGATTAGCTGATTGTATATTGTCTCTACACACTAAGTTTTTCCTAAAATAAAGTTGAAAGATACACATTTTTCTGTGGAACAGTAGTTGTGAATTCTGGTAGATTCACTTTGTATTGTGCAGTACTTGGTATAGTAGCCCTGGCCTCCCTTCTTCTGAAATGCAGCTCTGCAGACATTTCCCTTAAAGAATATATTTTACTTAGTAATTTTCTTTATCAACCTGAAAAGGTAGAAGTAGGTGCCTGGTGATGTTTGGAATAAACGTCTCTCCTACAAGCAGCGAAACAATCTGTCAAGCCAGGGCTTTGATCAGGCCCTCAGACTTTGTTTCTGCCATTGAAGTTCATTTTTAGGTAAAATATCAGAGTGGGAACTGGCAGTTGTGTGTTTTCACCTTTACATCAGAGGTGTGACACTTCTGGTGGGGTTAGAGAACGTCAGTGTTACTAACGTGTCAGTATTCGGATTCAGCAAGCCTTACCATGGCTGCCAAGGATTTAAGTTTCTTGTCCTGAGCAAACTGATTATGCAACTCCCCAGTAGATTTTTTAATTAATTTGAATTTTTATTTTTTCCTACTTAAGTAGAATACGTACTCATCCCTATTCTTGTGCTCTAGGAAGTCCTCAGTTCAATAGCACACTTAAGGCCCAAAAGATGGTACCACAAAACACAAGAAAGTAATTTTTGAAAACTCTCAAGGCGACACATACAAACTTGGGCCAGTGTGGTTCATGGACAACTCTGTTAAGTGTGTTTTCAGTTCATAACTTTTCACACCTGGGAAGATAGTAAAACAAATCTTAAATACTGTTCTCTGCCAGGCATGGTGGCTCACACATGCAATCCCAGCACTTGGGAGGCTGAGGCAGGAGGATCACTGGGAGTAGCCTGGGCTACCTAGTGAATTCAAGGCCAACTCGAATTACAGAGTAAGACCTTGTCTCAAAAAAACAATAGAATAAAAAAAATTTTTTTAATCATATAAAATACTGCTCCCCTGCAGGCTGCACTTAGCTCTCCACATGTGAAAGCAGAGTTTTTCAGACAACCACATGTCTTTTTACACCAGTGGAAACTCACTAGTGATTTCTCAGCACTCGTTCATGCATCCTAGAACACAAGACAAGTGCCCAAACCAATGACTTCCTCAAGAATTTTTCCCACAAGAAATAGTGTAACTAGAAATAATTTGTGAAAGCTCCCTAGAACTTTTACGTTTTACTGGGCTAATCTAAATATGCCCTTTGAGCCTAGAGGTATCAGTCTTAACCTTTGTGTGACCCATGATTAGCACCGATGTACAGAAGCACAGTCAGTGTACAAGGTACACGGCAGTGAGGGCGAGTATGTGGGTTTCTGCACTGTCTGAAAGCTCCAGCCGAAGCTGCCGCGGACCTGTTTCATCCCAGAGTGGCACTGAGTGGCCCGCGTGTGGGGTGGAGAGAAGAAACCTTTTGTCTGTGGCGTGACTCACACGTTCTAGCAAGTGCACGTTTCAGGCAAGTGCTGAAGCATTTTTCTTATCGAAAGGCGCTGGGCCCCAGGTTTGATGAGTCTGAAGCCACAAGTGCGGAGGCATGACCGTACAGATGGAAGGAAGTGAACTTGTACATCAGTCAGTCCGTAATTAACCACCAATGATAACATACTGCCTTGGGACAGGCACTTTTGAAAACTGATTTAATCCTCATGAGAGCCATCTGATAGGTTGTTTTAGCATCCCTGTTTTATAGATAAGGAAGCAGAGTCACACAGGGCTGAATAATTTGTCCAAGATCATGCAGAGCCGTAGCTTGAATGCAGGCAATCTGGCCTTGACGCTGTGCACTCAGTCACCAGCTGCCTTTAAATATTAGGTTCCTACCACACACCAGTGCCATGGTAGCCATGGGGACAGTGCTGTGAACAAAAGAAGGAGTTTCAGCTGTCTCCCAGTGTGTAAGCCAGGTGAACAGCATTTTTGTGTTAATCTCATCAGTAAATTAAATAACGTGGTTAGGGTCATCCATTACCTAAGTGGAGTATAGATCTGGTTTTGTAAAAATCACAATGGCACGTGAGACTCTGTATTTTTTCTCACAGTGTTGTTTACACAAAATCTCAGAGAAACTTAGATGAAGTAGTGTGGGCTGTTGTTACGCCTGCGCTGAGTGGTAAAGTAATGGACATGGCCATTAAATTTGCACTTCATAAAAAGCTGAACCACAAGGAAAGAGGCCATCTCTTTTTTTTTTTTTAACCTTTTTTTTTTTTTTTTTTT
>NW_022900933.1:30451814-30472798 GCF_012274545.1 Fukomys damarensis | reverse complement strand
TCTTTTTTTTTTTTTAAGCTTTTTTTTTTTTTTTTTTGTACCAGGAATCGAACTTGGGCCCTTTTGCTTGCAAGGCAGGTAGTGGCACCACTGAGCTAAATCCCTGGCCCCATCTCTTTTTTTTATGTTTTATTTTTATTAGTATGCATTTGCAGGACATAGTGATTACATTCATCGTGGTAAGTTGGTACATGTACAAAATCATCTAAATTCTTTTTACTACTCTTTCTCTTTCCCTCCCTCCTTCTTCCTCTGTTTCTTGGCCTCTTTCTCATTAGCAACTTCCTATTTCCTATTATTTATCCTATATTTTGCTCTTTAAGTCATTTACACTTTGGGTTTTTCATATTCATCTCATAAATCTGGAGAAATGATCCAGATTAATGGATCTGAATCCATTAGTAGTACTAAAGGATGTAGTAATAAAGGATGTGTGGGAGGGATAAGTGCATAATACCCAACCCAGGGATGCCAGCCCTTGGATATAAGCCAGGGAGAGATCTGAGGACAAAGGAGAATGGGTGGCAGCTTGGAAGATACCACAGATCAAAGCAGAGTGGGATTTGGTGGTGCAGTAGCTTAAAGTCCACTTTCCAGAACAACAGAAGAAACAATCTGATTTCAAAATGGGCAAAGGAGTTGAATACGTATTTCTTGAAAGAATATATACAAACAGCCAATACGCACAGGAAAAGATTCTCAACATCACCAGTCACTAGGTGAAGGCAAATCAAAACCACATCCAGATGCTCATTAGGCTAGCTGTTATAAAAAAAACAAAGTCACAAGTGTTGGCCAGTATACAGAGAAATTAGGATTTTCACACACTGCTGGTAGGAATACAAAATGGGCAGCCTGTATGGAAAATAGTATGGTGGCCCCCTGAAAAAATGAAAAATAGAGCTACCATGTGATCCAGCAGTTCCACATCTGAGTCTGTACCCAAAAGAATTGAAAGCAAGGACTTGAACAGATACTGTACAGCCATGTTCCTTACAATAGTGTTATTCACAGTGGTCCCAAAGGTAAAAGCAAAGCAAATGTCCATTGACAAGTGAATGGATAAACAAAATGTGGTGTATGCATGCGCTGGAATATTACTCAGCCTTGGAGAGAAGGAGATTCTGACTGCAGTAATAGGACTGACACTTGAATCCATTGTACGAACTAAAAGCCCCTCACAAAGGACAAATTCCATGTATATTAGGTACTCACGAACTCATAAAGACAGTAAGGGGAATGGTGGTTGCAAGACTGGAAGGAGGTGGGTGGGGCGTTATTGTGGAATGGGTACAGAGTTTCAGTTTTGCAAGTTGAAAAAAGTGATAGTGATGAATAGTGGTGACAGTTGCATCACCGTGGACATTGTGAATGTTCTTAGTACCACAGAACTGTGTGCTCAAAAATGGCTAAAATGACAAAGCTTACAGGATGTATATCTTACAATATTTTTTAAATGACATCTTTCTTACTGCCCATTATTGACGTGCTTGGTTATAGGCAGGCTTCCAGTATTCTTGGACAGCTGAAATGAGTTTATGGAGGATTGCTGGCTCTGGAACATTATGCCAGCGTTCTTCCAGGATGGACTCGCTCACCTGAGCAGCCTCTTGGGACACCACAGCCATTTGTGTCATTTTTCTGTGAGGCTTGGCATCCATGACCAAGCTCTGAGTAAATGTAGCTGTTTGCCAAGAGAGAGTGAATCCCCAAAATGAAACAAAAACTGGCAGAGAAACTGAAAATCGGGTTTCTGAGGCAAAGATAGAGAATTGGAAAAGGAAAAATGGAGGAGAAATGTATTTGAAGCCAAAATTGCTTATGAAAAGGTCTTTTTTTCAGCAGGGTTAGGCAGCTAGGCCTTGAGATGAGGAGCAATGCTGGTCGAAACCCTTTTCCCCATTTTTACCTGATAGCACGAGGCATGCATATGGCTATTGGTTCCCCGAAGTTAAAATCCTCCTGGGGCATCTTGCTTTCTTTCCAGAAAATCCCATCTTTTATAGTATTTTCCAAGAATGCAGGGGAGAAAACCTTCAGGATGTGCCAGTCACCTGTCAGCCAGAAAGCTCAGATCTGACTGGCTTCCCTGAGCTGGGAATGCCCAGCATCTGGGAGAGCCCAGGCTGGGGCAGGAAGGGAGCCGTGGCAAGGACCAAGCTGAAGCTGCCCCTCTCCAGTTGGTACATCAGAAAGTTTATTTATTCTAAGGCATTTATTTCCAAGATCTCCAAATTCTAGTTATCTCATTCAACAATTCAAAGTATGGAGGGTCATGTTCAGAATTCACAGAATTCTGGCAGGATTTTTCCTGGAAACCTCTGAATCCCCACTTCCAGCCCATGAATGTGGATTTGTGCAGTGAGCAACTGAAACTCAGCTCTGGGAGTAACTAGGCAGCCTTGGTTATGGCCTAGCATGTGTCTGCCTATTCCTTCTGTTGCTCATTTTGGTTTTTACTCTGCTCCTACTGCATTTGCTAGACTACAGGTACCTGCTCGCCACCTCTTACCCAACCTGAGGGCAGCTTCTCTGCCTCCTTTTTACCACCCCGCCAACCCCAGCTCCAGGCAGGAGATGGGAATTCTGTCTGTCTATGTAGATTCTTGCTTTGAGGACAGTGTAACATACAGTGACTCCCTTCATAACAATGGCACATGAAAGGATTGGAGGAGGCCCTTGAAACGTGGGCAGTGTGATGCTCAAGGGGTTTTCAGCCAACCCAGCCAGGTCCCAGCTTAGGTATCAGCTCCAGGATGCCAATCAGAACTGAGATCAATAGCTAAAGTGGGAACAACAACAACAACAACAACAAAAGAGTTAAAGTGAGATACCTTGAAGTGATTTATTCCAGCTAAATATGTCAGTTGTTTGTTCTAAAAATACTGCTAGAAGGATGGTGGTGTATTGCAAATTGTTGACGCTTTGACTGAAATGATAAGCAAAATGTAACTAACATGGGTTCTAGCAGGAGTTCCTGCCTGTCACAACGAGGGGCACGATTAGGATACCAAGGGGCACAGCCAAACCCACAGGCCACTATCAGTCCCCAGCTCCGTCCCTCACACACAGCCTCCCAACCAAGGATAAGGGGCTACTGAGCCCTGAAGAATGAGGCATCTCCTAATACCTACTAATACTTTGGCCCCAAGGAACTTGCTTTTGCTGAATAAATATATGGTCTCAATTTTACAGGTCATCAGATCTGAGAGTCTGGGTGGGGCAGTACAGGCCCCCCTCATTCACTGACAAGTGAGACCAAAGTGGGAAAGGCCAGCTGAACTCCCCAGATGTGCCAGTACATTTTGCCCTGACTCCTAGAGCAGACATGGGTGTTAAAAGTGGTCAAGTTTCTAGAACTTCCTTCGTGGCTAAATAGCTCCCAGATAGCAGTTCACCAGTTAGTCACCGGGCTCAGTTACTCACCGGGCTCAACCGCTCGCCTGGGCTCAGCTTCCTGCTTGGGAGAAAGCAAGCCCTGCTTTGGTGCTGCTGTGCCTGACCAGCAGTCAGCATGTGGCTGGGCTGGTGATGAGAAGTAGGTACTCAGACTTGACTCTGGCAAACTTAGAGACCAGGTATTTCTGACTGTGGTCTGTAAGCTGTCCTGGGCTAGCACACATTTCAAAAGTGTTTGAATTGGAGGAATGAACGGGCACGCATAACTCCAAGCTCTCAGATGTCTTGAAGTGTTTGCCTACCTGTTCTGGGAGACAAATATGTGAGTCTTCAGTTCCTATAGCGGTTGATGTCCATAGACTTAAGGAGGGCCCTTGGTGTGGGTGACAATGAATGATGTCCCCCAGGTTGGTACACCATGGCCACTTCACTGGACAGGTGTGAGCTCCCTGGCCAAGCCCTCATGAAGGGATCTAGGAGAGGAAGGTAGAGCACCACTCTGATCCAGACTATAGCTGGGGCTGCCCCTTGATGTACAATATCAGTGAGCTTAAGAACAAAATATATCCTGGCCATTGCCAAAATTCACTCACAGAAGCCAGCTGTGGTAGTACACACCTGTATGCTCAGCTACTCCTGAGTCTGAGGCAGGAGAGCCACTTGAGCCCAGGAGTGCAGGGTCAGCATGGGCGATATCACAAGACCTCCCAAACACACAAACACAGGTTGAATTTCCTAAGTGCAGAGGCTATGGGAACTCTTTTCCTTGGAAGTCATTTCTCTTTCTTTTTATAAAATAAAACCATTGAGGGCCAGGATAGAGACTTACAAACCAGAATGGTGCTTCTTGAACTTAACTGCACGGGAATTACCTGGGAATCTAGCTATATGCAGATTATGATTCGATGGGTCTAGAGGGAATGGAGAAGATGGGAATTTTATTTCTCATACACTGCCAGAGACACTGAGGCTGTCTGTCCCGGACCACGTGCTAAGTATCAAAGCATTCCAGGACCTCTCAAGGACTTTACTGCCTTTGAATTAATTGGAAAAAATCTATATATGTGAGGAGCATGTCAATACAGTAAATGGTAAGCCAGATAGCTCAGACTAACCCCACCCTGCTCCTATGAAGGAAGCTCCCTGTCCCAGCCGTGCTGCTTTTCTCTCTTTTGTTCAGAGACAGCCCTGCAGACTCTCCCATAGTAAAGACTGGTTTTTAGCTCTTCTTACCTGCCGCAGATGATCTAAGAAATTGTGTATTTCCTGTGTAGCGGTTGAGTAATTAGATCATTCAGTCAAGTGACATTTATTATTTGCAATTAGTGAGCCCTAGGCAGTATTTGACATCTAGTGGGAAGAGGCACCCCATCTGGGTCTACATCTCATCTCTTTGACCTTGCTATTGTCAAAGGGAGCTCAGTGCGATCTGCAGCTCCAGCACCACACAGCTGTGAGCCCAGCATCATGGGCTCAGCCGCCGGGTCAGTCCCCATTAAGCTGCAGCAGGCCAGTCACCGTGTTGGTTTTCAGCAGCAGTGACTCAGCCCAGGGCCACAGGCTGCTTTTTGCAGAGACAGCACCTTCCAAGATGGGGCTGCTTGGGAAGCCCAGCCAGCATGAGCCGACAGAAAGGGGAGTGACGAGTGGAGGTAGCTTTCCTTCGAGCCACGATGGAACTGGAAAGAAACTCCTGTCCCCTCCTGAGGGGCTGGCAGATGGGTTTGACAACACGCCTTCCCAGCAGCAGCGCTGGGCTGCACGCGGGCTGCTTTGCCCTCCTTTTCAGACTGTGTGTTCACAGCTGACCCATCTGGCTTCAAATCTCCGTCTCCCTTCTCTTATCACCACACGCTTTTGGCACATCACTTTTGATTTCTCCTACCATTCTCATCTGTCAGCTGCCAAGCCATCTTCTCCATTTAAAATTCCCTTTCAACACACTTGCCCTCAGCCACCTCTGCCATCTATGCTTTGCTTTACCTGGTCACGGTTACTCACTCCCTTCAGGTGATTGGCAGCCAGCCCCATTCCAGCTATCCAAGCAGGCTCCCAGCTCCAGGGAGTGGGAAAGAATTCAGGGCTCTGTGGCCAGTGCCCCACTTGGGCACATTCCCGAGCTTTTCTGAACAGCTGTTTTGTATCCCTGCACACATTTGGTAAATGACAGAGCAGGACCCCAGCATGCTGAGCCCACAAGCTCACAAACACAAATCAGCACAAAATACCAAATGTTCAAGGTTCCTGTGATTTTATTGCTAAATCAGCTGTCATGAATGTCGCACTTACAGATCAGCTAATTAGTGAGGCTTTGTGTATTAATATGCATGTTTCCTCCCTGATGCACCGAACAAATGCATTTTAATGCTTCCAAATAAGATTGGAGGGAACTAGCACTTTAGAGTTGCTTTAGACTTTTCTAATTTCTTATCATTGAGGGCTCTTCAGTAAGATTTGCAGTGCGTATTAGATTTCAGAATTCAGAAACATCAACCCTTTTAGCCTTACCTCCACACCATCCCTAGTGTGGACTGTGGAACTCACGGAGGTGGTCAGGTGCAAAGGTGAATATCCAGTGGGCTGGCCAGTTTCCAGGGGGTCAGAGAGTCCTCCTGAGAATAATCACTAGATGGTTAACCTGGCCCTGACAAATGCCACTTTGATTCCTTCCCTGCCAAGAGCACAGTGTCGTATACCTGGAAATCTCGCAGGAGGTAGTTGTAAATCCTTCCTAAGCTCTACACTAAGTCAGCCATTCTTGTTATTTCAAGAATTATCTTGAGATTCTTTAAGAAATTTCAAAAATATAGTAAAATATTTTTATTAGTTTTAATGGAAAATAAAACCAATTAACTGGGTCTTTCAAATAACTAGAATTTGATATGCACTGGGACTATGGAGTGAAAGGCAAGTCACAAGTGCATACACACAATGTGATCGTTCCTTAGAGAAGCTTGTCTGAGATATTTTAGGAGCAATACCCTAGCAGCCCGGCTCCTCCATTTCCAGGGCTGCAGTGTTGCCCTGCCATGACTGTCACTTCTTGGAGCACTAGGGGTTGTACTGTATACCATTTATATTCCACACAGCATCTAACCTGAGCTTTGCATGTTTTTGGGGTTTTAAATACTTGGCAGTGGATTAGAAAATGCTGTATATCTTCATTAGTGACAGTAGTATAGTCAAATTTGAAATCATTCTCCTCTCTTTCTTATTCATTGCTTTGGAGTCAGATGAATTTGGATTTAAATATCTGTTCTACCAATCACTAGTGGTATGAACTGGGGCAAATTACTCAATTCTCCATCTAATTCGCAGGGTTGTCCTCGGAACCGTGAGTTCGCAGCTGCTGTTGTTATTGTTATTATGTTGCTTGTCTTGAAGGTAGAAGTTGCCTGGCTTGTTGCATATTATTCCACAGCTGTGAGCCCTTGAGTTTTTGTAATGGAGTTTCCATTTGGGTGGCTGTACTCCTCTTTCTTGAGGCTGCCTCTGTCCTCAGTGAGAATGCACTGTTTGCCCTGAATCTCGAAGGATGGGTAGGTGCTCATACAACAGAAATGAGAGGATGGAAAAAGGGGTCCCAAACCAAGGGAATAGCATGTGCAAAGACAGGGGGTGGGAGCATGGCTGCAGTGGGGGGCGTGTGTCATGGGCCACGAACAAACCCCTCAGTGGCCAAGCATATGGGCAGGATTTAGATCACAAAAGACACTTTAGAATATGCCAGATTTTTTTTATTAGTACATGTTTGTAGCATATAACAATTACATTCCTCATGGGAAGTTGATATATGTGCATAACACATCTTAATTCTTTTTTCATTCCTTCCCTTCCCTTCATCTCTTGGTTCCCTTCCCTTTTGTAAAAGATCTGGTTCCCTAATCTCCATTTTCTATCTTTTATTTTGTACTTTATTTATATTTTGGGTTTCTCATATAGAGAAACTGTGTAGTTCTAAGCTCATATGCCTGATTTATTTCACTTAATATTATGGTCTCAGATGCTTGTATTTTCTTACAGATGACTCAAGTATATCCTTCTTTATGGCAGAGTAATACTCCATTGTGTATCAATACCACATTTAACTTATCCATTCATCTGTTGATGGTGTGTAGGCCATTTCCAAGATTTAGCTATTTTGAATTGTGTTGCTATAAACATGGGTATGCATGTATGCTGTCATATGATTTTTTTTTTAACTCAGGAAGATATCTAGAAGGGAAATAGCTGTGTCAAATGGAATTTCTAGTTTCAGTTCTTAAGGAATCTCTGTACTGATTTCCATAATGGTTGTAACAGTTTACAGTCTCACCAGCAATGTAGAAGGGTTGGTTCTCCCTTTCCCTGCAACCTCACCAGTATTTGTTTTTTGTGTTCTTTATAGCCATTCTCTTTGGAGTAAGATGAAATCTCAGTGCTGTTTTAATTTGTGAAAATGCTAGACTTTAAACTATCAGTAACGGAATATGATATTTCAGCACAGGTCTTCATTACTTCAGTGACTCTATGAGCAAAATATTTGTATTTTAGGAATCAGGTAAAGGAACTTTGAGGCAGCGTATGGGATGGGAAGAGGACTTCTGACCCAAGTGGTGCTGCAGTCAGCCCCCTGCAGCCTGCATCAGGTTGGCACTTAGACACACTGAAATGTATCACATTCCGGTTTGTGCCAAGCTCTTTCATCATTTAGTTTTGCCTCAGGATTTCCTGGGTAGATTGAATGTCTTTATAATGTCTTTGGACATCAACCGCCACAAATTAATGCTAATTGTTGTTGGTGTACTCCAGTCTCTACATTAATGTAACTCACCCACCAGCGGTTTCCCAGCAGCTTTGTAATGCATGAGCATTACACAGACACAGCACAAGTGCCCTTCTTCTGTTTTCAGTATTGTTTCCTTCCTCAAAAACCAGCGAGGTTTGGAGAAAGGGGAGGAGGCAGCGCCGCCTCACTGCTGTGCCTCGTCTGTCCCGGGAGGGTCCAGGTTAGGCTTGGCACATGTGTCACGCAGGCCTGTATGGTAGCTGTTGGCGTCGGTGTTTCTGCCTGCCTGTGTTTGCTCTCCAGCTTCTTTCTTCTACCAGTCTCTTTCCTGGTGCTCCTCTTGCCTCACTTCCAAGTGCCTTTTCCATCATTTGTGCTCAGCAATTCTACTATTGTTCTTCCTGTCTGGTTCTCTTAAATCCAACCCACACCTTTTCAACTCCATATCCTGAGTCAAGTGTTTGAAAGCTGTTATTTCATGTTAATTAGAAGTTCTTTTTCCAGCCAAGAAGCTTTGCAAAGAACTGTTCCCCCAAGCTGAGGCTTAGAGATGCGCTCTCGCGTTTTGTACTTTAGGTACAGTGAAAGCAGTAGAGGCTAATTGCTGTGAGAGCCACCGCAGTGCCTGCAGGGCAGGGAAACCTCCCCACCACCTCCTCACCCTCCTCTGAGCCTGCCCCCAACTCTGCCACTACAGTGAGGCCAGTGGGCCTGTGGGCTTCCTGTGTTCCTCGCAGAGGTTCTCTGCTGGCCACAACTGCTTGGCAGCCTCCCTCGTCCAGGGGAGTCTATGAACCGCCCACTGGCTCTCCATCGGAGGCTGACAAGTGACCTTTTGGTAGCGTCTCCTTCCTTTGTAACACATCTCTTGGTTGATGTGAGTCTGGTGGTATATACTCTTGCCACATACTGAGCTCATGCAGGCTTTAGCAGGAGTCAGCTGCTTCTTTTACAAACCCCTTGAGACTCCCTGAGTGTGTGCCACTCCTATCTATAGGTGGCCCACTGGTGCAGCTTCAAGGGAATTTGCACTTCTTGAGCTGTTACAGGCAGAAAAGCCAAGCGGTGTCCTCACAAATGGCCTTGCTCTTTATGTCATCTGCTTGCAGATCTGGAACCACACTGTTCTTTATCATGTGACTTACCATGTGATTCATCCCAGGTTCTGAAAACTTAGGCTCAGAGAGGCTGCAGCTCTGAGCCCTCTGGGAGCCACCAGCCCCACTTAGGCTTTCTTCATCCCATTGGGTGGGAGCAGTCCATGCTAGCCCATCCTTGGGCTTAATGATGGAGTAGGGCCACACTTTCCCATCTCATAGACAGAGTCATGGCTCCTCTCCAGCACCTTTGGAAGAGGACAGTGTATAATGCATAGTTGAAGAACTCTGCTGTGTATCTTTTTTTGTTGTTGTTGTTTGTTACTGGGGATTGAATTCGGGACCTTCCACTTGCAAGGCAGGTGGCGGAACCACTGAGCTGAAATCCCGGCCCTATGCTGTGTATCTAATTTAAGTCACCGGAAATGCATTTCTTCATCTCCCATGGTTTATAAAGAAGGCAGTCAGTGAGCAGATGCTGACCAAGGGCCTGCTGAACTCAAAGCATAATCCTAGGCACGGTGGAAGGGAGGCCAAAGAGACAGAGAGGGTTAGAGCCCTTTTATATCCAGAAAACAGCTATCCAGAGGGTTACAAAGCCTCAGGGTCCTTTTCTATGGAAGAGTGATAAACACCACCTACTGAGAAGGGTGATTGCAGAGATGTAACTAACAGTGTCTGTGCCACATAGCAGCCTGGGATGACCTGCAGCTGTTCCCAGTCTTTCTCATTTTTAGATTACCATTAACAACAAACACCCACTGGTGTGAGACCTACTGAGTAGAGACGCTAAAAAGTGAAAGTGGTATCGATGGGAGGCTTACTTGTGAAGCTGGGTTTTAATTGCATTGGGGAAGAATTAAGAAGAGATGACAAGTGAGGACATGGTATGTGCAGTGACAGACTGAGGGAGAAACCCTGATGGGAGAAAAGGATGCAGCAGGATGCATGACACGGCATGGGGTGCTGAGATGAGGACAGCCAGTGGGTGGGTGCCACAGCAGACTAGAGGAGGAATTCTGACTTATTGTTTAGGTTGTGAGGAGTTACTGCAGTTTCCCAGGCTGGGGCTGAAAAGTGATTTTTGTTGTTGTTTTTATTTTGTTTTTAATGGCATTTGTGATTAAAGCTAAGGCCTTTCCACTGAACTACGTGTCCAGCCCTTTATAGTTTATTTTTCTCTTGAAACAGTGTCTCGCTGAGTTGCTTAATTGTGCAGAGTAGGCTTGAACTTGTGATGCTCCTGCCTTACCAGTGCTTGAAAATGATTATTGGAGATCTTTATAAGATTTCTGAGAGCCTGGCAGGTCCAGGGACAAGAAGACCACCAGGAAGGGATCTAGATTCGTGCTGAGACTTCTCTAGATGTGTGGTGACAAATCCAGGAACCAAGAGAGCTGAGGTTGCCATCACCCAGGCTGATGTCTGCAGAGAAACAGAGAGAATTTGGACTGGGAAAAGAAGGTTCTAGCTTAGTGCTAAGAAGGTGTGGATGGAGGCTGAAGCCATTGGTGGTAACAGAAACCTTGGTGATTGTGTAGTGCAAAAATCTATACTTGGAAAAGCAGGACCGGGTGGATAAATATGGGAGGCCTGAGCCAGAGGCCTCCCTTCTTTATGTGCCTTTAGGTCAGGCTTTTTGAAGCTTCTAAGATGGTGAGCATCATGGAGAGTTGTCTGTAGATATTTTACATGGATTGAATCCTATCTCCTGTGTGATTTTTGTAAGTAAACCAATATTTTACTTTTAATGAATTTTTGAAGTTTCCTACATAAATTAGTTTTGTTCTAAAAAGCAGCATTAATAAAATCCCTGTGTCCTGAGTATAGCTGACCACTGTAATGCTTTTAACTTGACCACAGTTAGTCACCCTGGACTGGCACTGGTGAGAGCTACACAAAGCCATATACTGATCTGGGGGTTCTGAAATCCTTGGCTCTGCAGTCCCTGCTTTCTCTAGATCATGGATGTGAATGTCCCCATTTTGAGGACAGTCACCCTGCCCCCAGGCCAAGCCCACCTCTGTCTGGCTTGAGTAATGACCCTCTGGCTTAAGCTGTGTGGTTTTTCTCCTTATCTCTCATTGTAGACTACTATTTTCCAAAGTGAAGTTGGAGTCACTGTGCCGGGGCCCAGACGAGGCACTGCTCACCTGTAAGCACATGTTACAAATATGGAAATCCTGCTACAACCTAACCAATCCCAGGTAAGAAGCCATGGTTTTCTCATGGGGCCCCCCCTAGCAGTGCCATCTCTGATGGGCAGTTAGCAGAGGCTGTGTCCCCTCACTCCCCCTCAAGTGGCAGATGTTAGTGATGGTGGGCTTCATACCATTTTCTCCCACTAGTTGATGAAGCCCCTGAGTCATGGCTTTCTTTTGCTTTTGCTGCCAGTGTGAACCACAGTCTCAAGTCACAACTGATCTCTCCAGCTTCTCTCTGCCAGCCATGTACTTAACTCCTGTGACAAATCTTACTGTCTTTCTGGCAATTTATGCATAGACTAGTCAATGATGTGTTCCAGATGAGATTCTTGCAGTACTGTTTTAAAAACCTGCGCAGGCAACAGACCACATCCTACTAAGGAGAGGAGAAATCACTATTAGCATGATAAAGTTTAACTGATTTAAAGTTAAAATGGTGACTCACACAAATATAAAATAAAGACATGCCAAAGATTTTATTTATCTCATTAACTAATGAGGGAACCAGTGAAATGTTAAGGTCCATTTAAAGAAGAATTTTTTAAAACCTACACAGGCAGAAACGCTATAGCGGATTTGCAAATAGATGTAAAAACAGTGTCCTATAAGGCAGTGTGATACATTGATATTGTTTGAGGTTGTCTTTTCTAGAGGGTGGAAATAATTGTATCTATAGCAGAGAAAACTCACTTATCCTATTATCAGTTTTCTGCAGGTTAACTTCTGGCCCTTCAGAACTGTAATGTAGCCTTCTCAAGGAGTCAGAGAAGCCTCTGTTTAGAATCAGCGTGCTGCTGACAGACACACCTATTTTCCCATTTTTAAGTCTTGAGCACTTTTTTCTGAGTATATTTAGATCACTAAGAGTGCCCTGCCCTGGAAGGGAGTACTTCAACGAAGAGGGACCTGATGGTTCAAGTGAATTCACACAGCCACTCACACTCAGGGCATGGCAAGGTGTAGATATAACCTGTGCTATGCTCTGAAGAGTCAGAAGCCTGGAAAGGTATCATTCACATGGAAAATGAGTACTGAGGGTGTGGGCTGGCAGCTGATCTGCAGAGACCAGAAGGGAGGGAAGGCAGAGTATGAGTCAGCAGAAGGGAGGTGGGATTTTATTTTTCAAAAGCTTTTACAGCTAAAAAACCAAGTGCTCAAAATGGGGCCCCATGCCCTGGCTGTCCCCCACCAGGCTCTGACCTTAGATAGACCTGTGCCCTGCCCTGGGGCAGAACAACTGAGGGAAGGAGCTCAGGTGTGAAAGCCCACACCTGGCAGGTAGCCACACAGTCACTAGGGAGATTCACTCGAGGGCCCACTTTACAGCCACTGTCTGTACTGTGTCACCGCTGCCCCATCCTCTTGGTAAAGGGTAATCATGAGCCTGGCCTCTTCCCTTTTGTGGGTTTGATCTAAAATGCAGATCATTTTAACTTTAAAAATCTGAGACTGTAAGCAAGACTGGAAACTGCTGTACCAATGAAATTGCTGGCCAAAAGGCCAGCTCCCTAGTGTCAGTCTTTGCCTCTTAACCCCACTGACAGCAGATACTGCCCCAGCTGGTTGCCGGGATGCTGGAGCACATTCTTTGCCTGTACCCCCTTTAGAAAGGAAAAAATAAACCCATCAGCTTTCATGTTGCCAATTTTCCCTCAGTTCTCCACACCTCTCCCACCTCCCCACATTTCCTCCCACTTAGCAACCAAGAATATTGAATGTGAGGAGAAGAAAATAGCAGAATTGGAAAGCTTTTTAAAAATACTTAACCAAATGCCTGGGCTGCGTCCATACTTCCTCTCTTTCCTGAAGGATCTTTCTAGGGCTGGGGGAGAACAGAGAGGACCCTGGCCTGGCTGTGAGCCTGGGCCAGGCCGGTGCAGGTGGCTTCCTCCTCCCCCAGAGCTGCTCCTCCACCTCCTCCCCAGGAGCTTCCTGTTTGTTTGGATTTTTAAACTTTATTTTCTCTGGGATATAAATAAATGTTTCTTGGCAGCCCTCCCCACTATGCAGACTGAGCCATGCTCCCAGCCTGCTTGGGTCAGAAGTGACCCAGGCTATAGAGTAAAGCATGAAGAGATGCTGTGTTCTGATGCTTCACGGCCTCTAGATGAGGTGACATGGGAGCAGCAGTTTAATCCACCTTCAGATCATACAGGGTTTTAACAAAAGGTGAAATAACATGAACAAGTGCATGAGAAGCATCCCTTTCTGCAAATAAAATAAACTGGACATTAAGCAGAAAGATTTTGGCAGGAAGCAATTAGCTTCTATCCAGAGTAGTTTCTCTGATGTCCAACTCTGTCCCTTGATTCTACTGTGCTCAGGTGTACCAGGGCCTGTACTCCACGGGGCTTCCAGTCTTCCCCAACCCTTTTTGAGTCCATCCGGAGGCTCAGCAAAGCACAGGCCCAGAGCAGCAAGAGGAGGCCGAGGAAGACGTGGGCAGCTGCAGGGAGTGAGTGGCCCAGTTGAGAATAGACTCGAGCTTCGTGTTCTAGCAGCTCTTTCCCTCTTTATTTTTGCTTAAAGGAAATCACAGTATGAGCTAGTTGCTGAACTGAGGCTTAGAAAATTTGCCAATAGGATTCCACCTGCAGTTGTAGAATGCAGCTCTTGCTGTGAGCAAAATGGTGGGTGGCATTCTCTCGAGAGTACATTTGTCGAGGCGTTTGTCATTTCAGAAGCCTGGATTCTCTTTCCCTAGCTCTGCAGTTTTGCTTGCATTTAGGATAGAAATCTGTCTCATGTTTTGTCTTTTCTCTCTTGGTAAAATGTAAAGCTTCCCCAGTTTTTGTGTATATTGACGAGGCCGTTCAAGACCATATGAATCTGACCAATTCTCCCCTGAAGGGCCCAGCAGGCTCCCTGCACTGAATAGCACAGCATTTCAGCCAGAGGTGGTAATAACTGTGTTTATTGAAACTTCTCTGCCAGTACTGTACTAGGCCAGTCATGTATTGTTTTCAATCCTTGCACTAGCTTTGCAAGATAAATACTGTTATTTCCATTTTATAGGAAATAAAGCTAAAGGAAGCGAAATAACTTTCCTGCTTTTCCACTTAACAGCAAAGCTGTGGTTCAAACCCAAGGCCATTAACATCAAAGTCCTCTCCATGATAGTCTGTTGCCTGTCTTGAGGTGACAGTTTCTTTGTTAACCACTTTTTTTCCCCTCTTGTCGCTACCACTTGATCCATACCCATTTTTAATTATTTTTTCTGTGTAGGACGATAAGTCTCATCCTCATCTGGCTGGGGAACTCACTGAGCCACAGTGGTCTTGCTCAGAGTGACTGCTCACTCATTAGTGACAGATGTGGGATAAGAACCTCTCCACGACTGAAAGAATTTTTTTTCTTCCTAAGTCTTACCTTAATCACCTGCCAACAAATAGTGTTTAAAGTTAACCACATACACATGCACTTTCTTCACCCTGGCCTCAGTGGAAGTAAGAGCCCCATTTCATACTGATAGTTGCTAGCATTTTGGTAGAACTTTTCTTTTTACAAAGCAGATTCTCATTTCATCTTCGAAGAAGCCCTTTTATCTAAAAGGGGCAAATGTCATGATACACCACACTCACATTTACTGATTAAGATTGAGGGTCAGGAATATTGAGAACTTCTCTGGTTTGCTACCCATTCCCTTTCTTAGATCCAATTTTTATTGTGTGCCACATCCTATTCCAAGAGGCAAACCTGTTACGAGAACTCCAGGTTTCTGCCTCCTAGTCTGCTACCACCACCACCACTTTGCCCTGTGCTTCACCTCCATGTGGCTGTGGAAGACAGGATTTTCAAGAAAGGTTCCCACTTTCCAGTATAACTTTAAGGGTCATTACAGTATAACCTGAACTTTCAGTCTTCATGGGGTCCAGAAGTTCCCTGGCTGTGCCCATCTGTGCATGTGAACATCTCTATAGCTTATGATGCTGTCAGTTTCCTCCTGCTAAACCATCTCCCAGCATCACTGACTAGGAGTGGTTTTCTCTCCTCAGGAAGTGCTCCTGGTCTGAGGACCAGGCAGGGAAATAGAGGGGTAAGTCAATGAGTAGTTCCAGGAGGTGTCCAAGCAGACGAGGTCCCAGAGGGAGAAAAGAAGGTGATTATCAAGACTGACCAGACTCAGAGAGTTAGGAGAGCCTTGCTTGCCCTTGTGCCTTCTCACATTCTGCAGGTTTTAGCAAAACCAGTTCTTGATTGGCTAAGACTCTACACCATGTAAATAAAAAACTAAAAATAGCTTGAACCATCCAGCAAAATTCTTAATCAATCAAAAATACCTATTATTTCTAGAAAGAAGACATTCAGGGTGGAAACAGAAGCATCTCCAGTTCATTAATTGTTGCTTAAATACTGTTTTCAAGAGGAAATAAGGAAGACAAACTGAGGAATGTTATCAAATGTAGTTACTCCACTGGTGGGAGGAGATGAATCCTGTGTCATTATCAGTTAGCAGGTTCACAAATGGATATGGTTTTAGTCAAAGCTTCTGGCATTTGGAATAGGAACTCCTTGACTTAGCTTTCCCACGCCTCTTCTAATTACACCAGAAGGCCAGGGATAAATTGCCTCTGGAATTATCCAGCTGACTTAACGTCAGATGTATGTTTGCAGGTAGGTGTATTTGTGACACCTGGCACATGCCAGGAAGTTATAGCTCTTCAGAACCCTCCATCTACATAACCTTATTCTGTCCTCACGTAGTTCTGTGTAGGACGATAAGTCTCATCCTCATCTGGCTGGGGAACTCACTGAGCCACAGTGGTCTTGCTCAGAGTGACTGCTCGCTCATTAGTGACAGATGCGGGTTAAGAACGAAGACCCCACACGGCTTCCAGGACATCCTCTTCTGGGTCCTTCCCGAGCATTGTTACTGAAAACCATCCAGGGGTGGCCACATACCAGGCAGGGCCTCCTTGGCAATGCCAGCACCCTATTGTGTTCTGGTATCCTCACCAGCATGGAAAATGTCACTACATTTTGAGACAAAGTCTTCTGAAAAATTCCCAAATGGGGAGCCATTCTAATATTCAGATAGTTAATCCTCCATAATATTTTTATGAAAATGCTGTATGAGCAGACCAATGTTAGCTTTGCAATTAGTGAAATTTGCACGTACTTTTTATGTTATCTTCTGTTCAAGTTTATTGTTTCCCAGTTGTAGAAATAATTAACGGAGCAGTCGCCAAAAAAAACCCTGTATGGGATGATGTAATAAGTGTAGGCTGACAAAGAGTCTGTACTGAAGGAAGTTTGCTCTGTTTCCTGTGGTTCTCTCTAATGCATCACTGAATGTGGAAACTGCAGCCTGTGAATTGTATCAGGTTTCATACCAAATCTTGTTTGTACTGCTTTTAGCTGCAGCTACATGGGGGAAGGAAATTTCGTCCCTTTACTGCAGAATTTGAACTTCTTAACAGCAACAAAAATAATTACTCTTCGAGCCCCCAGACAGATTATTGTGATGCAGAAAAAAAGCAGCAGTTTTTACTTACAAGAACTAAAAAGAAAAATGTCTGTATGGGCTAAGGCCTCATAAATGTTCCAGTTCCAGTTAGTCCTGCCAGAGTGTCCATGTGGGGTTGCTGAGGGAATGGTGCCAAATTTGTTTTGTGGGTGGGCTGGAGAGGGCACTTAGTAAGGTGAGGTGAGCAGTGCAAGGCTGGTGAAAGTGGTGATCTGGAACTGGACACCAGAACACTGCTGTGTCCTGTCCGAGTCCCTTCAGGTCTCCTCCAGCCCCTTTTCTCATGCCGGGAGGGGCCTACAGGGTCCAGCTCTGCTGTGACCAGCTCATTTATTAACTAGGAATTTCTCACATGTGATGTTTCTCAAAGGCTCGTCCTGGGGACACAAATGAGCCCACAACCATGGTCACCCTCTGAAAAGTAGAGAGACCAGGGTCCTCAAATCAGGCAGATACTCCTTAAAACCATCTGGCTAGCCTTGAAATCTGATTTTGCTTGTCTGGAGTAGGACATTAACATCAGGATTTTTTTGGAAATACTCTGAGTATTTTTTTGGGCCATGAAGTTTCAAAAGCACTGCTGTAGAGTGTTGCTTCATAAAGGCATCTCAGAGGAAGATTGCAAGTTCTAACCCAGACTGGGCAACTTAGCATCTTAGTGAGACCCTGTCTCAAAGTAAAAAATAAAAAAGGACTGGGGAATGTAGCTCAGTACAGAGATCCTAGGTTCAATCCCCAGCACCACAATCAATCAGTAACAATTATAAAGACACCCCTAGTGGACTGGTGGCCTGTTGGGCTCTGTGACCTCACAGCCCAGAGTTTCCCCATCAGGTGGACAGAGAACCTGGCTTAAAGTTTTCATTTTTGTATCATTTAATGACACAAGAATCCAGAACTGGCAGGGGTTGACGGGATGGCTCAGCTGTGTTCGTGATGCTGAATTCTGAGGTAACCCAGCCCAGACCAAGGCAGGAAGCAGGAACTCCTTCACCTATGGAAAGGTGCCGAGGAACAGGGCGCCTCAGCAGGCTGCCCTGTTTGGATCTCTCCTTCCTCCTTGCCACCTTTCAGGTGACTGACATTCGCAGTGTGTTTTGCAGTGACTCTGGACGGGGGAGCAGCCTCTTAGATAGAACCATCGCTGACAGACGCCAGCTTAACACAATCACTTTGCCGGACTTCAGTGATCCTGAGACAGGTGAGAATCCAAGGCCGGGGGTTGAGGGAGGGGCACACAAGACAGTGTTAGGAGAGTGTGAGGCTGGGGACCAGTGTGGGAGGAGTCTCATCGTCTGACAGCTCAGCTGCTTCATTGAGGTGCAATGCCTCTGGTCTCTTTCGAGTGTTGGTTCACAGAATGGGAAGGAATATTATTTGGCCAGTGCAACTCTGAAATGTTTCCCCTTGCTCTGGGAGCATGGAATTTGAAAAAATCCTCCAAAATTTGGTGGTTTCCATCACTATCAGGTTCTCCTCTGTTTTTCTGTGCTGCCCCTTAGGTTTCCAACATTGCTGGACTTGGTCATTCTAATCACTTTTACATATGAACACACAAACACACAGCAGAAAGACCAGACCGGGAGGGTGGCAGGTGTTCTGAGCTGCTAATTGTGCTTCCCTGCTTGAGGGCCATAGCACTTACTGCCTCTGAGCAGATATCCCCACCTTGCCCCCTAATGTCCACAGCTCCACCCAAGCGGTGCCAACAGTAACACTGACTATCCAGCAACAGTTTGGGGGACTCAATAAACAAACAACACGTAATGAAATTCACTCGCCTTCAAGCTCAGTGTTAGTTTGAGACTGTCATTTAGAATGCACCCCTGTTGCTTCCCCAGCACCTTGGGTTCCTGTAAGGCTTAATCCCTGCCTGGCTGCACCTGGACTTTCCTTGGGCCGGCTTTAGGAAAGGAGCCTCAGGCTCTCTTTTCTGATCTGTGCCATGTCCCAGCTCTCAACATAGTCAAAGCCAGGGTTCATCTGACCCCAGGTGGGTGGGAGGGACAGGGCCTCTGGGAGCTGCCCTCACAGCTACCTGAGTTCTGCACTTCTGCCTAGGCCCCCTTCCGCCAGCCCAGAGTCAGCCTGAGAAGTCTCATCCCCAGCCCTGGAGCTCCCCAGGCAAAAGATTGTTGGGCATGAGAAGCAGCACAAATTACGAAGTAGGGAAGTTTACCCTGGCTTTCAGCTCCTCCTCAAAATCCAGACTGGCTGAGCCACAGGGAAGTACCCCTTGGAGTGGTCAGCCAGTGTGGGTGGGCCTGGGTGAGGAGGCAGAGCCTGCCTGGCTGGCACAAGTACAGCAGAGCTCGGCCTCATAGGTCCTGGCTCCACACTACATGAAAGCGAGGATCAGACAACAGCCAGCAGTAGCCAGGCAGGGCCAGCTAGGAGGGAGCAACAGAAGAGAAGCTGGGAAATTCACTATAGCCCCTGCAGTGACTTGAGGCTGATTGAGAACAGCCACTGCAGCTGCATGGGACTGGGTGCCCCTCAGGCCCCTTCTTCAGTCATGGAAGGACAGGCATACTAAATCCAGACCCCCTTTCCTTCCAGCGGGCTTGGACCTGGAGGTCCTAAGACTTGAATGCCACATCACATTGAAAGAGTGACAGAAAATAAACAAGGCCCTTGCTCATGCTCCCTTTTGTCCCTTTTTCAAACATTTTTCCCCAGAGTTCTCAGAATTTTCCCTTTTCAGGTAAAACCTTCTCAGAGCTGCCAAGTGTGTTTTGCACACTATTAATCTAACTGAGAATCCAGGGAAGCAGGAAAACAGGAGGCCACGTGGAGAGCCCTTGTCAACTGTAGGCTATTTGTAAATGAGAATAAAAAGTTCTGAAATGATGGTGTGAGTTGGAAAGACTGAAAGATTAGGAAGGCTCACTCTCCTAGAAGTGGAGACGATGCCTCTTCTTGGTTAATAAAGCCAAGTTTTGTTTAGTTTGGCTTACAGTGAAGTCGTGGGAGGGGCAGCTCCTTCTCATCTCATGTACCATGGGGAAAGCCCATCTTGGGAACCACCCACAAATTTGGTTTATTCTCATGTCAAGAGGAAGCACATATCATAATTCAAAAGCCAAAACTAACTCAGAATGTACCACGGAGGGATTTTGCTTCCGTTCCTGTATGTCCATCTTCCCTTTCCCAGGAGGTAACCATTTCTCCTTGCTTTTTGTTTACCCTTCCAGTGTTCTTTCATGCAGATAGCCACATGTGTTATTTCCTAGGGCTCTGACACAAGCAGTCAAATACTCTGAATGCTGTTCAGCCCTTGACACTTGTCACTTCCCAGCACATCCTGCAGGTGCCTCCACACCCATCCATGGAGAATGTCCTCATTCTTTCACAGCTGTGGCCTATTGCAGGACTCCTATTTTACTTTGAGTTCTTACCTCTCTAGCATGATTTCATACTTCCCTTTGCTGCAGCTTTCAGCCCCACCTGAGCTTAAGATCAGCTCATTTTGAACATCCAGGGCAGCACTGCCCATTTAGCCAGAGCAAGCAGACTAGAAGAGCAAAAGAGGACAGGAACATATCTGAGCCTGGATGGTTCCAAAGTTAACAGAAGTGGCCCAGATCAAACGTGGTCTGGGCGAACCCAGCTCTGTTGGGTGGCAGCGTGTCTTTAGCACTGACCCATGCCATGCTGATGCCTAACTGCTTCCTAAACTGCTTTCCCTTTGAAGGGCACGGGCACCTGACACAAGCAAAGCCCCAGGGCTGACATTGGGAGGGATGCATGGCTAAAGCCATGCTGAGCTGCTGTCCTGATCCTGCCAAACTGGGGGCATAGGGCCCAGTACCCCCCACTGTGGAGAGGTTCCTTCATGAGGTCCTCTTGAAAAAGTTCTGTTTTCTCCCCAGAACTATATTTATTTTTTATTTTTTTATTTCTATGGTGGAAAAGTTTCAAGTGTACCGGAGGAGAGATACAAATATAATGAATGAATTCCCATTGCCTACCACCGAGCTTTAGCAATTAGTACTTTTGTTTCATCTATTTCTCCTGTCCCATGCTTTTTTTTTTTTTTTTTTTTTTTT
>NW_022900933.1:30398343-30451489 GCF_012274545.1 Fukomys damarensis | reverse complement strand
CTTTTTTTTTTTTTTTTTTTTTTTGCAGAGTATTTTAAGGTAAATCTCAGACATCATATCATGCCCATAAAAATCTCAGGTCTATGGATAAGAACTTTATCTCCACAATTCCATTCTTTTCCCAGGTCATTATACAGCACAACTCAGTGTTCTTGATCTCAGAAGTGGTTGATTAACTGAAATATGTTTTTCTGCCTCTGGAACTTCCATGTGAAGATCTGTGGAATAATAAATAAGAGGAGGAACTCACATCTCTAAGCTTGGGGCCAATCAAGTCCACTGTGCTAAAACAGCATAGTTATATTTTATTAAACAGACATGTCAAACTAGGAAAGCCCCACTTAGCAAACATGACTTCCCCTCTGGCTTCCTGTGCCCCCACCTCTGTCATCCAGTAGTCCCTGGCCAGCAAAATGAGGAATTGGATAGAGTGACAGTTTTTACTTTGAAACTATGAGTCATTGTCTTTTCTTTGGAATACGTTGGTAGATCCTTAAATAGAGGATGAAAAAAAATATTTTTCTTCCTTTTGCCTTCAAAACAGGATGTAGGGTAAAAAGATTTATCTTTAATCATTGGTAGATATTACCAGATACCTGTCCAAAGCAACATAAATATTTTTAACTTGAAAGGTTTAATCCATTCTGCTTGGGAGAGTTTCTAATTGCGGCTGTGGTGGTCTCTGCATCGCCACACTTCCCTCCAGCTCTTAAAAATGAAGGCAGCAGTACCAACTTCCTTTTCAAAGTACCTGCCAGCTGCTCCCAACCAAAAACACAGAAATTTCCATTGTCACAACTCTGGGACCATGACATACCATTGCACCTCAGTGTACTGCACCTTGGAGAACTATTTTTATAGTAAACTTTGTAAGTGCTTCTCATAAAAAAAACAAATCTATAAAAATTCCTAGCCTTTTTCAATTGAAAAGTAATGAGTATCCTGTAGAATACTCTGGATATTGTAGGTTAAACATGTATTGTTTTCAGTAGATCACAGCACTGCATCTATGGCCAGGTAAATCTGAAATTTTATTCAGTGATGATGTTGCAAAAAGAAATTTGTTTTTTTCGAGAAGCACTTGTATTCTCTCATCAAGTAGAGGAATGATTGTGTACTATATGACCTCCTTTTCTTTGCAGCTTATGTGAGTATATTAAAAGCTAGTTTATTTTTTCTTTGTGTTTCTAAAGGGTTTTTTGCCTTTATCCTTTTTTTTCTCTTTCACTTTTTTAGTGTCAGATTCCTCCTCCTCCTCCTCCTCTTCTCTTTCAAGAACCGAATCTCCTCTCCACCTGTTTGTATCTTCTCATCTTCATTCTCATCCCAAACCTGATACCTTTGTGTGGCCCCCTGCAACTCATTCATTCAGTGACTCAGGTCCCCACCATCGCCAGGAACCCTCTCTCTGTAAACATGGTTTTTCCTTTCTTGTTAGACCTGCTTCATTTGCCTAATGTTTTATTTTCTGATAATCTTCCTAACTGATAAGCTGGATAGGAAACTCCATCAAACCTATCGGAAAGAAGATCTTGCTTATTTGAAAATCCAGAGCTGTCAGGGGCGGAAAGAAACCTGAGGTTGCAGACATTCGTGTCCAAGTTCCAACCTCCTCTGAGAAGTAGAAGAGACCAGTGGAGCTTTCCTAGAATATTACTTTTAACTCTTGAGCCCTCCTGTGCTTTCCTAGAGTTGATAAAAATACATACAATTAATCTTTGTTAAATAAATGGCAAATTACGATATTTTGTAATGATTTAATCCTTGAGTTTTCTGGGTTTCAATTTAGAAATTAATTTCAGTCAGTATATAATAATCAAGCTCAAATTCTAAAGGTAATGGCCACATGACTATTAAATATGTGGTTCTCAAGCTATACTGTGCATTAAAATGACACAGACAGCTTTTAGAGCTCACCCCAGGGTTTCTGAGTCCACAGGCTGAAGGATTCTACATCCCAAGGATCTGAGCATTTACAAATTGCCCTCTTTTGATTTAGGGCTGGTGGGTTTGGGGCCACATTTTGAGAAACATTGAAAAGGTAGGGTTTGTGTCATGAGACCATGTAAAGAAACTGGAAAGCATTTTAGTCTAATCTTGCTTTTAAATAATGCAGAAATTTTGAAAGCCTGCTTTAGGGAGTTCCATGACCTGTCAATTAAAAACTAAAAATAGAACCCAGTATTAAAATGAAATGCTGGTTGGTAAAGTCCTTAAAAGGGACCTAAATGTGGGTCTCCTCAGGAAAGGCTACCCTCTTTTCTTGCACTCATTTATTTAATGTTCACTTTACTGCCAGCACTGCCAGAAAACATTTAATCTCTGTATCTGTGATTTATACGGGCTCATTTTTGTTCCAAATGTTCAATTATATGCTGAACGAAAGCTCATAAGGGGGGTTGCTGCCAAGAAGAGCCACTCTGCCTAATGTGCTCATCTTCAGGGTGGCCAGGCAGCCGTGTGGAACCCACGCACAGAGCCACCAGAGAAATGAAGTGATCCTTTAAAAGAAACCATCCACATCAAGAAGCACGCCAACCTTACTCATCTGCAGATCGCGAGTCCCAGACTTTGTTTTAATTGCAACCCTAGTTTTATGAAATAGAAAATGAAAATGTTTATAAACTGCTTATTTTTTAAATTTATGTATTTATTTTGGGTTCTGGGGATCAAACCCAGGGCCTTCATGCTGAGCTGCATCTCCAGCCCCTTTTTTATTTTTTATTTTGGAAAGTCATTGAGTTGTCCAGGCCGGACTCAAACTTTCCATCCTCCTGCCTTAACTTCCAAGAGTGCTAGATTACAGGTATGCACCACCAGCCTATGTTGTTTTTAATCCATTTAAAACAGACACTTTCCCTTAATACAATGCCCAGGGCAATTGCCAGCTTTGGGTTTTCAGAAAACTATTTTTTACATGACTTTCGTTGAGTCTGTCATCTTGAAGTGGGATCTCGCGGCCCTGCCCACTTGGTGACACAGCAGACCCACCTGTCTTTGTGACCTGCCAGATTTTGTCTTGTGGCATCCTGGGGAGCCTGTGTTCCCTTAAGCCTTTGAAAACTGAAGAAGTTCTGGGTATTCTAGGGGCTGCTTCTTATCAGATTCATCGGTACATTGTTGGGGAGATGAGCACCCATTGCCTCTGCTGTCCCAAGCAGTGCACAGTGTTTTATTCTTTGTGTCATTGACAATTTGGCAATGAATTTGAATCCCAGCTCTTTCCTACTATAAGCAGGTAGACAAAGCCTGAGGTTTTATGAATTTTTTCTTCCTGCTCTTTGCCTTCCTAGGAATGAAAATTAGCCCAACCCTGCACATTGTTAGACTCAGGATTAGGGTTAATATGTGGAAAGATCTGAAACCTGCTCCTTTTCCTTCCTCTTGGAATTTCCTGCTCTACAAACAAAACATATTACATGAATTGGTCAGTTTCCATGTGCCAAATGAGTATGGGAATGTGGAAGGGAATGCCCAATTGGCCTTGCTTTAGTTTTTAAAAAATATCATTGTTAGTGGAAAACTGTATGTCACTCTTGAATTAAAATCTGATTCCAGACACCCAGACTTACAGTTGGAAGGTTATTAGAACTCTTTGCTTGTTTAGCCTTAATTTTGATTTTTCAACTGTTTTGTTTCTTGGTTTTAATTTTCGGTTTGCTCTGTTGTTCCAAGGCAACTCTCCAGAAGCATACTTTCATGGTTTTCCTTCCCTTTTTTCAGTTAGTAAGTAGCTTACCAATCTATCTATTAACCCTTCCAAGGGTCTCTAGAGCCATACCTCCTTCCACCGTGGAATGTGTATTGTGGTTGTCGAGTGTTGGAAATGTTGGGGTGCTGTGAACATCTCCCTGCTGCCTGCTTGCCCACTCCACCGCCTGGGGCCCACTTTCCTGAGATCTACATGCACTCAGCACAGCCTGGGCTCACACACTGTGGAGGCAGTATTGGTCTGAAGGACTGCAGAAGAAGGCATGGCAGGAAAAGTGGCCACATCAGGGGGGCAGTGGACAGATAAGGGGCCCTGGCACTGATTGGAAGCATGGGACATCCGGCCCACCATGGTGGGTCACCTATAAATTCTAGATCAAGAGAACCAGTTGAATCTTGACATCCTTTCTAGTACAGCCATCATTGTTGCATAGAAAAGCAATTGTAATTGTTAATTTTCCTAAAAAGATAGACTTTACAAAACTTAATGCCACACAGACCAAAAGTTATGGGAGACCAACCTATTCCCTGGAAGTAGGGTTAGTGCTTTCAAATCATTCGTGAATGGTCCCATTTTCCCAAAAGAGATTTCCTAGACATCAGAGTTGTCTCATCAGAGACTCTGGGGAAATAGTCTCTCTCCTGCCAGAGATGCTAATGTAGGCAATGATCCATTGCGTGTGAATAATTTGAGCCTTTAGTTTATGGCGTATAACCCCCACCAAAGCAGTGTGTTTCCTCTCTGAGATCCAGCTCAGCCTAGATGTGGTTTCATTTCTGGTTTAAAAACCGTCCATAATAGAAAGAAGGGTTATGTTTTGGTATTGTTATGACATTAGAGTTCCTCATAAAAGGATTTCATTGTCAGGCTCCTTTAAACATCAGGCACTTGAGAGACATTAAAAATACTTGATGTTCAGAAAATCAGGCCACATTAAACTCTTTGAGCAGCCTTTATTGACTAAAGTGAGGCTTGATATGTTCATGCAAGAGACTTAATTATTTTCTGTAGAAGCAGCTCTAACTCCCTCAAGATCAGGAAGTTCAAGGCCCTTCGAGTTCAAGGACCAGTTCTGCAGAGGAAACCCCTGCAACTCCTTGAATCTCTTTGGATCTTAGTTTCCTCGTCCATAGAAATATAATCGTAATTGTGTTGACACCTTTCTGGTCGGGCAGTAACAGATCCCGATTTTGAGGCCCAGCCAGTGCCTTTCTAGACATAGCCCAGGCAGCCAGGGCTCCCACTTCAGTGCACACCTGTGTGAGGAGCTGGGCAAGGTGTGACTGGCTGTCAGGTCTCTCTGTGTACTGCCCCCTCACTTCATAGATTCATAGGCTTGAGGACACAGGGAGGCCTCGTTCCCGAGTGCACTCGCAGTTTGGAGAAAAATGTGTCCTAATGTTTTATTCGCCTCTCCAAAGAATGTGCCAGAAATCAAGATTGCTGACTTGGGTTGTTGGCTCAGTTTTTCATATCATTGTTGCTGGTGAGACTGCTGCTCTCTCTGGGAATAAGTAACTTGGAGAAGAGAATAAACAGATTAGTGAAAGAAAACACCTCTAAAATGAAATCAGACGGAAAAATGAATTCAAGATACAAGTAATTTTTTTCATGCCATATCAGCTAGCATTTTGTTAATGACTTTCCATTTTCTAACCTACAAGAATGTATATCATGATCAAAAAGTAAGCAGTCAGGTGGTATATTTTACCTCTTGCTCCTAATAAATTTTTTTTTTTTTAGAAAAATCTGTGCATATGAAAGCATTATTCTAGTAACAGCCCTACAGTTTTTGAGTGGTAATTTTAAAAATTTGGGCCCTGACATAAATGGCCTTTTCAAATATAACCTTCTCTTACTATTTAGATTAAATTAAAATTGGTGTAATACCGTTGTCCTTCACTAGTTCTGTGGTGTCTTTCCTTAAGCAGGGCTTAGTGGGATTAGAGGAGATGAATGGCACTCACGCAGAAAGAAGCAGGTGTCTGAAGTAGAGCAGTGCCAGAGTCAGGAACGTTTAGGGCGAGCAGCAGCCTCCCAGGGCCAAGGCCACTTCCGGCCTGAGCCACAGCCTCAAGAATATGCAGCAAGGAGGGCTGAGCCAGCAAGGTGACATCTGCCACAGTCCTCCTGCAGAACGTACTGTCTCCAGCCCAGAGCCAGCGGCAGGCACTGCTCCTTGGCGGCTGGCTTGGCCCTGCATGCTTGCGAATGGCTTCCCTCCATGCTTCCGAGTGCCCACCTGGCCCCCAGCAGCATGCCTGCGGCCCCTGCTTGCCCACTGGTGACAATGCAGCCCCTTCTCTCCTTGCTTCAGTGGGTCCTTCCCTGAAGCTTTTCCCTTTCAGGGCAAGATTCCTCCTGTCAGGGTTATACTGTTTACTGATGCTCTGTAAGTCCTTGGCAAACTGTGGTCTCGTCATGGGGCCTTGGGTTTTGTTGTCCTCATCTATTCTTCACTCAGAAAAAGGTGGCCAGAGTTAAACAGAGGAGTCTGGGTCAGAGGAGCGCAGAGCTGACAGGGCCTTGGAGGGAGGAGCTGCTGCCCTGCAGCTCTGTAGACCTGGTCCACTGTCACCTGGTAGACACGTCACAGAGGGGTTGATGGTATCACCGTGGGGGTGGCTGCACTCAGAGAGGCAGCAGATATGGAACAGAGACCACCCCTAGTCAGCCTCCCCAGCAGGCTGACCCATGGAAAAGATAAGAATGGTGGTCCTACCTCCCCAGGAAGGCAGGGGCACCAACATTTGTCATGTTTAAAGGAAAAAAAGTATAGATAAAATATGCCTTATTTGAGTTAACTCTCCTACCTCTTCCTATCCCTCCAAAAACTAAGAGATACTTAATCGCTAGTCCTTGCCTCCCATTCCTCAGCCTGGGACACGGGCTCTTGGAGCGAAGGTGGCAGGTGTGGGAACAGAAGGGTACAGCTGCCCACAGTCTGCAGCATTGGGAGGGTGTATTTCCAAGCCCTGTCTTGAGAGACAGACGTTCTTTTCCTGTTAAAAATGAAAAAATTCAAGCAGGCTGGCTGACAGAATGCTTAGTCATTCCTGTTGCTGCTTTGTATATAAGGTCTTTAGGGGGAAATGGCCGCTTTCCCTTCTTTTTAGGATTATTTTGGGGGCACAGCTTCTAGGCCCTGGGAGCTGAATAAATCCTGTTGGCAGATAGTATTGAATCATTTGGAAACTGAGGGAAATAAGCACAGAGATTCATCAGCAGTGGCTCTGAGGCTTTTCAGAAAAATTCAGGAAAGGTAGGTATTGGCAGAAAGAATGTGGGTGATAGACGGAGATGGGACTCGGGGTGCAGCCACGTGCTCCATCATTCTCCCACGTTCATGCACACGAGGCAGCCGAATCAGTCCTCCGGGGCTGTGAAGGAAAGAGCTGCCCAGAATCCTGAGCAACCTGTGTCAGCTGATTGTGTTCATGCATAATAGAACATAGTGGGATGTGCACCAAGTCGCAGGGTGGGCTGAGATCTGGTTTATCTTCTCCGTGCTGTGAAGACACGAGGGCAGGCGGAAGGCTCATGCCACCAGAAAGCCAGAAAAGCAGCTGGCATAAAAATTTGCCATGCATTCTGTAACCTTCGCTGTGAAAATACAGACGTAACTAAGCCACCTAACTTTTGCTTAAGAAAATGATTGGCTCTGGAATCCCTTTGAATGATGAACTTTGCTGCTGAAATAGGGTCATATGTAATTGCCACATTTGAAGTTTCTGTGAAATCAGCCGTAGGTTTCTGTTCCATAGGCGGGAAAGGGGAGTTTGGAAAGGCGTCAGCTGCAAAGCAATTGAAGCTGGCTGTTGCCATCATCCCTTGTGGCAGGGTTTCTCAGCAGGTCTCCAAGCATGATAGCAAAGCTCACCCGGGAAGGGGTCAGATCCTATTGGCCTGTAGGACAGTGTCCTCCCCTGCAGTTCCTGATGCCTGTACACATGTACACACACACACACACACACACACACACACACACACACACACACACGTGCTGTGGTCCAGGAGAAACCTAGAAGAGGACCCTGGGTTAGGAATTAGAACCACTTTTCATGTGGCACCTTGCCTTTGTTGCAAGTATCCAAGACAACATTTTTCTCTTTCAGGTCTAGGTGGGAGGGGAGTACCCCACAAAGGGTGCCCTGGACCATTTAGGCAGTTAGGTCTCAGAACCTGGGCCAAATTTAGGGCATGTGCTTTCCTGCCTATGTCTGTCAGCTCTTGGTTCATTCAGTTTCTCAGTGGCTTTTTTGAGTCACTAGATCCCAAGGGCAAGGGGCACATTATCTCCTTGGTGGATCTTAAGTCTTGATTTTGTGATCCGGGCAATGCAGTTAACATTGTTACCTACCTCAAAGAACTGTTTAAAGATTAAATAATATATCTAAAGAGCTTGTCATAGAGCGGAAACATAGTATGTTCTCTAAAAATGGTAACCACCCCACTGTCATCATCATCTTTCGCCAGACTTTATTCACAGTAAAATGGATTATTACACTAGGAATTAAGCAATGTACTTGTATATAGATATCACTAAGAAAAGGAACTTTGGCAGTGCAGTAGTTCTGATTAGTTCCTTTGTGGACCAAACAAACAAAATAGCTCATTCAAAAAGTGAAATTAACTCCTCTAAAAGCTGCAAGCCCTACCATAGAAACTGGTTGGAAATTTGTAAGATTTTTCTATAGCAGCAGGTTATTATTTTTAAATGAACCAATACATGAATATTTTAAATATGCCTCAGTCTTAGTTTCTCCTGTGACAAATGTCAATAGTTGAAACCCACATAAATCTCTTGAGGGTCTTTAATAACCTTCTGGAGTCCGGAGAGATTCTGAGACTAAGAAATCTGAGAAGCAGTATTCCAGAGAACAAGATCTTCTTGGAACACTGTTCCCCGAGTGACCACTGGCTATGAGGACATAGGAGAGCTCAGGCTGCGACCTGGGTCCAAGCTTTTTCACCCAAATGTTAGTTACATCTCTTCCTGTCCCACCTCTGTGGCTCTCAGTCTTCTTCACTGTGTGTCGAAATCACTTTGGTGATTAACGGTTAAATGCCTGGTCCCACTACAAGAGGTTGTGACTCACTTGGTCTGCAGTGTAACTGTGACTTCGTGACTGATTTAAATCCCCAAGTGATTTCTGTGTGAAGTCAAGGTTGAGAGTCAGTGAGAAGATAATGGCAGAATATAGCAACCGTGACCTAGATTATTCATTTATTCAATCATTGCTACTGATCATTTCTGCCCATCATTGTTACTAAAAATCTCAGGGAAACTCTAAACCCTTGTTGCCAAAGTTAAAATATTATTTTCTTTAAGAAGAAATAAAATAAGACCAAAAATATTTATAGCAGCTTTATCACTTTGATACTTAGATTCTTTTTCTTAATGGAGTTAGACTACGTTATCTAACCCAAGGCAGATTGGTCGCCGGCCTGCACCTGTTCCTGAGCATCATAGGCAGAATCCTTTGTTTCAGCCTCGGTTTCTGCATTCTTAGACAGCAGCCTCCTCCTAAAGAACTCACAAGGCCTTTTCCCAAGCCCACTGTCCACTTGGGTGTCCTCACAGTACTGTCTGTGGGTTGGCCACAGAAGGTGCAGTGCCTTTCCTCTGAACAATTTTGGTTTCCATCCACCAAACTCCCACAAAAATTTGAGCGTAGTGAGAGGAGGCCATGATACTGTCATGTTGGAGCAATCAGAACATTATACAGGAATCCACTTCCACTGTACATCCTCTTAAAGTGAACAAATTATGGTACATTCTAAAATCTAGCCAAAATTTTGTTTATGCTCATAATTTTGGATTATCCAGAGTATAATGATCTTGATTTATTAGCATGGTCAGCATTTTTCTTTACATATTATGAGTTTTAAACTTCATAATGAGTTATAGTTACCAAAAACAATGTTGGAATATTTAACTCCATACTAAGCTTCCTGATTAATTATAAATTAAGAAAGATGATTGCAGAGAAATATAAATTATTTGAAATAACTGAAAATCCTGCTCTCTGTTCTGAAACCATGCCTCCAAAAGTGAATGTTGGGCAGAAGTAGGGAACAAGCCCTTGTTTAACAGGGGCCCTCTGGTCGTCAGGACCTCTGAAGCCACCTTTGCAGTTTGACTCACGCATTGCAACTATGCCTTTGACTGGTGAATGTGCTCACCGGCCCTTTTCCTTGGGGTCCTCTCCTTTTAGCATAGCAGGTTTTACAGATAGGCAGGAAGCTATTCTGAGCCCCAGACAGACAGTTTACTATAAGCCATCCTTCCCTAGTCTAGTATTAACCTGAGAATAGACACCTCCATATACACAGGGCAAAAGTACTTTTTTACAGTTTGTGAGTCTTGTCACAGAATATGAGTCCCAGGCCAAGGGTGTTGCCCACTTGTCGAAGGCCAGGCTGCACTAATGAAATGGGAAGTTGCTGGGTTTGTCTTGAGAATGGCCATCTGACCACTCTACACACTACCCCAGGAGGCAGGTATGGTCCTTCTCTCCCGATACATCGAGGCCTCTACATGGCACTTTGTAACATCCCTACCTAGTACTTCATTTATTAACTGCTGTGAAGCTAGCTGTCCCCGCTTCCTGCCCCCCAATACTTACCCTGTGTTGAGCTCCTGGAGGGAGCTTAGCATACATAACGTGTTCCTGTGTGCTGAATAAAAGTTAGCTAAAGCAAAAGGATGAAACTGAGGTTCCAGGCCAAAATGACTGTTCCCATTTCTTTACGGACAGTAACTCAGAAACATCCTGGAGAAGGTTTGTGTGTGTGTTTGTGTGTGTGTGTGTGTGTGTGTGTGTGTGTGTGTTGCGTTGCACCCTTGTGTCTTTGTACGGGAGGGGTCATTCGTCAGTGTGTGGCTGGTAGCCTGTTCTTTCACTCCTGACCCCATCTTCTTGAAACCTCCCACAGGCTCTGTCCATGCCACATCAGTGGCAGCCTCAAGAGTGGAGCAAGCACTGTCAGAAGTGGCCTCATCTCTGCAGAGCAGTGCCCCCAAGCAGGGCCCACTACACCCCTGGATGACGCTGGCACAGATCTGGCTACATGCAGGTACCACTCTGCCCTCCTGCACCCTGTGAACCCTTCCCCCCATGCACCCCTCTCCATGAGCCATGCTGTGCCCAAGGCTGCAGTTTCTGGGGCTCTCACCTGTGTAGCTCAGAACACCTCATCAAGCGAAACCAAAACCTTTGCCATCAAGCATCAAATTTTTACCACTTCTTTGCAAGGGTCATGATTTGTTCAGTACCTGCCCCTCTTTCCCCTGTGTCCATACCTGACCTAGAACTTGCCCCAGTTCAAGTGCCCGGGAGAGGTTTCCTGGATTACACTCAGGATTCCTAGGGAGTCTGTTGTCTGGAGTGCCGCCTTTGCCCTGGAGATGATCACACAGTCTTTGTGGGCAACATGGACTGGAAGCCCTGCTGTACTCTCAGCATCTGGGTAGCCTTGAGTTCTGTCTTAACCACCCAGGCTTAGTTTGCTCATCTGCACCATGGGATTAGAATAGCACCTGTCTCCTAGTATTGATAAGCACAGTGCATGGTACATCTCAGCAGCCAAGTCTCTAGGAGAAGGGATGAGAGGTATTGGTAACATGGATGTAGTTATCAAGGCCAAGGGGAGACCTGTTCGGTGGATCCACCTTCTCTGATGGCCCCTGAAAGAGGGGATGGCAGAAGCCCTTGGCCTGGTAACTGGCACAGAGGCAGGGATGATCACCCCTGCCCAGATTGCACAGGGCAGTCTGCTGGCTTCACAATGCTTCTGCACAGCTGGGAATCCCAGAGTTAAATCCAGCATACAGGTGTTTTGGAGTAATGAGAGTCCCTCTGTACAGAGCTCCCAAGCAAATGATGGCTGTTGATTTACTTGCATATTTCTATTTCTACATAAAAGGTAACTTCTGTCCCTCAGATTTTATCAGTCTATCTGCATGACCCTGCCTGAGCCTTCTGAGACTCACCTCTGGCAGGGTTTGTGCCAAAAACCCAAACATGGCGGAAGAAGGTGTGTGTGTTACCCACTGGCTATCTGTCTGTTTGTTCCTTTTTGCCGGAGTCAGTCGTGTGGTGGTCAGCCTGTGTGTCCCCACTCGGGACCTGTGCCTCGTGAAAGCCTGGTTGAATTTACCTGACTTGGCAGTCACAGGACCCCACCCAGTCAGCATTTTCTCTGTTAGCATCTTTGAGCTGTAGCAAACACCATAAATTAACAAATTATGTTCTTGAGAGCAGAAGTGCAGCGGAGGGCTGATTCATGCATGTGCACTGCTTCTCCCCACTGCACACGCGCTGCTCTGTGGTACTGGGCTCTTGCCCAGAGAGGTCACAGGCAGGCTGCCTCCAAAGGCCAGGGCCCCTCAGGAAGGCCATCTCCCCATTTATGTGACAGAGAAGCCCAGCGCAAGATTCTAACAATATCCTGCTCAGTCACCTCTGTGAGCAGTGACTATGCAGCTCACAAAGGAAGAGAGTGGGTGCCTGGAAGAGAATGCAGAGCTGGAATAGGAGCAGAGTTGCCTTTCAGATTCAGCTTGAAATCGAGTCTTTGAAGAACAAAGGCTAAAGCCCAGCAGGCTGATAGTGATCCTCCTGGATGGACTTGCTTCTGACCTCCCCAACAGGGCTTCTCTTGCTTGTTTCTTGGAAAACTCAGTGACCTGAAGTCCGTAGAGCTTTGCCTGAGGGTTGTTGTCCCCATCAGCTCTCTTGGGACTTTGCCCTACCTGCTGTGACTTGCGGAGGAAATTCTATAGTTGCTTATTAGAACTTTAAGAACTTGGTGACTAAGGTTCAGTTTGGAGCTATCCTTAAAATTTTATGTAATCACACAAGCTTCATTTCTCATTGCTGTGGCTGATAGGACAGAATGAAGGTCTCATCAATAATCAACACGTGTGGCTTTAACCTTCTATAGCTTGGTGGACCTGGACTGTGGAAAGCACATGCCAAAGATGGGCAGATGTGTTTGCACAGGTGTCGTGAGCATTGCATGAAGTCTGAGGGAATGGAGCCAATAGAATCTGTGCTATATTGACTCTTTCCAAGCCACACACAAGTCAAGATTTAGAGTCATATATCCACCTAGTCTGAAAGAGGTGCATTTAGAAGAAAACACAGATCCCACTGAATTGTCAGGAGGTGCCACATGTGGTTTGAGGTCTACTGATCTGAGAGGTAAAACAAAGGTGACTTCATTTTGTGCCAGTTCATGGAAACCAGGTAACATCTACTTCCTGTGTCCATCATCAGCTCCAGCAGTATTGCCAGGTGCCACACATTTTGCAGGCTTTAGAGAAATTGGATCGAGGCCTGATACCCAAGCCCACGGTGTTTGGCGTTTGCAGGGCTGTTCTCTTGGACTTTTTTCTGGCAAACTAAGTATAGCAGGAGGTTGTGATGGTAGCCTGATGAAGGTGGCCTGGATTTTAGTCTTGCAGGGAAGGTCACTCTGAGATGACCTCAGGTTCTAGCCCACTGCATCAGAGACACTTGTGCGTTTGAAGAGGACAGCTGAGGCTCCAGCTGCTCTGGGAGGGAAGAGGCCAGGTCCAGGCGCAAACATGGACCCAGGAAACCAGAGATGCTTGGCCACAGAGTCCCTCTTCCTGTGTGGAGTGTGCTTGATCTGCTGTTCCGGACACCCCTTATCTCAGAGCCTCAGGACACTTGGAGGCTGAACCTGCCCAGGCTGTGCATGTTTGTTCCTTGGTTGTTTGGACCTGTGTCACAATTTTATTGAAATTGTTTTCAAATGAATGACGTTCATGGTGTACACAGTTGAAAAGGCAGGAAAGAGCTAAAAGGAAAGGGCTTCTCCTGTCCCTGGGCCTCAGTCATCTGTCACAGGCAGGTGGTAGTCTCTGCCCCTTCTGGAGATCATCCCACTTTGAGCTGTGTCCCCACTGTCCTCTTAACACAGTGTCAGAAGATTGTCACATAGCACAGACAAAGCTGATCCATAATTTTTACACCTGTGTCATATAAATCCATGGTGTGGAAATACCATAATTCAAGCAGTTCTCTGTTGATTACTGTTTAATTTCAAGTACTTTGCCATTATGGATAATGTATAAGTACCCTAATGTATATTTGTTCTGTATCTCTAAGATAAACTCCAAAAATTAGAAATAATGGAGCAAAGGATGTGCACTCTCTAATGTTGATAAATTTTGTCGTAGTACCTTCCATGGACCCATACCAATTTCTAAGCCAGTCAATAACATGTGAGTGTCTATTTCTCACTTCCTTGTTGACACCGCAGAGTCTCAAAGTCCTGGATCTTTGCCAGCCCCGTATGTGAAAGATCTTTGTCAGCCCCAGTGGAGACATTGGCTGCTTATAGCTTTTGCCCACTTTTCTTCTTAAATATTGAGCTTTTTCTTCTTACCTAATAAGCCTTTATTATGTATCAAAGAAATCTGCCTTCTGTCTGTATTCTTCCTTTCTTTTAATGGCATCTGGGCTTCCCATCATATTTAGAAAGCAACTTCCCAGCTTTTAGACTCTTTCTGAAAGTTCTGAGTATCTTGTGGTGTCATTTGTGTGTACTGTGTCTCATAAATTAGGACAGAGGGAGGATCTTTTCCCTACAGCTCACAGCAGGGAACCCAGCTAGATAGCAGTGGTCACCATACAGTCTTCCTGGGGCAGAAGCCAGGAGAACTTTAGCAGAGCAAGAGGCCTTGCTACTCAGCATGGAGCCCCCGGAACCATACACACACACACACACACACACACACACACACACTGAACCATACACACACACACACACACACACACACACACACACACACACACACACACACACCCATCATCAATTCAAGCTTCACTGTTGTCCCGGAACCATACACACACACACACACACACACACACACACACACACACCCATCCATCATCAATTCAAGCTTCACTGTTGTCCTCCGGAAACTCAGTCATTATAATTACGAGCTGAACTAGGGCCTTTCCAAGCCATGCAGCTTCTGGGTGCCCATCTTTCAATTCCCACATTGGGACGGCAGCTAAAAATGACTCGGCAGTAGGTGGTTAATTTCTGCTTGTTACTTACTAATAATTATAGCTTTCACTTTGGCACTTCTCACAGCCGAAACCAGCAGCTATTCTTAGATTTGCAAGATCAGATCTTCTGATTTCTGCTGGGAATGTAAAGCTGTGATACTCTTATGAATTCCTTGGCCCTGGCCTGGCCTGTCCCCTCTGTCCTTCCTCCTCCCTGGCTCTTCCCAGGCACCAGGAGCTTGCATCAGTAGGGTCGAGGGGTAATCCTGCAGCATGTGCACCCTAACAAGATGAGAGCTCCCAGACAGGTGGCATGCAAGCCACTGCACAGGGCATGCCTGGGACAGAAAGCAGAGTCCTGGGGCCCAGGCCTGCCCAGATACCCTGCTGGTCTGGACAGATCAACTCCACCCACCAGCCCTTTCTTCCCTAGAGGATCTTGGCTAATTGTCTGCAACTTACAGATGGCTAAAATATATCAAGAACAGTATATATGTATCATGTGTTATTCTCAGGACTTTGGAGGTGTTAACTTGTGGTTCTCATCAGAACCTGACATAGTATGAAAACCCATATTCACAGTGAAGAAACTGAGGCACAACTGTCAAATCACTTGCCTAAGGTTGCTTGGCTCTGATATTGAGAAGCCTGAATCACAGAGGCAACCAGTGTGGCCCAGAACCCTCACTCTAACCCCCAGTAGGCACTCACTTGGTCAACACAATGTCTGAGCATCTCCTTACGTCCAGGCTCTCTGCTCCTAGGCTCGATGGTCATGAAGACAGTCTCTGTTCCAGCCTTCCTTGAGTTTACAGATGCAAAGCAGTTACAGAAACATGTAACTTCCACAGTGCCAGGGGCCCAGAGGGAGCAGAGCAGGCTCCTGTGACCTCCTGGAAGCACAAGGCCTCCCTTAAGTAAGGCAGCCAGATGAGATTTGGGCACAGTTGAGAAGAGACTGGAAGTGTGGTTACCATTGGTCAGGGACCCTGGAGGGAGATACGGAACAGCTGGTGAGAAGGACTGGAGGCAGAGTGGGCTCTGAGAAGTGAAAGGCCCTGGGCAGGAAGCCTAAAGAGAGAGCAGTAGCAGGGCTTCAGGGGAGGCAGCAAGGCCCATTCAGATCACACACACCCCAGGTCAGTAGCCAAGCAGCCCTATTAAGATCTTAGAACCTAGTCCTAAAAGAATTGAGAAATGACTGATGAGCTTCAAGCAGGAGCATGAAAGGATCCAATTGGGGTTTGAAAAGCTCACTCCAGCTCAATGTTGGGATGGAATGGAAAGCAGCAAAGGCAGCGGAGCTGCAGGAGCAGGAGGACTTAGCAGCGCCGGTCCAGGCACAGAGCAATCAGCCTGGGCCTGGGTGGTCCCAGCTGGAACCAGACCCCTGAGATCCATTTCTGAAGTAGAGCTGGTGGATAAGGTATGATGGGTGAAGGGAAAGGAGGAATCCAGGAAGAATGCTGAGCACTGGGCTTGAGTCCATGATGACACCCTTTCCTACAGTGAGGCATCTTCGGGAGAAACTGATGTGCTGGGGTCTGAGAGGAAGCAATTCCAGAGCCCAGGTCAGACTTGAGAGTGTCAGATCCCTGAGAAAGTGCAAGTGGCAAGTGGCTGTCAGATTTGGTCTGCAAACATGAAGTGGGGAGTTGGGATTTATCAACCAGTGTAGTAAAAAGCCTGAGAATGAAGACGGAGGAAGGAAAAGGCTACACTGAGACCTGAGCCCCTCCACAATGGATGTTTGGGAAGGAGAGGAAAAGCCAAAGACTCACATGAGTGCTCAGCAAGAAGGAAGCAGGATACGAGGTGTCACAGGAGGAAGGGATTGACATGGGCCTGTGCAATGCAATCGAGGACTCAGCTTAAGACTCAGGTGGTTCGAATCTTTCTTCCGCTACACGCTGCCAGTGATGTGGGCAACTTATTTCTTTCTAATCCTGATGAGTCTAGTGTCCTGCTCTGCAAGAGGAGGAAGTTAGGACAGCCGCAGAAGATAAAGCATGTGGCAAGCCGTTAATCGCTCTCAACAGAACTGTTTGGAAGGAGGAAATGGCTCACAGGAAATGCTGCTGTGAAGTTAAGCACAGTGGAGACAAAGCACCATTGGATCTGCTGGGTGGGAGTTGCTGGGGACATTGACAAGACTGGTTTTCACAGACTGGCAGAGCTGGAAACCATCCGGTGCAGAACGGGTGGCAAGTGAGGAAGTGAAGGCAGAGAACATGCACCATCCTTCCAAGGAGAATCCTCTGGAACAGGAACATGGAGCTGGGAGAAGAGTGCATGGTTGACGTGGAAATTTTCTGAATGAGACCCTCAGTGTTGTGGTTTAGATCTTAAATGTCCCCAAAAGACCCATGTGCTAAAGGCTTGGAGTAGGTGGGGTCTAGTGTGTGCCTGCCTTCTCTTCCTGTCTTTCTCTTTCACTTCCTGGCCTTCATAAATGAGCAGCCTCCTCCACCATGAACTCCCACCAAGATTTTCAACCCTGCCACAGACCCAAAGGCAATAGGACTATTTGACCCTGGACTGAAACTGTGAAATCATTAGCCAAAGTAAATCTTTCCCTCTAGGTTGCTTGGATTAGGTACTTTATCACAGCCACAGAAAGCTAACACACTCAGCATCCAGAAGAGAAAAGGCATGTGTGAAGGTACAAAGCCCCAGAAAGCAAGGGAGTAGAAGGGGCTAGGGCCCAGGCATAGGAGGTGGCTTCAAACACAGCAAGGGGCACAGAGTGGACAAGCCTCAAGGCCACAGAGGGACTTGTTGTGTTGGTGTTAGGAGAAAGCCCAAAGTCTGAACTGCTGGTTCCTGGCTTCTCTGAATGAGGAGCCAAGGTGGACCACAGGGGTGAGTCCACTGGGTCACAAACTGGAAGGGATGGGTTCCCCCAAACCCCCCAGGGAAGACTTCGCTCTGGACACACTGGCAGCTGGAGGCAGACTCCAAGGTAAATGGCAGTCCTACAGCCAAAACCTGGCACGATACCGGGCTGAGCCCTGAGTGAGAACAGGGCCTGAGTTGTGTTTAGCCTATGACTGCAGGGCCCAGCCTGAGAACAGAATCCCTGCTTCCTTTCACTTCCTGACTTTCCCCAGAGAAAACACAGCCTGGGTCTAGAGTTGAGACCAAGGCTACTGTAGGCATTGGTGGCTTGGAAGAGTGACGGGAAGACCCATCGGAACATCTGACCCTTTCCTCCTTGCCCCTCATGCTGATTTTTTTGAAAGAGCAAGTTCGTGGGGACATAGGAGGTGTGCTCTGGTCACATTCTGTACTGCAGACACCCTGTGTCGCCCTGGGGGCACGTCCCTATCCCCCACAGCCTCTCTCTACAAAAGCAAGGTTCCATCGGCCGGGATTTATCTCAGTGGTTCCACCGCCTGCTTTGCAAGAAGAGCAAGGTCCTGAGTACCAAAAAAAAAAAAAAAAGCTCAAAAGCAAGGTTCCAGGTAGAGGAAATGGTTTGGAGGGGTGGCTGAGTCAGCCGGCCTACCTCCCTATCTGCTGCTGCTGGCCCCAGTACCCTATGCCACATGTCCTCTCCTGCCACAAGCAGATGACATAAAACATCTGCCAGCACCCAAACTAGGCATGGTTCCCGGTGCCACCTCCAGCCCTGACTGCCCCTTTGTGTGAGTTTCCAAAAAGGTGCCCCTCCAGTAGACTAAGCCCCAAGGAAGCACATTGTGTAAGCCAGAGGTGGGTTTGCAAGGCAGTGCCAAGGCCACACCTGCAGCACAGTCTAGGATGGAGCCCAGCCCCCATCAGCCCAGCACTTCACACAGTGTGCAGCCTGCATAGCCCTGGACACAGAGAAGGCACCTTGCAGGAATTAGGCCTGGATGGATGGATGGACGGACAGATGGAGAAATGACCTTCACAGGACTTGGGGTGAATCCAGCACTGGGCCCCCAGTTGGAAACAGCACTTGGTCTTTAAAAAGAGCAGCCTTTTTCAACCATGTCTGGAGCTTGGGTCAGCAGCCAGTTCCCGAAGTTCTGTCTGTGGTCTATGCCCGAGGCCATTAGGAATGTGGGGTGGAGCAGGGGGTGGGTGCCACCAGGGTCTCTGGGAGCAAGGCATCTCCTAGGGAACAGGGCATTGTCCTGGGCACATGCGGGTGCAGAGGAATGGGCTGCCAAGGGTGCCGGAGCATCTGGGAACCATGTACAGGTAAGCTGTGAGAGGCAGGTGGGCGGAGGCAGCCCAGCAGAGGAGGCCACCAGGCCTGGCAGAGCGTGCATGCGTGAAGCACAGGGAGGGCAGCAGAGTACCAAGGCCTTGACTCTGAATGCCACGCAGAAACACTGGGATTACATTCATCTGCTCCAGGAACCATAGATCTGAACGCAGAGGAGGAGATTTTATTCCAGCATTTTTCACAGTAATAGCACAGACACTCAGAGCTTAGTGGCACTCTCAGAACAAGGTAGGAAGTGCCCCTGACCTGAGCAATCCTTACCTTTGCCCAGAGGCCGTCAGCCGCCAGATAAAGGGCAGAATATCTATCCCCGTGTCCTCTTCAGAGTGACCTTGCAGGGCCGCCCTGTGCTGGGGCTCAGCCTGCCCTGAAATCTTCTCTTCCTGGTGGCTGATTGGCCCCAAGTTCCCCTGAGCTCTTGAGCTCACAAAGCCCTTCATTTTTTTATTTTAATTGAATTTCGCCCTGCTGGAAGGGACAGGGAAATGTCAGTTGCCATGGCTTCTCTAGCCTTCAGCTTTCTTCGTTGACCTGAGCCACAGAAATTGTTGCCCTACTCGGACCCTCATGCAATGTTCTCATATCTGCAAACTTCTTTAGCACCTACCTAAATGCTACGGGATGCAAAAGGGATTGTGGCTAGGAAAGCAGTACTGACTGTTTCGGAGGCTTTAGGGAAGTGTAAGTTCTCTTTGCTTTACCCCCTCAGTTCCCAGCCTGCAAAGCAAGGGAGGCAGATGTGAGTCCACATCCCAGGTCCATTCCTAGGGCTGCCTCACAGCACAGCCCCAACTGCTGGCCTCCCTGCTGCAGGGACTGAGGCACCTGGGGTAGGACTCTGGACAGAGAACTTGGAGAGGCCACGGGAGCAGGCTCCCGTTCCCCCCAAATCAACAATCAGAGAACAGAAGGAGGCTAAGGAAGGGGCTGTGTGTGGCTGGGCAATGGGCCCCATGGAGAAACAAGCAGCGGGGATCAGGGTCCCTGGCAATGCTGATATGACCGAGGTGATGACAGAGCTTGCAGCAGGTGCTACAAGAGAACAGAGGAAGGGCTGCTGACCCGCACAGGGGCTTAGGGTTGGGTGTATATGGCACCCTCTTCTGGGACACCTTGGCTCTTGTCTGAGCCGCTGTCCAGCACAAATTCACAGTGACTTCTATGTGGCCTTGTATTCTGGGTACCAGCTGTATGCCCCAGCTAAGAAGGCTGTGTGCAGGGCTGATCTCAGGGACACTGGCAAGCGTCAGTAATCCTTTCTGCATCCTTCCTCAGTTCTTTCCCAAATTCCTTGATTGATGCTAGATATCCCACCCTGCCAAACTTCCTCTCTGGAGCCTAAGACATTGTGCCTGTTTAGTTATCATTTCCTCTAAAAGAAGAAATGGCTGTTCTTAGTTACTGTCCTAGAGGCGCCATGGTAAAGGCTGGGCCCCGGTCCCCACATACCCTGACTCAGAGTCACTGACCTCTTCACACTTTGCTGTCCCCTCTGCAGACTCCAGGAGAAGGGAGGCCCTCACCTTCTCCCCCAGCCTCTGGACTGCAACTTTCCCCATCTCCTTAGCTTCTTACTGCTGCCCCAGGGGAGGTGGGGCCATGGTCAGGCTCCATTGGACAGCTGAACAGGCCCTCTGAGCTGACTGTCTTGCCCAGGGCCTCACAAGGCTCAGGGCAAACACCAAGTCCTCATAGCCGTCAGGACACTGTGACTTACAAACAGGAAACCTAGAGTCCTGGTACCTCAGAGATGGAGATGGGGACAAACCGAGAGGGAGGACAGAGAGCCTGCTCTTTAAAATCTGTTTACATAATGGCCTAAAAGTTCTTTGGAAAAGAGGCTCCATTTGGCAAAAATAGTTTGAAGACCATTGCAGGATGCTGTGTTATATCCTTCTATTTGAGCCTAAAATGGTATTTGGAACATTTCCAGCCCAGGCCCTGTCTGCTTGCTCCGCCTCAGGAGTACAAGCCTTACCGGAGCTTTGGGTCCCCTCCAGCTACTTCCATGGCACTGGAAAGAATTCTTCTCACTCCTTTGCCTTCTGATTTGGCTCCTCTGTCTTCTCTGTCCTCCCAGTGGGAATTGGTAGCAGCAGGCCCCAGGCTAATGAAATCATGGTGGTAAGTGGGGTGTTTGGCATCATTGTTAAGGCTTATGTCCAGATGTCCCCCCACTTCTTCATGCAGTCATATGTGGGGCTTTTTCAGAGGTGGATGGGTCTAGAGTGTGTGATGCTGGGGTTGATTCATGGTGCAATGCTGGGATGAAGGCACTAGGATTAAGGGTGTGAGTACTACCCTCCCTAAGTATCCTGGATAAGATATAAGGGACAGAAAGAGCTGTGATTGTCCCTTGCTTACTTTGCTACCTTCTGCCCACCATGAACTATTACTCCTCTGTGATGCCACTCTGCCTTGGAGCCAGCTAGCTATGAACTAAAACCTCTACGAACTGTGAGCTAAAAAAAACCTCTCCTCCTTCAACTTTGAGTGTCAGGTCTTTTGAGCAAGGAGAGAAAAGTAGCTAAGGCAGTCACCTTTGGGCTCACAAGGGCCCTTCATGGAACAGGGCTCACATCACACTGTCCCATGGGCACTTAAGGCTTCTGCCACCTCCATTCTTGTTACAGAAATTCTGGAAGTCTTCATTCCATGTCCCCAAGCTGGCCCGCTTCCCCAGTGATCTCAGTGGGAGAGGCTGGCTGTGGCTTAGCCACCTACAGGTAGCTGTAGGCCTGGAGCCCTGAGAATGGCACAGGCCCACACCAGAAGCAAGTTGGGAGCCAGTGTACACTAACAGGGTTGTTTTGTACAGCTCCCAAGGTGCCGCCACACTCAGATGCCAAGCTACGGAGGACACACATTGCCCAGCGAGTGCTTCAAGAGAATTTTATTTCTCAGACCTCCAACAGTCTTTGTGAGAGGAGAGGGAGGGTTATGCCTTCTCAAACTGAAAGCCAGAATGTCTCCCTTGTGCCCACGGCCCCAATGTGTGGTACTTTGGAGGGTGGGTACCAGAGATTGCAAGGCAGGCAGCGGAACCACTGAGCCAAATCCCCGGCCCCATGTGGTACCTTTTGAGCTGAATCTCCTGAGAAAGCCATGGCCAGAGCATTGCTACCTTAGAGCTCAGGAGGCTGTAATGGAACTGCACAGGGTTTCCAGGACTGCCCTGTACAAGTCCCCAGGCCAGTCTGTCACCTGTCTGTGTGATTTAGTAGCTCTCCTATCACTAGGACATCTAGAAGAACTTAAAGGAGGAGAGGTTTAATTCAGCTGTCGTCTACAGTCCGTGATCAGCTGGCTCCAGGGCAGAAGCTGCATGGTGAAAGGGCTGGGTGCTATCCTCATGGTGGTCAGAGAAGGGAATAGCTGGGGAGGGAGGGCACCCCTCCAGGTCACACCCAGTGACTGCCTCTTCCGATCAGGCCCCACCTGCAAACAGCCAGGCGGCTGTATGGCTCCCATGATGCAGTCACCTTCTCCACACCCTGCCTATGAGTGCACCGGGCTTTGGGAACACAATGACCTAAGCTGTGACACTACCCTGAGCTTTGCCCCAGAGGTGGATGGCAGCTGCTGTGAAGGACAGGCTGTCACGAGGACAGAGATGTGACGTGGAGGCTTTGCTGAGGATGAGGAAGTGTCTGGTGTGGGCTCCAGGAGACAGCTCAGAGAGGAGTGAAGGGAGGGAGATAATAAAACTTCTCTTGTTTCTCTTCTCATTGTGTTCTTAGAGCTTTGCCATGTCTGTGTGCTCTTGTGTATGCTACATCACAGTGCACTAATTTACACATGGGTGTCCCTAACCTGAACATCTTTTACTGCCAGGGTGAGGCTGGGTCAAGGCAATCACTGGGGCAGAGGGCAGCAGGGGAGCTGACAGGCATGGCCATGGTGGTCCTGGGGAGAACAGAGAGAGGGCTCATGTCTTGGAGGCCTGGAGAGGTGGTGCTGCTGTGCTCAGACTCGGTCCTGGGAGAAGCACCTGAGGGGCAAGTGTCCTCACCTGGACACTGGGAGGCAGACGTGGCACTTGGACATGTATGGTGGCTCTTGGGGGCAGAGGGAGCTACAGGGCAATCTGAGATTCTCTGCCCAGAAGCAAGGGAGTTGAGTCCTAGGACTGGCAGAAAGATCACGTCCTTGCTTTTGTGAAAGGGACAGCCTTGTTTTTCAGAGGCTTTGTTGATGTTAACAGTTTTGAATCTCTAGGGTGTGGTCACTTTCCCAGGCAGGGGACAGGTACTATGGATCAGCCATTTGATTTCATGCTTTTCCCCACATAACCCTCAGCCTGCCTCATCATGCTTTTGGCATCAGAAGGACAGACCAAAGGGTAGAGTCACTGCCTGTGAAGGCTGCATGCCACTGGCTGGCTTGTCCCAGGAGTGTTCTTCCCTCTCTCTGTGTGGACAGAGCCGAGGCTGGGGTCAGGCCAGCCTCTGTCCAGATGCCGAAGTGCCCTAGGCAGTGTCCTCAAGGTGGGGGCTTGGCCTGTCCCCTCCGTTTGATGGTGACATATGTCTGCCCTTCGAGGTCACAGCATGAGTGACTGGAACCCCAGGGCAGGAGTGGGCTCAAGGGATAGTTGGCCCACAGCTGTGCCCACAATGATAGGGGGACCAGCTGGCTCTGGACCCTACCAGACTCCCATGGGTGAATGCAAAGGTCCCCAAGCAGAGGGACAGCCTCTCCCAGGGCCTCTGATGGGCAGTGGATTGAGACGGCATCTGCTTTCTGCTCTCCTCCCACAGCTGAGGTCTACATTGGCATTGGGAAGCCTGCTGAAGCCACAGCCTGCACTCAAGAAGCTGCCAACCTCTTCCCAATGTCCCACAATGTCCTGTACATGCGGGGCCAGGTGGCTGAGCTCCGAGGAAACATGGACGAAGCCCGGCGGTGGTATGAGGAGGCCCTGTCCATCAGCCCCACCCATGTGAAGAGCATGCAGCGCCTGGTGAGTCTGCACTGGGCCGGGACCCCCACTACTGGATCAGAGCTCCCCAGGGAGGCAGCAGAGGCCAGACGCAGTTAGATTGCCAGGCTGCCACACTGCAGGAAGCCAGCAGGCCACTCCCATGGTAGTTCATGCACATGGCACCCTGGGAGGTGAGCACAGCACCATAGCCAGCCTGCCCAGGGTCCTGTAGGTGCCCTGGAGCAGTTTGGGTCACTGGTCTCCTGGCCGGCATTGACGGCCATCTTGGCCCAGCCTGGGCACTGTCATTGTCCATTTGGTCTCTGCACTGCTTGCAGCAGCCACTTTGAGAGATTTTTCACACCCCCAAGGCCTCAGTGCAAAGATCACAGCACAGGGTGTGTGCACGCGCGTGTGTGTGTGTGTGTGCGCGCACACATGCGCAGGAAGCCTGAGATGCCAGAGGTGGCATCTTCAGCCAGGGACACAGGTGATCACCCTCGTTTCCCCACCCTGTGTGGGAGTGGCGGCTCTTTAGAAGCACACATCCCTCTTCTGAGTGCCTGGCCAGAAGGGACGCACATTGCTCTTATGCTCCCTTTCCCTGGACCTTCTTTGAGAGGTCCTGGAGTTGGTACCAGCTGTCTGAGCATCAGTGTGGCAGGGAGCAGATGGGTCACTCGGGGTTCTGTTAAGAATGTACCATGTGGTGGCCAGTTAGCTCAGTTGGTTAGAGCGTGGTACTAATAACGCCATGGTTGCGAGTTGGATCCTCATAGAGGCCACAAACCCTTTCCTTTCTTCTTGCTGGGCATGCTGCTCGAGAGTCTGCTGTCATATTCCTGTGGGAGTCTTAACTAAAACTCAAAGCGAACAGGCATAAGCCGTGAAGAGCCAGCCTGCCTTCCCTGGGCCTATACCCCAGGCTCCAATTCTGAGCCCATATCAAAGCTGAGGTGCCCTTCCCCTTGGCAGACTTTGGGTACTCAGCACCACAATCAGACAGTGATATAGGAGAGCAAACACTGTCCTGTTGGTGTCACTTGCTCAGTCCTTAACCTTGGGGAAGGCCCATAAGTGCTCTGCATGTCAGGGTCCTTCTTTCAATAGGAAGACATCCGCCATGGAGTGGATGTAGTTTTGTAATTAATCGGTTCTCCCAAGGGTCCCAGCGCCTTCACTGTCCACCATTTGTCATAACCAAAACATAGAAGGTTCCGAGCCATATCTACACATTTGCAACAGAAAATGCTGACTCTCTGAGAATTAGATGCTGTTGGAAGAGTCAAATGTTGATCTGAACTTGGGCTTTTCTCTTAGCCTCAGGGACCCTTAGTATTTCTGTGAATTGGGGTGTTCCTTGCCCAGGTGGGCTGTGTGAGAAGTGAGTGAATGGCTCGTGTAACAAGCCTCACAGAGTTCCTGGAACCTGCCAGGTGCCCATTAAATAGAAAACTAAAGACGGTTATTTTCAGTTTTAAAAATAAATCAAACCACAAATAATGACAGCTATTTAATTCTTTCAACTTCCTTTTATAAACATACAGTACTGTAACTCAATGCAGCTTTATAAATAATTTTTCATATTATCTAAACAGTCTCTTTGACTTAAAATATTACATGGGTTTTAATTTTTGTTTCATTATTATAAGAGGAATTTGTTAGGAGCTTTTCAGGTCTCTGAGCTTTTGCTAGAGTATTGTGGAACAGTTATAATCAATGCTGTGTACCCAGTATTGTTATTAAAAAGAGGTAACATGTTTCCACCTCAGGACCAATGAATTATTCAGAGAACTATTTCTTGTTCATCCCCAAGGGGAACACATGAGACAAAAGATCAAATAGGAAAATCGCACCAGGAGAGTTTTCTGTTTCCCCTTGGAGCTTTGCAAGACACCTGAGCTCCTCACAAAGGCCAGGTGCTTTCCTTTCTGACAGGAGCAAGCGCTGGGCCAAGCACAGGGCAGCTGGCGAGTCAGGGGCCAGGCTGATGACCAGGCCTTGCCTGCCACCTCCACTGGCAGCAAGTGGGCCTCTCAGACCCAGACACAGCACTGCTTTGGAAGTCTTGCCAGTGAAAAAGAGTAATAATAACAAACTAACATATTTGGAAAACCATACAGACTGGAGGCAGGTAGAGAGCAGCAAGCCTATAGATTTTGAGTTCATATTGTTTCACCCAGTGGCCGGGATAAGGGCTTGGAACACCTCTTCTTGGGGACCTAAGGAAGATGCACCTGGGCTTGCGTTCTGCCCTGTCCATTCCCGGAACCTGGCCCTCAGCTGGGGAAGTGGGGAGGGGGTGGCCCCCAAATCCCCAGACACTTCAGCCCTGAGGCAGTGCCTCCCCCATGCAGGGAAGCAGTGTTTCTGTGGCCTTGGATGGAGGAGAGGAGAAAGATGATCCTCCAGGCTCCAGACTAGAGTCCAGCACTGTTCCTCCTTGGCTTTAAGGTCTTGGGCACATCATTCCCCCGCTCTGTGCCTCAGTTTCCACAGCTACATAAATGACAATAATGTTAGCACTAGTGCCTCACAGAGACAAAGTCAGTACAAGAACTAAGGTCTCTTGTTTAGTCACAGAGGCCTTCACAGAAACCAGACTGGTGTGTGAGTTCCTGGTGAAGCGAGACAGGGAGGCCAGAAGCCATGTCTTCACCGGGTTGAGTCCAGGAAGCGGATAGAGGGTGCAGAAACAAAGATGAGCGTCGATGGTTGCCTGGTACCCAGGGGAAGAGTGTGTGAAGCCCAGGGCAGCCTGTGCCATGCCAGGCCAGGGCCAGAAGGTCCAGAGTAGCAGGGATTCAAAGAAGAGAGATTCAGAGACCACCATAGAACCAACCAAGGAAGGAACCAAAGGAGAGGGAGATTGTGATGCTGGGAAAACCCCCAAGAGTGGGAAGTGTGTCCGTGGAGGCGCTCATGCTCAGAAGGGCAAAGCATGGAAGGAAGTGAAAGGGAGCCATCAGGACAGCAGGAAGCCACCCTATCTGTCATGGGTGCAGAGCCAGTGGCCGACAGTGGCCACAGAGGACAGATAGCAGCTTGAGCTCACACTGTGGAGAGCAGTTCCTCATTCGGTCCTAGGGGTGTGTGTAAGTGGCAGCACACACCCGGTCATCAAGCTGTCAGGGAGTTTCAATCTGTGCACAGATGTGGACGTGTTAGCATTGTTGAAAAGCACTGATGTAGAACTCGGGTGTGGCTCAGTGGTAGAGTTTATGCTGGGCATGCAGGAAGCCCTGGGTCCACTCCCTAGCCACCAAAAAAGAAACAGCAATGACAGTTGAGAGACAGATAGTGTTTGTGAAAGTAAGCCAAAGGCCAGACTTGAAAAGAGAAACGTAAACAAAAACCTAGGGCAAAGGACAATTTTCAAGTAGTATTAGCCTTCATTTATGTGTTTAAAGTCACATATAGTAAGAAGGGAGAGAGACTAAACATGCTCGGCATCGGTAAGGAGTTAGGACCAACACAGAGACACTGTGCGACAGGTGTTTGGGGAGCGATGAGCTGAAGGCGCCAGTAATGTTGATGAGCGGAAGAATTGGTGGAGTGATCGGACTTTTCCCGGAAAAATCTGAAGGCATTTTTCCTATTAGTCTTACATAAATGCATAAATTTACATTTGTCTGCTATGTGAAAAAGGCTTTAGCTTGAAGTAACCAAAATGAATTAATGAAACATAGAGGAGCTTTTTCAAACCATCCTGTGCTCTGTGTTGGGAGAGGGACAGGAGGGAAAGGCAGCCCAAGGTGCCCGGCCTGCTGAGCCAGACTTTCCAGGCCAGGGACAGGCACAGAGACACAGGGCAGCCAAGGACAGCATAGTGGGATGTAGACGGACTCTGCAACAGGGACATTGGGTTGCCCTTGTTTGAGACTGGAAGGTATGAAAGGAACAAGGGCCTTCAGGAGAGAGATGGACGGGGAGAGGAGTCAATAAGGTTGGAAGGGAAGGTGTCCTGAGCAAGAAATGTGTGCATCGGATATTAGCAGGAGGTCAGCCTGCCTGCATAGAGTTCGTTGACAGATGGAGAAAAGGTGTGGGTGGGAGCGGATGGCAGGGTCAGCCAGGGCCCAGCGGAGTAGACAGCACTGGGAGGACCAGAGGTACCCACAGCAGCATCAGAGAGTTCCAGGAACCAGGGGGGGCCATGCACAGGTAACCAGAGGAAGGGGACAGCAGGGGTACTAGTGACACAGCTGCCCTGCCCTCCCACCGCAGGAAGGAAAGCCAATGTGTCCACCTGCGGGATAGGCCATCCCCTTAGCTGAGTCTGCTGCCACAGAGACGAGAAAGGCTAGAGGGAAAGCGCAACGGGACTGTCCCTTTGAGCATCAAGGTTACTCAGACAAGGCTGGGGCCTGGAAAGGGACAGAAAGCCATCAGCATGGAGATTATGGAGGTGCGAGGCTGTGGGCCACCCCCAGGGGAAGCAGTGCTAACAGATCAGCAGTGGAGCTCTGCCCAGACTAGAGGAAGGTGATGGCAGGAGAGAATGAGGAGGGGCCGCCTGCACAGGGGTGGCTGGAGGACCCGCTGTTCCCTGAGGCCCTTAGGCTGCTGGAGTGAGGCATGGAAGGGATTAGGCTGCTTGGTGGAAAAACACATTTCAGGCTTCTGTCTGAGATCTGGGGCACAGTGGTCCTGAAAGGGCTCGCTTGTCTTCTTGGGGTGGGTGAGAAGATAAGATCACCTCTTAGAAGCCAAGTGGCTTCAGGCTAAAGGCCTCATTCGCACACAGGCCTGTGTGAGGTTTCTCTGAGTGCTCATCCTCCAAAACATCGGGAATCTGGAGTGTCATGGAGCACAGGTGCTCCCAAAGTGGGATCCAGTCCTGTTCCAGGGACCACATTAGTAGCAGAAAATTGGCAGGCATCAGCCAAGCTGTCAGAAATGCATTTTGTGAGAAAATACCCAAAGGTGCCTCACGCAGACAGCATCACCACCCAGGGTGCACCGGGGCACGTCTTCCAGAGCACACCTGTATTTTCTGTAGTTTAGCAGCTGTGACAATTGATCCGTCAAAGCAAAGCTGACCGGTGGCACTGCTGTGAGAGGAAGGCTGTCATGACATTAAAGAGGGCCCAAAGCCAGGCCTTCCTTAAACCCCTTTCAAGCCAGTGTGCCTGGGTGCTGTGTAAACATTTCATCCTGTTGTATGTGATGGCTGGATGGCTGCAGAGAGGCCAGAGGGAAGGGAAGAGGTGGCCTAGGCTTGCTAAGGCAGCTTGCACAGCTAAATTATGAAACTTTGGTGCTTTACTATCTCTCCCATCTCTGAGAGTGTCCATCTGTTCTTTGAGATTTGGGAGATTGCTGGGTTTTTTGTGTTACTACTTACCACCCTAGTTTCCAATATGCGCCCGGCTAAAGGAGAGCTGAGCATAGATGCTGTAATTCCAGGCACCAGCAGCCTGTGTCTGTGTCTGCCTGATTCAGCCATCAGCAAACACAGCAGCATGGGGCTCCCTGTCAGCACCTCCACTGTCCTCTGGGAGAGTCAGGCGCTTGGTGCCTCCTTTACTCTGGGTAAGACCCAGGCACAAGCAGCCTGGTGAAACAGAACGCAAAGAGCCTCCCCCTTCCAAAGCTGATCTTTAAAAACCAGTCTCTTTCATCCTAAGTATCATCTTTTTTTCCATATATAGGAAGAATGATTGGCAGGAAACAAAACTTTGTTATAGCACAAGGATGCTTTCATCTATTAAATGTATTTTATTTTCTTTCAGAATTAAAAAATGCTTTGAAAATGGAGGAGGACAACTTTGTTCTCTGAAAAAATGGTTGTGAGCTATTTTGATGCTAGGTGTGCTTGCTAAATAGCACTCTGAATAGTACAGCGGACTCTCGAGTTACAACTGGCTTGGCATACAAACAACTTGAGTCACCATCAGAATTTCAGTTTTAACTTACAACCAAAGTCTTCAGTTATGACCCTGAATGCTGGCTGCTTATGCTTCCAGACGGTGTCAGATGCAGATTTAACGCTTAAAGCGTTCTGAAGGAACATTACAGCATCCTCTCCTGTGTGTGGTTAACTGAGAAATCCTGGGCCAATGTCTCTTGAGGACACTGAGATTGACCTGGGTACAGGAAAGACTTTGAACACTGTGTAGAGGAGCCTGGGCCTTCAACTGACCAATTTGAGTTATAACCAGGCCTCGAATTGAGTTCGTAAGTCCAGGGTCCAGTGTACTCAGGCCTTTGTGCCTCTGCTGTCCTGTCTTGGTATTCCTGGGGCTCGGACCACAGGGCAGAGGAAAAACTCAAGCGTTCTCCTGCGTGTTGAGGTCTCTCTCTTTACTGCATCGTCCCCCTCGTTCCATAACGCACTCTCATCTCAGCTCCTTCGAGAGCTTGAGGCCTTCTCAACAATCGTTGACAGTTGTGTTACTGTGTGGGTTAAATGAGTTCACAGACGTTAGCTATGAACATCAGTGTTGTCCTCTGTGACTTGGGTCGCACAGTGGCAGCTGCTTTGTGCTGTTTGACAGCGAGTAAGGCAGCTCCTTTCTGATTCTGTGCCAGGTAACCATGACCAAGTTTCATTCCTAAGAGGAGCTGAAATAAGAGTCTGTCTTGGCACATATTTGGCCAAAAGCTACATCCCTAGCCCTTTCTGTTTTTTATTTTGAGACAAGTTTTTGCTAAGTCACTGAGTTGCCCAGGCTGGCTCGAACTTTCCATCTTCCTGCCTCAGCCTCCAGAGCTCTGGGCTTACAGGCCTGTGCCACCATGCCCAGCTTTGTTTGTTTTGAAGTATTACTGTACTTGCTGCAGTTTCCGTCAGGCCGCAGACAGGTTAATCTGGGGGGCCACCTGGGCCTTCTGGGCTCCTCTTGAAGAGGTTTGCTCCATGTCTTTGCAGCGCGCTATTTTTAAACAGACAGGACACCATTTCCTGTGCAGGGCTTTGGGTGCTGGTTGGCTCGGCCTTGGCACAGTCGTCCTTTCCGGCCATGTCTGAGGCAATGGCAGACCACCCATGCAGGCATCTTCACAGGAGACCACAGGGGCCAGGGCAGAGCAGCTCCACAGATGTCACTGTGCTGAGGTCAGCACTATTTCCGGGCTGAGCCTGGGAGAAGGCTGGAGGGACAGTGCTCTCGGGAGCCTGGCTGGGGATGGGGCTGCTCTCCCAGGTCTGCACTGTGTCCTGCTGTCCCAGGCACACGCTTCCTTGGCAGACCCAGCACGCCATTGGGAGCACAGAGGTCACTGTCCTTCGAGACCTCTGTGGAGCCCATAGTGCTCTTCCCTGGTGGGCTGTGGTCTCCTGGCTGCTCGCCCTCCACTCAGAAGGGCACATTGCAGCTGAGTAAGACCTGGGAGCAGATGGGCCTAGATGCGGGTATCTGTTGGCTCACAGGACTCCACATCCTGACCCTTCTGTCTTCTCAGTTCAGTCAGTGAGGATCACCCTCCCAAGAAACTGACTCACACTAACCACACTCACAAGAGACTGAGTCTTGTACCAGAACCCAAAACAGTACTTTATAAATAACTGTACATCTCCCCAGCCAGACCACCTCTACTCCCTCCCACCCTCCTCCTCAGAGGAGCTCACACTCTAAACTAGATGCCTGAGCTTCAGGTAGACAGGCTGATGTGGTAGAGGCCAAGGGATCGGGCTTTGCAGGCCCCAGAAGCTGTCCTTTCTGTGCCCCGGAGCCCCTTCCTGGGGTTCAGAACTGGCCACTTCTGCCTTTAGAATAGAGCCTCTATGCCAGTGTCCCTAGCCAAAGAAAAGAACATTCTTAGCTCTAGGGTGTGCCAGGGAAGGGGGCAGATGGAGCTTGTTACCCCTGGCCTAGGACTGCCTGTTCCTCTCACCTACAAATATCATTAGATATCATTTTCTTCTGGGACGGAGAAGCACACGTCTAAGACCTGCTGCTTTGCGTCCAGATGACTTCTCTGTGGTGGGCTTCCTGTTAGCCACACCTCTGTCATCTCTCCCGGGTTCCACCCTTATCCCTGGATGGTGAACAGCCTCAGCCCTTCCCAAGGAAGAGCCCCCAGACATCGTGAGCCTGGTCCCAGAGCAGGGTGGGACCCCTGACCGTGGTCTCCCAATGAAAGAACCCCACTGGGGAGTGGGGAGTCCACACTGTCTGCGTCTGCATCTTGCCACCAGTCTGTGTTCAGGGCAGGCAGCCGTGCAGTAACACCCAAAAGAGGGAGCCTGCCAGTGCTGCAGTCAGAGGCTGAGAACAGTAGAGAGGTTGAGTAGCTGGAAGTACCAGAAATGCTCCTCAGGAGAACAAATGGACGGTTTCTTATGACATAAGCCGTGTCTCAGATCCTCCCGAAACATGTATTTTTGGCAAACATTATGTGGCTGTTGGGCATCTGTGTCCTCCTTGAAGCGGGAGGAATTTCCCCTGGGCACAGAGAGCGTCTGTTCTGCAGCACCTGGCTCTTGTAGGCCACGGTCACGTGCTTGCTCATCACCTCCCACCCTGAGCACAGGGACGGTCTTGGTGCACATTTTCTCTTTGGCTCTCAGATCCTTCCTACCCTGGCATCCAGCCACCCTGCTCTCCAAGGTGGAAATCACAACCCGAGTGCAGTACCAGCTCCAAAATGCAAACCATGCAGTGCCTTTTGTCACAAGGCATTCCTTCACTTCAGCGAAAGGAAAAAATTAATTCTGTGTTTATTTCTACTGCCTGTTATAGAGCCTTAGATGACTAACTATGGGCAGTGCAGTTCAGCCTCTCATTAGTAATTATGATCTATTTTTTATCATCTGACATGTTCTACCTGAGGCATTTATTCTTAGAAGTTCTGTCCCATTATCTCAGTGCAGTTTGACGTGTGGGCTCCTTTGCATTCCTGCTTTGCACAGCCACTGCTCCCTGGCCTGGCCCCAGAGATGAGTTTCACTGTCGCATTATTCTTTGTGCTCCGACACTGGTCCTGGCCTCCCCTCCTTACCCTTGACCACTGGATTGGAGCTCTGCTGCCATCTTTGATTCCTTGGTACCCTTCTCACTCTCACTGTCTGCCTCCAAACTCTGCCAGCTGGCCATTTTCCCTATCAATGGGGCTGGTCCCAGAGAACCCCATTGAGGGCCCCTGGGCTGTCTTTGGGTCACATCTGCCCCCTCTGTTGTCTGGACCTTCAGACTGTTTAAAACTCCTAGGCCCAAAATTCTAAGAGGAGAAGATGGGGAAGAGCAGAGAAGTCTCTTCCAGCAGCACATATGAGGACTAAAATGGACAGACAGCAGTTAAGAACCTTGAGACCTGCACTCCGTAGAGAGTTGAAGGGCTCCCAGATCTAGAATCCCAGTGAAAGTCACCAATCTCAGTGTCCCTTTTACAGACAGGAAAGCTGAGGCCAGGTGGAGGGAGACACCAAAAAGGTAGTTTCCAGGTCAGCCTTGGCACACCTACAGTTGCCAAGGGGGTGGGGCTGTGGGGTGCCTTAGGAGAAAGGAGCAACAGATATACCCAGAGGCACCCAGTCTCTAGCCCTGGGGAACCAGGATGTCCTAACCTCGAGCCAAGGCAGCCTCTCTGGGCTGCACAGATCCCTGAAGCCTGACACAGCAGCACGGGTGCACTGGTGAGTACCCCTGAGGAGGTGAGCGGAGGGCTTGGCCCCGGGGTCAGAGTGGCTTTGCCCCTCACCTGACTCTCTGAGGCCCCACCAAGGCTCCTTTGCATTCTTGAAGCCTGGAACCAATATCAGGAAAACTCCAGCCACCAAGAGCCTGGGGAAAACCTTCAGCCAAGGACCTAGGGCTACAGACCACTTTGCCTGGAAAGGGGACCCCCTCCATGGCTTCTCTGCCTTCCACACTGCTCACTAGACTCTCTGAGAGGTGCATGGGCGTAGATCCCTCTCTTCCTGCCATGTGCTCCCTCCCTTTTTCGTCTGCGTGGTGTCTACATAACACCTGACCCTTCAAATACTTTTGCAGGTATTGTTTCTTTTGGAGACTTTCGCAACTTTTGGAGGTAGTCAGTCACCCAAAAGGCTTGAAAAGAAGGCCAGGACTCTGCTGTGGGGGCGGGCTCTGCTCTGGCTTCACCTCTTAGCAGCCTGTTTGTGCATTCACCCCGCCCTGTGTCAGCACACTGGTCCCTTAAAGAATGTTGTGCACATTAAGTAAGATGATAGAGGTAAAATGTGTGGAACCCAGTTTTGTGCCAGACTGGACTAGACCCTGAGGATGTAAAGGTGACCCTGTCTCTGCCCCTCCTACCAAGCACTGGACATAGAGGGAGATGCATAAACATCTAGAACGAAGCAGAAGATCAGGCAGCTGATGGACAGGTCTGCAGGACATGTGATCTCCTGCGCCCATGGGTGCAGGAGTGACCTGTGTGTACAAGTGAAGTCTACATGGAGAATGAGCCAGCTGTTGGAGCTGTGTGTGGACCACTGGGGAAATCTGAATGTGGAACAGGGGCAGAGAGCAGTGAGTGGGTACTGTGGATTTTCCTGGGTGTGACGTGCTTAGGCAGTTATGTGAAAATGTATTTTTAGAGAGTATTTATATGCTTACAATATAAAATACTAACCCCTGCACCCCAAATAGATGAAACCAATATGGAAACACTTTAACAGTTGTTGGACTTAAGAGATTTGTAATAGATGTTCATTATATTAGCCCTTCTGCTTTTGTGCAGGTTTAACATTTTTCAAAATAAAGTTTAAATAAGTCAGTGTGATCAGATTTGCTTTTACAGAGGTCACCGAGAAGCTGTGGAGGCCAGGTGATGTGGCAGCTTAGTGTTACTAAGGACAGTCCAAGATAAGACAGAACAAGAAAAGAGGCGCAGTTGGCCTTGGCAAGGGGACTGGGGGTTCACACTTGGCTTGGTACCCAGATGGGTAAGATGCCTTCACCAACATGAGGAGGCATTGGAGGGGAGCGGCGATGGGAAGGACGGTGACGCATCTCATTGGCCATGTTGAGATCGGTGACTGAGTCTGTCGTGGAAGAGATGCCCATAGCATGTGGCTGGGTGGGCCTGAAGGTTGTACATGATGGCCTTGAGGTGTGGCAGCAGCCACTAGGTGGTGGGTGCTGCTGTTTCTGGGACACAATACCAGAGAAGAGGAAAGAGTGAGGGTCCGGGGCAGCGTCCCAATGTTTAAGGTGTAGGAAAGCAGTTTGACTCATGAGAAAATGGAGGTTCTGGTCATTTGTGCACACTTTCCTCCCTGCTCATGCCCCTGCAGCTGAGACTTGGGCCTGGCCCTGCCAGCTTCTCCAGCCCTCATTTCCACAATCCCTCTCCTGTCAGCTTGGGGCTGTGGTCAGCCCTGTGTCCTGCAGTAGCTTCTGTGATGTCCATGAAACCACCATGCAGAAGGAGGGTCTCAGTTGACAAAGGCATTCTTTGCTAAGGGTCGGAAAAAGTGGCTTGAAACAGACACCCATTGCACCCCCTCTCTGGGCCTCAGTTTCTTCCTCTGTTTGTAGGAACAACTGCAACCACCCCACCAGGCTGTGAGAGCATCAGATGCAACATGTATGAGTGGTGTCTGATGACAAGCACCATGCTGTGTTCTTAAGAGAAACATGAAACGTCCCTCTTTGTGTCTAAGACCTGACTCTGTTACCAGGTGTCAGTTACTCGAGGGACAGTGCATGACCCCAAGCTCTTAACAATGGTGGCTATTACTGAAAAGAGTCCTCGACATTCACAGTCACACACAGGTGTACAGTAAGCCTGGGAGCTGGCCTTGCCAAGGGCTTGGTCTGGATTAGACCCGTAATTGAAATGCTGGCCAGTGTCCTTCCAAATACATCAGAAACTGCTGGCCCAGCCCTCCGGGGAGCCTCTGGTGCCTGATGCTGTGCCTCTCTTCATAAATAAAGCAGTAAAGCCCACCTACTACAGAAAGCAGCCCCACCTGCTACAGAAAGCTGCCCCACCTGCTACAGAAAGCTGCCCCACCGGGCAGGGCCCAGGTCCCCGCAGGCTCTTTCTCATCCTCCACATGGTGGCCAGATCCAGACAGATGCATGGGGTTGGGACCAAGGCACAGGCAGGCCATCCCCACAGGGATCTCCCAGAACAAACCAGAAGCAAAATCTGCTTCTTCCTAAGGACAACATGCGTCTTTCCAGGCCTTTCAAAGCAAGGCAGGTCAATCGAGTTATAATTGGCTCTCTAATTAGAACTCCCACAAGCTGTTAAATTCTCTACCTGCTGCCTGGTGTCTTACACAAAGGTGACAAATCCGTTTCTGCCTTTGGAATGATTAAAGAGAACCAGCAACAGTCTCACCCTTTCTGCAGCCGCAGCCTCCCCTAGCCACCCCTGCCGCACTCAGATGCCCACGCACCTTGCGGCAAGCACAGCAGCGCAGCGTGGCCTACTTACTAGAAGTGGCTGTGGGGATCCGGCTTGGACAGCTGTGTTACTGGTGACCTCTTGGACGATGAGCAGGAGGAGGCGCATTCCCGACCTTTTCCTAGGGCAGGAAGCATCCCAAAGGTTTTGGTGAAGCCCTAAGCTCCCTTAGTTGAGTTGCTCAGTGACAAAGTAAATGTATCTCTTGCCCCCTTTGTATCCTCAACACTGAAGAAAATGGTATTTTATGTCCCTCCCTTCAACCATCAGAATGACTGTGCCAGGATTGGTGCCTTTTACTGCCTCAAGTCAGTTGTAATCCCCATTTGGTCCCTCTGCTCAGGGCCAGGGCATCTTGCAGCCCCTGCCGGTCAGAGTGCTCAGGGCATGCTGGGACCAGCACCCCCTGCCTGTCCATCTCGCCCTGGCTGTGCCACAGCGACCTCCCATAGGCAGCCTGAAGTCAGCCATGCTGTTAGGGTTTATGCCAGGGAAATGGGCAAGCACACAAAGGCCAGCTTGTCTGCCCTCCAGATGGAGACAGGGCTGGAGGGGGCCACGGGGAGAGGGGTCAGTGGCAAAAAAGACAGGGTGTTATAGCAGATGTTTGGAGCAGAAAAGACCCATGTGTGAAGTCTAGCTGTGCCGTACACTGCTGCTCTGTGTGGCCTCGGCATATCTCTTAGCCTCTAAAATACAGAAGTGAACATTGCCACCTGGCAGGGCTGCCCTGAGGTCACACACAGTCCTCAGTGCCAGCCCAGCACCAGAGCCTCATCTCACTGCTGTGAGGGTCGGTTATACCTGCCCTTCTCCCGAGCCAGTGGCTGTGAGAGCTGCATGGGAAGTGAGGTGCTCCCAGTGCCCCAGGACACCAACAGTAGGGCTTCCGGCAGACTTGCCCCTTCCCTGTTACAGGAATGTGGGTCCTGGGCGGCCACTGCCACTGCAGGTCAGCTCCAGCTGTCCACCCCGGCCCGAGCAGGTTAACCACAGGAGCAATATTTGTGCTTGCTTTCATTTACTCTTCTAATGTCCCATCTTCCTCCAAGTCACAGGCTGAGTCCCCCAGGGAGCCATTCCTGAGTTCCCTGATCAGGCAGCGTTTGGCTTCTGAATGAGGCGAAGTACTCCGCACGTGTGAGCCCACACCTCCCTGCCCTTCCCCTCAGAGCCGACTGTGGGCTTGGAGGAAATAACTATCTTGGTGTTGATTTATGCCATACAAAAGTGGTAAACGGTAAGAGCTCAGCAGCATAGAAAGACAAAGTGCCAGGCCCGGCCTCTGCTCTGGCTTGGGAAAGCTCCAGCCTAGTGCATGCATTCATCTCTGCCCACCTTCCCAATTCCCTAGGTGGCAGCCGCTCCCTCTCTGTCCCCAGCCTGTTTGCTGCCATCCTTCCTTCTGCCCTGGGTCTGAGTGGTAGCTTTCCCCAGCACAGCGCTCCAGAAATGCATGCCATGCAGTAAGGTGCATCCAGTTAGGAGCAGGATTGGGGGAGCTGGACCTCTCAACCCCTCTTCCACACAGACTTGGGGTTGCAAATTCTCTTGTCATTTTGGGGTGAGAATGCCAAGGTTTATCAACTCCAGTCCTCCCTTCATTGGAAAGTATCTTATCATTTCTGTTTGTTCCTGTTTAAAAATGGAAAATTAGTTCATGCCAGGTGCTGGCAGGGATGCAGAAGGTGCTGGCCAAAATGACCATGTCCTCCATGGCAGGTAGTGAATCATCTCGACGTTTGTGTCCCATGGGTCAACTGGTCCCGTCCAGCTACAGCAGAGGACCACACACTCCCCACCCTCCCAGACCCCCTGGGCCTGTGGTCCTTGGCCCTGTCTGCTGAAAACCAGCTTTGGGGACACTCAGGCCTTGTGTCATCTGCCAGCGCTCCCATGAAATCTGAATGGAGCCCGAGAAACTGCATCCCCAGGCAGACCCAGAGGCACAAGTGGGCACAGAGGCCATGGTGAGGGTTCCATACGCTTTCTCTCAGTGGAGCCTGAGCTGTACAGGAAGTGCCTGGGCAGAGCCGGGCAATGTCATTCTGTTCAATGCCTGCAGTGTACCAGAAATGTGCCAGGGCCTGGAATGATTTCCAGCCAACAAGTGCATATTATCTCTTGGGCCCCAGGGCCATGCAGGTGTCTAGAGACAGAGCTGGGTCACAATAGCCTCAGCCTATGCTGTCTTAGTCCAGCACCTGGCAGCTTTTCTCCTGCACTGTGCGCTTTTTTGAGCTTCCAATAGTTTCCAATAAACCAAAGGACTTTGGCACCTACTTGGCCATCCAATGTCACTATTGCACTCTCAGCCTGCTCTTAAGGAGGCCAGGAGAAAGCTGTGCCACCCTGCAGGGCTGTCTCCTGTCTGTGCCCAGTTTGCTACCTGAGATCAGCTCCTACCAGGCCTCTGCTCCTCCTGGCCTCCAAGACACCTTCCTGGCCATGCCAGTCACTGCCACACAGAGTCCTGGCGGAACAGACACACCCTGAGTACATAGGAAATACTGGTCTATGTGGCCTCGGCATATCTCTTAGCCTCTAAAATACAGAAGTGAACATTGCCACCTGGCAGGGCTGCCCTGAGGTCACACACAGTCCTCAGTGCCAGCCCAGCACCAGAGCCTCATCTTGCTGACATGTGGGAAATCTTTTTTTTTTTGGGTGGGGGGATACCAGAGATCGAACTCTGGTCCTTGCACTTGACAAGTGGGCGGCGGAACCACTGAGCTAAATCCCCGGCCTGGGAAATCTTATCAAACCCTAGAATTATCAGCTGGAGCTCATTTACTCTGCCCCTTCATTTTCTAGATTTAAAAAGTGGGAGTCTGCAGGATGTGGTGGCTCATGTCTATAATCCCAGGACTTGGGAGGCTGAGGCTGGAGGATCATTTGAGTCTTGGGCCAACTGGACTATATAGTGAGTTCAAGCCCACCCTGAACTATACAGCAAGATCCTTTTTCCAAAAAAAGGGTTGGGAGGTAAAGAAAGAAAGAGGCAGGCTATGAAGAAGGAGGACTCTGCCTAGATTGGTGGGTCACAGAGCAGGCCCAATGAGCATGCTCCCCTCCTGCACAACTTCTGGCATCGCTGTGAGGTGAACTCGAGACAGGCTTTTGGTGTTTGGAGTGAATGGTCAGACCTGAGTGTAGAAAGAACTCAGAGACAAGGCCTCCCTCCCCATCCTCACCTGAGGCCAGGTGAGAGTGTCAGGGTCATTGAGAAGGATCCCGGGATTGGACCCCAGGAGCATCTGGGACTGTCACCCTTGGGTTGTGGGACCGCAGGAGGCCCCTCAGTGCAGCCCAGTAATGGCCACATATGAGTTATTTTCAGACCAAGTAGATCCTCCAGTGGGACCCCATCATGCCCCAGCCCATGTCCCATGTCCTCACTGGCTCCTAGGGAGCTCAGCCTTCTGGCCCTGCTCGTGTCACCTGTGGTGGCCAGGGTTCCAGAGACTGGGGAGGCTAGGCCTGAGGTGGGCCAGGTTGGCTCAGAGCTTCCCAGATGCCCACCCTCCCTGGCCAGAGACCACTGCCTGGGTGTCGAGTCACCTTCCTAATGTGCAGGGCAATGCCTCCCTGAGGTGGGCAGTGCCTCCAGGGGATAATTAGCACCGACTTTCCAGGAGTGGCTAACTTGGGCTGTGGGGAAGCATTTGACTTCCAGGCTGCCTGCACTGTTGTTCTCTCCTAGACTTGTTGGAGAAAGTAGATAAAAATAAATAAATAAGTCAACCAGGGAGCTGTATAAATAAGTCAGCAAGAGCCTCTTGCCCATTGCCAATGGAAAAGTACCAGCCAGGGCAGCCATGCCAGCACCCACAGAGCGCGTCAGCTGGGTGCATCCGGTCCCATAGCATCAGGTCCAAATCGTGTCCTCTCTCTCCTAAGACTGGCAGCTGACTTCATTTCACACCATTGTCACAAACCCAGGATTAAAGTAGCAGTTGGGGGGCGGGGAGGCTATAGACTCAGTTTGGAGTATGGCCAAGGACATCCTCAGGATCCCAGACAGGAGGGTGTGTAGCACCTCACATCTTGTGAGACCCCAGCTCCTGAGTCTATTCTTCCACCCCCAGCAAGGTCTCCCACCCAGCCTGAGCTGCTCCACATGGACCTGTTGTCCCGCTCGCTGACTGTACTGTGTGGGAGTTGCCTGCCTGACATTCTCTCAATTAGGTCAGCGTGGCCGCAGAGGTGCTGAGTGTCATGCCTTGGGCTGCTGCAGAAGGGAACTCTCCAGGACTCCCCAGTACCCCCCACCTGGTCTCTCCACCCCCGTCTGCAACAGTGCCAGGCACCCAGTGCTCAGGCACACGGTTCCTAAGCGATTCCTCTCCAGCCCTCAGCCTGCCTGGGGGCTGTTTGTCAAGGAGAAAGCAGGCACCTCCCTTTGTCTTTACAGCGCCAAAGCCAGCAGGGAGCTCAGACCCACTGATGTTGGGGGAGTCCCCCTTCTGTGATTAAAGTTATTTCTCCTTCCCTTTTTCCTAAACAGCAGACTCACCACACCATTAATTCCCAAGGTCAAGGAATGCCGCACTCTAGATTCAGGGCTGAGCTGGGGCCAGGGCACTCTGCCCTGGGCCCAGGGTGCCCGGTATTTGAGATCCTTGGGTTGGAGCACTATGCTGCCATGCCTCATTGCCTTTGGATTGGAAATTTGATTCTAAATATCTCATTATCCCCTAGAGCTCCAAGCCTGCTGCAGACCATTCGGGTTTGATCACTCAGATGCATCTGCTCCAAGAATCAGGCACGGACAGACCTCTGGTCACAGGAAGTGTTTAGAGGCAGCATTTAGTGGCTTGGGTTTACAGCCTTTCTTCTAGCACTAAGTGGCCATAAACCAGCCCTCCTTACCCTGCTCTTGAGCCTTCCCACTTGCTTAGCAAAATAGCAGGAGGGTCATCTTATCACTTCTGGAATGGCTTCCCAGGCTGGCACAGCATGTGTGAAGGATGCCCCTGCCCTTCCTCTGGGCCAAGACCCACAGCAAATCCCGCGTCAGGTCCCGAGCCTGACTTGGTGAGCATGGCCCACATAACCCCCAGTGCCGGAGCCGACACAAAGTACGGCACTCTGTGTATACTGTGGGAAGGAAGAAAGAGCTGGAAACAGCTTTGGTTGAAACTTCGTTAACAGAGCCCCAGCCTAGTAGCCCGGACACCTGTTCTGCAGCTCACCTTGGGGGTCATGGCAGAGGACAGTCAGCCTCTGTATCTGCGGGCTCCATACCCACACAGACTCAACCACAGGTCAAAAACATCTGGAAAAAATTGCACCTGTACTAAGTATGTGCAGACTTTTTCCTGTCATTCCTTAAGTAATACAATACAACAACTACTTATGTAGCATTACATTGCATCAGGCTTCTAAGCAGTCCAGAGATGATTGAAGTATAGGGAAGAGGCCAGGCGTGGTGGCACATGCCTGTAATCCTTGCACTTGGGAGGCTGAGGCAGAAGGGCTGCTGCAAGTTTGAGGCCAGCCTGGGTGACATAGTGAGTTCAAGACAGCCGGAACAACATATTGAGACCCTGCGTTCTTTTTTTAACTATATGTAAATATATATATAGATGTGTGTAGGCAACAGGCAAATCTATGCCATTTTATATAAAGGACTTAGAAACTGAGAATTTGGGTAAACAAGGGGGCTCTTAGAATCATTTCCCCCGCAGATGCTGAGAGTGCCCCCCCATAAAATAAGGATGCCAGCCTTTTAAGGATGTGCCCTGGCCCTCTCCACCGCCCCTCCCACACACACACCTGCTGTGGGGCTTCAGGGGTAAGATGCCGCTGGCAAGTTAGCTGTGGTCTGTCCCCTCAGAGAATGTCCACCCAACCCAAAGACTCTAAAAGCCACTACAGCCTAGGATATTTTAGTATATTTCACCAATTCTGAGCACCAAGTTTCAAAGAAATTAGGCCAGAGGAAGTTCAGGGCCAGGTGCACATGAAATCCCCTCCAGGCCGGATGGACTGTGGGTCTTCTGGCCAGACTGCCCGCACCCTCCCTGCGTGGCCACTGCCTGGCAACCTGTCACTCTGGCATGGCAGAGCAAGCTCCTCTGGAGTATCCCAAACCATCTGGAAGAAAGCAACTCCTAAAAATGCTGTCAGTCAGGTGCCATGTAAAAGCCGTGTTCATATCTTCCTGAGGCTTAGTGGTGCCTTCGTCTGAAACCAGTCACCTCCGAGGGACTGTGTTAAGCAACAGAATTCAAAGAGGCAGTGGAGTGAGTGGGAAGTCTGATTTTACTATTCTGGTAGTGGGCACAGTTCTGGAAGCTTCCTTCACATGCTTAAGAGCTATCAGGTCAAAAGGAAAGTCCTACACATAATTTTAGAGGACTCAAAGAACTGGGATGGGTAAAAAAAGCTCATCATGGCTGTACATTTTTAAACCACAGTTCAGATATCGCCCAGTAATGGCTGCTGAGGAAGTAGTGATCTCCCTGTCACTTGAGAATGTAAGCAACAGCAGGGTGCTGCCCTGGCTGGATGTGGTGGGGTGCACAAGAGGACTGCAAGTTTGAGCCTAGCCTAGACAATTTAGGGAGACCCTGTCTCAAAATTTTAAAAATTTTAAAGAGCTGGAGATGTAGCTCAGTGCTAATATCCTAGGTTCAATTCTCAGCCACACCCCTACCTCACCCCAAAAGAGAGAAAGAGACTGCTTGTTGGGACAGCAGCAGGGACTTGTGAACCAGGAAACAGCTGAAGAGCAGAGGCCCACCCCACCCCAACACCCCAAGGACCTCCACTTCCATAGCTAGCTGGCCTCTGGCTTAGAATAATAAAAGGTTTTTGAGAAATTGAGCCTTTTTTCCTCCTGCATTAGTGCCATTCTGGAAAGGCCTGGTCCCCAGCAGAAACATTTTTTCAAATAAAGCATTTGCCTTGGAAAAGGGACTCGAGAGTGCAGGCTCCCTCAGCAAACAAGTGTTGGGGTCCTGCAGCGGGGTCTCCCCTCCTGGAGTGCCTGGAGGAGCTCTGCTCTGCGCACACTTGTCCCCTGCCAAGGCAGTGCCATTCCTTAAGCTTTCCAGACAAACAAGTCCCCTAGGGACCGGGCTCCCCTCCCCCGAGCTCCTGGGATCCAGGTAGAGAAGGTGGCCGCCCCGCCCCACTGCCTGAAGGCACCAGTGGGAAGCCAGGTGGACTAAAAGCGCCTTTCCAGCAAGAGGGAGGGAAAGGTAGGCTCTGTGCTCCATAGCTGCTCCTAAGAACCCCTTTCAAAGCATTGTTTCCTGTGATCTTCTCAGGGCACACTGGAGTGCTGCCTATTTATATTCTGATTTGAAAGAAACATATTTTTAAAGACACTATAGCCACCCCCTGCTTGCTTCTGATGGATGTGCCCTCGGGAAGGAAAATGCAAACACCAGAGAGGAAGTGACACTCAGGTCCTCATCTGAGGCCAGACCTCGCTGCAGCTTTGGGGTCCTGCAGTTATGGAGCCCACTCTGGGGGCCCAGTAGGATTCCAGAAAGCACTCAGTCTGCTTTGTACATAACCCTTGGCAGAATGCGGGGTGGAGACAGACTTGGCTGCTTGCCGCTCAGCTGGGAGCTGAGTCCAGTGGGGACACGGCCTGGGGCAGACTCTCTTTCTCTTTGGCCCAGTGTCCACCTCTACAGAAGGTCTCAGGCCAGAGGATCTGTAAATGCGTTGGGGTTTTCTTGAGGATCGGGTGGGCTCAGTGGGACTCAGCAGGGCTCAGCTGGGACCAGGGCATCTTCCCTCCTTCAGACAGCGCCGTGCTGGTGTCTCTGAGGAGAGGAGGCTCTGCACATGCTGGCCAGAGCTTTTAGGACTCACTAGTGGACAGCCCTCCCCTCGTCCCTACACCCCATCCGTGGTGGCCCAGCTGTCCGCCCATCCCTCCATCCTTTCAGCAGGCACCCATGAGAACCTCCCCACCCCCATGCCAGGCCTGCTCTGGTTGCTGAGGGTACAAAGACAAATTGGAGTCCCTGCTCTTCAAAAGTCAGCCAACTACTGGTCTCAGGGTGGGGCCTCCCCTCCCCTTAGGCCGGCAACAGGAATGAGAGGGCTGATTCTGCCATGGTGAGGCCAGACACACGAAGGGGAACGATGTGGGAAGCACTCTGCTGGGCACTTCGCAGCCTGCCTCATGTGCTCCTCAGCTCTCTGGAAAGCCGCTGTCTCCCTGTGCTGCAGATAAAGCATCTGCGGCTCAGAACTCTGTTAAAGCAGGAGTCAGACCTGCCCGTCCTTCCATCCATCCACCCATCCACCCACCCATGTGAGCCTGGGACCCACACACCAGTCTCCACTCTTAGAGCCTTGAGCCTTTCCCCTGGTGCCCGGAGGGTCCTCCAACACATTGTCCCTCCCTGGGCGCTGAGCCCCATGTGCCATCTCCAGCCACACAGCGAGAACTCAGGCCCACCCAGCTCAGCATCTCTGTCATCTTCCTATAGGGAGACAAAGCTCGGAAGAAGAGCTTTCCTTTAGCAGCCGTCACCATCCCTGACAGGAATCCCTCGTGTTTCTGACCTAGAAGAGGGACCCCATGGCTGACACCAGACTTCCTCCTTATATTTGGCCTTGCTGTGGCTTGTGCAGCCCGTTGCTACTCAGAGGAGCTAAGGGCAAGGTGAGGGGAGCCCTGCAGCATCAGCCAGGCTCTGGCATGGAAGGCACTGGGGACCACGCCTCCGTCTCTGCCCAAAGTTTGATTTCCAAAGCACCACTCCTGGGAAAAGCAACACCCAGTTGGATAGAAGGTGGCCTTGCCATGTGGCTTCTCTTCAGGAAGGGCACTTTCTCACAGGTGCATCACCTCCCTGTGCCCTCTCCCCAGGAGGACCCAGCAGATGGCTGACTTTTCTCTTAGGCAGAGCCCCATGGAGTTGTCCAAAAGGTCCCAAGGGGACTTTGTCCCTTTGGACTTCTGATGCTAGGAGCAGCCCAACCACCCTGCTACCAGCTCCCATGTTCTCAGAGCCAGGCTCCCTGGGCATGGCTCCCTGGGCATGGCAAGGTGTTTAGTGCTGGGGCAGCAATTACTGCAACAGAGGGCAGGAGTGAGGAAGGTGCTAATTGCCCTCAAATAGCCAAGTCCATTTTGTCTTGTTTGAAATAACAGGTTTGATTTAATCCCTTATTTCCAATTTGGTACCTCACCAAGATGTTATTTGTGCAAAACACCTGATTAGAATAATTACAGGCTTGGGAAGCTATCTTCATTTGTGTCTGATGAAAGGGACTAGCAAAGGAGCTTCTCAGTGACTCCCCTTCACTGCTGGCTCCAGAAGCACCAGAGTGGGGTAGGGCCTGGCACTGATGCCCAAACACACAGCTCAGGTTGGGGTCCCAGCTCCACAGGGGCTCAGTCGGTCCTGATATCTGTGAAACCTGACCTGCAGTAGCACTGGTTCTTCAAGGTGGGCAAGGATGGAAGGAGGCGCCGCCTGCCAAGGGGAGAGGGCACAACCTGGCAGAGTAACGTCTCTGCACTGTCAGGGACTTTCACTGCTCTTTGAGAGCAGGCCTGTGTCTTACCCTCGCTCCTCACTCAGTGGTTTTCTGTTGTTTGATATGAAGGTAAAGAGCAGCAGGGCTGGGAGCTGGAGCCAGGCGCCTCTCGGGAGGGCTGCCCACGGGAGAAAGAGGAGCCCCAGGGTTTGGGTTGGAGGACTAGAACTCCAACAGGGAGCCCCAGGCTGACTAGGTTGGAGATCAGGGAGGCTCGGCACAGCATTGGCTGACTGCCGGCCTGGCCAAACCAAGAGAGGGTTTGGTCCGGCTGGCGGGGTGGACAGTCAGATGCAGCCTCTGGAGCGAGGCTTCCATCTCTGGACAAGACAGAGCAGGGCCTGTAGGACTGACAGGAATGTCAACACTAGTGCAGAAGAGCTAGTCCCAGGCCAGGTAGGGCACACAGGGGCCTGGGCAGTGTATCGCTCCCAACGGACAGATGCGTCCTACTCCCCGCCTGCCTTTGGCCATCCTCTTGCAGTGGCTTAAACCCCAGCTGGAGCTTGCTCTAGCCAATCGTGTCGTGACTGATTTCCAACCTGCTCTCGGCTCACCAGAGCCCTTGGGAGAAACCTATTTTTCATTCCCCTGCCAAGCCTGCACTGGCAGCCCCTGGCAAGTCTGTGCTGTCTCCCTGAGCAGCTCCAGCTTTAGGAATTAATTCCACTAAACAGATTGCTCAGGAAGCCTCAAGGTCACCTGGGAACACAGCCTGTTCCTACCTTAGGAATACAAGCCCAGGTCTGTGGAGGCGCAGGAGCCCTCAAACATGACAGCTGCAGAGGCTCAGAGCTGCCCAGCACTGAGGTGCACGATGGGTAGACGTGCCCCTACCCTGTACCCTGGAGCCCCCACAACAGGCCGCACCCAGCCTCAGTGCCTGTCCCTGTCTGAGAACCTCAGCAGGGGTGAGGAGACAAGGGAGCGAGCTGAGGCTCCACTGTGAAAACAGCACCCACCCGGCCTCCACACCTCACTGGCTCACTTCCTGGCTAACGGGAGACCCCAGCTATCCCAATCCACAAGACCCCACCAGCCTGTGGTCCCCCAAGGGAGGGCAGAGTGCCTTTAGTCCACCATAGATAGGGTGCTTCCCAGGCAGCAGAGGAAAATTGTAACTTGGAGAGGAGCCATTTCCCCATCATCACGCAGGAAAGAGTAAAATCAGCAATTAGTGGTCAGAGAGATGCAAGGGGAGACACAGCGTGGCAGACACCCATTTGCTGTTGCTTGGGTGTAGCTGGGTTATTACCCAAGTGCACTGGGACGAGAGAGTCCTGCAGAGCTCTCCTCCACAACCACAGGCTCACCTCCTAACGCCACACAGCAGCATGGACAGTGAACGGAGCAGGCGGCTTTGGCCTTGACAGATGCAGGCCAGTCTGCAGTTCAGTGTTCACTGGTCCTGTGACCTTGGACTAGAACTTGCACTTTCTGGTGCTGTATCAAAAGCGGTGCTGATGGAGGAGCCCAGCAAAGTGTCCAGCATGGTGCCTGACAGGCAGGCCCTGCTCCCCGCAGAGGAAGGAAACAGCATGGTACTGATTCTCCAGGAGCAGAGCCGAGGAGAGAGCCTAGTGTTCTCTTCTGCAGGGAAGTGAGGACGTCTCCTTCTGCCTCACATGGCAGCTTATCCCTTGTCACACACTTGCCAAAAGCAACTCAGAAGCCCCCTGTCACGTGTGTTGTGTTCAGTGTCTTGACATCCTGAATCATGCCTTGAAGGATGCCTGCCCCCTTTGTGACCCCTCCACGCTGCTGCTCTCTGCCACTGCTGAGACCCCTCTCCGTACCCCCTCCTCTGCTGGCTCTGTAGAATGTTTTAGAGGGAGCTGGGCTGACAACTTCCCCTGGCAGGAAGCAGCAGAGCTCATTAGACCTGACAGCCTGCTGTCTGTAGCCCGGCAGTGGCCCGTTTAGTCCACCTGCCCTTGGAAGCCGGAAAGGGAGGACAGCGAGTTGTCACATTTCCTCTAAAGGTCCGAGGTAGGGAGAGCCCCATCCTGGGCAGTGGGCAAGAGTCTTTGCCACCCACCCTGGACTCCACACGGGGCCTCACAGGCCTCGGGAGATAGGAGCAATGAGTTCAGCAGTAACCAGCTGCCCACCTGGGCAGGAGGCCTGGGACCCATAGTTTACTCACCTGTAAGGTAGGAGTAGAGCACCTGTGCACCTGACAGGCATCCATTGGGGGGCCCTCTTGCCAAGGCAGTGAGAACCAGTCTCCTACACTGGTGTGCATGGGTCCTGGCCATGCCCATGTGAAATGGCTTTGGGGTCTCCAGGGAATCAAATGCTCTGTGGCACGGACCCTGGGAACGTGTTTTCCGATTGGTACTGTAGTAGCATCAATACTCATCCCAGTAGCAAGTCCAGGCCCAGGCCTGGTGTCTGCCCTGTTCTCACACTCAGTTCCCTTTTCCTTGGAGATGAGTGGAAAGGGCTGGGAAGAAACCCCTGTGCAGCCTGGGACTGGTTCTCTGTGGTTCCTTGACTCCTCCTCCTCCTTTTCCTCCTCTCCCCCTCCATGTCTCCCTGCTCACCCATGAAGACTCCCTGACTCTCTCTCACAGAACTGGGGTTCTCCCTTCTCCACCTCCCAGTGGAGGGGTCTCCACAGGCCTCATGCCTGCCTGGGGCCATAGGTCCCCTTGGTATCCCATTTAACGGGAGCTCCTCCCAGGTCATCTTGGATACAGGTGACTCTCAGAAGTCAGGCTGCTTCTCATGACACCACCAAGGCCACACGTCCTGGGGAAAGGTCAGCCCGAGCAGCCCTCAGGGCCTGGACACTGCCCCCCAACCGCACCCTACTTCCAGGCTGGGTGCATTCCCAGAGTGAGCCTCTGCTCCTGCTGTCCCTTGCCCAGGAGTGAAATGCACGCTTGTGGGGACATGCATGCGCCACCCGGAGAGGAGCTGGGCTTCAGTACTGGGAGACCCTGAATCAGGGCCACGTCACATTCCTGGGTGGGAAGACTGACGGCTGTAAAGATGCCAGGATTCTCCACCAACACTGAGAGATCTAATGCAAGTACAATTCGACTCCCGAGGGGAGTGAACAAATGATTTTAGCATTTGTCTGGAACAGTAGAGGGAAAGATTGTCAGGAAATACATAAAAGCAAAGAGCACAGAGGAAAGACTCATCCTACCTGTTAAAACATGATTAGGAATAATGGAAATTAAAACAGTGTGATGCTTGTACAAAGCTGGGTGTTGCAGCTCATTGGAAAATAATATAGAGCTTTTGTTTCCTGCCCTAATTCACTCTATGACAAAGGCAGTGCCCGACACAAGTGATGAGTGGCAGTACTAGCTAGTATGGTTCAGCACAGTAGCAGAAATCCCTCTCTGCCTGCCGAGGTAAAGTAGTCATCTACTACAGGGAAATTTGGAAGGATAATTTTCTAACCTTGAAATGACCCAGAAAAAAGTCATCAACTATCAATGATTTTAACTTTAAAAACTAAAAACCTTGATTCAAAGAAAATTCGCTAGTTGAAGAACAGGATAGAAAAGTATGCTAGAGGATGAACATCAGGCCTATAAGAGGCTCCTAGGCAAAAGTGTAGGAAATAGTTAACCTTGGTTGTTATGAAAGAACCTAAATTTCTTCAAAGAGGACCCATAAAGGAGCAGTGTAGGAAGAGGGAGGAGACAACTCTTCATGGCCAGACAAGTGATACAAACATTGCTGATAAACTTGCAGCCTGTTTGGAGAACCCTGGAAGGAGTCTAAATCTTCTTACCCGGTGACAGCCACTTGGGGAAATTTGCCTTAAAGGCAGCATATCCAAATGGCTATGCCCAGCCACCGTGAGGAGCCCTGGGGGCCCTGGACTCCTGCCCCTCTGCCCTCTACCCAGAGCAGTTCCCCTGTGTCTGTTTGTACACAGACTATGAGGCTATTCTGAGTAAGATTTCATTTTGCCAAAGGTTCCCAGCACTATTTAAAAAAAAATTTGAAAGACCACTGATCTAAAAGAACAAAAAGGCACTTTCTGGAAAGGTGTTTATCTCTGTAAATTAGAACAAGCAGCAGAGAAACTGATAGGACCTCAAGGTCTCTCCCTATCATGGAGAGATTGAGTATGAAAAGTGCAGCCATTGGATGGGATACGACAGACACATCACTTCCGGAGATGTGCAACTTGGAAACATGTTGAAGATCAAATGTTTGAGGATCAACACAGCCTGCAGTGACAGCTGTTATGGCCTGGAGCAAGGTGGGGACATTGAGATTGGGGGTATGGTTCAGGCAGGAGGTTCTGGCCAAATTTGAAAAGGAGTCTGGTAACTATTATGATAAGAATCCCACAAGTGACATTTCTTTAGGCTAAAAAGCAAAAGGAGACAAATATCCTTCCATGCCAGCAGGTGTCAGCTGGCACCTGGCAGGTCGGTCACACTGGGTCAGTACAGACCATGGCCTTCTAATTGGTTCCTTCCTGGGTGTATTCAGATGAGGTACAGATTGTAAAACTGTTGTTTTACTATTCAAAAAATGTCTGAATTTCAGCAATTGCATCAAGAAACTAGTTCAGGGCTGGGGATTTAGCTCAGTGGTTCCACCGCCTGCTTCACAAGCACAAGGTTCCAAGTTTGATCCCCAGTACCCCCCCCACTGCAAAAGAAAGAAACTAATTTAGCCGGGGCCCCTAGGCACAGGAATTACTTGAGAATTTACTGCACCCAGCCTGTGAAGGTAACATTCCCACTGGCCAGGCATTCACTAAAAACTCAGGATATAGGTGCTCAGAGCACTGACTGATGGTCTGTCTGTCTCTCTCCAACCCTGCAGGCCCTGATCCTTCACCAGCTGGGCCGCTACAGCCTGGCAGAGAAGATCCTCCGGGACGCCGTGCAGGTGAACTCCACAGCTCACGAGGTGTGGAACGGGCTGGGCGAGGTCCTCCAAGCCCAGGGCAACGACGCGGCAGCCACCGAGTGCTTCCTGACAGCCTTGGAGCTGGAGGCCAGTAGCCCTGCCGTGCCCTTCACCATCATCCCCCGCGTGCTCTGAGCAAGCACCTGCCCCCCTCACCACGCAGGCCAAGGACGCCTGGCCTGGGTCACTAGGGATCGCCCTGCGGCCCCAGGGGGCCATTCTCCCACCCCGGGGCCCTGGATGAATGCTACCTGACCACAGTGAAGAGCCCAGCCGACCCAAAATCACCACTGTCCCTCGTACATCTCCCTTTCTTTTGCCAGCCCAGTGATAGTTTCTGAATCTACCGGCCTCATTCCAAATGGATTATGTGCCATACTTGGTCAGTTGGCATCCAAGTTTGAAGTAAAATGATTATGGAATTATTCAGTCAATGTAGAAGCATATATTCAAAGTTAAAATTCAGAGGCAGAACAGATTATTTTTATCAGAGCTGTAAAGAAAGCAACTGTCCTGTCCTGCGTCCCCACCACCACTCCTACCCCACCGTGGCCTGGAAACCAAATGTGAATCTTCTGTTTCCCACCTCAGTACTGGTCCACACCAGGACACCAGCTGACAATTTCTTGGTTTTACTGTCCATAATTGTACCATGTGATGAATTACTCTTCTCCTCACTTAGAACAAAGCCGAAGTCCAAGAATATTTATATTTTACCAATATATGCCTGTTACCAGAGAAGGAAATATGAGTTATTTAAGTTTAACTTTTTTATGTGAATTCAGAGTTTATTTATCGATGGAAATATGTACAAAGAAGCTTCAAATGGAATATTTACCGACATTCCTTATACATTGCAGACACTTGGCTATAAATGGGAAGATGATATTAATTAAAAAAATGATTTTTAAATGGACCCGTGGCTCATGTCTTCTGCAAAATACCTGAGAAAGATCATGGTGTAGTTCCCGGGGTGGGGAGCTCTCTGTGTCTGTGCCTGGGCCTGCTCTGGACAGGCTGCTCCATAGGGGTCATCCCAGGAAGAGCAGCCCTAGAGCCAAACCCTGGGCCTGGGCCTAGCTCCATTGCTGCTGTCTGAGCAAGCCTGAATGGGCTGTCTTGGTTCTACCCAAGCCTTTTCCCTCACTTGTATCTGAGGATGATCCTCGGGGGAGACACATACTTCCTGTGTCCTCAGCATCCAAGCTTCTTCTTTGCAACAACTGCCCAGATCTTAGCTTGGGAGCTTCCCATCTATCTCTCCCCAGGTTGTCTGCGTGAGGTTTGAGATTGGAGCATGTGAGCCAGGCCCACCCGATCAGCATCCTGCACTCGCTGACCATAGAGGTTCAGGATTGAGCCTGGGAATCAGGCCCATCCAATCTGAGCTACACAGAAAGACGCTTACTCTTCCCTGCAAATTGAAACCTCAGAAATGAGACTGGAACTGCAGCAGCCCTCCTGCCACCATGAGGGGAAGGTATAGAGGCATTGGAGCCAGAGATTGAATCAAATAGAGTGGACAGCAAGACCAGGAACCAGAGAACAGCAAAGCTGAACAGCTGTAGGGAGGCCCCACCTTGCTAGGGCTCAGGAAATATGGAGGACCTGAGTTCTGATCTTAGTTACTCTGAAGGCTGGAAGGCCCCATCCAAGCTGCAGACTCACTGAGGCAGGCAGGTGAGGGGCCAGGTAGGAGCCTGCTGTGGACAGAGCAGATGGGCATCCCAACCTCAGCATACCCCCTGCCAGGCAGTGGCAGCACCATGAATGGTCGTAAGTCATGGTTTTACAGCATCAGACACTGGCAGGATGATCAGTGTGGTGGCAGCTGGAGGCTCAGTTCTGTCATTGGTGCAGGATTGTGTGCTGAGACCACCCATATCCAGACTAGGCAGGCAGGAGACCCCCACCAGGGCTAACAGTCCAGGCCCCTCCCCTGCCGCTTACTCAGAGGTCCAGCTCTTGCCAGGCTGCCACCTAGAGCCCTGTCTCCATAAGGCCGGGCCTTCAGACCCCTCCGGCACAGCCATCTCCCTGGGGAGAACCACCTGCTCTTCTCTACATGGTGCAAGGGTGGACACAGCCACCCACAGCCCCCTCTCAGCGACTGCTTGAGGTTCGAGAGTGTGACCCAAGGTTGGCCGGCGAGAGCCCCGCCCCCCGGATTGTTAGAAAAGTCTTTCCACTGGGTTTGATGTCCTAGCAGGATGCCATCCGGGGGCTGCTGATTTGGCATCGTGCAGGGTGATCTGCCTGGGAATGGTACCAACTCTGGAAAAGGGGAGGAAGAGATGGAGAAAGAGGCTGGGTCACAGGGTCCCCAATGGAGCACAAGGCTTTTGCAACCATCACATGAGCTGGCCTAGTCCCTGTTCTGCTCAGAGCACGCACTGTGGGTCTCCTTCACTGAAGGGCTGTGGTCCCTGACACTCCCCACTCGGGAGCTCTTCTGAAATCCTCAGACCTCTGCCTTAATCCCCCCCCCCCCACCCCCCCCCCCCCCC
>NW_022900933.1:30361377-30398315 GCF_012274545.1 Fukomys damarensis | reverse complement strand
TCAGCCCTCTGCCTTAATCCCCCCCCCCCCCCCGCCCACCCCAGAATTCTGCTTTCCAGAAAATCCTGGCTTTTGTATCCAAACCACACCTCAGAGCTCTCTGCCTCTCTCTCCTCATACCAGCACCTGGTCCCACAGTTGGGTCCTCCCTACTTCTGCCTTGGCCACCCTGTGTGGAGGGAGATTCACATTGGATCTCTTACCCCTAGGCACCCCGTGGTGGCCCCTCTCAGCTGTTGTCCAGAGCCAGACTCCATGTTTCAGTGGTTCTGAGTGGTCCACTACCCCTCACTGCTGTGGCTTCTTCCTGATCCTCTGACTGCCAAGCTGTTCCCACACAACAGCACTGACTCACCTGTTTACTCAGCCAGTCATTCGCAGCTGAGGGTGCAGAAGCCCAAAGGGCATAAGACACCTACCCTGGAGCCACCGGCAGAACATCAGCCTCTGAAAGGCACTGAGTCTGCCCAGTGTGGCAGGTTTTCCCACAGTACAGTGCGGGAGGTGCTTTACTCCCAGGAGCAGTGCTGACCCTGACCTAGGCCATTCCCCTTGTCTGGTCAAGGTCTCCTTACTGTAGAATTCACTCATTCATTCGCTTCTCCAACAGGCATCTCTTGAGTGCTCACAACATGCCAGAAACTTTCCAGACACCATGGGACAGCGGTGCATGAGGCAGGTCCCTCCCACTGGGGGGCTGCCATCTTGAGGAGCACAGCAGGTGCAGAGCACGGCAAGTGGTGACATGCAAGAGGAATGATAAAGCAGGGCTGAGGTAGAGGGAATGGCCAGGCTGCCAGGTGAGGGAGATGGGTACAGCTGACTAGGAAGTCTCTCCAGTAGGAAGAAGACATTGGGGCAGAGTGAGTGAGGGGAATGGCACCCTGGGAAGGAGGAATGGCAAGAGAAAAGGCTCAGAGGCAGGAGGGGCAGCCGGGGTGGTAAAGGTGGCCAAAGCAAGCAGAGGAGGCCAAAGATTTAACAGGCCAGACACGGAAGCCCTCGAGGGCCGCATGGAAGGCATGTGTTTCTTATGACTACAGTAAGAATAACCACAAACTCTGCAGCTTAAAACAGCACAAATTCAGAAATCTAAATCAAGGTTTTGCTGGGCTATTTCTTCTGGAGGCTCCAGGAGAGGATCCTTTTCCTCACCTTTCCTATGTTCTGGAAGCTTCCTCATCCTTAGGCTCATGGCTGCCATCACACACCCTCGCTCTGTGTAACCTACTGCCTCCCTCCTAGAAAGATCCATATGACTACTTTGGGACAATCCCAGATCACCTCCCTGTCTCATGTTCCTTCCTTTAACCACATCTGCAAGGCCTCTTTTGCCATATGAAAGGACATAGTCACGGGCTACGGCAATTAGGACAAGGAGATCTTGGGGGAGCGAGAGGAAGGACATTGTTCAGCCAACACAGGGTGAAGCAGGGACCATCAGTCATGCAGCAGGTGGCCATGGGGGGCTGAACATGTGGTTGGTTCCAGATGTCCTGAAGAAAAAAATGTGCTTACCTATGCACCCTGGGGAGAGATAGAAAGCAAAGTCAAGGCTGGTGGCCAATGTCCTGAGCTTCAGGAAGGACGGAGCTGCCACCCACTGACATGGAAGATATGATGGAAAGGTGAGAGTAAGACAGCAGTTTTGTCTTCAGACAGGCTGAGCGTCAGATGCCCATGGAGTGAGGCGTAAGGACTGACCCTGGATTTGGTGATGTGGAGGTCAAAAGAGGTCCTGATGAGTGGTACTATAGGACTGAATTGTGCTCACCCTCCCAAAAAATGTATTTGGTGAATCCCTAACCCCAGTGTGACTCTCTTTGAATATAGGACCATTCAGGAAATAATGAAGGTAAATGAGGTTTTAAGGGTGGGACTGTAATCTGACAGTTGGTGTCCTTAGAAGATGAGGACGTGTGGGGACACGGGGAGGAGGCAGCCATATGCAAGCAGGACAGGAGCCCATGACACGATCCAAATCAGCAGAGCCTTGATCTTGAGCTTCAGTTTCCAAAACTGTGAGGATTTCTGTTGTTGAAGCCACTCCATCTGGGGCATTTTCTATGGCAGCCTGAGCTGAGTAAAGCAAGCTGTTTGGGCAGCATGGAGAGGAGAAGCAGGCTGCAGTGGCTTCCAGAGAGAAGGGAGTGAGGGTCTGAAACATGGGCATCTTTTCCAAGCGTGTCACTGCTGAGGGGGCTCAACAGAGGGAACAGCAGCGGGCAGAAGGGGGCTGTTTCCAGAAGGGCATTCCCTGAGCATGCCTGGTTTGCACGGGGGAGGCGACAGGGTCAGAGGGTGACAACCTGCCCCACCAGCAGGGGCTGCCCTGGGAACAGTGAGGAGAGGGGCAGGTGCCAGGTTAGTTCAGCAAAGTAGCAACAGCGGGGGGACGAAGCACCTGGGTTCCCCATACCAGTGAGCTGTGGGGCAGGGCCCCTGTTTCTTACTGAGCAGGGAGCAAGATGAGGGTGGGGATGGCGGTGACATGTGGAGTTGGAGGAAAACAGGAGTGTGAATGGGCCAGCAGGGGAAGGAGAGAGACAAGCCACTTCCTTAGAGGGGTCGACCCTTCTGGGTTGAGAAGGATTGTGAGGACCAGGAGGTGTGGGCCAGAGCAGGCCTCTCCCATCTTCAGCCTCTCGAAGCCCATGGGCTGACCTGTGTGTCTGTCTCCAGGTCAAAGGTTGGAGCACAGGCCACGACTCCGTCCCCACTTGGGGCCTGAGCCCCTCGCCTGTCTTCACGCTGTAAGGAGATGTGTACACATGTGTGTCCATGTCTGCGACCACATGAGAAGCTGAAGACTCCTCCAGCTGGCCACACAGATCTCCCTGGAAGTCACACATCACCCTGGGATGCTCGTGCCATCTGCCCATGGTGCTGTCCTCTTCCAGGCACTGTCCCCACCATACCTGGAGTTGCCTGCCCTCCAACCTGTCTGTGCTGGGCACATCACCAGCCTGGCCCTGGTCTCCCAGCACAGCCAGTCTCAGGCGGGCTGAAGCCTGGGGCAGCAGAAGGGACTCCCCAGAATGGACAGCCACATTCTTCTGCCATCTCCCTCTGATACTTTCCTTTCCCACAGCTCAGCTCCCATTCTCTGGTCTCCACCAGGCTCATTTCTGCTCTTCTCCCCTCTCCTCTCAAGGCCAGAGGCTGGGCACTGCCCAGCTGGGGACACCAACCATGTTGTAGTATGCCCAGCAGTGCCCTGGGACATTGCGCAAGGTGGTAGCAACCTCCCCTCACTGGCTCCTCTGAGTCCTTTCTGCCTCATCCAAAAGCATCCACATACTTCACCAAAAGCCCTAAGCCCTTGTTCAAGTCCTGGGGGTGGGGGCAGTGGACAGGCTGTGCTGGCCTCAGGGACCCTATGCATACCACACACACACTCACACACACACACACACACACACACACACACACACACACACCTGGAGATGGATGGAAAGGGCCAAGAGGCTGCTCCTGCCACCAGCCCTCCTCCCACATGGTCCTCATTTCCTGCTCCCACGCCTGGCCAGATGGGACCAGGAAAAGGACATCCTGTGACCGCCTCACTCACAGACATCGGCTCCTCCACAAGGTCTCCAGGGGCACAGCTGTGGCACTTCTGCAAGGCCGTGCCCTGGAAGACCCTCTCCAGCCTTGCACCTCCCTCAGGGCCACCCTGAGTCACTGTCCCTCTGAGCACTCATGGTCAGATAGGACCATTGCCTCTCTTCAGCCTGCTTCCGGGCTGAGACATGAGTCAGCATGCAGCTGCAGGGTTGTAGGTGCCAGGCAGGGGACACCAAGGCTATCACCCCATGGGGCCACCATATGCAGCTTCAGAGCCAGACCAGCAAGCAGGACCCTTGCTGGATGCTCAGGCCCTGCCTGGTGCTGGCCACAGGGAGGTGGCGGGAAAGTCTGTCTCTAACCAGGAGCCACAGCTGGCCATCTGGCTGCCCACCTCCTCCATCTTCAGCCATTTTACCCTGACCCCTTGAGGACAATAGGGTTTCCTGGTGACCATGGGTCACACAGATCTGGCTGGAATCCCAGCTCTGCCTGGTCACGTCACCTCCAATGGACCAGAGCCTCCATCCACAGTCTCCATGGCTGGGGCTGTAATATTCCCTCTTGGGGCTGCTGGACATAGTAACAGAGGTTGTGGATGTGGAGGGTTTCTTCCTTCCTTTCCTCTTAAGCAGAGGCCTGGAGAACCCAAGACACACCAAAGACCCAAGGAGGCAGGGAGGACAGCTTCAGAGTGACGTGCCCAGGTGGAAGCTGGATAGGAGTCCCAATCCCACTGTGCTCTGCTTGGAGGAGGAGGCGAGAGGTTAGGAGAGGAAGTGGATGCACTACCCACCACTGTTCCAGGCTTGCAAGGGGCCAGATGGGCCTCTCCTCACCTTGGCCTCCTCCGACCCAGAGGCCACGCTTGGGCTGAGGCCACCAGCACGGTGCAGGTCCATAGCTGCCTGGGGCAGCACCTTGAAGGCCACAGGTTTGGGCTGCAGAACTTAATGCCTTAAAAACCACACCAATTTTTTACCCTATAGCTCTGGAAGTCAGAAGTTTGACATGGTTCTCAGGGGCAAAATCAAGGTGATGTCAGGGTCATTTCCAGGTACCCCAGAGAGAATCAGTCCCTTATGGCTCTGGGCTTTGGTGCATCTCCTTCCACAACTCTGACCCCCCTCCTTCCTCTTTCATTTGAAAGACCCTCAAGACTACTTTGGGCCCACCTCAAGTCCTTCATTTAGTCACATTGACAAAGTCCCTTTTGCCGTGGAAGATTGGAAGATACATACCTACAGGTTCCAGGGGATAGGATGTGGATATCTTTGGGGGCCATTATTCCACCTTCTTTTTCTTTTTCTTTTTTGGTACGGGGGATCAAACTCAGGTCCTTGCATTTGCAAGGCAGGTGCCGGAACCACTGAGCTAAACCCCCGGCCCTTATTCCACCTTCTGATGGACAAGTTCCACCATGGACAGTGTCAGAAATATAAAGGTTTAGGTCATCAATTTCTACCATCTTGTGCCACCTTCTGAACATTTTGGCCTAGTGCCTCCCGGCACTTTCCTACAAGTATATATTTCAGTAAAGTGAGATTATGCTACATACAACACATCACAGACCTTTTCTTTTAATGTTTTTGTCATTAAAGCTCTTTATGGACAATAAAGAGTCTTTATAATGAAGAGCTGTCTTTGAAGACAGCTTACTTCTGTTATATGAATGTACTGCCGATTATGTAACCCAAGTTCCACATTGTGCAACCATATTCGGTGGGGTCATTTGTGTCAGCTCACATTTATTGGGCATTTGTCGTGCACCCAGGCTTTGTTCTGAGTGGTCCACATACACCGACGCATCGAATCCCCTTGGCAACCCTATACCACAGATACTGTTGCTACGGACACAGGTGCAGGTGAAGAACCAAGGCTCCTTCAAGATGAAGCAACTTCCTGAGGGCTGGGAGTCGCTGAAGAAGGATTTGCACCCAGATACAGGACTCCAGAAGCCTCTCTCTTAGCCACTCATGTGCATGTTTTTTCCCCCAGCATCTCTGATTTCTTATCGTAGCTTCCAGGAGGAATGTTAGTCCATTAGCTCACATTTATTAGCCCGCATTTATGGTATTTTCCACCACTTATTAGGAAGCTGTCAGGAAGCTGACCAGAGCCAGACTGGTGGCTTTGGTCACTAGTTTTTGCCCAGTGACTCTGGGTAGTAGCCTATCGGGAGCAGTAGTAGCAACAAGATCATGCGCCAGATGATACTCAGGGAGTGGGAGGTGCAGACAGACCATGCCGCTGGCAACAGTGCCAAGGTGCAGCCAGTGTGCGGCCAGGAACTGGTGAGGTGGCTGACAGAACATGACTGGTGGCTGGGCTCAGGAGAGGCAACGCAATCTTCAAAGGTGTCTGTTCACGGAACAAGAGTCCCTGGTCCTGGGACACCCCAGAGATAGAAGCCTCTGTACAACGTGGCTAGCTGGCTTGGCCCATTTTGTGTAGCTACAACAGAACACCACAGACTGGGTAATTTATAATGAGCAGAAATGTCTTGGTTCACCATCTGGAGACTGCGGAGTCCAAGATGGCAGTGGAGGATCTCCCACCTATGTCATCCTCTGGCAGAAAAGCAAGAAAAGGAGAGAGAGCAAGAGGAGCTGAGCTCATCCTCATATAAGAAATCTGTTCCCATAGTTATAGCATCAGTGCATTCCTGCAGAGAGATCCCTCCTGGCCTAATCATCTCTTAAAAGTCCGAGTTCCAGCCAGGCTTGGTGGCGCACGCCTGTAATCCCAGCACTCCAGAGGCCGAGACAGGAAGATCGCTGTGAATTCAAGGCCAGCCTGGGCTACATAGTGAATTCAAGACCAGCCTAAACTACACAGCAAGTCCCTGTCTCAAAAAAACAACAACAAAAAGTTTAGTTCCCGCCTCTTACTCTTACGATGGCAATCGAGTTCCTAACACTTTCGGGAGTATAGTTAAGCCATAGAACTACTCTGTGCATACACTCAACACCACTAACCTCACTAGCACGTGTGCACATACAGCGTTTCTCCTCTGGGCCTGATGCAGTTGTTCACATGGCCTGGCTGCCTCCAGCCCCTAGCTGCTGGTCAGTCCTTCTGGTGCCAGCTGACCGGCCCAGTGTGTGTACTCCTGATTAGGGTTCTTTAAATGTCAACCAAACACCTCTAGCACACATCAAAATCAACACACAACAGGACACGCACATACCCTGTCCTTGGCTGAATCATATTACACAAATTGGAGGTAATGCACTGAAGACATGGTGATTATCTCCATTTTATAGGTGGAAAAGTAAGACTCAGGGCCAGGGGTTTAGCTCCGTGGTGCTGTCGCCTGCCTCACAAGTACAAGGCCCTGAGTTCGATCCCTGGTAACAACAACAAAAAAAAAGTAAGACTCGGAGAAGAGATGACCAAGAACACATGTTCCATCCAGCCCCCAGGACCCAGCCATGACCTCCGTGTGGTACCAGGGCAAAACCCCTCCCATTTTTAACACCGACACTGTCTGTTCTTTGGCACATTCTCCCCTGGTCTCCCCCATTCTCACTGTCCTGTTTGTGAAGTTGGCTGGAGGAGACATGACCGGCATGGCTGCCTCCATGGTCATAGGGAGTCCTTGTCACGTATTTGCTCACCTAGCTAGCGTTTCCCCTGGGCCAGGACCCCCTTGCCGTTTGCCCAGAAATGAGTCACCCCATCTCTGGGCCTCAGTTTCCTCTTCTGTGTAACAGGTAGGGAAGTTTGACCAGCTCACCCCAGATCCTTTGGAATTGCTACTTTGCCAAGTTGAGACATTACTGGGCCCTGTCCCCAGGGGCAGGGCGATGGCAGGGCCAGGGTCAAAGTGAACGTCAGCGTGGTGCACCTGGGAAGCTGCATCTCCAGAGTACGCTGGACCCCCCAGAGAAGAGCTCAGGAGGGGAAAGCAGTGATGGAGGTCAGTGTCGTTGTTGCTGAAGAACCACAGGAGTGGCGCGTGCCCCCGGAAAGATGGGGAGAGCAGCACTTCCCTCAGGGTACCCCAGCCTCTTCATGAGAAACCCTCAGACAAATCCAAATCAAGGACCTTCAGTAAATATGTGTCCAGCACCCCTCAAATTCGCCCGGACCGTGAGACACAAGGCAACGCCGGAGAACTGACACTAACCACAGGGTGACAGGGATGTGGTAACTAACGACAGTGTGGTCTAGGTGGGAAGGCCTGCTCGTGCCCACAGCAGAGACACAGGAACACCGTCTGCAGTTTTGATCACAGTCAAATGCTGTGTGCCCCTCAGTTGTGACCAATGGATCAGGAAAACATGAGGGCTGCTATCAGAGCAAAGTGATCAAGGGGTTTCTGGGAACTCTTGCATTATCTGTGCAACTTTTCGGTAAATCAAAAATTAGTCTAAAATTAAGTTTATTTGAAGAAGTCAGGCATGGTGGCATGGGCCTATAATTGCAGCACTCAAGAGGCTGAGGCAGGGGGATCCCATGCATTTGAAGGCAGCCTAGGCTATAGAGTGTGTTCAAGGCCAGCCTAAACTACATCATAGTGAGAAGTGGGGTTTTTTTTAAAGTTTATTTGAAGAAAAAGTGCATTTGGATCAACAAGTACTGATAAAATATTCAACATGGGATAAATGCAAATAAAAAATGCAGCATGATTTCATCTCATATCTGCTAAGATGACTAATCAGAAAGTCAAACAGTAACAAGTGTTGGTGAAGGTTTGCAGAAACTGGATTCCCACACACCTAGGGATGTAAAATCAGCCACTTTGGAAAACATTATGACAGTTTCTTAGAAAGCTAAACATAAAGTAGTCCAGGAATTCCTCTCCTACTGTTTCCCTCAAAGCAAAGGAAGTATATGTTCATATGAAGATAGGTACACAAATTTCACAGCACCTTTATTTGTAATACCTTCAAACTAGATACACTTCCAATGTCCACCCACAGATGACTAACTAAACAAATGGTGATCTGTCTTCCCCATGGGTACCATTCAGCAATAAAAGATAAATCATTGATTCTCACAATGACATGACTCAAAATAACAATGAAGCAGAGAAGCCAGCCAAAGATAACACGCAGCCACCATGCCTGTAACCCCAACATCCTAGGAGGCTGAGGCAGGAGGACTGCAAGTGCAAACACAGCCTGGAGAACTTAGTGACTTCATGAGACACTGTCTCAAAATAAAAATTTTAAAAAGCACAGGGGATGTAGCTCAGTGCAGAGGCCCTGGGCCCCATCTCCAGCACTGAATTGTGATTCCATCGATATAAAACATACAACTCTAGAAATTATGAACTGACCCATTGGACAGAAAGGAGATCTAGGGGTTCTTGGGCCAGAGAGGCAGTGAGGTCAGGAGGGAGGGATTATCACCAAGGTGAAAGGGAGACTTGAGGGACAGGTATTCAATATGTGCAGTTCTTGCTTATCAGACCTTAACGAAGCTTGAGTGAGGACCTGCTGGCCCTGAGTCTCCGCCTGTTAAGTCAGGTGATCTCTGTGCCTCACAGCCTCGAAGACTCCAGGCTGAGAAGGGACTGAGCGGGTCCTATCTGTGCCCAAAGCCTTGAGCCCCTCAACCCCACGCTGGGCAGACCCGGGGATGGTTGGATGAGGGCCTCCTCCCAGGGGTACAGCCCACTGAGAAGGGGAGGGTGGGAATCTGTGTACTCCCACTTTTTTCTTCCCATAAAGAAAACACGTGATGCTACATATACTTTGGGTTTTCAACACAATTGTCTAAGAATAGCCTGGGCCACCACAGCCCACTTCCTTTTTAGGAAGGGTTTGGCTCAGGAAGTAGAGGCTTGGCCGGGTGGGGCCTGGTGCAAGGGCCAAGCACCAAGGCGACAGGGACACTGCTCTTGCTCTGCCCAGGGCCACCTGGGCTTCCCACCGCCAGGAAAGGCAAGCCAGGCTGCCAGGAGCCGGAGCCGGGGTGGGGCAGGAGCGGCCTCCTCATCCTCACCTCTCCTGGGAGCCCAGAGGCTCCCCACTCCCCAGCGCTGTGCCCTCCAGAGCTGAGGCAGGGCTGGGTGAGCACGTGGACAGGCCCTGAACACTGCCCCAGGGAAGGGTTCGTGTGAAAGTCGCTGGTCACACTGGCTGGACTCCCTGGGGACAAGAAAGAGGTTTCGTCCTGCCTGGCTCTGGCTTCTGCCAGGGGTCTGGTGAAGCATCCTGGTGTCTATACCCCTTCCTGCCAAAAGAAGCCTGTAGGGAGGTGGCAGATGCGGGAACCAGAGGCCAGGCTCCCTGCTGTGGCTTCCTTCCTCCCCAGAGAGAAACAGGCTATGGTGGCTGAACAGACCCTCTGCCCAGCAGCCCCCGGGGCACTGTGCCGCTGTGAGAATCAGAGCACATCTCCTGAGCTACTGTTGTGTGCCATGGTTTTCTCCACCTGAAGTCCATGGTTGGCTTGTTAGTTGATTTTGCGATACTGAGGACTGAACACAGGGCCTTCACACTGAGCTGTAGTCCCGGCCCCTTTTTGTTTGTTTTGTATTCTGAGACCAGGTTTCACTAAGTCACTGAGTTACCCAGGCTGGAATTTGCAATCCTGCCACCCCAGCTCCTCAGAGTGCTGGGATCACAGGCATGCACCACCATGCCCTGCTCTGAGAGTCTCTGGTCTAAGATAGAGAAATCCTGCAATTCAACAAAATTTCAAAATGACCGCAAGCCCGGCATTTTCTCAAAATCTCCAAAGGAGCACTAAACTCATGGCCCAGCCCCATTCCTTCCCCTCCAGTCCCTCACTATAGCAGTGAGCTGGGCCCTTTGCAGAGAAGGGAAGCTACCTTTCAATCCGGGGTTCTTTTTGGCCAGGAAACACCCAACATGTGCTCATGGGAGCAGCATGGACCTGGGTCTTCTAGAAGTTGGCTCACACGATCACCATGGGAAACATCAATCCCAGAGTACAGGCCACTGAGATGGGCGGCATGGCTTCCTGCGGGCCTTAGCTGAGAAGTACAGGCGGGGAGGTCTGGCCGGCCTGTGGAACCTGACATCCTGCCCACTTTCTTACTTCAAAAGCTCAGACTGCGCCTTTGAATCTCTTCACACAAGACGTCTCAGAAACAAAGCTCTGCAGGCCTCACAAGGGGCCCAGAGGAGAGTGGTCCTTGCCTGTCCGGCTGTTGGGAGACTGCACAGGTCAGGCCTGGGAGGCAGCACCCTAGGCAACGACCCCCTCAGCCAGGACTGGGCTCCAGGACCCCACATTTCCTTTGGGTGGGTCTGGGCACCCCTGAAGTGTAAATTTATGGCTACCAAGTGTTGCCCAGGCTTGGTGGCTGCTCTTGTGGTAAATAATCCTCACAGCAAACCTAGGAGGTAGATACTCAGATTATACCCTGTTGTGGGCTGAATTGAGTCCCCCTGAAAATAAATACGCTGAAGCCCTAATCTCCAGTACCTCAGGATGTGCCTGTATTGGGAGACAGAGCAATTAAAGAAGTGATTACATAAAGTTATAGGACGCTAAAGCCAAGAGGACTATGTCCATCTGTGAGATGAGGGCCCAGGCACACACTGGGAGCTGACTGCATGGACACAGAGAGAAGCCAGGGGCCTGGACATCAAGGAGCGAGGCCTCAGGACAACTCACCTCACACCTCCAGAGGGGTGAGGAAATGGGGTTCTACTGGCAAAGCCACCAGCGTGGGGTTTGTTACAGCAGCTCCCATCCCGGATGAGAGCGCCAGGGCCTGAGAGAGGCTGAAAAACTTCCCTGAGACTGGAGCAGGGTCAGAGGCAGGACGCCAGTCCCCAAGTTCCTCCTGCCAAGTTCTCTAGGCAGGAGGGTATGGCTCACGCTCTACATCCCACAGGTCTGAGGCTCCCAGGCTGCAGACACCAGCACACCCCCAGGGACCCTCTCCCAGCCTGCACCCTGCCTTGGAGCAGAAGGAATGATGGGGCGGCTGCCTCCCAGCAGCCCAACTTCCTGCCAGCTCTCAGCAGCCTTCGCAGGCCCTGGGCTGCTGTTGCCTGGCAACCACCACAGGCTCTGCTCCTCCATCCCCCAGCTGCGTGCCCGGCAGGGAGGGGTCTCTCTCTGAGGCCCCAGGCAGCAGCTGGTTTACCAAGGGGCAGAGGGCGGTGTGCAGGGTCAGCACCACACTTGGGTAGAGGGCCAGGCCGGGCCCAGATGACTCCCCAAGAACACACAGCTCCCCCAGAGAGCAGGGGACAGTGCAGGGGCTCTCAAGGTGAGGCTCCAGAGGCCGGGGAAGGCCTACAGCTGGAACAGAGAGGAGGTCCACGGTCCATTCATGCCAGGCAGCTCTCATGATACCCTACCTGCTTGGCCCAGGGCCTGGGCAGTGAGCGGAGAACAAAGGCCTCTATCAGCTTCTCTCTGGCTTCTTTATGGGCCACAGCTATTAGCCCTAGTGTCTGTGTCCCAGCTTTTAGTCCTGTGCGCTGCATATCTGCTGTGTGGCCTTGGGTCTGTTGCTTGGCCTCTCTGTGCTCCACCCTGCTTACCTGTGAATGAGGGGAAGTGAAAGCACCTCATTATAGGCCCCTCCTTGAAGGCACTACATGTGGGAGCGCACTATTTAGTTGAGGGGCTGTGAGGCGGGGAGGCCAGGAGATTTGTATTCTAGCCCCTGTCCTCCCTCAGACAGATCACGAGCCCACTGGAGTTCTCACTCCGAGCCTCAGTCTCTCAAGCCAGGATCTGAGAGAGTGAGGCCGTCTACGGACCCTATCGTTACTGCCGTCGTTACTGCCATCCTGTCTCCCACAGGCCGGGTGTGGGACAGGCACAGGGACCATGGGAAGAGTGGCCCAACCGTTCTGTGATGTCTGCCAGGTGCCTTCCAGGGCTCTGCCTGGCCCTGTCTCCCAAGAGCTTCAGGAGCCCTCCAGGGGTGGGGACTCCCACCCCAAAGGTCACAGGCCCCATGGGCAGTGGGCTGGGTGCCTGCTCACAGCCTCTGCCCCCTGCCAGTAGGGCCCCAAGGCCCCCAACACACAAGGGTACCCTCCTGGCCTGGCTCCTGGCCACCCTCTTCTCCTCTCCGCAGCTCCTGGGAGGCAGCCAGTGGCCCTGGCAGGTGACAGTGTTTGGCTTTCTCTGTCAGAAGAGCAATTCTCTCTCTCCTTGGCTTTGCTTTGTTTTAAGGACCTTTTGGCTCAGGGCCTAAACTGGGTCAAAGACTCCCTGGGGGGAGGATGTCACATTTGCTGGGAGAACACCGGGAATCGTGAGGTTTGTGGCTCAAGGCTGGAGGGTGGCTTCCCATGTTCTGGGGGCCACTGAATGCTCCCTGTGCTGCCCCTCCAGAAAGAGAGGCGAGGGCCACAGCAAGAGGGTGAGAAAAGAGCCTTTCAGGGTGACAGGATTGGGGTCTCAGTGGACCCCTGTCCTCAGGGAAGCCAGAAGGGTCTTCTCTGCCAAGGAGGGGAGCTGCTGGGAGGAAAGGGGCCTGGACTAAAGCAGCCAGCTGGAGACAGCCTGAGTGAGCCCGCCCCATCCCGAGGGAGCTGTGGTCTGGCTGTTTTGGAGAAGGAGAGAAGTCCCGCTGCGGAGCCAGGGCCCTGGTGCAGGGAGGCCTGCAGAGCCAGGTGTCTGTAGAGCCAGCAAGGGACTGGGGAGGGCGACTACTGTGTGGGGGAAGACACAGCCCCAGGGTCCGCTGAATGCTGGCCTAGGGACTGTGCCTGCTTGCACACCCTATACACACCTGAACACCCACCTTTGTGTGCACCTTCAGCCCTGCACACAAGGTGCTGTGTGGCTCACCTAGGTCGCAATTTTTTGGCTCTCTTCTTTGGCAATTCCCAGAGCCTCAGTTTCCCCACCTGCATACATAGCTATCTCCATCCTGCCTGCTTAGTTAAGGAACCTGCACACAGGGCAGCAAGTTTCCGGAGCGGCCCGAGGGCCCGAGCCACACAAGGAGCCAGAACCATTCTGATCCTAGAGTCCTATGTGTGTTTACAGCACATGTCCATCATCCTCCCACGTGTGTGAGCAACTTGCACACACGTGTGTGCACTTGATGGCAAGCATGGCCACTGTCTACTGAGAACACCGAGATGGGTGGTTTGCACGTATATTAAGCAAATCCAACTCAGTACATCTCTGATATGTTTGGCTGTGAGTAATAGAATCTAAACAATAAATACAGTATCCATTAAGGATGCTGGATACAGGTAATCTCAGGGTGGTTTGAAAGCTTGGTGGGGGTCACTGTGGACCCAAGTTTTTTATCTCTCTGTCCACTATCTTCAGAGCTAATCTGGGGTTGCATAGTTACAGGATCGCTGCTGTAACACCAGACATCATGTATGCACTCCTGTATGTTAAAAGGTGGGGGAGCAGGGATTAAGAAAACTCTCCTGTCGCATCCATCCATTTTATGAAGAAGCAAAATCTTTCCCAGAAGTCCCCCCACCCTATTCTTTATATTTCATGGCCTGAAACTGGGTCAAAAAGAAGCTAGGAAAGACAGGATCTGGCAAAGAAGCATAGGGTGGTCACCACAATGACCAGCTGGTGGTGAGGCAATATTTATTTCCTGCTCCTTTGAACAAAATCAGAGTTCTGTTGGCCAGGAAGGAGGGGAAAGGCCAATCAAAATGTCTCCACCTCTCATGAGCTCCAACCTCCGTCCTTCCAGCAGGGGGCAGTGTGGGGACAGAGGGCACAAGGGTTGGAACTCCCTGGGAAGTGGGGAGGACCCCGGATTCTAGGGTGGCTGTACGCTGAAGGCAGCAGGCTGAGCCAGAGAGGCCTTACTGCAGGCTCTGGGAGCAGGAGGGCTGCGTGGTCTCACACACACACACACACACACACTTGGGGCCCCAGGATCCTGGTCACAGTGTCACATGTCCCGCTGGCCCGAATGCCTGGGCTGCGAGTCACACCCCATGGCTGCACCAGGGTTCTTCTCCTCCTTCTCTTGGGACGCGCACACTGCCCCTGCTGACAGACACAGGAAAGGACAGCGGGAGGTCACGGGAGCCCCCTCCTGTGCTTGTGAAGACAACGACTGTGCCCTCAAAGCCTGTGAAGCAGAGGCTGCCATACCTGCCATGAGCCCTCCACTTCAGCACTCCATGCCCGGGGTCAGCTTCTCTTGGGGACACACCAGTGCCAGTCGGTCATGCCCTAAGCACCTTTCCAGGGTCTGCCAGACCGGTGTGTCTGGGAGGTCTGGGCCAAGCCACAGGCTCTGGCGGGGTGACCTTCAGTGGGGAGAGGGGGGCCAGCAGTCATGGGTACAAGCTTGGGGTCCCTGAGCTGCAAATGCCACAAAGTCCCCTCCTGGCTGCCCTACCAGGTGAAGGTGATCACCTGTATGCCATGCTGGAGTGGCTCTGTGCCACCCTGGCTATCCCCTCCCTGCACACAGACACCAGAGCCCTCCTGGGGCTGCTGTTCTGAGGCTGACTCCTCGGAATTTTCCTTCTTTTCTTCCTTTCTTTCCACCCCCACCCCCTTCCTTCTTTCTGGTATTGGGCATTGAATCCAGGACCTTTGCACCAAGCTACATTCCCAGTCCTTTTTATTTTTTATTTTGAGAAACAATCTCACTAAGTCAAAGTTTGCAAGGCTGGCCTCAAACTGGCAATCCTCCTGCCTCAGCCACGCAGGGTGCTGGATCACAGGAGTGGGCCACCTTGACCAGCATTCACATCTCCCACCCCGACCCCTTTGCACACAGGTTCCTGTGCTTTTGCTGAGCCCAGGACACTTCCTGTGTCTCCACCTACTGATGTCCCCTCTGTGGAGACCTTGAGGCCTCCCTGTCACCCTCAGCACCAACCCAATTCCTACTGCAAGTGAGAGTTGAAGTCTGGTACTCCTCAGCAGCCTGCACCCAGCCGTGTTTCTAGACACAGAATGCCATGTTTTCCCGGCCAGCACTTAATGTGTTTGAACTTTTTTGTTGTTTGTTTTTTGTTTGAGACAGGGTCTCACTGGGTAGTTCAGGCGGGCCTTGAACTCACTATGTAGCCCAGGCTGGCCTTGAACTTGTGGCAATCCTCTTGCTTCAGCCTCCCGAGAGCTGAGATTACAGGCTCAGCAAAATGACAGGGTTGTTTTGTTTTTGGTGATATTGGGAACTGAACCTATGGCCTTGTACACAATAGGCAAGCACTCTGCCACTGAGAGAGCTGCACGCACAGCCCTCCATGCTGGAACTTTAGACAAAGGAAAATAGCTGTAGTGGGCTTTAAAAAACATTCATACTTTAAAATTTTTAAATAGTACAGAAAACGTAAAGAAGAAACAAAAAGCCCTCCTTGAAGTGCTTCATTCAGACAGAGGCACTGTTGACATTCGGGGAACAGGCTGACCTGGACAAGTGTCTGTGTTACTCGTTAAAACCTGGCATATATGTCCCCAAAGTGCCCTTCAGAGAGACTGTACCAAGTTACACTTTGAACCAACAGTAACCATGCAGTAAGAAGTACTTGTGTTCAGTAAGCATTTCCATGTGCCTGGCCTGCCTCCAAGGGCTCTAGACTGACAGCTAGCTTCAGTTTCTCCACATACCTAGAAGGTGGGCACCGTGGTTGCCCATTTTACAGATGAGGCAGGTAAGGCCACAGGTGAGTAAGGGCAATCTGCCACACTGGGAGAAAGGTTTCTGATCTTCTGTTAATCTAATGGGGGCTTTTAAGAAAAACCCTCAGGGTTGCTGTAAGACATTTGTAATTCAGTTATTTATCATCCTAGTGCCTCGCCCAGCTCAGGAAGTGCTCTACCACTGAGCTCCACCTCTAGGCCTTTATTTTCACTTTGGCTATGTGTGAGGTTGATTCCTGCTTCCAAGTGTTTACCATCCAGTAACGTTCATTCTCCTATGAATTAATTACTTTTCCGCATCTTCTCCAAGGTTTTTTGACTGGGGTGTTCATGGCTTGACAGATTTAGAATTTTGCTTTCCATGTTGGCACCTCGGCTGGTCCCTTCAGAGGCGAGGCCCTGAGAGCTGGTCCCAGGCACCAGGCGCCCTTGTCTTGCACAGGCTGCAGGGTGGGCTTCCAAATGTGGGGTTCAGAGACACCGCTGAAGTTTCAAAGTGGGTTCCAGAGGCTCCAGCATGCAGTGGGGGACTGACCCATTTATCCCTGATCCTTACTCTTGTCTGCCCCTCACCTCGAAATTACGACTCCCTCTGTGCAGTTTTCAGAACCTCACACATTCTCATCTTGTTCCACACAAGCCAGGGGGGCTCGCAGTCCTTTGTCACACAAAGGAAAATGGGGACTCAGCACAGCTCAGCCAAGGCTGGCACAGGGGGCTGCCTCCTTAGCCCAGGCTCTCCTGCTCTGTCTCAGAGTGACAAGTTCGAATCCAGCCCTTTCTCAGATTCCTACCTGCAGAGCCACTGACTGTCCTACCCCTGGAGGCCAGGGGACACTAAGGGCCAGGCTCCTGGACACGCCTGGGACAGGCTTACAGCAGGCTGTGCACCCACTGGCCAGGCCGCGGGCCAGGCTCCTGCCTCCCAGAGAGCTCCAGCCGGGGCTGCATGGGGAGGTAGCCCAGGAGCAGGCGGCACAAGGGCCCTTTTGTGCCCGTTGCTAGGGCCTGGCTGTATTTGCTCAGCCTCGGTAAACAGCAGGTGCCTGGAGGCCCGCTCTGTTATGACAACTCAAAGAGCACTTGCTTTCCTTCCTGAGCCACTGGGCCAGGGTGCATTAGGTGATTCCCCTCACGGGGCAGCTTCCCCGGGGCCAGCTGGGTGTCAACCCGCACAGGGACAGGGAGAGCAGCATCAGAGTCCCTGGGCTCCGCCCGTGAGGCTGTCACACGGGCATGAGACACACAGTCTGAAGGGGCCTGGCCCAAGGTCACGGAGAAGAGGCAGCCTGAGGGGCCAACTTGGGAGGCGCTCGCCCATCTGTGCCTCTCGTGCTGGCTGTCATTGCTGAGCTTTATCCCCACACTGCTCCCTAGAGCTGGGGCAGAGGAGGCAGCTCCTTGAATCAGGCCCTGGGAGGTGGAGAACACCCCCGCTGTGGTCATTTCTCAGGTTCTCCGTGTCTTAGAACAGAGACATGTCTGTACTGACCTATAAAGAGTAGAGTATCATTGTTTTCATGCTTGCAATGTGTAAGTTACCACTTTGTATCATCTGGAGCAAAAACCTAGAGGTGGTTACAAGCAAGCTAAAGAGTTGAAGGCCATGGAAAGTGAGTGCAGCAAGGGAACGCTCCCTGGTTCTGCAAAATGAATTTTTTTGTCCCGGTAGAGTCTCAGCTGTGCTGCAGGCTGTAACCTTCTTTGAGGAGAATGTCAAGGACTACCTTTGACAGCCTCGGTGCACAACAGGCCTCCGTGTGACAGGCCCAGCCTGAGGTGGCAGGCTGCCAACCCTCCTGTGTGACCTTCAGCCAGTGCCCGCCCTCTCTGTCTCCCTTCCACAGAGAGAGGGCCAGCTACACTCTGGGCTGTGCGTTGCCCATACTGGGGACCCAGGAGGACTGGGTTGGGGGCTTTGCTGACCAGAAACCAACTTCAGAGAGTAGAGTACCCATGTGCCCCACCTTGGGGTGCTTCTTTTGGCACAAGCTGCACTCTCCCACATACATACACCCAAGATTCCACACACAAAGCTCTGTGTACCTTGGTCCAGCCTGGCCTCACTCCAGAGAATTCTTCAGGGAACAGAGCGACTGAGTGGATTTCCTCAAAGGTGGGGTGGGGTGGGCCATGCTGGGGAGGCCTCCTGACCCTGGAGTCACCCCAGCATGGCAAAGGGCCGACAGTGCAGGGCCAAGCCTTGAGGGTGCCAGGATCCTGGCTCACCATTCCCAACAGGGAAGGGACAGGGACACAGAGGGTGTCACTCACCTGGGTAGGGCATGCACCAGACCAGCCCAGAGAGCTGGTGTCCTGTCTACCTCACCCTGCCCCGGCACCTTGGTCCAGCAGAATCCTGTCGGTGAGAACTTTCAAGTCAGCATGAGCCAGAAGTGGACAGGTGGGAAGGGAGGATTGAGTCCCTGTCCTGGGCCCATCCCTGTGTCCCTTCATCCCCCTTGTGCCATCACAGTCCTAATTTACAGATGAAGGAACCAAAGCTCATGATAGCAAGATGGCATTTGTGGTTGCTTATGGGACAACATGGCACCTGGAGATGGGCCTCCAAACTCCATTTCGCACCCCTTCCTAGGTGCCTGCAGGCTGCCTCTGAGAAGAGAGCAGGAAGCCCCTTTGGGCCTCCAAGTTAACAACCTTGTAGGGTGGTGTAGGTGTTCATTCATCTTAGGGTAATGCCTGGTGTATCGTAATCCTTACAAATGAAACAAAGATATTGTCATGGGATGATGACAATGAGAAAGAGAAGAATTACAGGATGAAACTATCTTGGGGAAAGCAAAAACAATTCAGCTTGTGGTTTCTAGAAAGTTCTTTAACTGAGGATTCTGAGAGGGGGCTGGTTAGTCAGCGTGGTCACTGAGTCACGCTGTCTAAAGTGGCCTGGTGGGATAGGCCCTGGTGCCACTGTCTAGGAATTCCCTAAAGACCAGGTGAGCTCAAAACATTCCTCCTTAGTCGTCCCTCCCCCTAGATGTGACCCTGGTGGGTCATCCCAAGGACTGGCTGGCGCCATTTTCTGAGCACTCAGTCCCTGCCAGATTTATGAGGTCACAAACCGATCAACATGTGCTGATGTCACACAGATTGGTTTCTCTGTGATGGGTACAGGGCCACCAATAAGGACTATGGTGGGAGGTCCAGCCCCCAAGGTGTTCACAGGTGAAGGGCACACTGGCCTGTGCACACCTCCCCACCACAGGATATCAGTGGGCCAAGAATTAGTAAAGGGCAGAGCAGAGTCCTCCCCATCTTCTGGGGAGACTCATTTCCTTTTGAGTCTGACTCAAAGCCAGATTTTTTGGGGGGAAGGTACTGGGGATCGAACTTGGGTCCTTGTGCTTGCAAGGCAGGCAGCAGATCCACTGAGCTAAATCCCTGGCCCTCAAAGCCAGATTTTAATATCCTCTCCTTTCCTGGACCATCTTTTGGTCTTGTTTCGGGGAGAAGGGTTGGGGAAAAAGAAAAGGGAGACTCTGCCAAGCAGAGATCTGTAAGTCTAAGGGGGAAGCCCAGCTGGGAGCAGGCCCTGAGGCCTGGATTTCTGAGCTCCTCCTGGTGATGGCAGGGGCCGGGAAGGAAGCACATTTCTCCGTTCTAATGGGAAGTCAGGAGCACCATCATTTCATGAAAACAGCTGGGCAGGGCCATCAAAGGGGAAACAGCAGGGGCAATCAGAGCTGGGAGTGGGTGGAGACACAGGGATTTCTGTGCTTTGGCTGGCTATGAGGCCTCAGCGGGCCACATAACAATGATGACAGTTGCTGTTTACTATGAGTCTACTACGTGCCAGGCACTGTGCAAAATGCATTATAGGACTTGCCTCCTCAGTCCTTGTGACAATCCAGGAGAGGCTGCTATCATGCTCTCCTTTCAAAGATCAGAAAGGTTAAGTGACTTGGCCAGGGTCACCTCGCGGGGGTGGAAACCTGGGTCTAGTTTCCTTTGGAGCCTCTGCTTTGAGCCCAACCCTGCATTGTCCCTCTGGACCTTTGTCACCTTTCTGAGAGGACACAAGTGCGGGGGAATTTGCCCCAGCCTGTGCCCAGGGTGCTTTGGAAGAGGAAAAGAAGTGGGCTGGGTGGCCTTAGATGATAACACTGGATGGTGCAGACTTTTGGGAAAATGCCAGCGCCAACCTCTTTAGGATCTCACTAACACGCAAGCGCAAGGTCCCAAGTTCAATCCCCGGTAACACAAAAGAAAAGAAAAGAAATGCTAAGAATCTTGGTATCAGGACTGAGGTGCTGAACAGCATTCTGGGTGGGTGTCCAGGGTAGGCTGGGTGAGCTCTGGAAAGCGCTGTGAGTCATCCCGGAGAGATGCCCATGAAAGGGAGTTGGACTCTAGAGGGAAGGACTCCAGAGGTCGGAGGTGAGGCCGGCAGTAGGAGCTTTCCCTGGTCACACAGACACAGCTGGAGTGAAAGACCAAGCTGTGGCTCAGTGTCCTGGTGGTGGAGGTGGGAGTCCAGAGCAGAGAGTGGCTTCTAGGACAGGAGTACTGAGGACCATGGCTGAGGAGCCCTCGGCCTCCACACAGGGGGATCTGTTCTGACGGCTCCAGTCAGGGAGCAGCCTGAGGACAGAGGGGTCCCTGTAGGCCCTAAAACCCAGAGGACAGCAGCAGTGGCCTGCAGGAGAACCAGTCTCAGCAGACTCCAGATGAGACGCTCACTCTCCCCCCCCACCGCAGGAGGAGCTTCCAGAAAGAATAAGACAGAGAGGGAAGGGGTGCAAACTCCACAGCGGCCGGGTTTACGGTGAGGGAGGCTGGGCACAGCAGGAGGGATCCCATGACAGCGTATTCCTTCATTGGTCTCTAGGTAACAAGTCACCCTCAGCAGCACTGTTACCATATCCCAAGACCTGGGTGACCAGTTCTCCTGCTTTCAGTGTGCTGTTAGGAGGTGGAGCCTGATCAGGGAAGATGTGGGTCACTGGGAGTGTGACCTGGAAAGGTGCATTTCCCTCCCCAGTCCATGTGGGTTCCACGCAGGAGCCGCTGACCTGCTCATTCTCCTCCTCTGAGGTTCTCTGCACTCCCATCTCTCTCTCTGATGCTACCCAAGTCCGGTCTGGCCATAGGCCTGGCTCAGGGTCACATTCAGGGCAGAAAGGCAGCTGCCCTGCCAGGTCTCCTCAGCTGCAACCTGATGGTGAGCCTTTTTTTTTTTTTTCCATGTAAAAACCTCTCCCTAGGTTCGTGGCCAGCAGGGCACTGCTCAGGACAAGTCTCTGGGGAGATGGACGTGGCTGCAGGGAGAGTGCAGCTCTCTGTGAGGAGTTTGGAGAACAGCCAGCTAGGTGGGTGCCTCAGGGGCTGGCTAAGACCTAGGCGGGCTGCTCCAAACCTTCTGAGCCCCATCCCCTGTAAAACCCCTAGAACAGTTGATCAAATTGATTCCTAACATTTGTGTCTCCCTCCCTCCCTCTTCTCTTCCCTCCTTCTCTCCCTCTATGCTAGGATTTGAACCCAAGCCATAGCTGAGTTACATTCTCATCCCTTTTTTAAAAAATTTTTGAGACAGAGTCTCCCTAATTTTCCAGGCTGGCCTTGAACTTGCAATCCTCTTGTTCAGCCTCCCGAGTAGCTGGAATTACATGTATGCATCATTATGCTCAGATTCTAGTTTCTCTTAATAACAAATGGCTGATTAATTTATTGTCCAAGGTCAAAATGTGCAAGATATATGTGCCAGGTTAGACAACTGAAACCCACTTCAGGGAACCCCAAGTTTGGGAGGAAGCTGACCAGCTCAAGGAGCATAAAAATTGTCACATCCACCTATTAATCCAGGCATCTTGCCATTCATCATCCATTCTTCCACTCTTGCTCTTATCTTCTCTTCCAATCCTTCACCCACCCCTTCCTTCCTATTTCTTTCATCCTTCCATTCACCCATCCCATCCAACTAATCTTATACATTCATCCTGTCTCCTTTCCTTCCTTTCTCCTATTATCCCATCCTTCCTTCCCCCACTCATCCATTCTTCATCCTTTTGCCCTTCCACTAAGTGGCTATCATTCCTTCCACTTGACTGTCCCTCCTTCCTTCCATCCCCATTCCTTCAATGTGTCTGTCCAACCATCTGCCTTCTTTCCTAGCCATCCATACATCCATTGACAAAGTTGTTATGACCACCTACTTGAGCTGGATACCGCTTTGATTTAAATATTCACATCTACATTCGTGTCTAAATTTTGCACTCTGAATAAACCATGAGCCTCTTCTGGAAATATCTCATAGGCAAGGCACTCCAAAACTTTAAGGTACAATGTGAGAAAGCCAATACAGTAGATGTATTCACAAGAAATAGCGCAAGTCAGAAGGAGATGGTCAGGGCTTTGCCAGGATGTTCCTGAGAGACGTGAGGAATGGGTGTTCTTCATGCGGATGAGGAAGGCTTTCAGGTTGGAGGGATAGAAAGGGCAGAGACATAGAAGTATGAAAGAGCACAAAGGTTCCTAAACACAAAAGAGGGCATTGTGTCAGAAGAGGCCATGGGTGTGAAGAGGAAGGAGGCTGGAGAATTAAGCAGGAATCTGGTCTCCAAGGCCATGCAGACCACGCTGAGAAACTGGGACTTGGTCCGGAGGACGATAGGAGTATGGAGGCAAGAGCTCTCTGTCTCCTCTGGCCGTAGCAGAGGAGAAACCATTGCGGGCTGGACTTTGTAACTGGAGAGGATGAGTTGGAAGGTCACCTGGGGAGTAGCAGGGGAGAGATGACATGACCTGGCCAAGGTGAAGGGGGTCGGGGGAGACAATGGGTGGCACTGAGCTATTTAGGGGGCAGAGTGAAGCAGGAGGGACAGGTATGGCGGTGGCAACACTGAGGGGATCCCCATTGGGTGGTCAGGGCGAAGACACTGGAGCTGGGAAGCATGAGGAAAGGTGGGAGGACAGGTGGCATTTGGATCCAGGTAGAGAGACTCTGAGTCCTTGAGGCTTCCAGAAAGATGAGGCAGTTGCCCGTGTGTATGTAGACCTGGTGCATAGGGCCGAGCTGCACTTTGGAGCCTGTTAGCTCAGTTGCCCACAGCTGGCCTCGGACCGAAGCTGGGCACCCATTCATTTATTTATTTATTTAATCATTCATTCACTTCCAAAACTCCCTGTAAACATCATGTACCTGACTTCACTATGGGCTGTGGGATACACAGCAAACAGGGCATCAGAGCCCCTGGATTCCAGGACCTGCGTTTTAATGATGGCAGTTCCCACTGGATGGCTTAGGAGTGTGAGTCTCAGAGAAGCGAAGACCTGCCCAAGGACACACAGCAATGGTGGCCAAATGGGAGCAGAAGTTGAGGATCCATGGGGCTGCTGAAAGGGAAGTAGGACTGAGTGGGGGGCTTCAGGGACCCCAAGAAAGCTGTGCTGGCTGCTGCCTGACTCAACAAATAGAAGAAGGGGCATGGGGGACACCCAGTAGGGCAGCCAGGTACTGGTGGCCAGATATCCTCTGCTCTTCTAGGGCTGTTTGGTTTCCACTCCCTCTTCCTGCTGGAACTGATCTCTCATGATGCCCCTTGGTCCTGCCCCATGTCCTCTGCTTCCTGAGCTCCCATGGCATCTTCCCTGTCTCCTAGCAGTGCCTCTCTCCTTAGCCAGACCCTGGGCCTAGGGCTGAGTGGACAGTGGGTTGCCTGTGGGGTCTGAGACACGTCATCTGGCCACTCCTGTTCTTCCCTGTGAAGTGGCACTGCCTGAGTCCATGGACTGGAGCAGGCTCGGTGCCCAAGGCAGACCTTCAGGATGTGCTGAGAAGAAGCCGAGGCCCTGACTGTGATGATAAGCGCTGACACTTCTTGAGCATTCACCATGTCCAGACTTCATCTTCACAAGTCTACAGAGTGTGTCCTGTTACCATCCCTTCATTTGTAGACAAATGAATCAGAACCCAGACGGGTTCGGTAACTTGCCAGCAAGTTGTGGGGCTTACTTTGAATCCAGACTATGTGACACCAGTCTCCACTGCAGTGATCCTGTGTTTTCTCTCGGGGCTCTGTCCTGGCCATTACCTTTCCGAAAAGGGACGTGACCACATTCACCACAGGGAGATGAGGATGTAACGTGCTCCATGGAGAGAAGAGATGGGTTGGGGACATGGGGACCAGTGGAGAATTTTTAGAATCCACTTCCCCCTTCTTCATTTGGTTAGCTGCTGCCCACCTCTCAGTGCTTAACTCAATGGTCAGCAACATCCTAGATGCCTGTGGAGAACTGGTAATGATATTGAGCACTTTCTCTGCACTGGACCAAGCATTTCTCTTGTTCTCTCAGTGAATGCTGAGTCTGTCAGTATCCAACATGACTGGGTAGAGGTCTTAGGTGTCAATCACAGAAGCTCACTGGAGGCAGCTTAGAAGGAAGGTGGCTTTGCCAGTGAATCTGGTGATCTTGAGTGCACCAGGTCTCACGAAGGACTGCAGACAGCTGCATCTTGAGACCCCACAGTTTTCCTCTACATTCTTATCACTTACAATCTGAGCCCTTAGTCTCTCATCAGCATTTTCTCCCTGTGACCCCAGAGCTCTGGGATAGACATCTGCTCAGCATAGGAGGAACTCTGCCCAGTGAAGCTGTGCAGAAATCCAAGAGGTTGCCTTGGTGTCAGCTGACCCTGAGACATGAGCCAGCCATACAGGAAAGGTATATGGGGCATCCCAGTTCTGAGCGGGCTTGGGCCCAGGGAGCCTTCACAGAACCCATCCCCTCAGAGCCACTCTGGGCTGTGAAATGCAGAACTATATTTCTAACTGCCTCCTCCAAGGCAGTCCTCCTGGGATGTTCAGTGGGCATCTCCAACCAGAATCCCCACACCTGCCCCTCCCTGTCTCCATGGATGGCAGCTCCATCTTTCCAGGTGCTCGGGCCAAGTCTTCCCAGTCAGGCTTCACTCCTCTGCCACCCTTCGTCCCATCATCTGTACACACTGTTGTTGCTACCTTCTGAATCTACTGAGTCTGACGTGACTACCAGCTTGGGCCATGCCACCAGCCCCCCTCATCAGAGTAAGTGATACAGCCTCTTAACCAACCCCTTCCATTTGCAATCTGTCCTCAACACAGGAGCTGCCACAGCTTGGACAAGTGTCCCCCAAAGGCCTGTGTATTAAAGGTTTGGCCCTTACCCCATGGTGCTGCTGGGAGGTGATAGAACTTTTAAGAAATCGGGAGCTGGGCAGGCTGTCCTCCACAGGGTATTGAGACTCCAGCTGTCTTCCTCTCTTTTGTACTCAGTCCAGAGGTGAACGGACTTCTGCCACAGCTTCTGCCATGATGGACTGTGTCATCGCAGGCCCAGAACAATGGGGCCCATCAACCCTAGATGGGAACCTCTGGAAATGTGAGCCAAAAATAAGCCTTTCCTCTTTTTAAGTTGATATATCTCAGCAATTTGTCCTACTAACAGAAAACTGACACAGGAGCTGACTAAATATGTCAGGTCATGTTTTTCCTCTGATCGAAACCTTCCATGGTACCCACCCACTCAGAGCAAAAGTCAGTTTGCACAAAGCTCCCCATCTCCCTTCTTCCCCTCTTCCCGGCTACTCTGTGCCCCTTGGGTTAGCAAAATCCAAGCGGTGGCTTCATGCTTTTCCTGGAGCTCTCCGTGGTCCTGAACTGCTTCATGGACTTTTCCCCTGAGTGACTTGGTTCCTTTGGGAAAAGGATGCATGGGGAAAGGATCTTGAGGTCCCAGAGAACCTCCTTCTCTCCCTCTACGTTAGACTTTTCTGTTTCCACTTCTGGAAACTCTAGCCCTACTTCATTTCCTTACACTAAATCTTCATCTCTGATGTCTTGGCTGAGTTGGCATCTTCTCAGGAGGTGTTCTTGGGTTCTAAGGAAAGTCTCCCCAACTTGAGTTCAGGTGGGGTCCTGGACTTCCCAGATTCTAATGTGTGGTGGTTAGCGTCTGACCCCACCAGTCACTTGTAGGCTCCAAATCTATCTCCGTCACAGCTGCATTACTAGCATATACAGACAATGACAATAAACATTGGTTGGACAAATGGATGAACTCATGAATGAAATGAATGTGAGGTAAATGGTCTGTGGGAAAGGAATGCTTTCATAAGGTTTGTTCCTGCCTTTTGATTAAGCCAGGACTACTCTGCCAGGCTCTGTGTTAGGAAAGGTTTGGCATGGTCCTTCCCCTAATGAGCACACAATTTGGTGAAGGAATTAATTGTTGATTGATAACCTGAGCCCCACTTTACATATAGGAAGACTAAGGCTTAGAAAACTGCTACAACTCTTCTACAATTACATAGTTCAGGAGTTACAGAGAACTTGATTCTACACACACACACACACACACACACACACACACACACACATGCACACACACTTTTGATCTGCACCTTGTCCCCATCCCTGGCTATGCCATCACTTTCTTTCTCTAGATGACAGTTTATACTCCTGTGTAATGGAGACACTGGGTGAAATCTACCTCTAGGGGAATATACAAACTCCAAGATTTCAGGGAACATTGGGACCTATGGTCTTTGTCTCTATTCTTTGGACAATAGCTTCTGGAGTCATGGGCACTGCACAAAGGACAGGTTTTAGCTCCTAATCAATGGTTGTGTTGTCCAGTGTCATCATTGGAATCAGGGTAGGAGGCCCCTTCCTTCCAAGAGCTGGATCCTTGCAAGAATTGCAAAGGCCTTTCATCCTCCTAGAATGTCCAGACCTCCATGGGAGGGTTTTTTTTTTTTAACAAGGATGGTAAATATGATGTGCCCCAGCCAACCTCAATGTGTCCAAGGCCAGAGGCCCAAGACAACACATGTCACATTCTCTGGTTGGCCTGCAAGCCCTGAGGAAATTCCACTGGTTCCCAATCTCGGGTTCTTCCCTGAAAAGGGTTCAGAGGGCTGGAAATGAAAGGCCTTGGGCTAAAGTAAGTGTGCACTTTGGAGAATTTTCCTCAAAATATCCATCCCATGGCCATATCAGTATTGAAGACTCCCATGTGTTGTCTTCTGGGATAGTGGAACCTGGATTATACAAGGCTTTGGTGATTTAAAAAATAAGCCATTGTGTGTAGTTATGTAATAAAGACTATTTACTTAAAGAACAAAGGTTTTGAAAACATGCTGTCTTACCCCATTTGAGTCAATATAAAGAACACCATCAACCAAGTGGCTAATAAGCAACACAAATTGATTTCTCACGGTTATGGGGCTAGGAAGTTTAAGAACAAGGTCCTGGCAAATTTGGTGCCTGGCTTTCTTGTGCCTCAGTGGCACCTTCTCACTGGGTCTGTGTCATATAGAAGAAACAAGGCAGCTCTCTAGGGTCTTTTTTAAATATTGATACTATTCCTTTATACAAATGGCTCCACCCTCCTGATGTGATCACCATCCAAAGGCCACACCTTTCAATAACACCACAGGGTATTAGGTTTGAACATACGAATCTTGGAGAACCTAAACCTTCAGACCATAGCACATGGAGCCTATGACAGAAAAATAGCTGGGTAGGCAAATAGTGGGAGATTCCAGGTTAAGCCAAGGCCAACCATCACTCGAAGGAGATAACTTGGTGTCTGCTCAGAAAATCTTTGTGGATCAAGGCTCAGTCTGCTGGGGAAAGGGAGGAGAGGAAGGAGGAGCAAGTTTCAAGCATGGGGCTCTGATAAGGAGTCTACTGAAAGCTGGCTCTGTGACTTTTTCTTTTTTGGTACCAGGTATCAAACTGGGATCCTTGCGCTTGTGAGGCAGGTGGTGGAACCACTGAGCTAGATCCCCAGCCCCTGTGACTTTCTAACACTGAATGAAAACTGGGGCTGTCGGGAGGGGATCAAATACAGCAGGCCAACAAACTCCACCATCTTTGTCAGCTTAGTCAACCAAGACAAGGGTGGCTTAGACAATGAGCATTTATATCTCTTCTTTCCTTTCATGTTGGGGTCTGGGGAGGGTCCTCTTCCTGACTTGCAGATGTCACCTCACATGGCGGAGAGAAAGAAATCATCTCTTTTCTTATAAGGGCACTAATTTGAGCATCAGGGCTCCACCTTCATGATCTAATCACCTCTCAAAGATACCGTCTCCAAATTCTATTACATCGGGGGTTAGGGTACCAGCACATGAATTTGAGGGAACATAAACGTTCAGCCCATGGCACCCCACCACAACTGTGTCTGGGGGAGCAGTGGAGGCAAAGGTGGCGTTCCCCGACTCTCAGCAGCTCGGATGTCATCTAGTACATGTGCCCTCTGGACTCACCTCTGACCCAGGAAAGAGACCCCAGGGGAGTCAGGGACCTGGACAGACTTGGACGAGTCGGCAGCCTGTGAAGTAGGGCAGGTTAGAGGTTCCCCGAGGACTCCTTGAGCCAGAGATGCCAGGGCTCCCACACTAATGTTACGGGGGCAGGGCTGGTCCTCCACGCAGAGCGGCTGGCCCCAAATGCTGGCAGCAGTTGTAGCTGGCCGCCCACGCTCAGACAGGCAGGAGGCAGGGTGCTGCAGCTTCGTTGCCAAGAGCACAGAGAACTTTCCACTGGGTCCAGATTTTTTCATCACCATGGTAACCACTGGGGGGTGGAATCAGAATTCCTCAGAATTCTGAGCAGATTATATGGGGGAATAAAGAACAAGAAAGTGAGCCCTGAGCCAGCAAGGTGGGGACTAGCACCCATAGGCGCCAAACATCCCCCTGCCCTCTTCATTCCTTTCTGCCTCATCCTTCTCCTCCTTTCATGTTTCTCTGTCTCCTTTTCTCCTTTCTCTGTATCTCTCACTCCCACTCCCTTCCCTGGGCCCTCGCCCCCAGGGGCTGTGGCTGCTGCTGGTGTCACTGGCACCACTCCCAGTGCTTTACACCTGTGAGCTCACTTCACCTCGCAGCCCTGGGCAGTGGGCACTACGATCATCCTCACTTTACAGATGCACAAGTGGAGGCCCAGGGAGGTTCAGTGGCTTGGCCAGCACTGCATCCCTGGCCTGTGGTGCCTGGATTAGCTTTCTTGTCTGAGAAACTCAGGGGTGCTAATGAAACGTGGGGAGGATGGGGACAGAGGAGAGGCAAGGCAGCACATGACCACACTCTGGAAACCCCACCGGTTCTCCCCACTCCTCCCTTCCCTCTGTCTGTAACCCTTATGACTTCTTGGTTTGAGCCAGGGCACAGGGCAATGGCAGCTGCTGGAACCTCCCTGATGCCGCTCTGGGTTGACATCCTGGCCTTGGCTGGCCAGTGCTCTCTTGTTCAGACCCAAGGATATCATCGGGAAACCAGTATCTTCCCCATCTTCCCCTGGGGACGGTGGGGGAGAGACTCTGACCCAGGAAGCCCGGTAGCCCTTCCTGCAAGACGCCGCTTCAGAATTCCGGGGCCTTGTCACGCTCCCTGGGGCCTTTTGAGCAATGGTGAGGGGCCGAAAAAGACACTGGGGAAGCAGCACAGATAACAACTCAGCCGTAGTGGCCACGTGGCATGACCTCATGGTGAGGACTCAGGCTTGTGAAGGCCAGGGCAAACCCGAGCCTGGAAAGATCTGCCTCACCTCTAGGAATCTCCTGTTCGTGGCTTTAAAGATAGCAAGCTCCCTTCCAGGCTGGCTCTGCTTGTTCCTCACTCCTCCCTGGCTTCAAACCCTGGGGCTCAGGGTCCTCCTGCTCACTAGCTTTGGTGCAATTTTAGTTTCTCCAGTCCCTCTGAATATTGTCGTACAATTCTTCCAAATCTCTTGCTCAAATTTCCAAAACAGAGACCTCTTCATTACTGTCACCATGATTGGACAGAACTATCCCCCTAGATCATCTCATTGGCTGCTTTCCGGGCTACTGATTGGCTGCCCTGGGTCTAGTTCTGCCCCCGGTCCAATCAGCTGAGGCCAGAAGGTGGGCTTTATGTTACCAAATCTTGTTAAAATGATAGATGTATTTTCTCAAACTTTAAGTCACTTGTGGATTCTTTGAGCTGAGCAGTCACGTCAGTAACTTGGAGCTGCGCGTTAGGCCTCTGGTGATTATTTGGTTGCTCCTGTGCTGCAATGAAGCCAGTTAAACTGGGGTTTCTGTTACTTCCAACCAAAGCCTGGTGGCCAGGACCCCATTTCTTGAGTTTACAGCAAAACTGAATGAATCATAACCTGTTTTAAGCTCAGATACGACCTTATAGAGCTCCAGGATCTGGAATGTTGCCCCTAGAAACCTGGAGGTCCTGCTTCTGTTACTGAGTCTCCCTCCGGGGAGTAGGAAAAAGTGCCTTGGGGGCTCATACTTCCACCTGCGCTCCCTGGTGGCTGCTCCCCGGCTCCAAGGCACCTAGGCTGGGAAGAACCAGAGCTCAGGTGAACACCTGAGCCCTCCGGCCATTTTGCTCAGGGGAAGACCCTAAAACACAAGCAGGGCTCTGAGGGCATGTGAGCACCCCATGTGAGGAGTCAGCTTTCTGTCACCAATGTGGGGGTGCGTGGCTGTAGCCGCAAGCTTTGCCAGCCCTCCTTGTCTCCCCTGCCCCTAGAGCCTCACAATCAAAGGGACCACGGCTGCAACCCACGTATCATTCTTGCTGCAGTGTGTGGGCAGATGAACCAACTTAGCCCTTCACAGGAAGGGTGGGAAGGCAGGGCAGTCATGGTGGCGAGGACCTCTTATTCCAGAGCAGGCCTGGGAGTCAGAGAACACCCAGCCCAATTCCTCCATCCCGCAGCCTCTTGTGCTGCAGAATTGCCTTTTCAGTGTTTTATGGTCTTCCGTGACATAAATAAAAGTCAGCTTTCGGGTAACCGCTCCTCCACCCGCCGCCGCCATGTCTTCACACTAAGAAGGGCACGCCTAACCCCACCAGGCCCACCCAGGTCTGTGGCCTCCACCCAAGTCTCAGCCTCAGAACCCTTACCAGAACCGTCATTTCTGTCTGTCTCTGTCTGTCCTTTTCCTAAAGGAGGGCAAACTAAAACCTAAGAGCCCCAAATCTAGCCCACCACCTGTTTTTGTAGAGAAAGTTTCAGTGAAACACAGTCACACCTATTCGTGTCCTATTGTTCGTAGCTGTGTTGGCACTGCAAAGGCCAAGTGTTGTGGTTGTAACAGAACCCACAAAAGCTTGCAATGTGATACGTGATCGAAATATATGGTGAATGTTTAAAAATTTTTTTACTACAGTAGGACACATTGCCATTAATTCGCTTCAAAATATTCCCCCTCACTTTGAACATATTTATCCCATCATTTTTGCCACTTTCTGAAGCAGGTCTGGAAGTCCTCTTTCTTACATGTCTTAAGATGCACAGTCACGGCTGCCTCAATGTCTCAAATCAATTCAAAACATATCCTTCAATGGTCATTTTGACTTTAGAGAAGAGTCAGAAGTCACATAGTGCCAGATCCAATGAATAGAGTAGAGGAGGACACACTGTAATATTTTTACAAGTCTGCCTTTCCATTGGATGGCCCTCGACTGCAACAGTCACCATAATTTTTTTTATCACACCTCAACAAGAGTGTGAAAGAGGACTTTCAGAACCGCTTCAGAGAATGGCAAGGATGATGGGATAAGCATGTTCAAAGCAAGAGAGTACACTGAGGGAGTTAATGGTGACATGTCTTCTACTGTACTAAAACGTTTAAAATTTAAACATTAACCATGTAATTTGATCATGCCTTGAATTTACCCCTCTCCCTTTATGGAAAAAGTTTTCTGACCCTTATTCTAAAGCATCAGGGATCTCCTACATGGAAAGGGAGACCCCCAAAGATGACTGCTCACAGCGGACACCTTCCTTGCCCTTCTCGATTCTGTGTATAACACCCTGTGGTGTCAGATGCGACAAGGTTTGAGTAGCCGTGGTCCAATATTGGCTCCCAGAGAATGGGTGGTCAACGAAACACCCAGGCTATGCTCACACAGCCTTTGTGAGGTCCTTCTGCCAAGACAAGCTCCTCCAATCCTTGAATTCTGCAGGATTTACATGTGTCTTGGTTTGTTCTTTTTGGTCTCAGTCCATCTATGAGTTAGTCCATCCAGCTTTGTGTTTTCCATGTATTTATTTATTATGTCCATGTATTTGTGTTTTCCATGTATTATCTTCTGTGCAATCACCAAGTCGTCAAGTTTGAAGGAGCCGCATGGAGACTCCATGCCAGGTTGGAATTGACCCACTAGCGAGTGCTACATAGTTATATTAACCAACCTGCTCTGTGTTGTGACCTCTCTCTACCTACAACCTGCAAGGCTCACTTTTTTTTTTTCTTTTTTTAATCAGTTCTGGGGATTGGACTCAGAGCCTTTATACTAAGTCTCATCCCCAGATTTTTAAATCTGAGACAAGATCTCGTTAAGTCACTAAATTGCCGGGCTGGGCTCCAACTTGCAAAGCCCTTGTCTCAGCCCCCCTCCCAGATGCTGGGATTACAGGCCTGCATCACCACACCTGGCTCCGTTTTTACTCTCTTGCTTTAGGGCATTGCGGGACATTTTGTCAAATATTTGACAGGGCTTCTAGTCTCAAGGATTTCTGCTTATCTTTTAGAAAATTGAACCACAGAACTAAGGAGACTCTGGAAAGCACCTAATTGATCCTCTCCTCTCATGGATAGGGAAATTGAAGCCAAGAAAGTGACTGTCTACAGTTACTGAGAAATTGAGGGCCAAGCCAGGAGAGTTCTCCTTGCATGACACTTCAGTGATTCAGACCAGAGAGTAAAGGGAGTAACTCCTGCAGTCCAGACATGCCCCAGATCACTGCAACAGAAGGGTCTTTCTTGCTCACATTGGTCCTGGGTAGGTATTAAGGGTGAGGGTTGAGCTGTCCTCTATACTGACCTTCAGAGACCCAGGCTTCTTCCATCCTGTGGGGCCTCACCATGGCCTCCCTCCAGGCATGGAAGACAGAGACCTGGACCAGTAAGGACAATCCCACATCTACTTTGATGAATACACAGCACTCTGCTCTGGTTCCCGCATCCTGGCCTCGAGCCCTTCCTCCAGACCCAGGCCTTCTCTAGCTCAGCCCCTCTTTCCACCCAGGAAGACTCTGCCTGAAGTCTGGCTGGCCAGTGAGTGAGGCTGCAGCCCAAGTCCCCAAGCAGAGGGGGGCTGGAGTCCCTGAGCAGCTGGTGTGTGCTCAGCAATCACCCAGTCTGCGTGGAGGGGTGCTGCCTCCCCCATCCTGTGTCAGGAGAGAACAGGAAGCCGCAGCTGGCAAGTCCACAATTGGAGTCTGCCCACACAGAGCCACAAATCCTTCTCCCTGAATTTCAATGTGTCTGGTGCCACAGAGAAAGAAGCTGTTCCCACCTCTGAGGAGAGTCACTCAGACCAAGGGGGCTCATGCTGCACCCTCTGATGGTTGGCCACCTAAGACTAGGGACTCCTGGCTGCTCTTCTTAAGGCCCTTTTTGTCCCAGGGCCCATCCACACTGGTGCTTTTCTTGGGAGAATCTGGGCTCTCGGTCTTGGGCTTCAAGGCTTCTTCCTAGCCATCCCCATCTCCTTTCTCTCTGACGGGCCCTCAGAACGCCCTCTTTCCTGAGACAGTGTGGCACTGGGGGCCTTTGGAATCATGTGGTTCATCGTTCTACCACTTGTCATCAATGCGCCTTAGACAATCTCTCTGTGACTCACCTCCTCCTTTCAGTAACATTAAGTGAAGCATGGATTAAGTGAAAGGAAGGTGTGTGTAAAAGAGCCTCTTACAGTGCTCCATACATATTCAATTTCTCTGTGGCATTCCTCAATATCACCTTGATACTCTTCCTGGCTGCCCCCACTGACGGATCAGCTGGTGTCTCCGCCTCTTCCGATGCCTCCTGGAGGTGGGAGACAGAAGTTCTCCACCCAGCACGTTCCCAGTGACATCGGTACCACAGAGCTTACTGATGGGGACAGAGATGTTTGTAACCAGAGTAGTGACAGGCTCCGTGTGAGCCAGACTTCACAAGACTCAGTCTAGCATCCAAAGGCAATTTTAAGTAGACATTTCAATTCTGATTTTTATTGTTGAAAAACAAACTCATAACCCACAGCAGACTTTTGCCTCTTCCAAGTTCTCACACACCCTGAAGCTCAGCTCCACCAAGCCCTCCCAACAAACTGTCCCTGCACCCCCCCACCCCACCCCGTCCCCGCGTCTCTTCCGTTCCGTCCCTCCAGGCCATGCGCAGGCTAGGAGTGAGGTGGGGCACACAGACACTTGCAGATTCTCTTTATGTTCATATTTATTTGGGGTTCCTTCTCTAACTGTAAACTGCAAGAGAAAGGGACTGTAGATTTAAAGGGTGACTTTTACTTTATACCATTTCAAACAGAAATAATTTCCAATAGTACGAGGAGCTCCTTTGGCCCACATCCACTAGTTGCTTGCTTTTTGTCCCATTCACTCTCTCTCTCTGAATGCACATTACATATACATTATATATTTAATGTATGTAAATTTCTTCTGAAGTCACTTGCAAGTAAGTTGAAGACATCGTTCCTCTTTATCCCTGAATACTTCTGCAGGAATTTTCTATGAAATTTTCTATGAAAAAGAACATTCTCTTACATAATCACAGTACAGTTATCAAAATCAAGAAATTAAAATAGTCCAGCAATAATGGTATTTTCTACTTCACAGACCATATTAAAATGTCTTCAGTTGTCCCAATGATGTCATTTTAAATTTTCACTGTGCAGAATCCAATCCATGGTCTTGAATTGCATTTAGTTATTATACTTCTTCAGGAGAAAATTTTTTATGGTTTATTTTTTTACCCCTAGCCAACAGTGCTTAGGATAACGCCAAGCTTAAGAGTAACTCAGGAAAACTTAGATTTGAGTTGAAAGCAAAAGGTTTAAAAGTAACAATTGTAGATTCTTATACCACATATCAAATACTGTGGTTACTTATCCATCAGTCATTCCTCCTGGATTAATGGGTGCGGTAGGGTGGTTGGGTGAAAAAACCAAACACATGTGGATGGATGGGTGGACATATGGATGATGGATAGGATGGTAGGTAAATAGATGGATAAGGACTAGCTGGATAGAGAGATGGATGGATGGACAATAGATTAGTGGGTTGAAAGGCTAAGTACAGGAATTTGTGAATTTGTGAATGAATGAATGAATGAATGAATGATGAATCGAGGGGATGAATGGTTAAACGGGGGATTGGTGAATGGGTGTTGTTAATGTCTGATAGTCACAATGACACACTGGATAGGTGTATATATATATGGTGGCTATACATGTACTAATTCCTATACACTAACAAAACTAAGAAGGGAAAAGAACATCTTGGTTCAGGCTCCACCTCTGCCTCCTGCGACTGTTGAGAGCTCCTTCCCCACTCAGGACCTCAGCAGTGTCCTCTGTAAAATCTGAGTGCCAGACTGGGTGTCCCTCTTGACCCCTCCCAGATTGGTCCTACTCTGGGTCATAGAGCCAGTGCAGGATGGAGCCAAGATTTGGAGCTGGACAATCCGGTTCTAAAGCAAGTTTTTGTTTTATTTTGTTTAACTATTCTGCTTTATTTCCACTCTGGAACACTGGAAGAAAGACACCAAGGCCAGCCAGGGGCTCCTTGTTCCCCAGCACAGAGATCCCTACTTCCCATCCCACCAAACCACTGGCCCAGCCCACCGCACTGCACCAGGAAGAGCCTGGGCTTGTTCCACTTCTCCCTGCCTTGCCTAGAGCCAAGGGCTGATACAAGTGGCATTTTCCTCAGGCCCCTCCCTGCTGGCTTTCATCCCAGCTCAGCCTCTCTGCTCCTGTCTGTCCCTGTCCCCAGAGCCCTTTGTCACCCCCAACACGCACACACACACAGAGCCAGTGGCTTGCAAGGCTTCCTGTTTCCTCCATGCAAGAAGCACTCTCAGAGAATAATCATAAAAAGTCAGAACTCAGTTGGAGAGTGGCATTTCCGGTGTAGTATGGTTTTCATTTTGTAAAATAATTTAATTTTGTGGTATAAGGTGAATATCAGAATCCCTTTAAAATATGGGGCCTGGGGAAATCTGGAAAACCCTCCTGTGGGGAGTTAGGAGATGCTTGGCTCCTTGGGCTGAGGCTGGACCCATGATTTGGCCATGCTGGATGCCTGCTGATGTGAACTCCCCATGGGTCCTCAGAGGAAGCCTAGGGCTGTCTCCTAGCCTCAGTTCCTATACCTCAGCTTCCTAAGCCTATCCCAGATCACAGCTCTCTACCTAGAAGGGAGACCATATGGAAAAGACCTCAGAATCACTTTTAGTGAGAAGCAAGACTTGAGCTTACTGTCGTAGGAAGCAAATGGCCCATGAAACCCAACCTACATTGTTTGTTCCAATGCAAAAGCAAAGCTCTTTACTAAGAGCTGTCCCTGGCGGTGACCCACAGCTGTAAGTAGGCCAACAGTCTGCTTTGTGATTTAAAATTAGAAAAGGTGATTGGTATTATTGCCAAGACCTTTCTCAGGCATTTTGTAGGCATCCCTCATCATCCAGAGCACACATGTGATATAAATACATACTATATACCACTCCTGCTGGGCAGCTGAGGCAGGAGGATTACAAGTTTGAGCACAGCATGGGCAATTTAGTGAGACCTGGTCTCAAAAGAAGGAGTTTAGGAGGGGGCTAGGACTGTATCTCAGTCCTGGATTTAATTCCCAATATGGGAAAAAAGAATCAATCGGATAGATTATGTACATCTAGACAGTAGAGCATTATGCAGCTGGATAGTAGAGTGAGGACTCTCTCTAAAGACTGGAAAATGATTTCCAAGACATATTGTTAAGGGAAAAGATAGGCTGCAGAAGTAGGTGCATAGTTCATTATTTTTGTAAAATGGGGGAAACACACATATACATATATAT
>NW_022900933.1:30351316-30360942 GCF_012274545.1 Fukomys damarensis | reverse complement strand
TTATATTTTAAAAAAAGAAATAATTGATGAAATTTCAAAACTAATAAAAACAAGGGCAGTAAACATAGTTGGATGTAGAACTCACTGAAAGTAACTTGATTAATAGTTTTGGCTTTGGATCAAGTAAATTAAAAAAATCAAAGAATCTCTAAAGATTTGGCAGATCATATTTCAGCCAGGCATGGTAGCACACTCCTGTAATCCCAGCTACTCAGGAGGCTGAGGCAGGAGCATCAAAAGCTCAAAGGGCAGCCTGGACAACACAGTGTCTCAATAAAAGCTTTTTAAAGGGCTGGAGATGTAGCTTAGTGGTAGAGTGGTTGCCTAATATGTGTGAGGCTCTGAAACCTTCAGAAACCCCAGTACTAAACACACACACACACACACACACACACACACACACGCACACACGCACACACACACTCACTAAACTGAAAAAAAAATAGAACCTAATTCTACATTATATGGTTATACCAAATGGCCAGTATAACCACCTGGTTAAAAAATAATTTCAAGGGCCTTTACGATGGACTGCTTTGACTATATAATCTACAAGAAAAAAAAAATACACACATAGCAATTGTAGTAGATCGGACATTTGTTGTATAACAGTGCTGGTGTGATTGTTTTGAAACTATTCTTATGTCTGGGTGTATCTGTGGATAGATGGGTAAAATACATAGATGACAGAGAGAGTGTGTATGTGTAAGAGACTGCACAAACATTCAAGGAGTAAGGGGAAAGAAATAGTGTATAAAGTTAAAAAGTTAAAAATTTACCCGTACTCTATAATTGAATTGGAGTGTCAGTATAACTCAGGGCTTTTTCCTTCATTCTAAAAACAATGTTTGTTTGTTTTCCTTAGCACTGGCCACTGAAAAATCTTGGAAGCAATAATGCTTCGATAGCCATAAACACATTTATTGTCTAGACTGTGATCTCTAAGTACCCTTTCCCATGATAAAAACCCAGGGCTTACTGGGGAAATGGCTGATTCTAGCCCTGGAGCAGAAAATGCACTGGGTGAGCCTTGATCATCTTGTGCTTGAAAGTGAGAAAGCAATCAATGACTAACCAGGATCAGGCCAAAAGGACACAAGAAGCAGGTGGAATGAGATGCCATTGGCCAAAGATGGGGATCTTTATTTGGCAAGAAAGATAATGGCTAAAATGGATTGAAGCACTTCAGATAGTTTTTAAATCTTTTAGCCATAATAATACCTTTTTTAAAAAAAAAATCCTTACTGGCTGCATTTAGAGGGAAAAGAAGCATTTATCATGCTTTCACTGTACAAAATCGCTGGATCATCAGATAGTTAATGTGCGAAAGCTTTGTGGAAGGATTAGAGCTAATAAAAGCAGGAGCAATATTTGTGGATTCACGGATGTTCACAATCGCAACATTTGGTGATAGAATGGATCTAGCTCTTCAACGGCTGCAAAAGAACACACGGAAAGGCCCTCATGGAGAACATCAAACTAGATCAAACAGATGCCACCTCTATCTAGTGATCAATCTTATCCCTAACAGTGAGGCAACCTTCCAGAATATTCCTCCTGACAGAGTCTGAGTCTACAGCATTACCCATGATGCGTTTCTTCCACAACATACATAGCCTGAGTCTTCAGATCCAACTTCACTTTACAGCAAAATGGAGGAGAGAGGAACACGATAATGACACCACAAAGACACAATCAGCCACACCAGGATATGGGAACCTCTGCGATCAATGATTAACCAGGATCACATCTGTCCGGGATACAGCAACTGTCTGCACATCTTTGACAATTAAATGGCATTTTTTTTTTAGAAGGGAAGTTATAGAAGGAGAGAGTCTTAAGAGACATGCCAACCAAAAGCTGTGTGTGGGCCTTGTTTGGATACCAATTCAAACAGCTGTATAAGGGCTCTATGGAGACAATGGGGAAATTAATGTACTAGCTATTAAGCAATTAAATCTTAATATAGGGATGGTAATGGTATTATAATGATTAGTAACTAATAGATACAGCAAAAGTTAAATCTAAGAAATGGGATTGTAGGAATTCACTATACCATACTACTTTCTCTACTATTTTATGAATTTGGACACTTTCATAATAAAAAAATTTTATACAAAAAGGACTCGGTAGGAACAGAAGTACAATTTTTCACAGACCTGGTCCCATTCTCTGGGCAGGGTCAGCCACAAATCCAGGCCTAGTTAGCCACTGGGGATCTGGCCCTGAGAACTCAAGCCACTGCTTCCAATGACAGGGAAGGAAATTTATTCCCACTCGTACCATAGCCCCATGGTGGTTGGAGTGTATTTCCTCATCCATTGACTTTGGACTTGTAAATGGGACTTTGGAATATTAGTGGCCAGAAAGTGGGGAGAGGTTTGAAATGTGCTTGCCCAACAGGGCTTGCCCTGTTGTACCCTGGTCATCATTATTGAAGAACCCCTCAATCTGAACCCTAGGCTGAGACAGGTGGAGCAGAGCACATGCCCTGAGAAGTGGCAATAGACAAGAATTCAACCAATACCCTGGGACCTGTAGCCCAGCCCCTAGATTCTAGAAATCAGCCCAGGAGAGCTGATTGCACTTGACCTGCATACCATGAATGTGATCATAAATAAGTGCTGTTATAAGTGTCTGGGGCTATTTGTTACTCAGCATTATTGTGTCAAGTAGCTGCCTAATATATTAAAGAATAAAGAACCTGCTCACTACGCTATACCAACTATCAAAAGACCTGGTTTTTAAACCAAGATTCACCATTTACTATCTGTGGGGGTTTTATCTCTCTGAGACTTCAGTGCTTCCCCTATTAGATCTCTCTGTTTACCACGTTTATTTGAGAGGTACATGTCCAGCTGGGCTCATTAATCATGAGATCACTCCAGCCAATAATCACTCAAGCCTTCCAGCTCACCGAGACCTACACCTGTTACTTTGTAAATGATCCAACAAGGGATCAGGAGACTGTCCCCAACAAGGGAGATAGGGACTGTTTTAGAGGAATTAGAAGCCCTTCAGAGCATTTGTTTACTTGATCTGTTCAAATAAAGCTTAGATTTTCTACCATGTGAAATATTAAACATGGATCACCTATTTTGAACTTAAGACCATACATAAAAGTGTTTTAGAGAACTGTTTGTGTTCTTGAACATGTATTTATGTAATCAAGTAATTTTCTGTGGATATTTTTAAATGCTTTTTTGGTTACCCAAAGGTGTACTCTGTGTGGAAATGGCTGAATCTGGTTCAAGAACTGCTGTAGAAGATGTGCTAATAAACATTAAAGGGGCCCAGAAAGAGACTACAATCCAGGGAGTGTGTATCCTAGGGAATACAGATTTATTTGTGTGCAGGAAGACAAAATTTGAATTTTTATTCATGTTTTTATTTAAGAATGAGTGGAGGTGATTTGCTAACTTACCAGTTGACATTGAGGTTGTCCTGGGTCAGGTGGCCTCAGTATGGAGGGGTTGACAGAAGCAATATTGTGTTGTATAACAGCTCAGCCTTGCCTCAACAACTATGTTTGCCAACTTTCTGCTTTTTATTAAGTCACTATTCACCAAGTGGACAGATGGCTTTAAAAGATCCTGCAAAGAATCCATGGGCTGATGATAGTACTAATTGTGTGAGCCCAGGAGAAAAAAAAAAAGCAAATGACAAAGCTGACTGTCCTCTCCCAAGGACAACCCAGGCTTACAGCCACGCTAGAAGATAAAACTGACGAGATCCGCAAGTAAGATCTCTCTCCCCAAATCTGAAGTTCTTAGAAGACCATTTGCAAGGTGGATTTATTTCTATCATTTCGCTAAGTGCATAGCAAGGCCTGAGACAGCAATTCCCTGATAGCAGTGCTAATGTCCAGGCCCTTAAACAAACAAAAGCTGGAGGGAAGCACGCTCAAAAACGTGAGCTGGTGGGGCCCATGGTCAAAAAGGACAGTGATTATTTTATGATGCTTAAGGCAGGCACAGAACAGCCAGGAAAGAGAGGGGTGGCTGGAAATGGGGAGTGGGCAGGGGTGGCTTAGCTAAGGATTAGCTGCCCGGGTTTGAATCCCAGCTCTTTACTCCATGAGATTAAGCAGGTTGACTTAACCTTTCTGTACTTCAGCTTGCTGTAAACTATGGATAGTGATCACCACCTACTCCACAGACAGGGCCATTATGAGGACGTGGTGAGTAAACACTAAAACGGTATCCGGCTCGTAGTAAATGGTCCCTAAGAGTTTGTGATATAAACTGCACAATCCCAGAGGATCTCATCAGGTGGAAGGACTGACTATGAATAAACAACGTGCCAGAGTGCAGCCTAGCAGAGGAAGTGTGTGTCACCAACGTGGCCTGCTGGGAACGAGAGTCAAAGTACCACATGGGTGGTAAGTCAGATGTCAGATGCCAGGCTGGGTACAGCTGCAGGAATTATAATCTATGGGCTCCCTCATCCTGTGGGAGGCCCGTGACATCATCCACTCCATCAAGCCCGGCACTGGCTCCTCGGGTGACAAAGGTGAATAAAAATCATACGGCTGAGGACAAGGGCATGATAACAACAGATTGGAAGGCCCAAGATGGGAGGGGCTGGGACAGTGCAGGTCAGACCTTAGATAAGTATTCCTTGCTTTGTCTGCTTCCCTCTGGCCTGGATAATTCTGTTCCTGACCCAGTCTCCCCTTCTCACTGCCACCACCACCTGGAGGGCAGGACATCACCCCCCTCCATGGCAAGGAGGAGCTCTGACCTCAGCCACCCTGTGAGAGCCCACGTGAAGTAGGGCGAAGGGGTAGGTCCCCAGGAGAAAGGGATACAGGAAATATGGTGTCCCATGCACGGCGTGGGCTTTCCAACACGAGGATCTATTATTTATCCAGTGGTACGGGCTAAAAATCCATTTATTTTTCAGGAGCTACAGGCCCGTGTGCCTTGTCCCATCCATCAAAATAATAACTAAGCAATTAGTAAATAATAGAACAGGATTGATTTTGTAGAAGATAAATTATATGGTCCAGGGGTGTGTGACAATAAGATTCAGAGGCTGGAGAGGGCACAGGGGACTGACAGGGACTGAAAGGCTAAGAGGCTGGGGAGGGAGGGAAAGGAGGCTGTGAGTGGACAGAGGGTGGAGCCACCCCGCCCCCACCCAGCGGAGCACACGCCCCTCAGTGTGGGCCTTTCTGCCTGGGCTCCCCTGTGGGGTGCACAGACCCAGCCCGGGGGTCTCCAGGGACAAAGCCCTCCAAGTTCATCTTCAGGGCCTGCCTCTGGGTCTGTCCTTGTATTTCCGGTGCCCAGCCTCAAGAATGGCTCAGGACAGGGGCTCGTTAAATGTTTGAAGAATGAGCAAATAAATGAATATGCACTGGCGAGAAAGCTAGAGTGGCCATATGGCAAAGGGGTAAATCACATAGAGCCTGGAGCCAGACTGCCTGAGCCCATATCCTGGCTTTGTCTTTTCCTAGATGAATGACTTTGGGGGAGTTTTTCATCTTTCTGTGCCTCCACTGCCTCATTTAAAGAATTAGAGGGCTCAAAAGGACTTACTAAAAGAACATTCTAGAACAGTGCCTGTAGTAAACCCCAGCCATTATGACCTGCAGGACCAGGGAACCCTGGCCAACAACATGCACACAAGCATCTCTCCCACTGCCCACTGTGAGCCAAATGTCACCACGTCCCGCCTGTGTGTCCAGGGCTACTCTGAGACCCAAGCAGTTCCCTACCTCACTACCTTCCTTTGCCCCTTACACTTCCCTTTTCAGGCTTGCAGGCGCCTGGGCCGCCTCCTCCCAACTGTGGGACTGTGAACATTGAAATTGGAGGGGTACCTGGACTGGCTGCAGAACTGCCTGGCAGTGATAGAGTCGGAATCACCGGCATGGTGCTTGGCCATCAGTATTATTTACATGGTTCCCAGGGCTCAAAACCATGGACTAGACAGGTACCCTCACTTGACAGGGAGCCCAGGCTGCTGTCAGGGCTAATGCTGACCAAGGGACAATTGTATCTTGCATATATATTTAACCTCTGGGCCTAGGTGACAGACCAACACTCAGCAGTGATCAACACGATCCAGCCTTAGGAAGCTTCTGGTGACCCAGAAGGTCCTTGAACTTCAAAACTTCACTCCAGGATCCTTTCCTTGAAGCCAGTCTCTACTGGGTTCCTCCAGCAGAGCACTGAGCACTAGGCACATCCTCGTCCACCCTTTCCGGACACCTCCCTTTCTAAGTGTAAGCAGCTTGCAGGCAGGACCTGGCTGAGCCTCAGGTGCAACCCGGACCAAGCACACTGATTGGCACCTAGTGGGCACTCGAGAAATTCTGCTAGAAGAGTGACTCAGAAAGCCAGCAGTTTCAGACAGTAAAAGGAATTATATCACCTTCCCCTGAAATATCCATGTCTCCTCATTTTGAGTCATATTTAAAGAGTCTGATCCATTCCCCTCATTTCAATCACACTAGTTAATAACTTCAGTGCTTAAGCTTTTTCTTGGACATTTTCCACCAAAGACATAGTTGGCTTCCATAAATAATTTAGGTGCACACTGCATATCGATTTGGAAGATGGCAAGAGCCTCCTAATACTTCGGAGCAGGCTGGAACTGCTCAGAAAGAGGAGGCTGCCTGCCCATCACCTAGAGCACCTCACCAGCAGTGGCGGTTTCCTGAGGTGACTACAACAGAGCTCCCATTCCACACACTTCCCTGCCATGTGACCTTGACATTGCTCCCATCGAGAGATGACACCTACGCCTGCTCGCCTTTGAATCTGGGGGACTTAGGATATCTTTAACTAATATGGATGGCTTATTATTCTGCAAGAGCAGCTGAGCACACCTGCACTGCAGCACCAAGACTCCCCACATTTATCTCGTTTCTTACTCCCCCAAGGCCCACACCAATGCTCTTTTTACTTCCCCAGTACTAGAGATTGAACCCAGGGCCTTTGCACTGAGCTACATCCTCAATCCCCTTTTTATTTTTAATTTTAAATTTTGAAACAGGGCCTCACTAAGTCACTAAACTTCCTGTTCCAGGCTCAATCTCGCAATCCTCCTCAGCCTCTCCCAGTGCTGGGGTCACAGGTGTGCGCCATCACACCCTGTTCCACTCATGCTTGCTATTGCCTCAAATTCAAAGGTGTTCTGAATCTGTCTCTCACCCGCTTCCGTAATCTGACTCCTTTGACCTCACGGTCATTATTTCCATTGATATTTTCCACATGCTCTTAAACCCTACACGTACTGTCTCTCAAGAAAGTGGACTCATAGATCTCCTTGTTCAACAACTCGCCATGCTTCATTTCCCAAGAAACCTTCACTAGCACAGTGCCATGGCCTAGAAGGCTTTCAATCTCCTTGTCTTTTCAGCTCTTTCCAGATACTATTCATTATATTAGTTAAGGTTAGGCAGGGCTGGTATTCTCTGGCTTCAGCTGGTGTGCACTGATATGGCTGAAATGGTTGGTAAAACACAAGTACTTCTGTACTGGTTGGTAAATATCTGCAGTTCCAAGTCCCATCTCCCCTGCAGCCACCCAGGTCCCTTTCTGCCTGCTCTAATATATGCTCAGAGTCTGCTCTGATTCCTCAGGAACCCTGCCATTCTGGTTGTTGAACACTTTCAGTATCACCCTGGGAATTTGGTTCAGCTGCATATAACAGAAAAATGGCTACAAAACAGATGTTTATCCAGGCATGGTGGCACAAACCTGTAATCCCAGTACTCTGGAAGTCTGAGGCAGGAGGATCTCAAGTTTGACCCCAGCTCAGGCAATTTGGTGACTTACTGAGACCCTGTCTCAAAAGACAAAAAGGGCTGAGGATGTAGCTCAGTGCAAAGGTCCTGGATTCAACCTGCAGGACTGCAAACAAAAATGAAACAGCAGTTTGCTTCTCTCACATATGAAAGAAGAAAGACATAGTCCAGGAACCTTATAGTGGCTCCTCCTTGTCATCAGAAATTCAGATTCCTACAATGCTGCCTACTATGGGGTCTCCTGGCTAACATTCTGCAGGGAGATTCTATGATCCAAGAGTGACTGTGGGTGGCCTCCTTCAGGAAGACAGAATTTCCACTAGACGCCAGGTCTACGGCTTGTTTGGATGGCTGAACCATTTATTGTTCCTTGTTTTTTGTTTTGTTTCGGTTTGACAGGGTCTCACTATGTAGTTGTGACTGACCTGGAACTCACGATGTAGCCCAGGCTGGTCTCGAACTCACAGCGATCCTCCTGCCTCAGCCTCCCAAGTGCCTGGATTGCAGGCATGTGCTACCACATCAGGCTACTGTTCCTTATTCAGCAACTAAAATAATAAAGCCATCTTCTCCAGTTCAAACAGATCCAGGCAAGTTGCCGAGGGTTTCTGTCAGTGATCAGTAAATTATAATTATTATCATTTTTTTCTAGTATCCCTATTATTATTAGTGCAAGTGAGTTACTCTGTGCATGTTACAGCTGCCTCCAAGAGTTGTTTTTGGCTTTTCTTTTATGACAGCCCTATAGATTTTAGTGCCAGCTTTGCGAAACTTTCTCTTCCTGCACAGGCTCTTGGTATAGCAGGCGTGGCTCTCCTTTTTAAATTCTGAAAGAATTTTTTAAATACATTTTATTTTTAATTGACACATAGTAGCCAGGAGTGTTGACATGCACACCTGTAAACCCAGCACTGACGCAGGAGGATCACAAGTTCAAGGCCAGCGGGGGCCACATGAGAGCCTGTCTCAAGAAACCAAAAATAATAATAATAATAAATTGACACATGGTACTTGTCCATGTTTGCAGGTACAGTGTGGTAGTTCTACACACGTATATAATATGTGACGATCAGAACAGGGTCATTAGCATACCTGGGAGAGGGGTGATCTATCACCTCAGATGTGTATTATTTCTAAAAGAATATTTTAATATGAGAAAAATCTTAAATATGTATCAAAGTTCGTGCTACATGAAACTGTCACTCTGAACGATTTCATACGACTCAGATGAACGGGCCACGGTCACTCAGCCATAACAGGCACCACGTTCCCTGCAGTCCTTCACTCCCTCCTCCTCTCCACCGTGGATGATTCTAAAGCACATCCCGGACATCTCATTATTTCCTCTAGGAATCCCTCAGCACAAATCCCTCGACAGTTAGAGCTCTTTTTAAGCACAAAACCATAACCCAACATTATTTCCAAAGGGCCCCAAAATTTAAATAATCCCTTGATAGTATTAAGCAGCCAGTCCACACTCAAATAAATATTCCCCGGTTGCTCATGAGCGTTTCAGTTTGCATTGTCATGGTTGCTTTCTTTCTGTTTTCTTTCTTTTTTTTTTAGTTTGTTATTAAGAATCAGGATCCAGATAAAACCCATGTGTTTATAATTGATTGATATCTCTCTTTAGCTTCTGTTAATCTGTAAACTCCCCTTATGTTTTTTCTTCTATTCTTTTTCTTTGTAGTCTTTTGTTGATTAAACCGTTAGCATTTTTTCTGTGTTGTTTTTTGTTTTCCTACAAAAGCTGTCAGCAGCCCTGAGGTGCAAGTTAAAGCACATTAACATGTTAAACATGATCCTATGTCCCCTGCCTCCTACAGTTCTTATAGCTGGGAGATTTATCTAGAGGCATGATCTGATT
>NW_022900933.1:30346922-30351237 GCF_012274545.1 Fukomys damarensis | reverse complement strand
TTTTTTTTTTTTTTTGACAGGTGGTGTGCTCTTCCACTGAAAGGAACAGAATGCCCAATGGTTTATCTTTTTATGCCGTTAAGTGTCACTGACAATCGCTGCCTGGATTCATTGTATTGGAAATGGTTAGGTTGGCCTAGGTGATGGCAGGTGTCTCTTCCATTAAGCACCCCACCTTCATTCCTGCTGTTGCAGGGGCTTGACCTAAGCTGCAATAGCGCTGATGCTTCACTCTGAGCCTGCCTCTCCCTCTTCCCCCTCTGCCACATCCCTGTGGGAAGGCTCGCCACTAAGGCAAGGCTGGGAAATTAAAAAGAATCTTGAGCCTGGGCCTAGCCCTGCAGATGCCAGCCTCCAAGGTTGCTAGGTTGCTAGGATACGCAGCTCCCAGAGTCTGCTTGGATCTGCATCCTTCTGGAGCAGCTTGTGGATGAGAATGGGCTGGCTGTGCAGGGGGGAGGGGAGAAGAGGGCTGGCGTCACACAGAGAAGCCTGTCAAGAAGGGGACCCCCCTAAAACACCACGGAGCGGGGGAAATGCCCCTCTCTACTCAGGAATCAATTCTGACCACCCTGGAACATTTTTAAAGTCCTCAGTCCTGTCTTCCCCTGCTACTTGCATTTCTTCTACAACATGCCTTTCTGTATATAATTCAGAAAATACAGCCTGAATGGAAGGCTGATTAAATGCCAGTCCTCTTCCTGGGCCTTGTCTGCATAGCAAACTTCCAGTCCAACCTAAAGCTCAGCAAAGACTGTCCCCATTCTCAGAACAGCCTTTAAGATTCCTGCCTCTGCTCCCAGATGCCCACGCTGACCTCCTGCTCGTACTCACCAGGCAACATTGCAGTTATCTGCTGAAATGCCTGTTTCGCCAGTGGCTTCCTTCACCACTCTCATTCTGCTCTGTGCTGCCAGGACTTAGCCTAGTATCTGGCATGGCTCAGTTCAAATGCATGAGTGAAAGTGCTCTGCTTGTTTGCCTCTGGAGCCAGGGAGCTCACTATCACAAGTCAGCTAATTCTGAGCTGCTTCATAGTTCTTCCTTACACACAGCTGGAATTTGTCTACCAGAAGCTCTCAGCTAGGACCCTTGCTGAGTCTGCCAATACACTGTACAAGCCAGCCACCCTTCCACAAGAATCTTTCTCCCCTGCCAGTTCCAGCACTCACCAAGAAGTAGGAGGGGATGGCTCAGGTATGTACATCCTAAGTCACCAAGCTCGGCTCTCTGGAGACCTCCCTGAGGTATGAAGTGCTGAACCTCCTGAGCACTCAGAAACCTGTACCCTCTCCTGGTTCCACAGAGACAGCAGCCCCAGGGCCCCATGCCAGTAAGCTGGGGGATGGGGAGATCAGGCTGCACAGCTTTCCTGGGTGTGAGAGTTTCTGGCCCCACTCTTTCCTGCAGCAGGCTGGGGACACCAAGGCCTAAAGAGGAGGCACAAGCTTGGAGAATCTGTGCACAGCTTGAGCTGGAGGGGAGTAGAGGGAAGGAGATGGCTATGCACTAGGAACAAATGCCACAGCTGACCTGACAGCGGCCAACTCCCTGTGGTTTATACACCACCATCCCTGGGGTAGCCAGCTAGAATTCCTCCTGACAGCTCAGGACCACACTAGTTCAACCCCCATTGTAGTCACAGCTTTCCCCAGCCAGCACCCAGCTTCCCTGAAGGCTGTTGCTTGGAAATGACCACAGCGACGGCCAGCTAGGGAAGATTCCACCAAACCAGGTTCAACAGTGAGGGGTGGTGGCCTCCCTCTTCACTCCAGTGGCCTAGAGTTAAAGCCTGTGCAGGCAGCCTGCTGGGTGCCAATCCTGGCTGTCCCCCTCCCCAGTTCTGTGGCATTGTCCTCAGGGTTCCTCCCCACGCAGCCTCAAGGTCCCCAAACCCTCATGGCTGCAAGGGAGCTGATCTATTTGACAGGAATGACGTGATTAGGCTGAGCTCAGGGCCCGCCCTTTAGGACACAGTTAACATTAACCATTGTTGCAATGTCCACTTCCTGCCAAGCTGCAGGGAGGAAAAGGAGCACCGGTCAGCTGAGGCACTTACAGGAGACAATGTCGGGGCACGACTCGCAGCCCCCAAGGGCCCAACCTGCGTGGGCCTGGGCAGTTTTGGAAAATGGTGACCACCAGGGAGGATGACAAAGCTGAGGAAGCTGACACCCAGTGACACCATGCCTCACCCCTAATCAATGGCAGAGCCTGGACCTCTGGCTCGGTCTGGCCTGGGCTCTGCCCCACTCGGGCCTCGCTGCTTACCCGGCACCAGAGCTTTGGAACTCTGCGGTACTAGAGTCCAGTGTCAAGGCTGGGACCCCAACCAATGGGAGCCTGCTGTGATGATGTAATGCTCTGCCTCCGCCGTCATTGGCTGTCCGTCTAGCCAGCTCCAGACGCTGCTCTGGGGCGGTGCCCTTTGCCACAGGAGGTCGGTCCACCCCGCCCCGCCCCCCGCAAGAGGGTCAAAGGTCTGGGGATGGAGTGGTGGAGGAGAGGGTGAAGAATGAGCCTGGATCCTAGTCCGTCCCTGCACAGACCAGGGGACTGGCAGCTGCCGGGGGCCGACTTTGCCAAACTCAGAGCTCCTGGGGGAGCCCGGGGAGCGCGTTCTACTTGCGGTTCCATCACCTCCTGGGGCAGTGCCGCGCCTCACGTCCCAGGGGAAGCGGATCGGTGGAGAGATCGGAGGAGGCAGGCAGTCGACAAGCCCTCCAGGGAGGCAGCTGCTCTGGGAAGGAGGAGAGCTAGGCCCAGGCCCAGCAAAAACAAAGCTTGCAGGGCTGGGGATTTCGCTCAGCGGTTCCGCCACCTGCCTTGCAAGAGCAAGGATCCGAGTTCAATCCCTAATACCAAACCCCCCCCCTTCCAAAAAACAAACCAAAAAAAAGAAAGAAAGAAAGCTTGCAATTCTAACACCTAGACTCACTCTGGTCATCTGGGATAAGTACAGGTCCGAAAATGTGGGATTGGTAGCCCGGAGCTGCTCTAGGCTTGGATTTGCTTTGGAAGCCACTGTGCTACCCAAAATTTAAAAAGTCATTCAATGGGCCCCGAGCAAGTCGGGGCTGGGGGCTGTAGTCTTTACATTTCCCAGGAGAGAGCAAGGCAAAGGGGAGAAAGTGGGAGGGGGGCTCCGATGAACCCAAACCAGATCCCAGGAAGGTCCCTCTCCCACACCCTAACACGTAGTCCCACTGTTTATCTCCAGTTTACAGATGAGGAAACTGAGACACAGAGAGATGACATGTCAGGAGGCCAGGACCTGTCTCAGGTCCACCTGACTCCCAGCTCACACAGGTGGCAGATGGAAAGTGAGCTAGTGACAGGTACTGAGGGGAAGGCTCTGATCTGAGCTGGAGAGGCAGCAGGGCAGGCTAGGGGTGGGGTTCCTGATGGGGAAGCTGGGGAGAGGGGACCCTGCTGGAGGGGGAAGGGAGGCCTGCCCTGCAAAGCCACTTCCAAGAGGAGTCTCAGAATCCCAAGTGCTGCTGTGACACAGCCCATCTCAGGGCCCAGGGACAATTCCTTACCCTCCCCAGCAACAGGGTAAAGGCCTAGGGTCTCCCTAAGCCCTGGTTCCTCCTTGGAGCAGGGAGGCCATGAGTCTCCCTCCAGCCTCACAGAGCCCTGGCCCTCCATCCTGGTTCTGACCTAGCTCCTACCTGAGGAGGGTATGCAGCAGAACTGAGGCCTGGGCCTGTCCCATGGGTACCTCACAGTGCCAGAGAGTACAGCATTAGCTTCAGGGCTTCAGCTTTGGCTACACTTTAGCTGTGGACCCAGACTTGGTCTCTGAACCTCTCTGGGTCCCTTCGATTCCTGGGACTGCTCTCACATGTGAGGTGCCAAAGGCTTCTGGCTTGTGGCATGCAGTAGTTACCCCCAAATGGTATCCACCTTTCTCTTTAAGACACATCTCCTACCTCAAAGAGCTTGGACTGGAGGTCCCATTTGACCCAGCCATCCCTCTGCTGGGTATCTTTCCAAAAGAACTAAAAGAATCATATCACAGAGAAGTATGCACACCCATGTTTATAGCGGCACAGTTTGTAATAGCTAAATCTTGGAAACAGCCCATTTGCCCATCAGTTGGAAACTGGATAAAGAAGATGAGGTTTTTCTATAAAATGGAATATTACTCAGCCATAAAGAACGAGAAAATAGATTCATTCATAGGGAAATGGATACATATTGAAGATATACTCCTAAGTGAAATAAATAAGTCACACGTGTAAATACCGAATAGTTTCCCTGGTGTGAATAATCTGCAATAATACATAAGATCCTAATAAGATTACTGACA
>NW_022900933.1:30339539-30346699 GCF_012274545.1 Fukomys damarensis | reverse complement strand
GGAGTGTGGGGGGAGGGCAGGGACAAGGGGAAAAAATGAGAACCAAGACTTGTCATGTAGAGGTACAAGATCCCAACAATGAATGTAACTGTACTGTATCCCTAAAATGTACCAATAAACTCAATTAAAGCTGAAAAAAAAAAAAGGCACACATCTCCAGAAGGGCCCACCACACACTGCAGGCTGGACCAGGGAGCAGGTCTCGTCCCATAGCCCTCACGTGTCAGGGCAGTGCTGAAACAGGTCCTGTCCTAGCCCTGATAGCCCTCATTCTCTTTCCCAGGAGGAACAGGCTGAGAAGGTACTCTAACAAAGAGTTTAGGCCCAATGTTTGTAGCTTTCTCATTAGCAGCCTTCTTCTCTCTGCACAGGCTGGGCACCCTCAGACCTTCAGAGCAGCCTCGAGACATAAAGTGGCCAGGACAGGTACATGAGAAGGAGGAAAAGGAGGAAAACTGTGACTACGGATAAGGGGAAGGACACCCAGGGCCCCAGACAGCTCAGAGGAGATCTCCTTTCTCACCTGCTGGGATGCCAAGCTCTGTCTGCCTTTAGGTGGCCCTGCCTCCCCTCACTCTTCCCAAGAGGTAAGGAACTTGGTTCCAGCAGTGGTAGGGAAGCCTAAGGGGGAGGCAAAGCAATGCTCACCATTTCACAAAAAGGGTCCAGACTAGTGGGTTTCAAGAGTCTATTTCCACTCCAGCACTTGTGACATCCGCAGAGGAGTGGGTGGCTCTGAGCCTCTTAGCCTCCTTTGTCCTAACATCACCTTTGTGAGTCATCACAGTCTCCTGAAAGCCCTCCACTGACAACTAAAACAGTGAGGCACAGAGGGCCTGTGACGGCTGCCTGAAGTTGCACAGCTGGATGGCACCGGTGCAGAGCTAAGATGCAGGATTCAGGAGTTTCGGAAGTTCTTGTGCAACATCAAGAAAACTCTGTCCAGGGCTAGGGATTTAGCTCAGTGGTTCCACCGCCTGCCTCACAAGTGCAAGGTCCCGAGTTCGATCCCCAGTACCAAAACAAAACAAAAAACTCTCTCCTATGAGGGAAACTTACCAGGATCCACCAGGCCCCTGGAAGCAGCTTTTGATAAGAGTTTCAAAGGCCTGGCCACTGGCAAATAGGAGAAAAAAACAGGCTGAGAAAACATCCCAGCAGGCCAGCCTATTTGTTAATGAACCTGGCAGACATCCAACCTGCGGCCTTGTGCCCAGCCAGCCAGGCAATCAGATCCTCATTTAGACCATCTTCTAAAACCTGGCCAGGCCAGCCAGACATGGAGGCCTCGGGCCTCCTGGCTCTGATCTTGTGGGGGTGCCTTCAGTACTGTCCACCCTTTGAACTCACCTCCAGCACCCCACTTTCCCTCCTCTGAGTTTGCCTTCCCTTCTCCCTGCCTTTATTGAGTTCTGTATCCATTGCCACAGCAAGGCTGCACATCAAACCACCAAATCCAGGAGCCTAAGAGCATGCATTTTTCTATAGCAGGACAGTTCTGATCTTGTCTGGTTTCATTGTGTCTGTGCCTGTGGTCCCCTGCAGGTCAGATGTGGACTGGGCTGTCTCACCTGTCTGGAGCCTCTGCTGTGACCCTTGGCCTGACTCGGCTGTGTCCCAGTGATTTCTCATCCTCCAAGTGGCCAGTGCAGTGTGCAAGGCCTCCCAGCTTAGGCTGAGGACTAACTCGCTTCACTCCTGCCACATTGTACTGGCCAAAGCAAATAGCAAGGCTGCCTTATGGCTTGAAACAACAATCGTGTATTATTTTTCATGTGTCTGTGGATGGGCTGGGGATTGGCCAATTTAGACTGAGTTGGCGAGGTTGCTCTGTGGGCCTTGAAAGGACTCACACATAATTCTGCAGCTGGCCTGCTGGGGGTGGCTCTCCTGATCATGACTTTCCTCCTCTCCTGAGGATCACTAGGCTAGGTTGAGTGTATCCTTCTCATTCTTCAGTTGGCTGAAGAATTGGGTCCATTGATGCCACCCCGTGCTCTTGACCCCTATTATCCAGCTCCTTCCCACATGCAAAATTCACTCACTCTCACTGCAGACTCCAAAACAACAGAGCTAGGAGAATAGTTCAGTGGTAGAACACTTGTCCAGTACGCATGAGGCCTTGGGTTCAATCCCCAGCACCACAAAACCAAACAATAATAATTTTTAAAAAGCACAATTCTCCAAAAATAAGTAATGGCATCAAGCTCAGAGTCTGCTCTTTCATGGTCCATGTCAGAACTAGCTACAGTCCCCTTGATTCAAAGCCCTACAAACAAGTTGCTCCTCTCCCATCCCTCAAACATAGATGGTACTGGAGACAGAACATCCACAATAGTCATTATCATCAAACAGGGGAAGGAAGGGAGGCCCCCAGCAGTCACTGAAGTCCTTCTAAGAAAAGGTTCTCAGCTATCCCTGCCCTTGGGGACAACAGTAGGTGACATTCTTGGATCAGCCCAAGATCTGCTCCAACTGCCGAAGTCTCCTCCCTTTTCTGTCACTCTCCTTGCCACTTCTGAAGGCACTGTAAAATACATCCTTCAAGCAATCTTTGCAGAATGCTGCCTACCCAGAGAGCTTTTTACAATGTGAACATCTCAGTCTTTTTCGATTCCTTTTGCCAACATAGCTGCTAAAAGCTGTGGGCTCTCAATGTCTTTGGTTCCACTCCACACCATGTGCCAAAAGCCGTATCAGCAGAATATGTTCCAACTTTTCTAACTCTTTCCAATACAGCTCGCAAACTGGACAGTTATTTTCTGAGCTCATCTTTTCCACCATATCAAACAGCCTCCAAAGTCAATGAATGTTTTCCTCCAAATCTGTTTACATAAGACCGGGGGGCTGTGAGATACACTTTTTATTTCCCCAGTGACTACAGACACGTTTTACCCAATGACTCACCACCATATGATGTGGGCTACCATTTTTTTTCTGCCTCTAATATTCATTTTCTCGCTACTTTTCCCAGCCTCCTTTAGTAGTTTACTCACTCCTACCAGCCAGTCCCAACACTAACCTTGCATATTTTAAGCTGTATTGTAACAGCACCCCACTTCTGGGTTCCAATTTATCTATCAATTAGTTATTGCAACATGATGAAATATCCCAAATCTCAGAGGCTTGCAATAGTCATGAATCATTTCTCACATGTCTGTGGGCCAGCTGGTTGGCCAACTCAGCATGATCTGGATTGGTTCTGCTGGTCTCAGCTTGGCTAACTTACGATCTGAGGGCTCAGCTGACCTAGGGTGGGCTCAGTTGGGGTTGGCTCTCCTTCATGTGTCTCTCGGCTTCTTCTGGGCACAATGCTTTGGCCTGAGCATGTCCACCTGAGGGCAATGGTGGTGGCACAAGAACAAACCCAACACGGTGAGCCATTTGCATGTCTCTCCATGGACCTCCACTGCCATCTCATTGACCAAAACATGTGACTGAGATCAGAACCCAGTCAGAGGTAGGGAAGTACTTCCCACTCAAAGTGATGGGACACAGGGTACAGACACAGAGAAGGCCGAAGAATAGGAGCCATTCATAGAACTGCCGCTGCCCACAAAGGCATGAGGCGTGGTAGAAATATACAGTGAACACACTGCTGAGTGCCATCCAATGGAAAGGTGGGTTGGTAAGAGCAGGAGGGTGTTTCTTTATGTACCTTCTTCACTGGATCTGGCATGGTGTGACTTTTGGCTCTTCGCCAACTTCAAAATGACACAAAAGGTAAACGTGTTGGAATCAATTCAGGATGTGGAGACAGCCACCGAGGTGCAGCTAAAGATGCTCAAGAACGGGGACTTCTAGAACCATTCCCGCGGGTGGTGAAAAAGAAGGGGCAAGTGTGTTCAATGCAAGAGAGAAGATCTTGAGGAGGATTGATGGCAACATGTCCTTTACTGTCTAAAATCTAAACATTTTAACATTCACTGTATTTTTTATCATACCACATCAGTGCTCACAGTCTTCCAATTCTTTGCCCCTATGTTTCCTCTTCTTCCTGGTCTACAGCCTTAAAATTGTATGGAATGAAGAGTCTGTTGCTCAGCAATGTAAAGTCACTGCCTCTACATCGCAACAGCTAAGGAGTGGCAGAGGCAGGTTTGGGGACATGTTTGATACTTACTAATGAGTAGTATCGTCAGCCCTCTGAATTCCCAGGTTTCACCTCCACAGATTCCAACAATGGTTGGAAAATACTGGAGGAGAAATCATATCTGTATTGAATACACATAGACTTTTATTGTTATTTCTTTAACGATGCTGTGTGACAATTATTAAATAGCATTTACATTGTGCTCAGTATTATACTCTAGAGATGATTTAAAGGAGGTGAGAGGATGTGCATAGGTCACACATAAACACTGTGCCGTTTTACATGAGAGACGTGAATGAGCATTGGCAGCTTTGGGGATCCACCAGGCCCCAGCACCACCAGTCCCCCATGGATATCAAACAAGCACTGTATGGGAAATGAAAGCAAATCATTTCTGTAATGGTTACAGTCACAGGGTTCATGAGTTGTAGACTCTAATGCTGGCTAACAAGCAACGGCAGAAATGGCCATTCACTATTAGGAAACTATAGTTCACAGAGGTGAGAGGAAAAAGTGAAGAAAACAGTAGCTCCAGAGAAAATCCAGCCAGACGTGGTTTTGGAGGACGCCACTGTGACAATGACTCAATACCTCCTTGTGGGTGAGCTGAAGATTCAAGAGCCCAGAGAGCCGTGGACCAGCATGTGCACAGTGCCCTCCCATTGGCTAGAGGGTGCTGATTGACAGGCCAGGCCTCATGGTCCAGGTGAGGAGAAACAGAAGCTGAGCGACATTAGCCCAGAAAGGCGGAGCTTAGGGAAAGCTCGCTACCTTCCAGGGGGCTGAACTTGGGGTGGTTGGGAGCACACGGTGGTGAGGTGCATGGCCCTGGGGGCTCAGGCTGTCAACATTTGGAATCCTGACTTTATGCTTCCTCCTGCAGGCGGATAGTCAACCTCTTGGTGCCTCGGTGTGCCCATCAGGAAAATGTCACCACGCTGAAATATATCCATCCGCCCTGCTAGGCTATTGTGTGGTGCGGATGAATTCACATGTGTGCATACATGATAAGTATTGGATTTGTATCCCTGCGTCAAGGTAGCTGGGAGAGAGAGTGTGGGCAGCGTAGGATAAGTCCCCTCCCAGGGACGCGGCCAGCTGTCAAGGTGGAGCGCTCACGAGGGAAGCTGCTAAGGCCCCTGCTACGCTGTGTCACCCCTGGCTTGGAGAGGCACAGGGTCTGCCAGGCCTTTCCTGTTCCCCGGCTCTGTGTCTGAATGCAGGGTTTCTGAGAAAGTGAGGCCAATCAGGAGTGGTGGTACACACCTGTAGTCCCAGCACTCTGGGGGAGCTGAGGCAGGAGGATCACAAGTTTGAGCCCGGTCTAGACAACTTAGTGAGATCTTGTCTCAAAATAAAAACTAAAGAGAGGCACAGGGTCTGCCAGGCCTTTCCTGTTCCCCGGCTCTGTGTCTGAATGCAGGGTTTCTGAGAAAGTGAGGCCAATCAGGAGTGGTGGTACACACCTGTAGTCCCAGCACTCTGGGGGAGCTGAGGCAGGAGGATCACAAGTTTGAGCCCGGTCTAGACAACTTAGTGAGATCTTGTCTCAAAATAAAAACTAAAAAAAGAGGGATGTAGCTTAGCACAGGACCCTGGTAGCTGGGAGAGAGAGTGTGGGCAGCGTAGGATAAGTCCCCTCCCAGGGACGCGGCCAGCTGTCAAGGTGGAGCGCTCACGAGGGAAGCTGCTAAGGCCCCTGCTACGCTGTGTCACCCCTGGCTTGGAGAGGCACAGGGTCTGCCAGGCCTTTCCTGTTCCCCGGCTCTGTGTCTGAATGCAGGGTTTCTGAGAAAGTGAGGCCAATCAGGAGTGGTGGTACACACCTGTAGTCCCAGCACTCTGGGGGAGCTGAGGCAGGAGGATCACAAGTTTGAGCCCGGTCTAGACAACTTAGTGAGATCTTGTCTCAAAATAAAAACTAAAAAAAGAGGGATGTAGCTTAGTGCACAGGACCCCATAGCTCAAGAAAAAAAAAAAAAAATTAAAGGAAAGAGAGGCGGGGGCGGCTTGCACTTGTTGAAACTGCAGTTGGGCCTTCTGGATGCCGGGCCACATTGCCAGAACCTGGCTTCCTGAGCTGAAGGGAAAGAGAAGACCGTGCCAGGAAGCTGACCGAGCACGAGACTTGGCCTCAAGAGATCCAGCTTGAATCCAAGCGCTGCCAACACCCTGGCTATGTGAATTTGGGGGAGCCACTCTATGCCTTGCTTGTTATTGGCTGTCCAGGAAAGAGGGAGCAAAAGGGCTCCATGAGCCACCACGCCACCCCCTCTTTATTCTGCCACTCAATGCTCAACTCCGGAGTCGGGGTTGATGCATCCCCGCTCTGCCCCAGGGCCCTGCTTGTTTCCAACAGGGACCCTTAAGTACCTTATTGCTTTTCTGCAGAGGGTTAAGTCTGGTTAACCACAGAGGTGGGTAGCTAGCTCTGCAGAGGTGGACTCCCTCATGATGGTGCAATTAGCAGGGTCACCCAATGGAAGAGACGTGCCTGGCCAGTCTCTGAGTCGAGTCGTGAGTCGTCCACGGGCACTTCTGACAGCAGACAAGCTGCTCACTGTGCTGCGTGGTGGGTGTGTGGTCGGAGGGTAAGTGGGTCCCCCTCTAGACGGGCACAGCAGAGCCCTGGGTTCCAAGAGACACACAGAGCATGGGGCAGCTTCAAGGCCCTCAGTCCTGCCTGGTCTCCATGAACCACCCGGCAGGATATGCCCCAGCCTGGCTGTTCTCTCCTAATCTCATGATCTCAAGGAAGGAAATCTAGTTAGCTTGATGGGCTCCTCTTTTACAAAGCTGCTTGTTTTTTGTAGTTTGTTCTGTTGCCCTGGGTGACCCCAGATGGCAATAAAGTTCGAAGAGAAGAGCGTCAGCCATTCTGAAGGTGGAAAGGGAAAGGACAACAGCTCTCACCCAGGATTATCCCTGGGAAACCTAGGAAAAAAAATTAAACGAAATGGGCAGGTTTCAAACAAAAACAAAAAACAAAAAACAGCCAGAAATTTAGCTCAGTGGTTCCGCTGCCTGCCTCCCAAGCACAAGGACCCGAGTTTGATCCCAGGTACCA
>NW_022900933.1:30301151-30339476 GCF_012274545.1 Fukomys damarensis | reverse complement strand
AAAAAAAAAAAAAAAAAAAAAAAAAAAAAAAACAAAAAACAAGAAATGGGCAGGTTTCAAACCCTGGCTCCACCATTGGGTGGCTTCAAGCATGTTGTTTAACATTATTGTGCCTCAGTTTCCCTATCCATCAAAAGGAAACAGTAATGTTTTGTGTGTGTATCTGTGTGTCTGTGTGTCACAGTCAGGACTGAACCCAGGGCCTTCACACTGAGCTACATTCTCAGACCATTTTTTATTTTTTATTGTAAGACAGGGCCTCTCTAAGTCACTAAATTGCCTAGGCTGAGCCCAAACTTGGAATTCTCTTGCCTCAGCCTCCCAAAGTGTTGAGGTTACAGGTGCATGCCACCACGCCCAGCTAGTAATACTCTCTTTTGAGATACAGCAATGGTGCCCATAAAACATACAAGGATGTTGAGGGTCTCAAATGAGTGAGCAGGTGGGGTGCTCAGATTGCTACCTTGTACATGTCAAGGGTTCCCCAGCTCCCAGCTCTGAGCAGGCTTCTCTGTCAAAAGCTGGACCATCCTGAAAGGAGCCAAGCAAGCCTCCGGAGAGTGGCCCCAAGGATCCGCCCAGGCTAAGGGCCATGTCAGGCCCTCCCTTCACCACCCTGCCCCTCCACAAACACTTAGCCTCCTGAGTTGTGTTTTTGAGCTGCCCAGTGGGGCCCTTGACGCCATTTCCAAGCCACAGGCCCCTGTCAGCCCAATCATTTCCCTCTGTCACTTTCTCCCCTCTCCAGCCAAGAAGCCCCTCTGCTCCAGATCTCACCTGGCTGCTGGTAACTTTGAAAGGATGCCCCTCTGGGATATGGTAGTGTATGACCAGCTGACTAGAGACACTGCATACGATATGAGGAAATAATTTTTTGCCACTGTTGGAAACTGTCTGAAAGCATTTTTCAAGGTGTTTTTCACCACTTGAGAGGTCTTTGGCATGAACTGAGGGCCAAGCAAAGGCAGGGGTTGCATAAAAGATCACTTAACCCAGCAGGGTCAGGATGAGTTATCCTGGGGCATCCAGCTGCCATGAAATACCATGCTGTTCTGTTATTTTTGTGTTGACCTCTTGAGCAAGGATCTGGCAGGAGACAATTCAAACCTCTCTTACAGAAGAAATTCAAGCGATCGTCATCTTCATCTTAGTCTGCTAGCTGTCGAACTGAGACGAGCGAGCCCTACTCGTACTTAGGGGTTATTCTGACACTTCTGACTGTGCACAGCCGTGCTACATACTGACATTTCTGTCAAGGGCAGAATGAAGATATGAGAGTGGTTCCGTGAGATTGTAATAAAGCTGCAAAATCCCTGTGGCCGGAGACACAGCCAGTTACATCACAGCCCCACACATCGCACACTTGTTTGTGGGGACGCCTGTACGGACTGACCTGCAGCACTGCCCATTACATCACAGCACAGCACGTACCATACGTGATACTTGGGAGTGACAGTGAACCACCACAGTACTGGTTTATGTGCTTTCTCTGCTACGGTATTGTTGTTATTTTACAGTGTTCTCCTTTTACTGATAAAAAAATATATTACTGCAAGACGATGTGCTTGTTATGCTGGCAGCAGCCTCTAGCATCTCCTGCTTACAGCTGCTCTGGATTGCATCACCCTCTCCTGGGCTTGACTTAATTTTGTATTGTTTTGTTCATCATGGCCCTGGGAACAATAGTCTGCTATGGGATAGATAGGTAGATAGATAGATAGACAGATAGATATAATAGGTAGATGGATTAGATAATAGGTGATAGATGATAGATCGATACATAGATAGATAGTAGATAATAGATAATGTAGATAGATTGGATGTAGACAGGTGATAGATGATAGATTGATAGATGGATAGATAGTAGGCAGATAATAGATAATAGATAAATAGATTCCATAATAAATAAATAATGAGTGATAAATAGATGATAGGCAGTAGACAGATAATAGACAGATGACAGATATAGATACTAGAAAAGAAGAAAAAAGAAAGATAGAAGATAATAGATAATAGGTGATCGGATAGATAGACAGGCAGACAGATGGATGCTACACTGTACCACGGGGTGTGCATATCCAGTGCAGCCTAGGTGCGTAGCAGTCTACCATCCACTCAATGATGAAAATCACCTGACACCATATTTCTAGAATGTGTCTTGTCCTTTTTTTTTTTTTTTTTTTTGGTACGGGGGATTGAACTCGGGTCCTTGCTCTTGCAAGGCAGACCACCGAACCGCTGAGCTAAATAACCAGCTAGAATGTGTCTTGTCTTTAAGCCACATCTGGTCTTAGGAGGTGAAGGAAAACTCTAATGACTACCACTATAGCATGCATCTGGAATCTCCCCTCCAAAGGCCTATGTATTAAGGCTTGGTTGCCAGCCTTTGAAGCTCTTGGGAAGCAGGGGAGCCTTTAGGAGGTGAAGCCTAGTGGAAGAAAGTTGGGTCATTAAGAGTGTGAACTTGAAGGGGCTATGGGGACCATGGCTCCTTCCTGCCTCTCTCTCTCACTTTCTGGTTGCCATCAGTGAGTGGCTTCCTCTGTGTTCTGCTTTGCTACAGATCCAAAAGCAACCAACCATGGACTGAAACCTCTGAAACTGTAAGCCAAAACAAACCTTTCATCTTTTTATGTTGATTGTCACAGGTATTTTCTCACAGTGCTTGAAAGCTAACACAGAAAAGAATAAATGAAATGGGATGTGTTGTTTTTAACTGTCCAGTATCTACTTTCTTTCTAATGCACCCTAATTTCCTCTTCTCCCCAGTGTTTTCAGTCTCAAAGGAAGTTGACTCCAGATGCAAGTGTCTACTTAGAGGCATATGGGACAGAGGCTGCCTGTCTGGGACCTGGGACCTCTGCTCCACTGGGTGGAGTACCTCCCAGGTTACCTCGCCTGCCATATTGCTCGAAGCAGAAGTCAACACCAGCCGCTGGTCACTGAATAGTGAGGGGAGCAGACATGGCTTCATGCCCCACTGTGACGTGACCTTTGCAATGTCACTCACCTTCTTTAAGGCTCCATTTTCTTCATCTGGGAGACAGGCAATGGTTACAACCATGATTTTGGTAAAAGAATCTGGACACAAATAATGCACATGTGTGAATCCATTTATATACCAGTCTGAAAAGGTATGATTGAACTTTATTACATAGAAATACATATATGGTGGCAAAACTACTTTTTAAAAAAGAAAGGAAATGAAGCCAGGTGCAGGGGCACACACCTATAGTAGCTACTCAGGAGGCTAAGGCAGGAGAAATTTAAGGACCAGTTTGGGCAACACAGGAACATCCCCATCTCTTAAAAATATAAATAAATAAATAAAAATGGAAAAGGGCCTGATCATCATAAAGGGGAAGCATTGGTTGCCCAGAGGGGACAGTGGGGAGTACAGGATTGGCCACTGGGTAGGCTGACGTCCAGCCATCATTCCCCCTTGAGCAGGGTTGTTGTTTGCACAGGTGCTTGCTTTGAATCTATGCAATTATTCATAACACTTCACATTTGTTTACACCCTTTTCTCTGTCTGCTATGCCAGTGATGATGAAGAAAAAATGATCAATAGATTTAAAGTGTCTTGAGAGCTGTAAAGCACTGCCTACATGTTAAGACTCATGAATAACCTTTTCTTCCTGCCTGTCCTTTTTCTCTGGGTTTATAATGCCAAATATTCAAGCTAGAAGAGACTATTCTTGCTCAGCCTCCTGTGTCATATTTTACAGAGGGGGAAACTGAGGCTCACAAAGGTAGAGACACTACCTCCCCTCCCTTCTCCCCTTCAACCCTTGTAAGGGTTCACGTCCTGCTACTGGGCTCTGGTCAGAATTAAGATCCCACAGAGCATTTGCTCCTCTCCTTTGGAATCTGTTCCAAAGCCCTCCATCTCAGGCTGGGGAGGAAAAAATCATTTGCAATTTCCTCCCACCCACGCCTGCCTTCAGATCTCAGCCTCAGGAGTAGTAGAGGGCTTTATTATTTTGTAAAGAATGCATGTGCACCCTCCCCAACTCACACCAACCCTCTGAGCACCCTTCTGCACACCTCTCTCCAGAAGCATAGAAACCAGGCAGGGAAGAGCACAGACCTGAGATTTCAGATACTGCTGCTTGCAGAGGCTCTTTTGTCTCCTGTTACCTCTGCAGATGTGGCCTTATTTCCCTCTGAATAAATTTCCTCCAGCTTGGAGCAGCCAGGAACTTTACAAGCATCCTGCTCCAGGGCCAGTCATTTGCCAGAAATTAGTGGTGACTAAGATGCAACAGCCTCCCTTTGTTCTATGCAGAGGGCACTAACTTGTCCTGCAGTTCTAATTTTCCACACTAGCCAGAGAACTACAGACACTATGCCTTCCAGGGGCCACAGGCCTGGGGCAAGGGATGGAGGTGAGTGTTCTTCCCTGACATTTGCCTGGCATCCCCTAGACTGACCGAGGGGTAGGGACTGACTTGGCAGGACATTTGTTCATCTCATTTCCATTTTCCTCTCCCTTGTCTTCTGGAACAAGAAAGAAACATAGTGGGCAGAGGGAAGGCCATTTTCCCTGTTTTATTAAAAAAAAAAAAAAAACTGCTTCCCCCACTGGGAGCCGCCATAGCTCCAGCACCAGGAAGGTAGCTGTGCGGCTCCCCTGAACCCCTACAACTCCCCTACAAGGCCCCCCCCGCACTCTCAGACCTCCTGATTGAGCCAGTCTTTGGACCTACTCTGCGGAGGCAGAGGTGGTCATAGAGGGTATTTTTCTGAATTCCCAATGTTGAATATCTTTAAAGAAAGGGCATGGGAAACTTGTAGTAGAATGGTGTGGAGTTCAACCATTCAGAAGGTTGGGAAACTCAATCTGGGCCTTGCAGCCCGAGGTCAGTTTGTGTCATGGGGTTCAGCCATCAGCTAACTGAGATCAGGGGTCTTGAGTCCTAGCTCTGTCTGAGCCCCCATCCTAAATGGTAAATATACTATATTGAAAAGTTTGTTCACTGCAGACATGTTTTGGACTGCTTCTTGATTTCAATTTAATTCAAATGGTTTAAGGGTGATAGACTAGTGACTACCACAGGTGGTCAGTTTCCAAGTTGTGCTTGATCATATTGTGTTGCTGGTTGGGATAAAGGGTTGTGGTTGATTCAATAAGCTATTTTCTCTGATGTTATGGAGATGAGAATGTCTGTGGGTTATTAGAGACCCAGAAGCTAGGGCACAACTATATCAGGAAGATTTGGGTGATAACCCAGAGATTAAACCAAGGACAGCCAGACAACAAAAATAAAAATGAGAAAACAGTTAAGCAAGACACAAAGACAGACTTCCAGTTCACCAATGGCAAACAGTAGGACAAATGAGGATGAAAAGGCCAATAGTGAACCAGGACACCCTGAACTCAAAACACAGGAAGTAACAAAACAGATCAATCAGGCTCTAGAAAAATTCAAAACAGAAATAATTTCTCAGATAATCATAGAGATGGAGAGCAAAATGAAAGTCGTGATTCGAGACTCTAGAACAGAAACTGACAAAAAAATAGATGAGCTCAGCACCATGATAGAAGCCATGAAGGCCCAGCATAAGAAAGAAATGCAAATAATAAACACCTAACATAGGAAAGAAATGGAATCCATAAAACAGATTCACACAGATATCCAGGAGATTAAACACTCCATTGAAAGTGTACACAGCAGAATAAAAGAATGCGAAGATAGAATCTCAGATATAGAAGATAAGATTACAGTCAGTGACTGTGAAAAGAGAGGTCTCTTAAAAATAGTAGGGGAGAGCCGGGCATTTAGCTCAGCGGTTCGGTGGCCTGCCTCACAAGCGCAAGGACCTGAGTTCGATCCCCGGTACCAAAAAAAAAAAAAAAAAAAAGAAGAGGATTGGGCCAGGGATTTAGCTCAGCAGTTCAGTGGCCTGCGTTGCAAGTGTAAGGACCCAAGTTCGATCCCCGGTACCAAAGAAAAAGGGAGGGGGATCATGAGAAATTGATCCAGCAACTCCTAGATGATGCAAAGAAGAATAACATAAGACTGACAGGAATCCATGAAGTAGCAGGAGAAAATACAAATGACTTAAAAAAGCTGTTCACAGAATTAATGACAGAAAACTTCCCAAACAGAGGGGAAGAATTTGACATTCAGATAAGTGAGGCATATAGGACCCCAACTATCCACAATCAAAAAGATCTACACCTAGACATGTAATAATCAAGATCCCAGAAACCCAACAGAAGAACAAAATACTACAAGCAGTAAGAGAAAAGAAACAAATCACATGCAAAGGAAAGCCCACCAGAATCAAAGCAGACTTTTCAACACAAACCCTTAGGGCAAGGAGAGACTGGAGTGAGATATTTCAAGTACTAAAAGAGAACAACCTCCAACCTAGACTGATGTATCCTTCAAAACTCTCTTTCAAAATGGATGGGGAAATAAGATACTTCCAAGACAAAGAACACCTGAGAAACTACACAAATACCAAACCAGCACTACAAGCAATTCTAAACAATATCCTAGAAAAAGACAATGAAGGTAACAACACCATGAGGCCCAACAGAGCAAATCAAATAGGCAAGGCAAGAAACTAAAAGGAGAAGGTGAAAAAGTAAAAAGAGTCAACAAAAGGCCATAACAGGACAATAATAAGTCAGTACATATCATTTATAACCATCAATGTCAATGGCCTCAACTTGCCAATCAAGAGATTGCCAATCAATAGACTGGCAGAATGGAATAAGAAGCAAAATCCAATAATATGTTGTATACAAGAAACACACCTATTTCAAAAAGAAGCCCATAGACTGAAAGTGAAAGAATGGAAAACAATTCTCCATGTGACAGGAGCCCAGAAAAAAGGCAGAGGTAGCGATCTTATTTGCAGACAAAGTAAATTTCAAACCAAAACTGATTCTAGTATTATAGATGTAGGACAGTACTCTATCATGCCTCTGTGAATGTAGAATATATTGTACCTGCTTTATGATACATAGTAGTGACCATGCTTTATCAGAGCTATTTTTAATGATGTTACTCTAGAATGTTCTCTCTCCAGATGATGATTAAGATGCTAATTTAAAAAATGGTGCCAGGTACCACAACAGCAACAGAACTTTGCTGTTTTCTGTGTATTATTCTTCTCTTTGCTTTTTTGTTTTTGTTTTTTTAATGGAGTGTGCTGAATGTCTATAATTTTGTTCAGATGACTGCAGAACCTGGAAAAGCTGTTGCTGCTATTGATGCATAACATACTGCTATTATTGGTCTATTTATATAAATATAAATATATATATATACATATATATATATATAATTTGAATTTTTGGAAACTTTAACAGTGCTGTCGACTTTGGAAAAAGTTATCCCAATTTACTGTGTTGAGTTGGCATTGTACAGAAATTAACAGCCATATTGGTCTAGAAATGTTATTTTTTTTTCCCATTTCTACAGGGGTAATGCACTGTATTAAATATGTAAGGTCATATCTACGTGGGTTTGATTACAGAAACTAATAAAGTATTCTCTAAATAATGAAAAAAAGAGAATAATATAAGACTACAAAAGCAAGAAGCAACTTAAATATGTTCAAGGACCATTTTCATCTTCAGAATTAAGGATTATTTTAATTTTACATCATTGCCTTTTCTCTTTTACTTTCCTTTTTAGTTTTATTTTAGGATTCCCTATTTTTAATGTTCATATAGAGATTTCTTTAACTGAAATACTGAATAGTTTCTCTGGTGTGAAAAACTATAATGGTACACAGGAACCTAATGAGATAATTAATAATGTGAAATAGGAAGTAAAGGGCTAAAGGTGTAGGGAAAGTGGGAAGGGTGGGGGAAAAGTAATAAGGGAGAGGAAAAAAATATGAGAAAATGAAAAAATGGAAATAAAGTGTTTGTAAACGGGGAAGGGAGGAGGGTGGTGAAAGGAGGGCAGGGACAAGGGGAAAAAATGAGAATCAAGACCTATCATGTAAAGGTACAGGATCCCAATAATGAATGTAATTGTATTGTATACCTAGATTGTACCAATAAACTCAATAAAAATTTTTTTAAAAAACTGCAAATTTTTACAAAGACTGGTGAGATTTTCCAAGTTCCCGGGCTCTAAGAGCTGGAGGAAAGCCAGGCCTAGTGGTGCACGTATGTAATCTGAGTGCAGGAGGATCACAGGTTTGAGACCAGCCTGAGTAACTTACCAAGACCCTGTCTCAAAATAAAAATTAAAAAGGGGTGGGAGTGTAGTTCAGTGGTAGAGCACTTGCCTAACATCCACAAGGCCCTGGGTTCAATCCCCATACTGGAAAACAACAAAGACAAGGAAGTGGAAGAAAAAGCCATTCACGTCCATGCACCTTTAACTCATCCAGTCAGACTCAGTCCAGGCACAAGGCCACAGGAACAGGGCCGCCACCCCAGTGAAATGGATTCCATCTATCAAAAGTCCACACCTGAGCCTTGCTCTGCAGTTGAAAGCTGGTATCACTGGGCAAGCCATTTCCCCTCTCCAAGCCTCAGTAGAATGTGATATGAAGAGGAGCCCTGGATACAGAAATTCAGGGCCCCATGCCCAAGATGTAAATGAGGAGCCATTCATCCAAATTTATGAAAAATTCCAACATGGCTGCAACAGGGCATTAAACCAATCATGGGTCCTTCTGAGTAGGACAGCCCAGCTTGTGCACTCCTAAATTGACTTGAAATTTTGAAAAGGAGCCATCTGCCACGGAGACTGTACCTGCGGTCATTCCATCCATAAACTGGCCCTGGGAGGAGGGGCCTCCCCGTTCACCCAGCAAACAGTGCCAGCCTACTCTGTGCCAGCCACAAGTCACATGATCTGCCAAATGCCAAGCGCCACATGACCCACTCAACACTGGTGACTCAGTGAATGGTGTCTTTTATGTCAAGGAAACTCACAGTGCACACAACGTGTACTGTGATCTATTATACATCTAAGGAAACAGCTAGGACACCAGAAAGCTAGGGGTGGAACTCAGTTCTGATGCTGAGGCCCAGCTCCTGGCCAGCTCTGCAGGCAACTCCAGCAGGCAGGAATAAATAGGGAAGAATCCTAGCTGAAGCTCACAGGGCCAGGTCCTCTACAGGAGTGCAGATGGGACAGGTCCTTCCCAACGCAGTAACTTCTGCTCTCCAGCCCCTGGGCCTGATGCTGGAGGGCCTCTCAGAACTACTGGCTTATCCTCACCTAGCTAAGAGCCAAATGCCCTGAGACCCTTTGAAAGATTGCCTGGAAGCCTGTGGGTCACTAAAATGAGAGGAATTGGGCCTCAGAAGCTCTTGGACACCAATCTGGACACCCACCTTTCTCAGAGACAAAGACAGGCTATGTTGCAAGCCATACTTGACTGCAAAACTGACTTGAATTTTGAAAATGAACCATCTGCCAGTGTGACTATAAATGTGGTCATTCCGTCCATAAATATAGTAGAGATTGCACCGGATGGTGAGCTGGTGGAGAGGTTTCCATGAGAAAGATGACCTACAGTGACCTTCGCACACCACAGGAGCCTCAGGATGTGCCAGCATTGTCTAAAGTTAAAGTTGCTTATGAATGTGGAGCACGACCAGCCTCCCAGTTCTGCCAGCCAAGATTTGCGGGGGTGCCCTTACTTTGAAGTCAAGTCCTCTCCTGCCCACCAGGCTGCCAAGTGCAGGGGTCTAGGTTGGATGTTGCACAATGAGAATGTTGCACCCCGGACTGCCAGGAAGTCCTGGCATGAAGAAGGGAAAACAAATGGTCACCTGCAGGGTTCGACTGGGGGCCATCAGAAATCTTCACCCCCAAGCCGTGCCCCTCTCAAGGTTGGGGGGCAGGGAGGAGCCACCAGGGAAAGATCCCACTTTTCTCTACATCAGCCCAGAGATGGTGATTTTCCTGAAGTTTCCATCTCACCAGGTCTCAGGGAAGGAGTACTAGAGCCTTGGTCCAATGATGTGAGTTTTGACTCCACTGTCAATTGGCTGTGTGGCCTTCTGGACCTCAGTTTTCCCAGCTATGATGTGGGGACGATATCTTCTGCTGGGAGAAGTCTGTGAATACTTTGGAGAAACTATTTTGTCTTTGTGTTGGAGTCACCGTGATGCCCGGCCCTGTCAGAGAGGGTAACTTCTGGAGTTGAACGGCATCCAGAGCAGGAATGGAGATTCAAAGGTCCCCAGAGATACTTCCCAGGGTGCAGGGAAAGCCCCAGCCACCTGGACACAAGGGAGGCCTTACCCAAAAGTTTGCAGGAGCTTTGGTCTGTTGGTTGAGGTGGTGCAATTATCAAGGAGGTGGCAACAACAAATTCACAGTAGCCAGGCTCTGTTTTTATTAATAAAAAAGGACAGACGTGCATGGACAGAAGGAGAGAGAAACAGGATCCAGACAGAAAGACAGACAGAGACAGAAAGAGTCTATAGCACTGGAGGACCCAGGAGCCACAAGAAGAAATGCAAGGAACCCAGAGAGAGCCTGGAAGATTGGAAGATGTGGAAGCAAATCTAGGACAGGAGAGTCTAAGAGACTGTGTCTACAACAGGAGTGTAAAAAGACAGACAAAACTCAGATTCCTTTGTAGCAACCCTACTTTTCAGCTTTGGTGTCTGGAGCAAGATCTCCTGTGAGGACCATGACAGGTAAATCGCATGGTGTAAAGGTGCAAATTAATACTAACAGGGCTTTAAAAGAGGGGCCAGGCTGTCCCTGCAGCAAGGTTGCTCTTGCTGGCTGTCTTCCTGGATGTTCCTGGCCCAGGACCTGAGTGCTGGGGTGCATCGAGGGGGTGGTCACCGAGATGAGCCCATTCCCCCGGGATTGGTCCCATCTGTCCCTGTTCTTATAAGAAAAGGAGACTGAGATACCACACACCCACTCCCACTAAAACAGCACCAGTCTGTGTATGAGGGCAGAGACCTCGTGGTCTGGACACCTTTTAAAGGTCCTCTTCCCATATTGTTATTGTGGGGATCAAATCTGAACTTTGGGGACACATTCAAACCCACAAGGGTGATTTTTTTTGTACTTGGAATTGAACCCAGAGACTTCACACGGAACCACGCCTCTGACCCCCAGACTCCTCACCTTTTCTTAAACTTGGAGATAAAGTCTCGCAGAGTCAGCTAAGTTGCTCAGGCTGAGCTCAAACTCCCAGTCTGCCTGCCTCAGGCTCCCAGAGTGCGTCATTTCCAGGCACATGCCATGATGCCTGGCGGGAGCATGCTGCTGAACTCTCATCTACGATTCTGTGATTTGAATTAAGTCGAGAAAAGTAAGGAGTCGCAAAAGTACAATAAAAATACCTGGGAGAAGATGGAGTTGGAATTAATACATCTGGAAACAAGGAATTGCTGATTTATTTCAAGTCAATATGTGATTATTACTACGAAGTAAAATGGTCACTCTGTGGAGTGCCTTCTATGTCCCAGGCCTTTTATATTGCTTAAAATGATCCTTACCACAGACTCCTGAGAAAGGTTTTTTTTTTCCTGTTTGGGGCCTTCACACTCTGCTAAGGCCCCAGCCCTTTTTTGTTTCTTATTTTGAGACAGGGTCTTGCTGAGTCACTGGGATGCCCAAGCTTGAGCTTGTTTTCCTCTGCCTCAGCCTCCCAGAGGGTGGGGATTACAGGCATGCACCACCGCACCTGGCTTGAAGAAGGATTTCTCATGACTATTGTATAAATAAGGAAAACACAATCAGAGAAGTTCCAGATTTGCCTATAGTCACACAGCCATGAAGAATATCTTGTCTTCCAAGAGGAGACTATCTTGAGCAAATGAAAGCACCATGGTAGACCCCTAAGGAGGCCTCAGCTTTGTCAAATGCAAGGATCCCAGCACCCACCTTGCAGGGCTCTTTGAGGACTAAGCCAGTGCTTGGCTTGTAATAGTTGCCCAATAAATAGTAGCTATTGTGGTTGTGAGTTTTCCCTTTGAAAAGCTAAACTCAAACCACAGAATATCCCTCTACCTTCACCCCACAACACACGCACACATAGAAGCTGTGTGCTGGTGCTAAAATCCTGCCCCAAAGCCTTTATTACCAGCTCAGTTTCCAAGAGAAAGGCCCACAGTCAACCTGGTCTCTAATCAAACAAAACAAAATGAACATCACTGGACAAGGGAGCAACATGGGGACGCACTGCTTATACAGCTCCAAAGACAACTGCCTACTTCGCCACACCCCTGCTCTTCCTCCGTCCCCCTTTTCAGATGACAAGGACAAAGAGAAAAGGAGGCATCCTTCTCCCAAAGCTGGGGTCCAGGGCTCTAACGTCTGTAAGATGAAAGCCACCAGAGAGATCACCCAGGGGCATTTTCCAGGCCAATTTCCAGGGGAGGAGACTGAGGTCCAGGGAGGACTAGGGGCAGACCCCAGGTCATACCACACACCTGAAGAAGAACGGGACTCACAGTACGGAAACCCAGTTTTAAGTTTTTACAACTATGAGTTTCCTGACGTGTTCACCTCCATGCAATTCAGTGCTAGATCATGACCTCACTGTCCCTTCACTTCCTACCATCCTTCAGCTCAAAGGCTCTGCCTGCTGTTGGGAGAGAGGCAAAATGTCCTCCCAAAACTGCCAATCCGCCTTGCTGAAGATTTGAGTAGTCATAATCATCAGCTCATAGACAGGTGTGGGTCAGTGTTTTCTGGTATTGTGTCCTCAGACTAGAGCTTTCTGGGGGCAAGGACTGGGTCTTTACAGCCATCTGAGCTAGAATAGGTTGTTCAGACTATCAAAGCCTCAAGTTTCCTCAGGAATATTGAGACAATTAAGTGAAAAATGTAGTATCATACCTGGAACCTAGTAAGTGCTCAATAAATGTTCGCTACTATTATTAGGTTATTTATTTTTGTTATTGTTTGTATTCTCAGCACCTCACAAAGTGCCTGGTTAAAAAAGGAAGAAATACAATTGTAAGTTGTGGTGTTATCAACCATAACTTGCTGTCTACAGACATTCTACTAAGTACTTGCATCAGTCAGCTATTGACAGAATATGTTGTGTAACAAACAATCCTCAACTCAGAGAATTAACACAGCCATTATTTCTTTCCACTCAGGGGTCTTTAGGTTAGCAGAGATGACTCTTCCAGCCTTTAGGTATGCACTCTAGGCCCATAATAAAGCATCTTTAGGGGAAATAGCTCTGGCAGGGGTTGCAGCAATGCACAGAAATAAAAACACAGTGTTATGACCTATGCTGGGGACAGGGAATCTGTCACTTCTGTGTGTTTGCCATTGGGCAAAGCAAGTCACATGGTCAACCTTGCCTTCAGGGAAGCAGGGAAATCTCTGCCGTGGCCAAAGCATAGGTTCATAATGAAAGCACAGGGCAGTGAAGAATTGGAACCAGGAATCCTCCCTGCTGAAGAGATGCCGCAGTAAGCCAGTCTGTGTCTTGCAGGTGACTCCACCCATGTTTCTCCAGTCTGCACTCCCAAATCATCAGAAGGCTAGTTGCCACCAATCTTGGAGGGGGCAGTTCTCAGACACAAAGTGAAATATATTTGAAGTATTTTGTAAGAATAAAGTGTAAAGCATAAATAAACAGTAATTTCTCTCTTTTATCCTCTGCACAGCTAAGGATGTTTGTGCAAACCGTTCCTAACAGCATGTTTAATTTCAAGAAGCTGAAAATTGAGCTGACAATGTGTTGTTTACAAGCAAATTTCAGGATCCGGGAGTAAGAAGGACGCACAGTTCAAGGCCATGGATTATTTTCGCCATAGGGATGTTGCCTTGATTTCACCCTCCTCCTCCCAGCAACACCCCCTCCCAATCTTGCTTCTCCCAGGCATCAGGCAAAATCTAATGGGAGTGGGGTGGTCATCAGAGGACAAGATGCCCTTGGAGGTATCGACCCTGGGTCCAGGTGTCCTGAGGCTTGTCTCCAAGGAGCACCCTCCATCCTAGGTCCTCTCGGGCCTCCCTGGGGATACTGGATGGTGCACGGTGGAAAGCTGAGGAAGCTCTCTGGTGGGGGATGTGGGCGGAAGTCTGTGTTTGCTCCTTCGCAGCAGCAAAGACTATTTACCTCAATTCTATGTTTTTCAAGGAAATGGAAGAAAAATGCCCTTGCAAAACATTTCCATGAATTTATGTTGTTCATCTGGAGAGGCACAAGGCCTTAGTGAGTCCTCCTGGGGTTGGCATGGTCCAGATGAGGCTGGCAGGCCTCGGGCTGCTTGAAAGCCCCAGCCACCTGGTCCCTGGCCTGCTGCATCCTCGACAGGAAAACCCCAGGCAGGCCTGGAGGTAACAGGTGCCACTCTGGGCTTGGCAGGGCCAAGGAGAGATTCACACACATCCCATATTCAGATCCATCTCTCATCAGAGAAATGAACAAGGAAACTCAGTGGGGTAGAATCAGAAGAGCGAGGTAAGAGGACCCAGGTCTGCCAGTGCAGGGCCATGTGACCCTGGACATGTCATTGAACAGCTCCGAGTCCCGAGATCCTGTTCTTATGGTGAAATTAAAATCATGTAACTCACAGGGATGCTGTGGGGACTAAATAAGGATATGAGGATAAAAGGGTCATTTCCCCTCCTTTCTGAGCAGAGCAGGGCTAGCTAGGGTCTGGGGACGGGTGTCTTTCTGCACAGCTCCTGGCTAGAATGTGTCTGGAGACTAGAATTAGGTGACAGGGAGCCAAGAGATGGGAATTGGGGTTCATGGGCCCCCAGGGGAGCCAGGCATATTTTCTCAGAGCCAGAGGAAAGACCTGGACTGTCAGGAAAACGTGTGGAAGGAAATTTCCAAGGAAGTCTTCCTGGAGAGGGAAGGGCTACAGGAGACCCTTGAATAAGTAGCATTTAGGACTGGGTAAGTGGTGCAGTCATCCTTCATTGTCTGGGACCCCCTTCAGAAAGCAAAACCCTGAGCTCACGTTGCTTATGTAAAACGGTCTAGAGTTTGTATATAACCTAAGCACATTCCCCAGCTACTTTAAATCATCTCTAGATTACTTATATAATCCCTAACGCACTGTAAGTGCTGTGTAAATAGTTGTCATACTGTATTACTTAGGGAATACAGACAAGAAAAAAAAGACATCTGTGCCCAACTTCAGTTCACATGCAATGGTTTTCAGTCCGTGGTTAGTTGATCTGTGGCCAAGGAACTTACACACCAGAGGGGAGACAGACGTCCCTTCCAGAACTCCAACATCTAATTACTCATCACAGCCCCTAATAGGCTCTCCCAGTGGCCCCCGCAAGTGGTCCAGTTCCCCAATGCCCAGCAGCCCCATGAAATACTGGGAACATTGTGTTTCTGTTCCTCGTCGCTCAGGCCCTGTGGAGGCTCCCGGCCTTCCTAGGTTCTCCCCATCCTCAGCTTCTCTCCTGTTAATCCAGTAAAAAGCTCTTACCTTTTTATGTACACATATATCTCCGCAGTGTCTCGGGGGATTTAGATCTTTTGCATTTCAAATGTTTTTACACATTCTGATTTAAATCCCTAAAACCAATTCTGAGCACTCCCTGAGCCACACAGCTCCCTAAAACCCTGAGTCCTTTTCTCATCCAGGCCAATGTGGCATCAGACTAATGTGGTACAATGGGATTTGTGGGTTTTAAGAGAAAAATTTTAAGAGGGGAAAAAAAACAAACAAGAGGGTTTTTGAAGTATTAAACGGTTGCTTACGTCTTTTAAATGTTGGATCGTTTCCTTGGTAACCGGTAAGTTTGCTTTATTGTTCTCTGCAATTTTCTGGAGAAGCCAAGGAAGCTCTCATAGCTCCTCAAGTAGGTTTGGATCGAAATGACAAGGTCCAGGCGTGGGAAGGGGAAAGCCGCCCCCTGAGGTTTAGCCCACACTGGGAGGAAGGTTGGGCATGGAGCAAGCCCCTGTCAGCCTGCTCCCCTTCCCGTGTGCCCCAAGCTCCAGCAAGCTGCACAGAGTCCTGTGCCTGCCAGGGCCTGGGTGACTCCCTGTGCCTGCAGGAGATGTGGGCTCATGGGAGTTGGAAAGGGAGACCAGCTTGCTTCTGCCTCTTCCTTGCTTCCCACCCTCTAGGGTTCCTGTCTCAAGTTCAGGTGCTCCCACTGCTTGGGCTTGCAGGAGGCCACCTTGGTCTCTTCCTCCTAGGAGCAGGCCAGCTGACCCTCACTGTTTCCTGGTTTCACCTGGCACCCTGGGGACTCTGGCTGAATCTGGTCTGCTGCTATGCTGAGAAGACTCACGCCCAAGCCCCTCTGTGGCTGGGCCTTCACGTGCTCAGTTACCCAGCTGAGTGTCCAGAGTCCCAGGTTTAACACTTTCTGCTTGAGGCCATGAAACCATGCTAGGGGCTGTATTAGCTGTGTCCTCAAGGTTGCAAGGGTACCTCACGCAAGGGCTTTGGGAGTGGCTCCAGGCCATGGGCGGAGTTAAGAAAACCAGTGTACCCCAGAGCTAGACAGCAGCAGTCCTGAGTCTGAGGGGACAGGGCCGGTGCTGCAGGGCTGGTGCTGTGGGCCTGAGGACCAGCAGAGGCCTTGGCCCAGACACACAGCACAGCAGCGACTGGCCAATAAACACACAGCCTCACTCTCCTCCATCCGTAATCATCCCTCCTTCTCCTTTGGCCACCCAGCAGGCAGGGGAGCCCATTGAAGCCGAGGAGATAGAGCAGGCTCTGCTTGGGGTAGAGGAGGGCCAAGAATGCAGCCAGAACTTCAGCTCCGAGGCTCCCAGCTCTGAGGAGCTCATGGCCCGGTGCATGGGTCGGGTGGAGAGAGCCCAAATCAGTCATCACAAAGCCAATGCCGGAAAGCCACTTGGCAAGGACTGGCTGATGGACCAGGGCAGCATGGACCTAGCACCTAGAAGCAGCCCAGAAAACCTAGAGGACTAAGGGGCAGTGTTTTCAGGGTGTAAACTTGGGTTAAATATAAAGAACTTTCCAAGATCTGAACAGCCATCTGTGAAAAAGGCCTCCGCTTTCAACCTCTAATGAAGCTACATTCTGGGCATGCTTAGAACTAGAAGCATGTGGGAGAAGGAGCCATGTGGCTTTCTGGAAGGAACAGCGTCCTAGACGGAGCAAACAGAACAAATATTCTGAGGCAAGAGTGGCTGAGGCAGGAGGATCACTGCAAGTTCAGGGCCAGCTGAGGCTACATAATGAGACCCTGTCTTAATAAACAGATAAATAGATAAATAAAGAGCAACTCAGCAAGCAAAGGCTTGGTCCATGCTGTGCACTCCCTGACATTTTGTCTCTACTGCTGTGACAACATTGACCTTTGAAAATTATCACTATCAACTGTGCTGCATGTCCCTCCACGCTGTAGGCTCTAAATGAAAGCAACCATCAGGGATTCATTGGCCCCAAGGACAAGGATTCTTGGGCAGTGGGTTTTGCTGGGCCTGGAGCCCATTCTGCTTCACACTGGCCTCATCTGGAGCTGCTCAGTCCCAGGCCCCGTGCCAGGGCACAGCAGGTGGAGACAGTGGCTGATGCCACAGGTCTACTGAGCAGGTACTGATGACCAGGAGACCTCAGGGGCTCTTTCCACCCCCACCAGATCTCAGCCGGGGCCTCTTCAAGTAGAGACTTGCTGGGTAATGGGGTTCAGAGAGGGAAATTGACTCCTTGGTAGAGATGACAGAGGGCCTGCACCTCAAGGCAGGGGCTGGCACTCTATGTTTGTAACCAGCATCTTGCTTAATGGAAGGGAGGCACCCCAGGTGGAAGATCAGTTACAGAAAGACCCAGTGGGGAGTCTGCCAGAGTGTGTTTGGGGGGGTCAATGAGTGGAGATTTAGGATTGGCAAGGAGAAAAGCACAGGCAAAATGGTCCAGGGAAAGTGGGTGGGTGAAATTGAGGACTTTCAATGGATGCAAGAACCAAGGAATTAAGGAACAACACAATATGCCTACTTGCTACTGTGTGGACATGGAGGATCCCGTAGACCCCTTACTTGCCAGAATCACTTCTTAGGAAGTGTCTGTCCCAAGCCGATGGATTCTAACTGGGATAAAGGGCTCCTCACACCCAGAAGAGATTAATAAAGTGCACCTGTGGGTTCAATCCGGTGAATTCACAGCCATAGCTGGCCCTAGTAAGTGGGTGGGAACTGAGAGAGCTCAGCCTCTGGGATGGCCATGGAGTACAGTCTGAAGGGAAATCTCACCAGTGGAGCCATTGTATCTGGGAGGGACCACCCAGGAAATAATCAAAAGCCATGTGGGGCAGCCTGGTCATGGATGGCTTGCTGGGATGGGAGGTGCCAGCCAGAGAGCATCAAGGGGGTCTGGGTTCTGCCCTGGTCTCACCGCCCGCTCCATGAGTGATTTGGTTGACCTCCTTCTCCTGTGTAGGAGCCAGTTCTTCGCCTGTTCAGTGTGCATCTAAACCCGCCGCCTCATAGCACTTTCCCTGTTGCCAGTGTGAGGAACACTGAGCCTGGGGCAAGAGGGGTCTCCCTGCAGTCAGGATGGTTGCCTGGCGGGGGGGTAGGGGGCGGTGTCCTGGCGAGGGAGTGGGGTTTTCTCTGAAGCTTCTCAGGCCACAGCTGAGGGAAATAGCAGAGAGCTGGCATTTTACCACCTGAATCAGCCTGGCTCTGGCCCTGTTTGACAAAACTAACGCAGGAAGCCCGGAAGCCTGGAGTTGGGCAGGATGTGTGTGCATATATGGGAAGGCAGGAGCCCTTGTATATGCCCACGTGACAAGTGTCCACAGGTGTGCAAGGTGGGCATGCAGCTGGTACACCCCATTGCGGCCATTACAACCTATCCTAAAACTTCCTTATTTGTTTAAAAAAAAAAAAAAAAGCCATTGGCTCAGTCAACCCCAAACGCCCCACTCTGGCCGCCCTAGCCCTCTCTTATCCCCAGGACCACCCCTACTAAAGGTATGGGCCTCCTACTAAAGCATTAACTAACTCCCAACCCTGTTCCAGCCAAAGCAAGAGTTCTGTGAGTGGTGGAAGGGAGTGGGGCCCCAACTGTGGGGAACAATTTCAACGACTGCCCAGTGTGCATACTTTCTGGAGGATCTGTGTGAAGCCTGCACCTTCAAGTTCACAGGAGTCAGTTTGGCTGCAAAGCTGGTCACTCACCCCTCTGCGGCAATGTCCCCTTGCTGTTTCAGAGGAAGGAATCTGAAGTTTGGAGGCAAGAGAACCCAGTGCCCTGCCAGGCTCAGCTCAGAACCCAGGTAGAGAAACTGGTTTACAGGAGTTTCAACCTGCCTGAACTACTCAGCCCGGAAGTAGAGGAGCCGACACGGGGACCCAAGCGGTCTGAGTTACACCAGGCCTGGAGCTCTGTTCCTGGGCCCAGCAGCTTCGGATCAGCTCAGCTTCCTGGCTCGCAGAGGCCTCCACACCCACAGGAGCCTCCCTACACATCAGCAGCAGCTGGGGTCCAGGACAGCCACGTGGCACAGCTAGGACTCAAACCAGGATCTTGGCATGCGCCAAAGACAGTGAAATGGGCGCAGGGACCCCAAGACCCAAGCCAGTGTGTTTTGCTCACTTACGTTTCATCACACTTACTGGGCCAACAATTTCTTAGGTAACTATAAGACCTGCTAAGATAAGTGAATCACTGACCAAAACAAGGGGACTGAAAGATGGAGCAACCCCAATAACCATCAGCTGATGGGTGGATAAACAAAAGGCAGTCCACCCCCATAATGGAACAGTATCCAGCCCAGAAAAGGAACAAAGTGCTAATGTGTGCTGCAGTGTGGATCAACCTTGAAAACATCATATTAAGGGAAGGAAGCCAGGCACACACAAAATATATTTTTTTTTCAGGATTCCATAGATATGAAATTCTGAGCAGTTAAAGCAACAGAGATACCACCCAAATACAAAGACCCAACTCAAAAATGGGCATCTGAAATGAACAGACATTTCTCAGACAAACAAGTAAAAGCAGCAAGTAAATATATGAAAAAAATGTTCCACATCACTGGTCATTCGAGAGGTGCAGATGAAAACAACACTGAGATTCCACCTCACCCCACAAAGAATGGCTGCTATCAAGAAATCAACCAATAACAAATGCTGGTGGGGCTGTGGGGAGAAAGGAACCCTTCTCCATTGTTGGTGGGAGTGCAGACTGGTGCAACCACTGTGGAAATCAATATGGAGATACCTCAAAGAACTAGGATTAGCAGTCCCATTTGACCAAGCTATTCCTCTGCTGCGTATCTTCCCAAAAGAATTAAAAGAATCATATCACAGTGATATATGTGCTCCCATGTTTATAGCGGCACAGTCCGTAATAGCTAAAACTTGGAAACAACCCAAATGCCCATCAAGTGGAGACTGGATAAAGAAGTTGTGGTTTTTCTATGAAATGGAGTACTACTCAGCCATAAAGAAAGAGAAACTAGAAACATTTATAGTTAAATGGATGAACATTGAGGATATGCTCTTAAGTGAAATAAATAGGGCACCCTTGTGTAAATACCAAACAATTTCTCTGGTGTGAAAAACTACAAATGTAAATAAGGTTCAAATGGTATAATTGAGAATGTGAAATAGGAAGAAAATGGCTAAAGGAGAAATGGGAAGGGGAGGGGAAAGGAAATAAGAGAAAAGAAAAAATGTGAAAAAAGGAAAAATTGGAAACAAAGTCTTTGTAAATAGGGAAGGGTGAAGGAGGTGTAGGGAGGGCAAGGGCATGGGGGAAAAACAAGAACCAAGGTATATCATGTAAGGATACACGTTCCCAATGATAAATGTAATTGCATTGTTTGCTTTAAGGGTATCAAACTCAATGGGAAAAAAAATAAAGCAATAGAGACAGAAGTTAGATTGGTGGTTACCAAGGGCTGGGAGGAAAGAGGAATGGGGGTGACTGCTAATAAGAACAGGGTTTGGGGGAACATCGAATGCTTTGGAATCTTACGAAAGTGGTATTGCACAACTCTGTGAATGTAAATGCCACCGAATCACACACTTTAAATGGCTAGTTTTATGTTATATGGATTTCACCAGTTTTTTAAAAGGTGAAGGCAGGCAGTTGCAGTACAATCTAAAAATTTTTAAAGCTACAAATGTTAAACCCTTCTATGTGCCAGACCCTATGTGAGTACTGCCAGGAAAACAGAAGAATTTATTTTGTTTTTAATAGTACTTCATCTTTTACTTCAAAACAGATGACCCTATATATAGCAGTGGGTTAAAACAACTGCCGTTTTATCTTGGGATTTTATGGGTGAGGAATTCAGCTGGATGGTTCTGTCCACGTGGGGTGATCTGAGGTTCCTCAGAGGATCTGAAAGGATCTTAGAGGGCTGGCACTTTGGTGGGGATCACAGGAAGCCTACACCCACCTGACACTGCTCACTGAAACATCTACACAGAAACATGAAGTCTGCCAGGAAGTTTCGAGAACAGAAGAGAAAAAAGCCAGCCTCCTAAGGCTTGAGCCCAGGCCCATCACTTCTGTTGTATACCACTGATCAACGTAAACACAGTGCCCACTCCGATCCAAGGGCTGCAGCAAAGACCCCAGACATTGTCCATTTAATCTTTGTTTAACTTTTTTATAGTCTATTTTAAAAAATATTTCTGGTGGTGTGTGTATGTGTGTGCGTGTGTGTGTGTGTGTGTGTGTGTGTGTGTGGTCATGCCCTTAATTTATTTAGTTCTTGGGATTGAATTCAGGGCTTTCGCACTGAGCTAAGCCCCCAGGCCTTTTTTATGTTTTATTTTGAGACAGGATTCCACTAAGTTGCCTTGGCTGGTTGGGCTTGAACTTTCCATCCTACTGGCTCAGCCTCCCAGAGTGCTGGGATTACAGGCATACACCACCACAGCTGGCTCTCCTTTCCGTTAACAACTTTTTTTCTACCTCCATTCTTAACAATTTTTTTTTCTACTGGGGATCAAACTTAGGACCTTGTGCTTGCCAGACAGGTGAGGCACCACTGAGCTAATTCCCTGGCCTTTCTTAACAGTTTTTTGATCAGCACTGCCTGAGGTTTGTCTAGCAATCTTTTTTAAAATTTGAAATACCACAAATTAAAGGTCATTATGAGATTATAATAATTAAGCAATATACGAATGATATAATAATGAGGAAAATAATGAGGAACATAAAACAAGCTCTGCAATATAAATTGCTTCAGGATACATTTTTCCGTAATGTTCTTTTTTGACTTTTAAAAAAATTATGGAAAACATGCATGAAATGTACCATTGAGACCATTTTAAAGGCCATAACGTATGTACAGATACCACCACCATCAAGCTCCAGAAGTGTTTTCATCTTGCAAAACTGAAACTCTGTATCCATTACACAGTAACTCCCCATTCCCCATCAACCGTTCTTCCTGTGTCCACAAACTTGATGACTCCAGGTACTTTATGTGAGTGAAATTTTGTAGTATTTTTCTTTTTGCAACTGGCATATTTCACTTAACATAATGTGTCCAAGATTCATCCATGTTGTAGCATTAGTCGTAAATTCTTTCCATTTAAACTGGGTAGGGTGGTGCACACCCGTAATCCCAGCACTCTGGGAGGCTGAGGAGGGAGGATTGCAAGTTTGAACCCAGCCCACACACCTTAGTGATTTAGCAAGATTTTGTTTACCCTCCCATCCATTGTTGGACACCTGGCTCACGTCCACCTTTTGGCTATTTTGAGAAATACTGCTATGAACATGAGTGTGCAGTCTATAGTCTATTTGAGTCCCTTGTTTCATTTCTTCTTGTGTGCGTGTGGGTGGGGATACAGGAATTGAACCCATAGTTCAATTTGCACAGAACTACATCCCCAGACCTTTTTCATGTTGAGATAGGGTCTCACTAAATTGCTAAATTGCCCAGACTGAGCTCAAGCTTGCAGTTCTCATGCTTCAGCCTCCCAGAGTGCTGGAATTACAGGCGTGCACAATCATGCCTAGCTCTGCTTTCATTTCTTTCAGATCTATACCCAGAAGTGGGAATTGCAAGATTATATAGTAATTTGACTTTTGACTTTTTGACAAAATATCATACTGTTTCTAATAATCTTTTCAAATAGCCAAATTTTTTGTCCTTGTTGATTGAAATATAGTATTTTTATTTTGCACTCCATTAATTTCTGTGGTTATTTTGGTACTTCCTCTCTGCTTTCATGGGCTTCTGTTCCTTTGGTAGCTTAAATTGGGTGTTTAGTTTATTTATTTTTAGCCTTCTTTCTTTCCCATAATAAGCATTTCAAAGCCTTAAATTTCTAAGTACTACTTGAGCTATATACAAGCTTTGCAATGCAGAATTTTTTTCATTCATTCCTAAACAATTTCTCATTTTTCATTATTTCTTCATAGAGCCACATGTAGAAAGTGGTCTTCAAAAATACGTTTGAGAATTAAAATTGTATTTGTGAATTATTTTCCTTCCACTATATTGTTGTATAATAACATGGTCAATATATTAGGATTTTTACGTTTGTTGAAACTTACCTTATGCTTTAATATCTTATTCATATTTATTAATTTTGTGTTGATATAAATTTTAATTTATGTAATTATATAAACATAGTTAATTTATGATTAATAACGTTGGTTGAAATTTAATACCTTTAATATGACTTCTCTAAATGCTGAGTGTAATGGTCTACATACACAAGAAAAAACTTGTTAATTTGTGTAATTCAAATCCCTGTCCACTTGATTTCTCAATTAGAGAAGTATATTGAAATCTCTGTAATGATGGGTTTGTTTTTCTTACCCTTGTCTATTGTTGCTTCATACATTTTTACACTATGCCGGCCTCAGTCCTTGTGTATTTAAGCTGATATACGTCATTCACTGGCAGTTGAACCTAATAAAATGTCACTTCTATCAAGACTTCTCAAAGGCAAAGACCACAACTTCCAGTAGTATTTTGAAGTCCTGAAATTCAGAGCATTAAACATCGAAGATCTCAAACCTGAGAGCAAGTAATGAGGCTATGACTTTCTCACTTTTTCCCTTCATCAGCTGGCTCTTCAGTAGAAAACCAAGGGCAAAAGAAGTACATTCTGAATCCCTATGCGGGAACCTAAGTGGGAAGGCCAGGCAGTTATTTGCAATGTTGAGTGCAAAAATTCACCCTGTTTGAACAGCTGCATGCAGACTCTGACTTCTCTTCTAGAATCCTTCAAAACAAAAGAGCTTACTGAGACTCAGCCACCCATCAGGCCACTGTCCGCCTCTGGGGTGTGGAGAGGTGTCATTCACTTAGAGCTGGAATCAGAAGGAGTGTTGTATCTCCACACTGAAGATCTAGCTGTTGGCAAAGGAAAGAGATGAGATGTGACCAGATGGCTTCACTTCCCATGGTGTGAGAAAAGTCTGGGCCTGGTCTGGCCATGCCTAGGGAGAGAGGCACCCAGCTGGGGGTAGTGAGCGTCTATCTCTCAAGAACTTGTCCAACTCTCATAGAACCACGAGGTTCTCAGAAGAAAAGGTGCTGGGAGAGGCAATGGGATTTTCGCAGAGTGAAGAGGGGCCAACCACTGACTTCCGCTCTTGGCCAAGCGCCTCTATGGAGACTGACCTCTAGCAAATTGGGTTCCCATCATTCCCCGAGGACTTCCATGACTTCCAGCGCCCCCAAATGGGGCAGTCTCTCTCGTGGAAGGGTGCTGGATATGCAGCTTTTCCATAAACTCTGGGTAGCTTTCTGTGGCGTGTGCTTTCAACAAAGAAAGGGAGTGGTAATTCACCAACAGGGCTGGGTCAAACTGAGGCAACCACCAAACTGGCTCATTTCTTTCTGTAGTGAGAGCTCATACTGTGTGCATTGAGAGAACCTTCCACGTGCTAGTCATGATGCCAGAGGATTCCACCATCTCATTTACTCTTACAGCCTCCTTGGGAGGAAAGTGTTTTCCCATTTCTCACACGGAGACACTGGAGTCGGCACTTGCCAAGTCACACTGCTCCGAAGGGCAGAATTTGAACACAGAACCTGAATGAAATGGTACCGGGGATCAAACTCGGGACCTTGCACTTGCAAGGCAGGAGGTGGAACCACTGAGCTAAATCCCCGGCATATCCCCTTCATTTTCACAGTGGCTTTTAAAAAGGAAAGGGGCGGTGACAAACTTTCAGCCTGAAGAAGACTTAAGCAGAGGTGTGTGAAAGCGAGAAAGAGCAAGTCTGCACTGCGGAAGTGGAATTAGACATCCGGGATTTGCCCCATTGAGCACCCATGCGTTAGCACTCAGAGGAAGCAGGTTCCAAGCTAAAAGGCAAGGGCTCACAGAACTGCTCAGAATAGGAACCAAATGGCTTTTATTGCGGTACTGCTTAACTAAATCATGTGTATGGATACACCAGCTCCTAAAAATTATAACCAAGAATCTAGGTAGGTGGGGCCAGGGATTTAGCTCAATGGTTCCACCACCTGCCTTGCAAGCGCAAGGTCCTGAGTTCGATCCCTGGTACCAAAAAAAAAAAAAAAAAAAAAAAAAGAATTCAGAAAGGTGGAGAAATGTTCAGTATAGAAAGTAAGAAAGGATACACCATTATAAATACAAGACTTTACTTATATATCTCCAGTGTAGACCCATCTATGGACATGAGGACTTGCCAGAGGGCTGGGGGTGGCGTGGGGGGTGACCACACAACGAGCAGGTTTGTGTGTGCAGTGCTGAGGGTTGAACCGGGGGCTCTGCAGGCTGGGAAATGTTCCTACGTCCCACTACACCCTAGTCTCAGGCTTGCTTTCTTAGGGTGATGAAAATGTGCTCAAATTAGCTGTGGGTATAGTTCACTGTGAAACACTTGTCTAGCATGGGTTTGATCCTCACTGAGCTATCTACTTTCGGAGGGCAAATTTTATGGTGCATGAATTATATAGCCCAAGGGAAAAACATGTTTTAAGTAAAAAGATTAGAATACAGTATATATGTAAATATACAATATGTAACTGTACACCAAAGCATATTAGGCTTTTAAACTGGGGATTTAGCTCAGTGGTTCTGCTGCCTGCCTGGCTAGTGCAAGGTCCCAAGTTTGATCCCTGGTTTAAAAAAAGAAAAAAAAGCAAGAATATTAGGCTTTTAACTATACATGAAGACCCCAATGTTGTAAACTATCTCTGCCATCTTCATGGTAAGAAACAATTCTCAAGAATGGAAAAAACAACTATAGTTTGCAAGGTAGGGGGTGATCTTATATCACAAATTTCACGTGACAAATGTTTTGTATACAATCAGGAAATACTTTTGTAAAAATGAGCAAGTTGCCTGCTGAGTTAAGCTTATCATTGGAAACATTCCAAAATATTTGAGAAGCATCAGAAACCCATTACATGTGATAAGAGCAAGTTTGACCTATAATAAATATATGGCCTTGTCCTTTTAAGATACTATTTTATAAATATTTTATCTATTGTCCTTGTGTTTTTTCCCTGGGATCTCATGTATGCTAAGCATATGCTCTACCAGTAGGCTAAACTCCCTTTTTTCCTTTTTAAAAATCTTAAAACAATCTAGTTCAATTCAATTTTGATGCAGTCTGGGGGAGGGGTCTGCTTTTATTATAAAACTCAGTAACTAAAAAAAAAATAAAACCTACAATTTAAGGGGTATACTAAGATGCAAGGGGGGCAGTTTAAAAAGCAAATTCTACATGCATCTGTGTACTCAGGATGAAAATATTATGTTGTAACAAAACGTCCAAGAAGCTCTTACCAGGGGAGACTCCAGATTTTCATTTTGGTCTTTGTAAAAACAAAGATGTGACATTTAAAATATTATCTAAATGTGTCCAATTACCACTCATTCCCAAGGTTGCTGACACAGTCAGAACATAATTCTCAGGAGAGCAATTGCACCTTTTTAAAATCCAGGTTCAGGGATATGACAAAGATGGGAAGGTGGCCAGGCCCAGCGGGTGGTCAGCTTTGGTGCGGGGCTCTGTGTTGAGTGGGCCCCTCCTACTCAACGGCAGAGGGCAGAGGAGAGTGGGAGAGGAGAAGCATCAGGCTATAAAAAGCTTTATGTTTTATTTCTTTCTAAGGCATCCTGAGTCACTTTGGGTGCTCCACAACCCCCCGCCCAACACACACACCCCCTTGTGCCCAGGAAAGTTCAGCTCAAATCGGAAATGAGTGTATGTGGCTTTTCGCTAAACCAGAGCTACTGACAAATCAGATGATGCTGTCATTTGGACTGAATCTCTTTACAGACTCGTCGGTGGCTTCCTGCTTCCATCCTGGGAGGATGGAAGTCACTTAATTATCAGTTCTTCTGACCCAGGTTCTAATTATTGCATCAGTCTTAACACCAAGCTTCATCTCTAGTCCACCCCAACACTGGAGCTGCAGAGAACTCTAAAGCTCATCTGTCATCTCAAAGGACACAAAACACCCACACAATTTTACCTCCCACATTTTAGGCTTTCAGGTTTGATCAATGTAAAGTATCAAGTGATGACAAACCAGGTCGGTCAGAATCCTAGAAAGCTGGAGGTACAAGGTACCAATCTAACAATCTCAAATGACCAGGGAGAAAACAGAGATGGTAAGCAATCTGCCTGAGGATTCAGAGGAGCAGGACCAAAACTTGAAGCCAGGCCCAAGGTCTCAGCAAAGGGCTCTGTCCCCAGGTCAGTCTCCTTGGAGTGCTAGCTCCTGCATACAGGAAGGGCTGACTGCTCCCCAGAAATGCAACCCAAGCCTTCTGGCCAAATCAGGACCTAACTGTGCAGACTGGGAGAGAACTAGTAAGGCAGCTGGGTAAGGCCCTTCCAGAACCAGGGTGTGGGGCTGCGCAGAGGCCCCACTTCCCACACCAATGGAAGCTGCACCCCACTCCTTTCCTCAGCTGCCTCCTGACAGGGACCAGGTGCTTCTTTCATTTGCAATCTTCACCTTATGTAAGAGATGTTATGTCCTAACAATCCCAAGGGACTTGGATTGTTAAGGTCTAAGGGAAATGAATCTGTGGTGTTTTCTACATAAGGCAAGCATGGGCAAGCAAGATTGGGTTAAAATATCAGCTACTGGCATCCAAACTCCTTAAAACAGCATAACTCGGCCACAAACGTGCCTACGGCCTATTGCCCCCTGGCTCTCACCCGCTGTACCAGAGCCCAGGTGGAGTTCCATCTGAGGGCACGTGTATCGTTTAGAGCACAAGGGAGTGAAGGCTATGCAAGCTAAGAACCTACACAATTCGCAGTTAGAGATGAAAGGCTGCAGAAATGTTTATTGAATACAGTGCCAGGTTTATAAATAAAACTTATTTACAATTTCCATAGAGTTGGTCCCCCATCAGAGGTGGTTAAATCTCCAAACAGTTCATCTAAAGATTTACAAACTTTTGAGTACAACTCCTTTTCAAATAGCTATGGTGAAGGGCAACTTCAGTAACAAAAGAACCACCACCATCTTTGCTACAGAAGTGTTTAATGACATCATACTAGATCTGGAGAAAGAACACACACTCTACCCATGCCACTACCTTCTTACTCCACAGGATAGACAGCAAAGAATTTCTGTCTCCCACAGGACAACTTCAAGGGATTAAAAAAAAAAAAATAGTAACTGCCAGGTGAAGGGATAGATTTAAGACACATTAGTGGAAATCTAGTCAAAGGATATATATATATATAGGATATACAATAAATAATCCAAATGGTTAAAATAACTGAATGAAGAGTAGACTTGACCAAATTTACATTCTTTGTTCAGGAAGAAGTTCCCAGGATGCTGAGGGGCCAATAATATGCTATTCCTCTCATGTGACAGCAGCACTAAGGCCTACTGGACAGCCATTCATTACAATATTGTTACAAGTACAATCAGACATGCATTTATAAAGAGAATATAAAAATATGTACAATAGCTCATCTTCAATGTGTTTAAATCGCCAAAAGACACCAATTAAAGTGTGCAAAAATTTGTCAAAAAATCAGAAAAAGCCTTCCCTGGCAACAGTGCATCAAAAGCCCATCTGAATATCGAGATCTATTTGCCTTGCTCAACACCTACCCCAAACAGATGGAGATCGAAACTACAAAAGGGTTTGCCAAGTACTCAGCAGTTTCTTATGGCAAGTCTCAGGCTAAAGCAGGATGCCAGTTAAACTAGTCACTTTTATATATATAAATATGTATATATTTATAGAGTAGTTAGAAGTAGGGCAAGTTTACAGGAGGGTGCCACGACACCAAGCTCTTTGCTCTCCCTCACTCAGACTGCCACCGCCCAGACCCTGGGCTGGCCATGCCCCAGATGCCAGGGGAAAGGCTGCAGCGACTCCACCTCACCTCTGCTCCCGGCGGGACTCAGCATTCTCTGTGGAGTAGGGTTTCTGGTTCCCACACAGGATTCTGGCCACACACAAGAATCCTGTTCTGAAGGTAGTCTTTTAGGATAGACTGCGGGACTATGAAAACAGAGTCCAACCAGCTTCCAGAAAGACTTGGTAAGATAGGAGCTAAGTCTTTTAAAAGCCAATAGCCCCCAACGCCCCCGCAAACTAAGAGGTTACTGACCCCAGGCCTGAGACTGGGCAACACTGGGCTATGCAACCCGCTACGAGAAACACCCAGGTCAGAGACTTACTCATTCAGAGAGACCACAGTACTATCTCACCAGAAGAGAAACTCTAAGGGATTCTTGGGTATTCCTCACAGATTCAAAGAATTGGGGTCAACCTCTCCTCTACCAACCACGCAGTCCAAGGACTGGTAGCAGATGCAGTGGCAATGTGTCCTCTCCACAGCTCTGACCCACCCCTCTGGCGGAAAATCTAACAAGCTACAAAATGCCAGAAAGACAGGGAGTAGGAGAGGGAGGAGAAGCCAAGGGTCTCCATAAATCAGCCCAGAATGCACCCACATGGCTGCCAAGAGCAACCATCCCCTGGCAAATTAAAACCACCCACACAAACACACAGAACTCAAACCTCCTTGCTAATAAGATACAACCAGCTAACACCCTAAAAAATGCACAGCCAGCCTTCATTTCAAAAGAGCCCTGCACTAAATGCAGGATGCTTGTAAGGGGGCTTTTTCAATGGACCAATCCTACTGCAAAGACCAGTACCAGCAGCACGTCTGGGTTTTGATTACAGGTTTATAATTAGACACGAAATTCACTCTGGGCTGGAGTTTTACTTTCAAACCAGAGGCTTAGCAATAGTTCTACTTGAGGGGGGAGGAAAAAAAAAAAGTTTAAGTCAAGTCAACTTTAAACAAAAACAGAAAAAAAGTAAAAGGAGGCTAATCATAAATTAAACTCTGAATAAAGGTGACTGGTAGTGTCTTTTAGGCATGAAGAGACTGGCTTAGAAAAGGGCTACTGCTTCTACCACACACAGCGAGGATTGAATTACAGACACACTAAATCATGTCTCTTGCACAGATGGTCTCAAGTAGTTACATAAAACAGGTAATCAGCAGCACAATTGAGAAGAACCCCTAAATACATGCTTCAGAAAGTGGTTTTTTTTCCTTAAGAGCTCTACCGCCTCAATAAATCATTAAGTTACCATGATTTGCCTCCCCCCTCCCCCCCAGAGAAAACGCAACTAGACTTACGTTGTCAATAAATATGGTAAAGCGATCAGTTATGTGCCTGTCTTGAGGCAAGGTCTTAGGCTCAGAGGTTGGTGCTGGGATCTTGGGAGGGAGGGAAGCCCAACATTGGGCTGTGAGCACTTAAATGTACACTGGCCTCCCCTCCAAGTGCCTTGTCCCCTTTTAAGATCTCAGCTTTACAAAGCATTTAACACCATTTTAAATTAATGGTCTTTTTATTGGAAAAAAAAAAAAAAAAAAAAAGACTAGCATTTACAACTTGGAATGGACGTAAATTGTAATTTCTCGAACAGCAATGTTGATGGTTGTGCTGAAGTCCACAGCCACAGCCTACTCTGCCGGCTCCAAGTCATGGTTCATAAGGTTTTAAAAACAGAGTCCAAAGATGCTCCCTTGTAAAACATTTCTTATTAAAAATTTGTGAGTGCGACAGCCTGACACCCGTATCACAAAGTACAACGCAGAAGTTGCTAAACCAACATATGCGGGCACACCACTACGGTGTGTCACTGTCACTCACCATGGGTTGGAGCACAGGGAAGTACAGGAGGACCATCCTGCTACCGGGGCTACATCTCAGCAGTGTATCCTTCACCCATTTTCTGTACATCATCCTGAGGTAAACCAATTTTTAACTGTGTTTTCAGTAAACCAACCGTGACAATTTATACTAATAAATTGAACTCGAACCCATCTGAGCAGGATTTGAATTCACTTTTCATTTTTTGATTTTAATACAAATGCTTGTCTGTGCTCAATCGTCAAGCTGCATGCATAAAAAACTGGCCAGCCCAAACAGTGTATTAATCATTAGCAAATGGAACTGGAAGGAGTCCACTAAGTGCTTCCTTCTCATTAAGGTAGTACAAGTATTTATATTGTAAAACTGTTGTGTAGCTTGATCTTTAGGGGACAGGACCACCAACCAATACATGCAGATTTTGTGTGTGTGGACAGAAGGTACTTTGACATTCAGTTTTGCTATATAGAAACAGAATGAATAAATGAACTTTTTTCTTTTTTTTTTTTGCCAAGAGGTAAGTAAAAGATTCAATTTGATTCTTCTAGAGGGGGGAAAAAGTAGTTGAAAGTAGGTCTTCATTTTGCAGTCATCATCTGTACGAATTCTGAAAAGACAATTGAAACTTGGTTATCTTCAAAAGCAGCTTTCATGAACACAGTAACTTTACTCTGCATACAGTAGAATCAGGGAATGTTCAGACAGTTAACTTGTTGACAGACTATTAACAGTTAAGCGAAAGAAATTTAATGTTTCACCTTCATAGTTGACTTGTCCATCTCCATCAATATCTGCTTCTCTGATCATTTCATCTACTTCTTCATCTGTTAGTTTTTCTCCTAAGTTTGTCATGACGTGACGTAGCTCTGCTGCACTGATGTAACCATTTCCATCCTATAAACATTCAGCAGTTGTTACTGGTACTGGTGGACAGTGTTCAGTGTGAGCAAGTAGGTCCTGACTTAATTATACCCCCTTCTCAAATTACTGCTAAACCTGCTCATATCAACAATTCATTCTAAGGGCTGAGGATTTGGCTCAGTGGTGCCGCCGCCTGCCCTGCAGGCATAAGGTCCCGAGTTCAATCCCCAGTACCAAAAAAAAATAAAAAATAAAATAAAAACAAGCAATTCATTCTATCTCCAGTCCCCACCTCTATCAAGAAATTGGTACATGTGGTCCATTACTGCAGAAAATCCAGGGGGATTTTCAAAAGCTAAGATACTGACAGTAACAATCAAGAAACTGTTCAGATTCCTATTATTCCTCTCTTCACACTAAATAAGGCTGCCAAAGTGGGCATCTGGGAGTGAGATCCAAGACTCACAGTTAGGTTATGTGTTTTACGTCCAATCAACTGTTCAGCTCTTAGAAGCAATGGTAAAAGAGCTGTGTTTATGCACCCTCTGCAACACAGATGCAGGATTACCTTGTCAAAGACTCGGAATGCCTCACGGATTTCTTCTTCACTATCTGTATCTTTCATTTTTCTAGCCATCATAGTCAAAAATTCTGGGAAGTCAATGGTGCCATTACCTCAAATTAAAAAACAAGAAATTCACATAAGACTGAATGAATGCTGCTCTACAATAGAAAATTTGGAACAATTATATTAAACATTTGCTAGGACAAAGTGGCAAACTATTTTATTAGGGTCAATCTTATAGAATTTGATTACAAATAATCAAATACTTCATATAAGGCAATGGTTCAAACTAATCAATACTTAGGATGGTATTTAAAGATGCAAAGAAAACTGCATGCCTTTAATTATAACCACCAAAGGGGCTGGACAGTTCAAGGGGAGAGCTGCTCACTACACTCTCAAGGAAAGCACTCTCTGTTGCCTGTCTTGGATCTCCCAAGCTGGGGAGATCATTCAGGCCTAACTCCACCTTGGCTGTTAGCCAATGATACAATAAATGAAAATTAGAGAAACTACTAGGCCATGGGCTATAGTCTTAGAAAGTCTTTCTTGGGGGCTAGGGATATAGCTCAGCAGCAGACCACTTGCTTCTCATGTATGGGACAGCCTTGGGTTCAATCCCCAGCACACCACCACCACCCCACACACACATGGCAGGAGAGACAGAACCAGAGATCAAAAAAGAGATCAAGATCTTCCCTAGGTACATTTTCAGCTGTAAATTACCTAATAGTTTTTTTCTTCCCAACTCATTTTTGTTGTTACTTTGGTTTTCATGATGGTGAGAAATGAATCGAAAGCCCCTCACATTCTAAGAATATGTTCACCCAATTACCTAAGTCCATAGACTCCAAGTCAGTATCTTTTATTTCCCCATTAAAGGAAAAGTTCAGAAGCATTTCACAGCTCAGACTATTAAAATTTAGGAAACAGTGTCAAAAGAATCTGCTCTATGGCCAGTATTCCAAACAACTTCTCTTAGACTAACAGATGAATCGCCGTAAAGGCAAGCTTCAAGGTTAACGTGAAAGTAAAATTAAAACTTTAAAAGTCCTTAGGGTGTTATTCATTTTCACCAGTATCTTTAAAATAAAATAACTCTGGAGCTGGGGATGTGGGTCAATGGTACCACAGTTGCCTAGCATGTAGAGGCCCTGGGTTTGATCCCCAGCCCCACAAAAGGCAGTGGGGAGGTGTTCAGAGACTCTTTTATCTCTGGCCTCCAGAATTTTAAAGCACTACCAATATTCATGAAAGACAAAAGTAAATTATTTGAATTGCTATCTCACAACCATGCAAAGATGTCCTTAAGTGCCATCATATATTCATTCAACAGTAAATTCAAGATTCTGTGGCGTGATATAACCACCACCTCCCTTCCTACCATGTAAGGGCCAAATTCACCTATTCCATCCCCAAGCCCAGCTTCCACAGCTTAAACAAAACAGGAGGGAGCCACCCCTGTTCCGAGATGGCTGACCACCTCAGTAACCACACTAGACAAAACCATGGATAGCTTCTTCTAAAACAATATTAAGGGTGAAAACAATCCTTTGTTTTAGAAAAGTAATTCTAACGGACACAGGAAGCTTTGTCTAAGAGCTTAACCAAAGTCCTGATTCTAAATGTTATGACAAATGGAATTCCAATGTACCACTTATGTTACCGTATTTTTCTAAATGGCTGCTATAAGGTTAATCATCTAGAAAGAGTCCAGGTCCAAACTGTTCTAACATTTTATGTACTAAATTAGTGCGCATATACAATTAACAAAAATACATAGATTGCCAGGGATGGTGGTGTACACTTGTAATGCACTTAGGAGGCTGAGGCAGGAGGATTACCATGAGTTCAAGGCCAGCCTGAATTATATAAGGAGACTCAGTCTCAAAAAACAAATAAAAAACCAGAGACCTTGTCTGAGAGAGAGAGAGAGAGAGAGAGAGAGAGAGAGAGAGAGAGAGAGAGAGAGAGAGAGAGAGAGAGGGGGAGAGAGAGAGAGAGAGACATGGTGAGAGAGAGAGAGAGAGAGAGAGAGAGAGAGAGAGAGAGAGAGAGAGAGAAAGAGAGAGAAGGGAAGAAAGATAGGTAGACAGTCATGGGATAGGTGCCTCAAAATCTATTTACTGACAGAAATAAACAATAAAATCTTGGTTGTTCACTGCAGTAGAATCCAGAGGAACAGATAAGTCAACCGCTACAACGCGACCGCTGGTTCCCTCCAGTTTGGCACTCCATGCAGCTGCTCCTTCTCTTAGGTTCTGAAGATCTATTTCCCAGTCAGCGTGGGCCTCCTAGTTGACTATATTCCTCCTCAGCAAACAACTCACACTCTACTCAGTCCTATGTTAACTTCAGCCACTGAACTTGGAAGTTTCTCCTCTTAAGAGACAGCAAGCTTTTAAAAAAGCAGTTTCCACAGCAGTTGATTTTACTTCCACCACACAACTTGGGACAGACTCTTGGGCCAGTTGATAAAAGCACTGGGCTGTAGGTCATGAAGCAAAGAACAATACAGCGATCTGATCCAGGAAACATTCTAGACAGTGAGCAAGGTGAATGGCAGGCTTGTAATCTTCTATTTTAATGTCAGTGGCCATAAAGCAGCCACAGAAAAGAACTCTGCACATTTGCTTAGCTCTGGGGACCTAAAAGACAGTCCTGTAACATGTCTGAATTCCAGTCATACAACACTAGCGCTCATTCACAGCCCTAAAGCTCTTACCATCAGCATCCACTTCATTGATCATATCCTGCAGTTCCGCTTCTGTTGGGTTCTGACCCAGTGACCTCATGACAGTTCCTAGTTCCTTTGTTGTGATGGTGCCATCACCGTCTTTATCAAATAGGGAGAAAGCTTCCTTGAATTCTGAAAAACAAAAGTTCACTCTTTGGTATCAATGTTTTTATCCAACTCAGCCACAGTACACACTTCCCTAGGGTTTGCCAAAGCAAGCACCAGAAGTTATCAGAAACCACCTGTTCTTTATCGACTGAAATAAAGACCACAACAGTCCTGTCCGTCTGGCCTTCAAACAGAAGCCCATAAAGCAAACACTGCTCCTGGTAACCAGTCCTATTAAAATCGTATTTTTAGCTGGGTGTGGTGGCCCATGCCTGTAATCCCAGCACTGGAGGAGGCTGAGGCAGATGGAACATAAATTTGAGCCTAGGTTGGGAAACCTGGTGACTTGACAAAACCGTCTTAAAAATATTTTTTTTTCAAGCACCATATTTTTAAGTAGGCTGGTCCATGTGCCCCTTTAAAGTCTCTTCCTACTAAATTTCTACCTTCGTAAGACCCATGCATTTTAAAGCTGCATAAAAAGGTTACTGGAAATGTACATTCTCAGGTAACCAACATTTTCTACAATAATGTTCAGAATATTTCAGAAGCATTACTGGTTTCCAAAAGAGAAACCATCTAAGTCTTCCAAGAAATATTAAAAACCTAAAACCTAGTCAAGGTGGTACACACCTGTAATCCCAGCACTGTAGGAGGCTGAGGCAGGGGAATCATCTAAAGTTTGAGCCCAGCCCCCTAGACAACTTAGCTAGACTGTTAAAACAAAACAAAACAAAAAAAAACCTCGTAACTCACTTCCCAATTAAAATAATGTTCTTTTAAAGCTTTCATGGTGGATTACTGAAAGCCCTGCAGCATAAGAACTGTAAACTCATTTTGTGAGTAGCAGGCTCAGGGCAATCTCATTAAATGCAAAGCTGTACACTCCTAAGTCTACCAAGTGGACATTCTTAGGTTCACTTCCGTGCACATTATCGCTACAAGACTGGCCAGGAGGAATACCTGACCTAAATGGTCCTGCTTGCTGTTTTTATTTAAATAAATTCTTAGAAAACTGCTCAGATTGTAGGAATGAAGAAACAAGAGAAGTTACCAAAACTGAGTCAGTGCCTAGTCCCACCCTTCTGGGACCTCCCCAGAGTCAACTTACCAGCAATCTGCTCTTCAGTCAGCTGATCAGCCTACAAGAAAAAAAGGGTTATAATTCAATCCACAGTTTGGTTGATAGTTTTTCCAATTGGGCTTTTAATGCTATAATCTTTCAAAATTCAATCTCCAGCCAGGGTGGTGCATGTCTGCAGTACCAGCCAGCCAAGAGGGTCACTTGAGCCCAGGTGTTCCAGACCAGCCTGGACAACACAGCAAGAATCTTTTTTTTTTTTTTAATTTAAGCCAATCTTAAAAGAAATCAATTCTTTGAAATCATTAGCACTGTCAATGAATGAAGGCTGATTCAAATACAAGAAGCCACGTGTTATTTTAAGGCCAAAGGATGACAAGGAAGTGACAACTGCTTGCTCCAGACTTTCTCCTCTGGCCCACAACTTGCAGGCGGCTGAGATCTGACTAGGATCAGCTCGTAATGCGAAGAAGGGTGCCTCTAGCGACAAAAGGCCCCAAGACACTGGCTGCAGCGCAGAGAAAGAAGAGCGCCACCTATTGCGCCACGGACACTGCAGTCCTGCTTCCATCCAACGGACCCAGCCCAATGCCATGGCCAACGCAGCCAGTTCAGGATCCTGTCCATGGACAGGCTTTTAGCGCATCTTGCGAACTGCTTCGGGCCCTCAAAATCTCCAAACTGGCGTTACATAATGGCATTAGGTTGGGTTAACAGGCTTTTATATTCATTTTACGAAAAACAAGCGTAAAAAACAAGTATGTAGCAATAAGTTACCCACAACCGGCTTCATTTCCACGTAGTGCTTTGCAATCATTTAAATTAGGCAGTGTTTGCTAAAGTCTACCATTTACAATGACCAAAGTCTTTGGTTAAATTATCTTACCAGAAGCCAGGGAAAAAATGGAACTACCCTACAACAGTGGTGTCACAAAACTGCAAAAATTAAGTATACACAAAACTGCGATAATTATGAGATTGTGTCCCTCTTTTATGTGGAGTAACCATCAAATTTCCTGGTATTTACCCCATCTACCTCAAGACACGGGGAACTGCTTATAATAAACAGTCTATTCGAAGTGACAATGGCCACCAAGGTATAATTCTCTCTTGCATTATTTGGTCTCCTGTAATACCGAACCTGTGCCTCCAGCTAGGAGAATTTGAGAACTCAAGGAAAGCCAATATATATTTTTACTTTAATGAAGGACACCCTAATGAAGTCAGTTACAAAATAAGCCCTAAAAGAAAGCTGATAGTGTTAAAGTTTATTCTCTTACAAAGAAACTTTCACAGTAGGAATGTTGTTCCAATATACATTTTGGAATTGCAACTTATTTTTACAAATTTTTTTTTTCTACCCCAGTCACGGAAAACTACTTTTCTTCAAATCGAACAAAAAGAGACCGGGTGATTTATGTAATGTCAGGGCAATGTCTGTCTCGTTCAACAGGAAGCGCTGCCACACCTCATAGGAGAAATCGTCACCTTACTAGGGAGAAGTCCCACCTCCCCCACAAATCTTGTGACAGAAGGTTATTCCCAGCATCCACCTTCCGGACAATGAAAACCCCTTCCCCAGATCACGCTGGCCTTTGGGGAAAAGGCCTTGTTCCAGAATCGTGGCAGGAGCTACCACACTACCCTACCAAGCCAGAAAATGCTGCCGGTGATGTCAGCCTGGCCGCCGAGGGAGGAAGGGAGCCATGGAAAACACACCCAGAGAGGCGCACAGGAGCATCGGGTAACCCAGAGGCCGCAGAGAAAACGGAAACGTGGAGGGCATCTGCCCCTCCACTCCCGGACTGGGAAGTGGCAAGGGACAAGGGAAATGCCGGGCCAGGGGCCACCCAAGGGCGCGCGTACCTGGCAGGAGGGGAGGCAACCCCCACTCCCGCACCTCCCACCCGCTTCTGCTCCCCCAGGCGGCGAATCCGCCGCGGCCGCCTCCTTCTCGGGCGCAGAAACTTTG
>NW_022900933.1:30299896-30300248 GCF_012274545.1 Fukomys damarensis | reverse complement strand
GCATGCGGAAGGCCCGGTGCAGCTGTGGCCACGTCCAGCTCCAAGAGGTCCCGGCAGAGATGCAACCGCGGCTGCTGCGCAGCGCCGGCAGAGCCCCCCCGCCCCGCCAACCAGAAAGAAGAAAAACAACCCAACTGAACTAAAAATCTGGGAAGGAATCTTTGGGCAGCTGCTACGCCAGTGCTCGCCGCTCCAGACCTACCATGATGCGAGCGAAGGGAGGAAGAGCCGAGGGGGAGAGAGTGGAGGCACCGGCTCAAGGGCTGTGATGGCGGGAGTGCCTCCCAGGCAACTGCTGCTAAGGCGCGGTGTGCGCTCCGCGTTGTGCCGCCGCTGCTCCCGCTGCCGCCGC
>NW_022900933.1:30281344-30299434 GCF_012274545.1 Fukomys damarensis | reverse complement strand
CCCACCTTGTGACCCCCTCCCACCTCCGTGTCCCGGACCGCGGGTTGCGCTGGCCCCTAGCCTTTTGGGTCCCCAGCAGGTTCTTCCCGGAGATGCTGCGGGTGGCCCTGGGGCTGGGGCCGACGCGAGGAGGTAGGCACAGGGGGACTGAGTGCACACCCTCAGCTGCCGCGGGGACGGGTCTGCAGTGCGCAGATAGTTGCTTTTCAGATTTCGGAGAACTCTCAGACATATTATATAGGCTCAGTTGCTAAATCCGTGTCGTGTTCATATGCTTAATCAACTTAGTGTTTTTACATTTCCACTGAATAATTTTTTAGGGTAACTAAATATTTCTCCCCTACTGTTTTGTTCCTTTTTTCCTACGGCAAATACTATTCATCCTGGTTCCAGGGTTACTGTAATAATCAGTGCAGTTTCTATAGTCCTTAATACCTATGCCTTAAATTTTTCGTAATTTTACTGTCCTGAGAGGAGTCCAAATCTTTATTCATAAGTCCGTAGAAACAAGGAAAAAGATACTGAGGATCCCCTAGACTACAGCTGAAACACACAGTCAAGTGCCTCTAGTAAAGAGTTAGACTGTATTTTTAACCTCTCTTAATTATATTCCTGTAAAAATAATATTTTAACCATTAACTTTACTACTGTTCTTCATCTTCTGTAAATTAGAAAAAGAACAATTTCAGTTTTTAATTTGAAACCCAGGACTTGAAAAAAATCTTACTAAAATGCTGCAGTTTCTTTTCTTGCCAAGGCAGAACACAGAACTTAATGTTTTGTTTACAGGGCCAGAGCAAGTTGTAGGTTATCATTTACTTATTATTTCAGAGACTGTGACAAAGTGTGAGATTAACATGCTCTGCCAGAAAGGGCTTTGCTGCGTTCTGGCCTTGACCAAGTCTGCAGAAAGGTGTTTTCAAAGGATAGAAAATGTCCAGGCACATTGCATATGCCACAGAACTTGGTAGGATAACCTCAGACAAGATGTCAGCATGGGGGAACTGTGCGTACTGATGTTCCTTCTGGAATGCCACAGAAGGGGTGAGCCTCCTGTTAATTTAGAGACAGCTGCCACAGTAAACTAGGCAACAATGCTGCCTTCCTCTACAGATCAGCAAGACAGTATTCACAAATCTACCCCCCACAAAATAGTGTTCCTGTTCTCCAGAGGAAATAACGGACCAATATGATGTCACCTGAAAGAAAATTCACAAGTCTAAAGGTCCAAACTCATTATTAAAACTGCTTTGTTCCTAAATGAATTTGTATTCTTTCTGCCAGGGTTTTCATAAAGTAATCATCAAAAATGCTTTCTAAAACATAGTGTGCAGTGTATAAGAAGGAGATAATGGCTTGGAAATGAAATGGGTAAAAATCCTCCAGTTTGTAGAAGTGTTTCTTATTGTGGTTGAATTGCTACAATCTGTAGTTTTTAAAACCAGTCATTCTCTAAAAATGAGTTTTCCTCTGTCTTATTTTGCCCAAATAAAATATTTTGAAACTATTTCATGACTTTACTTGCTAAAATCTATACATTCTGAATTATTTTAATTATAGTAAAATTTCTTTTCCTGATTCTTCATGTTTTACAAACTAGGGTTCTCTTTTGGTGATTCTTTAACATATCAAAGGACATCTTAGCTTTCAAGTCCAGTGGTTTGTAATGAGATCATGCTTTAAACAGTTTCATGGCTAGTTTGACACACTGAAATATAAGAAGGTCAAGTGACTTGCCCAAGATCTTACTGTGAGTCAGTGATGGGGTAAAAACAGCTTCAGTCCTTGCTTAGGAACTCTAATATTAGATTATGTATTATTTAAATCAGTATCTGAGAATTTGTTTCACATAGCAGATTCTTTGCTTAGAAGCTTACTAGGATTTCATTATCAAATAGGCTCCTTTAAGTGAATAAACTTCCTAATTAATGAAGAAATCAGGAAAATAAACCACATTATGGTAATATAATTTAATGAGATCCAAAAAGCCTCTGGAACATTCCATTATACTTAGAGGAAATGGTTCTATATGAGATTATTTAAATCAAATAATTTTTAATAGAAGAAATGTAGAAAGAATGCAGCTCCAGACTAGGGATCTCAGCCCTGAATACTATATCTGTCGCTAACCAGATCACTCCACTGCTTTGAGAATGACAGAAAGAACACGAATGTGACCATCATATGTGCTCATGGGTAAAACAAGAGGTTTGAGCTTGATCTATAAACCCCTTTCAGCTATGCATACATGTATATACTCCTACATGTGTGTCATATGGGTGAATATCCACACACAAATAAACATATATCGACGAAGAGGACAGATGGAGAAATGGAAATAGTTTAAAAATATTTACCGACTGTTGACTGTGGCCAGGCCCTGTGCTAAATGTGTTATTTCATCCTCCTACCCATCCCTGTGAGGCAGGAATGATTTTTATACTTATGAGGAAACTAGTGGCTTGCCTAGTTTTGGTGGTGGAACCCCAAAATCTAGTTGAGAACCCAAACACTTAAGCATTAAAGCATAACTATCTCATAATTTAACAGAATTTATGTTTAACTTAATTGAAGGGGGAGGAGAAGCTCAAAGGTTAAAATAAAAATTTAGTTTTTAGAGAGCTACTTCACACCCAAGGAATGCAGTAATAGCTCTATCTCCCACAAGTAACAGTGTTTGTGAAAGAAAACCCAAAGCAAAACATTTACTTTGCAATGCGTTCTAACTGAAGGACATTTGCCATTGAGGCTACAGAATTAGCAAGGAGGTTTGCTCACTAGCACACAACCTGTACCCTATACTTTCATCAAAGGAGGTGGCCAATGGCACCCTATTCCCAGCTCTGTTCCTTAGACCATGTCTTTCCAGGAGTTCGTATTTTAAATTCGTTTTTTACTAAATTGTCCCTGAAGCAAAACCTGATTTCAAGACATCAATTAATACAAAATGGCCCTAACTTCAACTGAAATGTAGTCAGAGAATATATTTGCATTTTAAATCTGCCTTACAACAAGACTCCATTTAAATATTTATTTATTGTGCCCCACATTTTTCTAGGCAATGTGAATACAGCAGAATCCTTTCATGGAGCTTATATTCTTTGGAGAACATGATTGTGTGTGTGTGTGTGTGTGTGTGTGTGAGAGAGAGACAGAGAGAGAGAGAGAGAGAGAGAGAGAGAGAGAGATGGCTTGGTTTGATGGTAAATTTGATGGGTGTGGCGGCCCACATTTGTTATGCCAGCATTCTGGGAGGCTGAGGCAGGAGAACTGAAAGTTCAAAGCCAGCACTGGCAATTTAGCTACTTAGGAAGAACTTGTCCCAAAATTTAAAAAAGAAAACAGTTGGGAATATAGCAAAGGCCCTAGGTTCAATCCCGAGTACTGAGAAAAGCAAAAAAAAAAAAAAAAATCTATTCACAATATATAACTATAGTCAATTGTATCTTTATGGTTGGATTTCAATTAAAGGATTTACCTCAAGAAATTTGTAACCTCACTGTGCCTGCCTTGAAAGTGCCAGGTCCTGAGTTCCAACCCCCGTATGGTACCAAAAAGAAAAGAAAAGAAAAAGAAATTTGTAATCTAAACTGGAACCTATCTCTTATACTATCAAATAAAAATATCTTCTCTTACCTCTCTACCATCCCCAACTCCTTCCTTCTCCACCCAGTGATCCACTAGTACTTCGATGAATATTCACCTTTTGGGACTATCTATATCACTACCAGTCTCTAGTCACAAAAACAGATTCTTGATGTTTATATGCAGATTTAATCTGTTGATATGCAGATTTTCACAGGATTGTTATTAAAAGCTTTATCATCTGTAACAACAAAACACATTACCTCATTATTTTAAATTTTGCTCTTATCTTGCTGTTTGTGTTAGCTTTATGGTTGAATCTTACAGTCCCAGAAGAAGCATTCACAGATTACTTTTAAATTGAAAATATGCTACCATCAGAACAAAATAAGTAGTGTTAGGCCATGATTATTTACCATGAGAAAAACATGGTCAGTTTTAACAAATAAGTTATCTACTTAGTATCCTCTATTTTTAAGTGAGTCATAGCCAGACTAGCTGCCTTGCTTCTATGTTCCAATTCGCAGAGGTTATTGGCATAGTCAGCCAATGGTCCAACACGCAATATTCCCAAATGTTACTATTTACCTTCCATGGGTGCCTCGTTCTTTAAAAAAAAGTCAAAACAAAACTCTTTCCTTTGTATAACAGAAGACACATCTTACCCCTATTCACAAGGCTTGTGCTTGTTTTGCTAGTAGCTGTGGTGATTTGCATTCCTCTATTCCCTCTCTGGCCAGGTCAGCCTTGTGACCAAGGTCATAAATATGCAACACAGCAAGTTGGGATCTGGGACAGAGAACCAGATCAGAGCAAACTGGCCCTTAATGAGACTGGACCCATGACTTAGACTTCATTAGCTCTGTGCTTTAACTGACTGAGCTCTAAAATCACAGACAACCGATGATTTTACAGACATAGGGACAGAGTATGTAGATTGAGACAGAAAATGCCCAATGTGACTAGATCATAGTTTTATGCGTTAGTAGTTTACACTAAACTCAGACCGGTCTTTAAAAAGTACGGTTGACCTACTGAACAATTTATTCTTGAAGTCATATTATTTTGGAAGTACTTAGGCTATCATTTCCTTAAATCAAAAAATCAACATCCAAATGATAACCAGCAACTTCTCATTTCTAGAGCGTCAAAACAGAGAATAAAAAAAAAAAAAAGGGCCAGGGATTTAGCTCAGGGGTTCGGTGGCCTGCCTTGCAAGTGCAAGGACCCGAGTTCAATGCCCGGTACCAAAAAAAAAAAAAACAGAGAGCAGATCTAAGACACCAATTGCGGATTATATTAAAGGATTGGCCTCACCAATCCCAATAGAGTTAAGATCTAGTTAATAATTGTGTAGTCTGGTTTTCAATCATCATGAATAGCCTTTGTCCTGCCTTCTAGAGTCATGCCATCCATTACAGTAGCCACTGACAATGCTTAGGCATTTCAATCAAAATTAACTGTTTCTCAGGTTTTTTATCTATATTTCAAGTGCCCAATAGGCCCACATGGCTAGTAGATACTATACTGGGTAGAATAGATGATTTCCATCATTGCAGCAAGTTCTATTGGACAACACCATTCTATAGTTGTTCATTTTTGTGCCGCTGGGGATCAAACCCAGGGACTACACATGCTAGGCAAGCACTGTTCCACTGAGCTATATTCTGAGCCTGAGGATCACCAAAATTTAAACACCACATCCACGATTCTTTATGTCAATTAACTTTTCTCCTCTGATCCAGGGAACACAGAGCCACCAGATCAGTTTCACTCCTCTGCTCAAAAACCTTTAGGGGCTCTCCAGTGTCTCTAGAAGATAAAATGCTAAGTCCTTGTGCCTATTGCTCAAAGCCCTTCAACAGGTTGTGAGTCTTTCTGTTCAGCACTACCATTCTTCATCACTCTACAGATATGACTTTTTTTTTGCTTCAGACAAAGACAGACTATTCTCTGTACCCTTAATATTCACTGTGCCCTTCTGGCTCGTGAGCTTTTTCCATGCCCTTCCCAGGGTCCAAATAGTGTCCATACTCCCATCACCTGTCTAAATCCTACAAGTCCACTGTGCCCAGCATAAACACCACATCTTCTATCTAAACTACTCCAAGTGCACTCCCTCTCTCCTGAACTCCTACATCCCTTGTCCATTTCTACCTGATATTATCATTTTATTTATCATCTCATCATCACCTTAGGTTTTTTAAATTCAGCATAGTACTGACTCAATAAGTGGCCAATAGATTATCAGTTGATTAGGATTGAGTTTAATTCACTCCAATGGCTGCAGTGCAAATGAGAAGAGCAGAAAGGGGAGCTGTGCATGGTGGTGGACACTTGTAACTCCAGCTGCTCAGAAGGCTGAGGCAGGAGGATTGAAATTTCAAGGCCAGCCTGAGCAACTCAGCATGACCTTGTCTCAAACTAAATTAAACTAGGGCTAGGGTTGTAGTTCAGGGGTATAGTATTTGCCCGGTATATGAGAGGCGCTGGTTCCATTCCCAGTATGGCAAAGAAAAAAATCAGAAAAGGGAAAAGAAGTATTTTGCTTTACTGATGAAATACCCCTTCAGGTCAGCCTTCCTTGATTTGGTGGCAGGCCATACCTCCTCAGGAACATGCTAAGTTGTCCCTGTTTTCATCCTGACCTGTATCTTTTATAACCCTGACCAAGTGTAGACCTTGACTTGGTCCATCCTTCTTTGGCAATTCTCTATACGCTTTTTTGTTTTGTGTCTTGTTTTGTTTTGTTTGAGACAGTGTCATTCCCTGTAGTTCAGGCTAGCCTGAGCTCACTGCATAGCCTGGGGTTGGCCTCAGACTGGAACTCCCTGCAATCCTCCCGCCTCAGCCTCAGCCTCCCCAGTGCTGGGATTACAGGTGTGTGCCACCATACCTGACTCCCAACACACTTTTAAATAACTAGGTCCATCCCATGCTTCTTGTAATGGAGAAAATATGGCCAAAGGGAAGTTGCACTTGAATGAACTATCCCCATTCAAATCTAGTGAAGATGGTTCTTGAATTTTATCCATTCTAAGTAGAGACGCTGAGTCACTGGCTAATAAACCAACCCTAGGCATCACAACAAGATAACAGAATCATTTGGTCACTGAAAAGATTTAACTTCCAGAGGATTTTTGAGTTGTATAAGTGAGTAGTGATATGTCCCTCCCTCCCCACATTCTACCCCAGAAACCAAAAGCCCGGTCAGAAATTTTGTTCTATTTCTATAAGCAATTACTGAAGATTTTATTTTTATTTTTGACACAGAAAACTTACTTCCCAAGAAAAGGACAATCCTGTAAACTGCCTTGGCCAGGTTAAACATCTGTTTCCTCGGCTGCTCAGCCACAGACTCAACTATTTCATCGGTACAATTGTAATGATAACACAGCTCAGGAATTTGGTGTGAGGTTTCCAAGAAAGAAAAGAAATGTTGAATGAGTTGGTAAACAAAAGAACACACATATAAAGTCTGTGTGTGTTTGCAATATTTGAAATAACAATCTGCTAAAAATGTCAGAGTGGGTCAGAATGCAATTTAGAACCAAAGTCAGGGAATCCCAGCGAGGCTGGAAGGATTCAGCAGTGGGAAGATCTGAGGTCTTCCATCACCAGGCAACCTGCACAAATCCATGCCAGGGGCAAGAACCCCTGGGCCACCTCACTCCCTGTACCTCTCCCCAGGTACACTGCCGAGATATCAACCAGAGATTTGAGACTCCCCGAACTGATTTATATAGTTCCATGTCTCATTGCCCTCGCTCTTCCCCACCCACAAATATTCAGAGTTGCACTTGTTTAACACAAGGTTTGGAACCGACCATAGGAAAAGACCTTGAAACGCAATGCACCAAAACATATGAGCCCTATTTGAACCGGTAACCCTGTATGGGTTTACCACAGGCTCCAGAAAGCCATTCTTACTTTTTAAACTTTTTACTTATGAACATTTGCTGGACAGCCAGCTAGGTTAGGGGGAGAGGGTGCCGCTCCGGCCCTGGAACAAGTCTTTCTTTCTATGAAAGTGCACTGTATGCCAAACAAGTTCTGGCATACCTGTTTTAACCACTCAAAGAAAACCAGAACTTAAGAAACAGCCTAAAAGTTGCATGATGAGAAATGAAGATATAACCACAACTATTGTTTTATTAGAGCTTTACAATATCCAGAAAATATTTCAGGATTTTATGCAAGAATGATAGTTGTAGCAGGGGATGTAGCTCAGTGGCGCCATGCCTGCCTTGCAAACACAAGGTCCTGAGTTTGATCCCCAGTGCCAAGAAAGAAAAAACAAGAATGACAGTTGTAGCTGAGTGTGTTGGTACACACCTGCCATCCCAGCCCTCTGGGAGGCTGAGGCAGGAAGATCAAAAGTTCTAGCCTAGTCTGGGCAGTTTAGTGACTTAGCAAGACTTCGTCTCAAATTTGAAAAAAAAAATTAGAAAGGGGATTAGGAGTATAACTCAAAAAATATGTTTATGTGAGCTCCTCTAGGAATAAGAAAAGGAAACATTGCTAGCCTGAAGAAGCCAGACGTAAAGAAACTGTATTAAAGCTTAACAACAGGAAGGTGTCAGCAACTTAAAGAAGGTCAAAGATTTTCAACAAGCAATACAGATAAGGCAGAGCACAGAGAACCCTTCCACACAGCCAATCCCTAGAAGGAATAACAAAGTCCAAAGCAAAGTCTTCTCAGGATTTTCCACAATCATTCCGAGGCCCTGTGAGTGATAAAACTCCTCTGCTCTCCTTATTACAATTGCTCTTTGGTTAAAGTCTCTCAGAGGTCAAAGCAACGATCCTAAAACCTGCACTGTTCCTAACTGATCACATCTCAGGGCTTACTGTTTTTATCTGGGAGATGGAAAAGTTGAAGCAGACAGACTTATTCTGGTTCCTCCCAGACACAGAATTCCATGATGTTGAATACGTTGCTTGTGAATTTTAAAATGAATTTGGGAAGAATTTCCAAATGGCCAGAAGACTCATGGGGATGTGGATTTATATAGAATGGAGGTCATAGTGAACTTGAGTCAAGAATGAGTCTTAGTCACACATACTGGTGCACTGTTAATCCTAGCACTGTGGGAGCTTGAGGCAAGTAGGACTGCAAGTTCTAGACCAGTCTGGGCAATATCGACAGTGCCTTAAAATTAAAAACATTTTAAAAAGGCTTGGGTGAGGCGGTTTAGTATGAAGGCACTGGGTTCAATCCCTTGTAAGGGGTATGTGTGGAGGAAGGGGATTTCTTTTTTTAATAAAAGTTAATATAAGATCATTATAGAATTCTTTGTTGGATGATACCTGTATAAAATACTTCAAACCAGCTAGGCCATGTCTTCTCAAACTGACTGTTCCTGACATTTATTCCCCAAAATTATTTTTTAAAAAAGATCAAAAGCTGGGCAAAGGACATATCTCTCTACAAAAATCAGCAGTAATTGAGTAGCTCAGATTTTTAAAAATCATTTTCTTATAAACCTTTGTATTCTTTGCCAGGATTGGTGGTGCATGCCTATAATCCCAGCACTCTGCAGGCCGAGGCGGGAGGATTATCATGAGTTCAAGACCAGCTTGGGCTATATAGTGAGTTCAAGGCCTGCCTGAATGACATAGTGAGACTCTGTCACACAAAAAATAAATTTAAAAAATAATACTAAAATAAAAATAAATACCTCTTTTTAGTCTTCAAAGAATGTAATCAAATACATACAAAAGAGCTTGGAGATCAATCCTGTTATTTTAAAAGATGTATTAATATTTCATAATGACATTTCCTTAATTTAAACATAAAAAGTAGAAATAACAAATGGAGAAAATAATTACAATGTTTAAAAAAAGAAACTGAACCTTCCAGATTGTAGATTCTCAATATTGTTTTTCTTCAAACTTAACAGACCCTTTAAGATTGCTCCTTCATCAGTAGACCTTTTCTGAACTTCTAAATTGTGAAAGGAAACTTACTAAGCACAGAGTATAAGTATATTGAAGAAGCCTTGTCCTTAAGGGTCTCACTATTTGCTGAACAGTAGAAGACAAATTTAATACCATAGGTACCCGGGTCCAAGAAATATGGCCAAGAAATATATCATAATTAGATAAACCTGGGATAGAAGAAAATTTAACTTCACTCTGGAAGTATTGTGACTTGAGGGTATGACGATTTAGCTCAGTGATGCCGCTGCCTACCTCTCAACCTCAAGGTCCTGCATTTAATCCCCAGCACCAAAAAAAAAAAAAAAAAAGTGACCCGAAAAGCTTAAAGAACTATAAATATAAACATTAATTTTCCAAATATAATGACACATTTATGGTCCAACTTCACAGCAGAATCAAATACTGCAGCCAAGGGCTGGGGATTTAGCTCAGTGGTTCGGTGGCCTGCTTTGGAAGCGCAAGGACCCGAGTTCAATACCCGGTACCAAAAAGGAAATCTGGAAATGATCTAAACCAATCCTTCCATCCTACATTTAGAAAATTGAGGTTCCAAGAACAAAAGAACTTACTCAAGAATTCATAATTTGTTAACTGGCACAATCAGATCTTTCTTCACATCATTATATGGGTTGATACAAAATCATAGTATGTATTTCCTATGTTCCACAAACATTGTGAAAGATGATGTTTTGTTTCTTTGCACAGATACTTTTATGAGATGCCCCTTTGGAAGTTCCAAGGTGTTTGTTCACTTAACATTTTTAGGGATAACTGCTAACCATCTACAAAAAGCCAACAACAGCTTTTCTCCTATTTGACCAAGACTATATGTTTAAGAAAATAGCAGTTTAGAGCACCTGTCAACTATAGCCTTAGATCAAAGAACAACTTCCCATGGGGACAGTGCAGACACCACTACTGGTTGCAAAAATCCCAGGAAGGACCATTAATAACATAGTCTTAGAAACAGGATGTCAGTATAGATTAGTTACATCACATGAGTCAGATGATCCAGGCCCCCTTGTGTCAAAATCATAGATAAGATGTTTGGAGGTTAGAGGACATGATTCTCTTGGTTCAGTTATACAATAAAGTTCCCCAAATGTTGGAGCCATCGCATAACTACAATTCAGCTCTGGAAAATGAGGCATTCCTGTAGTGGAAACACAGGCTTTGGGAGACAAACAACCTAGGTAGAGCCTATTCTGTGTTCTGCTACAAAACTGCTATGACTTTCAGCCATGTCAGTCAACCTTGGGTATCAGACTTTTCTCCTTACTATAGACTATGGTGACAAATCTGGCCATTTGGGAGGTTATTTCACCAAACTTTCACATCTATCTAGAAAGGGATGGGGGCGGTGTTTAGAAGCGTCCCCTTCCCCTACCTGCCAGCCACAGCTAAGCAGGGGCTGTGAGACCATTGCCTGTCTACTCGGAACCGAGCTCTGTGGGCTTTAGGGCAGGCCCTCTCCTCTCCGAACTGAAAACCCGAGTCCAGCAACCCCTCCTGCGACAGGAAATAGGGAAACCACGGGGAAGAGGGACGAAGCGGACTCTTCTGGAAAGAAAGAGTGTCCACGAGAATGCTTTCAGGGTTTTGGGGTGCTGAGCCCTGCGTTCCCACCCTGGAAGGGTCCGCTCGATTCGCACTTCCGAGTCAGGATTTCAAGATCAGGGGAGGTAGGCTTATTTCTCCGGTGGCAACTGTTTTCACAAAACACACCGGACGAACGGCAAAGAGCGCCCTACCAAGGGCCAAGCCACAGCACAGAAACCAAGCATTATTTTTAAATCAAATATTTGTCTGGGAAGGACCAAAGCCGGTCAAGCAGAAAGGAAAAGCGAGCCTCGCCCCTAAGCCCTCGTGGAGTCGCGGGCGGGGCGGGGCGGGGCGCGGAGAAGACGAGGGAACTATATTTTCCGCGGAGGGTAACACATCATTGGTTGCACACGTCCAAAACGCGTTATGTAGCCGGTTGCTTAGTTGGCTCTGCAAAGGCTTCTTTCCTCGTTCGGTTTGACAAGGAAGCTCTGATAGGCCAGAGCGGACCTGCAGTGGTTGGCCGGAAAGAGTCGAGCCGCCTGATTGGTTGCGCCGCACCTGCAATGCGTCAAACCGCGGCGAGCGTGGAGGGATCCGCGTCAGTGGTTGTGGCTGGCAGGGTTGCCCGCGGCCTTTCGGAGGGAGCGGCTGCGCCTAGAGTCGCCATCTTTACTAGTGGCAGCGGGACGGCGGGAGACCTTGGGGGTGGGGGACTTTTAGTCCTTGCGACAGAAGTTTTATTTGCGGCTTCTTTTTCTTTTCCGGTCGGTTATTTGTTCTCAGGTCTCAGGGAAGCGGTTGGAGGGTTTAGAAAGCGAGGACTTGCGGCGCCGTGTTCTGGGAAGGGCCACCACCGAGGAAGGACGGGTCTGACGAGGGTTCTAGCCACCGTTCTAATAAAACCGCTTGGTTTTCGTTCTCTCTTTGTGCATGGGGTGAGAGTGAGGGTGAGATTTGATTCCGTTCCCAGAAGCAGAAATGAAATTTGCCGTTTGGACATATTGCTCGAGCAAGGGCCGTTCTGGAGAGCTCTCCAGAATGCGTCATGATTCTTGCTCACGCTGTGCGCGGTCCTGCCTGAACGTCCTGCCTGAACGGAAAGCTTTTTGTTTTTTTGAAACTTAATCAAACAGCCGTGCTGGAAACGATTTCTGGACTCTGGAGGCAGTGGCCTGCAGGGACAAAACTGAGCTTGCCTGACAGACGTACTATGGGATGTTGGCAGGAAATTATCATATCGGCTTATTTATTTCCCTTTTCAAGGCAAATTTATGTTGGTGTGGGCATCCGGTTTTCATTCGTCTCTGATGTCCTCCCATGCAAGAAAGCAAAATAAAACCCCGTTTCTCTTAATTACTAAATGCAGTACTTGTTCAGGACTCACTTTCCTTTGCTCAGATGTGGGTGAAAGACCTAAAGATAATGTTCCCTGGATAAGTTAGAGACTGGGGACATGGGAAAGGTCGTGGTTGTCTTGATTTAGCTTGTGATGATGTGTTTGTTGTTTTTTTTTAAGCTGCGTAGGTGCAAATTCCGTGGATTATGGATATCCAAAGGTGAAATTTGGAACTGCCTTGTGTAGGTGTTGCCATGGTTACAGGGGAGCAGCAGTCAGTGAATTGTGGGGCCAATAAACCTGGCAAGGCCAGGCTTCTCCAGGCGTAGTAAGCCTTAGTAGTGAATGACTGCCCTGGTTTTTGTATCCAGGCTTTCTCGTTTCCCAGCCAGCTCGGGCTTTCTAGGTTGATCAATACAGGCACACATGAGTGTGTCCATTTCTGTGAATTGAGTAATACACTCATTACCAGGTGTAGACTTTCCGATGCATCTAGCAGTATAGTGTTTGTACCATTTGCCATACATTTTGATTTGCAAGTTATTGCTGCTCTTACCAAATCTTACCAGTCTTGGAATATTTAATTATTGGCTTGTATGCTTTTTTTTCTTTTTAAATATAGGTAAACCATCCCTTTACCTTAGGGCGTCTCTTACCTAAGACAATGTTATTATTTAACAATATAATGTCAGAGCGCTGAGTTCATGGGACATTGCTGAAGAAAGAAATTTGCAGTTTTGCATAATCTCCATATAGCAACAACCACACCCGCCTCTAGAACACGCAGTACAGTATTTTCGTGTTTGGCATCTGCAGTGCCAGGAGTCTGCCACTTGCTTGCTGTGAGATGGAGGAGAGGAGAATCAAATCTGTCTCAAAGTTCTGAAGATTGCATGATGCACAAATGTATCAGCATGTAAATTGTAGAATTATCAACGTCTCTCTCTCTCTCTCTCTCTCTCTCTCTCTCTCTCTCTCTCTATATATATATATATATATATGTTATGCAGTCACTAGTGCATTGAGTACCCATATTATTTGACCTTGTGAGAAGATGATTTTTCCTTCAAGATTTTCTACCTTGTGGGAAGAATAGATAAACACACTCAGATCCAAAATAAACCTTTAATAGCATTGTTTTTTTCTTAATGTAAATAGTATATGCCTATTAGCACATAGTGCCAGATTTTAGGGGCTCTTAAGGTGACTGGCTCATAACAGTTTGTTCTGGACGTTCCTGGTTTTAGGATTGAATGTGCCCTACAAAGCCCCTCTGTCTCAGGTACACCAGGACAATTGATCACATCTGAACTATTTTCAGTGCTGAAGGAGAATGAATAGAATGGAAAATGAGGGCTTATTATGTGGAGATGATTTGGGTTCCTTATAGCCGGAGGCTGCTATGCACAAGAAAATGGAAGTCTTCCTGTAAGCATCAACAGACAACTGAAGCTCAACACAGCCAACGTCATACTTATAACATTATCTGTATAATTATTGTTGCAGTACTGGGATTGAAACTTCGGCCTTGCACATGATAAGCAAATACTTTGCTACTGAGCTACATCCCCCATGTTTCCCCTACTCCCTTTTTGTTTTGTTTTTCTCTTTGCTTTTTTTGAAACAGGGTCTTACTATGTAGTTCAGGCTAGCCTTGAACTCACTATGTAGTCTAGCTTGGCCTTGAACTCGAGGTGATCCTCCTACCTCAGCCTCCTGAGTGCTGGGATTATAGGCCTGTGCCACCATGCCTGGGCCCCTATCCCCTTTTGATTTTATATTGACGCAGTCTTGCTGAATTGCTCAGACTGGCCTGAACTTCCAATCCTCCTGCCTCAGCCTCCTGAGTAGCTGGGATTATAGGTGTGTCACCATCCTCACCTGACTTTACCCATTTTTACTACTTTTCTGTATCAGTCTCCACACATGGTTTTGGTTTTTAATATCTTAAAATTTTTCTTATACTATTTGTTTCTGGTAAAGGTTTTACTGAGTTTTTAGTCACTGTAGAATGCAAAACCTCCTCTTTATGCCATGAGTTATTTTGCCAGTCCCATAAAACCTAATACAATGACTTACTACCTGTAATCATCACTGATGGCAAGCTACTTTTCCCTTTGAGATCAGTGAAAGTAAAGATTCTCTCTTTTTCTGTCCAAATCTTGGACTCCCTGAATTCTGCCCACAAACACCCTTGCTCCCTGTCCACTGCCCCATTGCAGTCCTCTTTCCACTTTGTTTCCTTTTACATATTTTTCACCTTTACATTCTCACTACAGCATAGTCCAATACATCATTGCTGTTTTCCTTCCTATTACAAAAGCCTTCACTGGTCTTTGTTTTAGTCTGTCCCTGCTGCTGTAACAACTACCACAGACTAGGTAATTTGCAAACATAAATTTATTTCTCACAGTTTTGGTGGCTGGAAAGTCCAAGATAAACGCACCAGTAGATGTGGTGTCTGGTGAAGGCTCACTCCCTGCTTCCAAGGTTGTGTCCACACGTGGCAGGAGGTAGGAGGGCAGAAGAGGAAGGATGCTGTCTCCTTACATGGCAGAGGAGATGAAAGAGCCACGCAGCTCTCTGAAACCTCTTTCATGAGGGCATCAATCCCCTTCATGTCGTCATAGCCCTCATGAGTAATCACTTCCCAAAAGGCCCCATATCTTTGGGGTCTAAGTTCCATCAAGAATTTTGGAAGCATGTATACATTCAAATCATAGTAGCTTCCCAATTCTAGTTCAATTTCATATGCCCAGCCAATGGAGTGATTTTTGTGAAACGCATAAGAAGCCCTGGTTCAGTCCCTAGCGCTGCAGGTAAATGAATGAATAAACCACGACTGAGTATAATATTTCCCTTCTCAAAAACCTCAGTAGTTTCTCATAGTTTTAAAGATTAAATCCAGATTCCTTTAGGAATTCTTTCAGGGCCTTACAGAGTCTGGTCTTTTCAGTTCAAATAACCTACTGTCCTTTGCATTTTCTGAATTTCAGCATTATGAATTTTTCTTAAATTTTTGTGCTTTCCTCCCTCCATCCTTTGTTCATGTTGCTTGCTTGGTCCGGATTATTGGTCGTAGTCTTCTGCCCAGCCCAAAGTTCTAGCTTGTCCTTAAAAGGTTCACTTCAACTGCAGAGTCAGCTAAAATAAATTCTTCCCTGGGATCTCTTAGGACTTTATTTCACTCTTTTATGTTACCACATCCTACTTTTATTGCAGGTATTTGATTACTCATCCAATAAATAGGGTCAGATGCTCACTGTGACTGTGAACCTGGATTTAGGGCCACGGAGATGCAAAACAAAACAACTTGGACCTTGGTTATGAGAGGTCTTACAGTTTAGGTTGGAGGATGATGTGAACCTATGTAAACGTTTTTCAAGGTAGGAGCAAATGACAATATTTCCAGAGTCCCGAGAGGGAATTCACTCTGCTGGAGGGCTCAGAGAAAGCTTTGTGGAGGAGGTGGCACCCAAGCTGGCTCGGAGGATCAGCACCCTATAAGGATGTACCCAGGGGAGGCATTCCACATGGAGGGAGCACTGGAAACGCAGGCACAGAGGCTGAAAAGAACAGAGCGTGTCAGGGAAGGGGGAAAAGTTTACTATTAGGAGCATCATGAGAGCAGGCTGGGGTCAGGTTTGTCAAAGCTGACGCATGAAGGGCCACACTTTCCATACAACACCTGGACTTCACTGAAAATTTTTGAGAAGAAGCTGACAAAATCAAAGATGACAAGTATAATGTGGTAACAAAGTACAAGATGAACTTTAAAGACAACTGTAGACAGACTAATGAAGGTAGTAACAGTGGGGATGATGGCAAATATTTAGTGAGCACTTAAAATTTTGCCCTGCAGTATCTTTACTTGCAATATCTTTCTTACTGCTCGCTACTATCCTGTTTACTCCTTTTCAGAAGTGGGAAAATTCAGGCTTGGGATAAGTAACATGTTTAGATTCATCCAGCTGAAAGGAAGCTGTTTTAGTGTATGATGTAGTAGTTGGTCCGTGAGCTAGCTATAATCTGAAGATGTTAGCAGTGGAATTAGAGAAGGTTTAAGAAATGATTCTGTAAGCATGATAGTGCTTTTATACTCTGTGTTTGAGGTGAAGAGTAAAACAGCAACAAATAGCATCACAGTTAGACTAAATTCCTGGACCTTTTTGTCCAATATCGGTCTCACCATGAATTTCCTAGACACTTTACTGGGTGTAAAGAACAGTGGGCTGGTTAGTGTCTCCTGGGACTTCTCCGAAACCTTACAAGAGAGAGTGAGTGGCAACAACCATGTCCTAGAGATTTACCTTTACGCTTCCAAATATTCCTGTTGGGGACATTTCCTGAATATGTTAACTGGAAAGTTTTAAAACATTTGCTTCTGGATGAAAGATCTTTTGGGGCTAGTACCTGTTGAAAAGTGTGTAATGGTTTCAGGGCACTGGAGAGGTGATTTTCCTATCCTCTGTCACTGGAAATTTTCACATTATACATGGAGAGATTAAAATCCTGTACGTTTGTGTCAGAAAATCCTTCAAGCCCAGGAAGGCCTTTCACCCAGAGGCTGTTACCTTCAAAAATTATCATATAATCGCTTCTCGGCCTTTTGGCTAAGATCAAGTGTAAAAATTATCATATAGCTGGTCATGGTGGCACACATCTATAATCCCAGCATTGGCAGGCTGAGGCAGGAGGATCACACAGTGGAACCCAACCTAGGCAGCTTAGTGACTTAGCAAGATGCCATCTCAAAAAAAAAAAAAAAAAATGCTGGGATGTAGCTCAGTACAAAAGCCTTTGGTTCAATTCCCTGGTACTGCACCCGCCAAGTGAGAATATACATTTTATAGTAATTGACTGGGGCTGGGTATTTAGCTCAGTGATGCCACAGCCTGTCTTTTAAGTGCAAGGTCCCAAGTTAGATCCCCGTACCAAAAAAAAATTTTTAAATGCCACTACCAATTATAGTAATTGACCACCACCTGAATCAGTGTCTTGCATGTAGTAATCTTGATTTGTCATTTTGCTCTTTCCTTTCTTTCTTGCTCAACATTTATCTCTAATGATAGAACTAAAAAATTTAATTGTGCTCTAGAAAAAGGGCACTCATTCAGAATCATTACCAGTATTTATCAAATTCATTCCATGTTTCAGGTCCCTTGGAGTGTGTCATTTACTTTCTCCTTAGGTCATTGTTCTTACAAATTTTAAGGACCTTTAAGAATATGATAGAAGCCTTAGAAACTTAGAAAAACATATATACTTTAAAATAATTCTGTGGTCCATGTAATAAAGCCTAGAATTTTTTACTCCATTGAAAACAAAACAAAAAAAATTGTGAAAAATCCAAACCGCCTCTCCAGTGTGACATGTGCCCTTGCTATGTCCTACTTGCCTGCATGATTATTATTATTATTATTTTTTTGGTACCAGGAATCGAACTCGGGACCTTGTGCTTGCAAGGCAGGCAGCGAAACCACTGAGCTAAATCCCTAGCCCTTGCCTGCATTCTTGATATGATTCTCCCCTCCCCTGAGTATATGAATGTATAGTTCCTGAAGCAAGAATAAGGTAATTCCGTTACATAATACTAGAGCAATTATCAAAATCAGGCTATGGGGGCTGGGGATTTAGCTCAGTGGTGCTGCACCTGCATTGCAAGTGCAAAGCTCTGAGTT
>NW_022900933.1:30276387-30281330 GCF_012274545.1 Fukomys damarensis | reverse complement strand
ACCCCCAAAAAAAAAAAAAAAAAAAAAAAAAAAAAAAAAAAAATCAGTCAATGGATGCAACAGCGTTATGTAATATTGTGAAGTCTATGATCCTCTTTAAGATTTTGCTAATTGTCCCAGGAATGTTTTTCACAGCAAAAATATCCCAGATCGTGTATGTCATTTAAATGTCATACCTTTAGTCCTGTTTAATCTAGAATTATCTGTCCATCTCTTTGTTTTATTTATGACATTGACTAATTTACTAATTTCTAGCCAATCAATATGCTGAGACAATTTAAGGAAGTGAGTTTATTTCAAGTAACTGCATTAATGTCAAAATGTACAGGAAAAGGTTTAGGTGCTAATTACCTTATATTCATTAAAAAAACATGCCCAAAGAAATGATACAGCAATGATACGAGAGAAGCAATTAGAATTCTAGATTTATTTTTCTCTATATTAGCCCAATCCAGTCTCTTTTTTTTCATAGATGAGAAAAGAGACCCAGACAAGTTTGATCAAAAGTCCTCCAGCTCTCTTTTTTTCTGGATTTCTATACTTTATAGTAGAATGTTTAATGAAAAAGTTATTATAAAACTCTAAAAGTGGTACTTTGGGTTTATTTTTATTCTATACATTATGTTTGGTTTGGTCATAAGAATTCTGCATAATCTGAAATAGACACTTCTCAGATGAACAATTAGAAACAGCAAGTAAATATATGGAAAAAATGTTCAACATCATTGATCATTCATAAAATACAAATTAAAACAATGCTGAGATTCCATCTCACTCCAGAAAGAATGGCTGCTACCAAGAAATCAACCAATAACAAATGCTGGAAGGGCTGTGGGGAAAAAGGAACACTTCTCCACTCTTGGTGGGTGTGCAGACTGATGCAACCACTGTGGAAATCAGTGTGCAGTTTTCTCAAGAAGCTAAAACTAGAGGTTCCATTTGGCTCAGCTATACCTCTTCTTGGTATCTTCCCCAAAGAGTTAAAAGCATCATAACCACAGCGATATATGCACATCCATGTTTATAGCAGCACAGTTTGTAATAGCTAAATCTTGGAAACAGCCTAAATGCCCATCAACCAACGAGTGAATAAAGATGTATTTTTTCTATACAACGGAGTACTACTCTGCCATAAAGAAGGATGAGTTTGAGACATTTAGAGCTAAATAGGTGGACCTTGAGACTATATTCTTAAGTGAAATAAATCAGACACACATGTTTAAATACTGCATTGTTTCTCTGGTGTGAGAAACCAAAAGTGGAAATAGGGACTGAGATGTATAATGGGTGTTAGAAAATGGGAAGAAAGTGTTCAAATGGGAAAGGGAACAAGAGAGGAGAGAGAGAAAGGAAGGAAGAGACAAGAAAAAAAGTGAAAATACAAGGAAAAAATAGAAACAAAGCTTCTGTACATAGGGAGGGGAAGGGATTTGGGGATAGGATAAAATAAAATAAAATTTATTTTTTAAAAGAAATTCTGCTTAGGACTGAGGATTTAGCTCAGTGGTTCTGTCTGCCTCGCATGAGGACCCCAGTTTGATCTCCAGTACCAAAAATAAAAATTCTGCCTAGCAGAGGTCTATATCTGTAACATATTTATTGTGCCTAATAGGTGATCCCTGGTTTATATTATACTGTTTATAAGGTAATGTTTCTCATATACAGAAATGCATTTAAGCATCTCAGGGCCATCCACATATTATTTGAATAGTAGTATGACACTCTTTCCAGGACACAGGTGAAATAGGACCTTGTTATAAATAAACACTACAGAAGACTGGGTGGGCACCAGTCTATGTCCTGAAGGAGAAGAGCTTTTAATCAGGTCCTGCTCTGGACTTCCGAAAATTTATGTATTTCATGTTCAAAATGTATTGCAGTTTATGTTCCTGCTCATTAAAAAGATGTCCTACCAGTCATCTAAGGAGATGGCTCTTACTTATCCCATGGCTTCTAGGACAACTGTACAGCACCACTTTGTAGTCTGAGAAGCCCACAAAATAATTTGCAAAGAGAGTTGTGGAGTCCCCGGCCTGGGGTCCTGGTAGCACAAGTGTGGTGTCCCAGAAGCACTCCCTGAAGAACAGAGGCAGTTTGCAGGGGAGGACAAAATAGACCAGGGCAGTGGTTGGACTTTGATGTCACCATAAGAAGCTGGAGGAATATTGTAAATGATGGGACCGATGTAGACTTGGAGGCTGGGGTCTGGTTCCCTCTCTGCATTCCCTAGAAAGCACTAACATCTGGACCCTGGTTTGCATATGTAGAGAATGGCAGGACAAAGTAGGTGGTCTTAAGTTTCCTTCTGGCTACAATGATTTGTGGATCAATAGGAATGCATAAACTGTAACAGTTCTTAGTTTTTTTTTTTAATTGAGCTTATTGGTACATTCTAGGTAGACAGTGCAGTTACATTCATTACTGGGATCTTGTACCTTTACATGCCAGGTCTTGGTTCTCATTTTTTCCCCTGTCCCCACCCTCCCTTCACCCTCCCCTCCCCTCCCCACTTCAAACACTTTAATTCCATTTTTACATTTTCTCATATTTTTTTCCTTTTCCCTTATTCCCCTTTCCCTATCCTTCTCACTGTCCGTACACCTTTGGTCCTTTTCTTTCTATTTCACATTGCTAATTGCCCTGTTAGGATCTTGAGTACTATTTTAGTTTTTCATATCAGAGAAACTATTCGGTATTTGCATATGTGTGACTTATTTATTTCACTTAGGAGTATATCCTCAAAATGTACCCATTTACCTATGAATGAATCTACTTTCTCATTCTTTATGCCTGAGTAGTATTCCATTTTATAGAAATACCACATCTTCTTTATCCAGTTTCCAACTGATGGGCAGATGGGCTGTTTCCAAGTTTTAGCTATAACAAATTGTGCTGCTATGAACATGGGTGTGCATATATCACTATGATATGATTCTTTCAATTCTTTTGGAAAGATACACAACAGAGGGATGGCTGGGTCAAATGGAACCTCTAATCCTAGTTCTTTGAGGTATCTCCATACTGACTTCCATAGTGGTTGCACCAGTCTGCACTCCCACCAACAATGGAGAAGGGTTCCTTTCTCCCCACAACCGCGCCAACATTTGTTGTGTGATTTCTTGATAGCAGCCATTCTTTGTGGGGTGAGGTGAAATCTCAGAGTGGTTTTCATCTGCATCTCTCAAATGACCAGTGATGTGGAGCATTTCTTCATATGTTTACTTGCTGCTTTTTTTTTTCTTTGTCTGAGACATGTCTGTTCATTTCAGATGCCCATTTTAGAATTGGGACAGTTCTTAGTTTCATAATTTAGAGATTTAATCAGATCGATGACCCCAATATTATTCCTAGGTGTATACTACTGATATTATGCAGTATCTATTTTGGAGTAATCCATGTATTTTATACTTTTAAACATCACTGTGAAATGTAGGCCTGCCATCTTATGGATCCTAAAAGGTACTGCTGAAATAAGGGTAGTATTATCTGCGAATGCCAGGAGAGAATTGTTACACAAATCAAGAGAATAACTTGCTTATGTATATGTAGCTTGTTTCTAGATGGGTTTGCACAGTGTTCTGAATTTTATTTTCTCTGATAATTATTGTTTTGGGCAGGGCCATGCTGGGGCTTGAACGTAGGGCCTTGAACATGCTCACACCCTACCACTGAGCTGTGTGTTCTCAGCCTCTATAAATGTGAGGCCTTTTGTTTGTTGTTTTTTCAGGTAGTAGGGATTGAGCCCAGGTCACTGAGCTGTATCCCAGCCTTGTTTGATTTTTCAGTCTTGAGACATAGTCTTACTAATATGCTCAGGCTGAGCTCAAACTTGCAATCCTTCAGCCTCAGTCTTCTGAAATGCTGATGAAATGTTGGGATTCTAGGCATGCACCGCTGTGCTGGGCTGGCCCCTATCTTATTAATTTTAAATCTCTAGAAAAGAATCAAGTAAATCGAAGACTCCCCTCTTCCTAATTTCAATTGTTTATTGACCCCAATCATTATTTTCCAGGCAACACTTCATTTTCTAAGTGGCTGTAGTCGGTTCCTTTGCTTTTGAAGTGTTGGGAAGAGCGCAGTGGCCTGGGAAGTAACTGTGCAGCTGTGCCAGCGTGCGTGGTTTAGGAAAACTGCTCAGCTACTCATCCAGGGTTGTGAAGCATGAGAATCTTCCGTTTTACTTTTTATAGGGCTGAAAAGTGGTGAGCATAGGTGGTTTGCTGTTGCAGCCTGGATATGTCTTTGAAATTCTCCCCTTCTATCCACAGCTAATGAGTCTTAGCATTTATCTTTTGTCACATAGAAGGTCCAAAACACAGAACTTGAGTTCACCATGAGCATAGGTGGAGTCGGGCGGTGGGAAACGTTTTTCAACTCTTTCAAAACTAGAACTTTAAATGTTGTAAACAGAAGATCAAAGGGGAAAGAGTCTGGTTCACGTAAGAGTTTTGGAATTGGTCTGTAATTCAATTTGGTCCCCAAACAGATCCAATTAGAATTATTTTGCCTTTTTCTCACTAATATAAAATAATTTGAGACACTGATATAGCCAAAGGATTATTTTTGATAGGAGTCCTCAGTAAGCTTAATGCTGCTTATTTCATGATGCTTTTTTTTTTTTTTTTTTTTGGTACTGGGGATCGAACTCGGGATCTTGCACTTTCAAGGAAGGTACAGCTAATTCCTTGGTCCTCATGATGCTTTTTAACTGTGTTTTAGTCCCAGTACTTTTCAATTACTTTCACTACCTTTCAGTATTTGTGGAGGTTTCAATGCCTTTTGAGTTGAAATGCAATTTTTTTTCTCATTGAGTTTATTAGTATATTTTAGGTATACAGTACAGTTACATTCATCATTGGGATCTTGTACCTTTACATGACAGGTCTTGGTTCTCATTTTTTCCCCTTATCCCTGCCCTCCCTTCATCACCACCCCCACCCCCA
>NW_022900933.1:30155610-30276356 GCF_012274545.1 Fukomys damarensis | reverse complement strand
GCTGGTCTTGAACTCACTATGTAGCCCAGGCTGGCCTCAAACTCACAATGATCCTCCTGCCTCAGCCTCCCAAGTGCTGGGATTACAGGCATGCACCACCATCCCCGGCTTGAAATGTAGTTATTATAGTATAAAAGAAGCAACATTAGGGCTAGTTGAGATTGTAAGCACTTACTAGAACTAATTTATTAACATACATCCTTACAACTGCATGAACCTCAGCAGGTGTTATCAATCATAGAGAAAAACAGGTGAGTGCTATCAAACCATTTTAGCTTATCTCGGCTCCCTTTGGGGCCAAACAGAAATCCTGGCTGAGATTACCCCCATGAAAGGTTAGTGCTTTTTCTATGACTTAATCACCAGGTTCTTTTTCTTTAGATGTTCTCTCCTCTTGGATTGACCAAGTCCAGTTTTTTACTTTTAGGAAACATTGTAAAGTATTTACACATTGAACCCCCAATCAGAAGACTCCATTTATTTTGGCTATATAGTGATTGATTGATTTGGTGTTTTTGAGACAGGGTCTCATTATGTAGCCCAGGCTGGCCTTGAACTCAAAGACACCCTTCTTCCTCCCCCTCTTGAGTGCTAGAATTAAAGTCTGTGTCACCACACCCAGCTATAGATATTCTTAATTTTACAATTCCAGATTCTGATATTTCACTTAAAGCATACTTTGAGAAAGCATTTGGTTTTTATTTCCAGTTACTCAAATCATGTTTCAAAATGTTTAAATCATGCATATTTCATTTTATGCTGTTTTTCTCTTTTATCACATAGCCATGTGTATTAATCCATAGGCTATAGATCTCTGCAGAACACTCTGGAATCTCCACAGAATTTTCTTACAGCAGTGACATCATTTCTATTGCATATTATATGTTAATACTCTTTTGGCAAGTGCTTTTACTCTTATAGTATGCTGCCATTGAACAAAATGACTATTACCATACGCCGGTAATACAAATGAAAATGAAATTGTTCACAAAAATAAATCTCTATAGGAAACATACCTCACACATAGTGTTTTATGAGGTTCAAGTTTCAACAAAAAAAGATTCAGTTTGAAAAGTCTGAAATTGAGCTGTGAGAAACGACTCTAAATGTATAATTTACATGTTGAATATATAGCTATCTAATTACATAGCTATCTAATTGTCTAGCTATCTATTTAATTTCAAAGCTTAGTGTACTTTCTCTCCTGCCACAGGACTGTTCTGGTGGCCATAAATCCAAGAAGAATATCACTGCCAATTTTGTACCTTTTATTTAAATATGGAATTAAAATCTTTTTCTTTAGGTAGTTACCCACAGAAAAATAAGGCACCGATATAAAATTTAAATTGAGCCATTTGGCGATACAGGGCCCCGTGTAATGAGAAATATTTAAAATCCTGTTGAGTGCAGTTGCTTAGTAATGGAATAAGTTGGCTAGAAAAGAAAAAAAACTAGATTCTTGTTTCTGTGAAGACTTAGGCATAAATTTGGGCCTGTACTAGGGGACTTTGCAGAATATATTTTTTCATTGGAAGGGAGGTTGGACCAGCTGTACCCCACAATCCTTTCTAAGATTTTAATGCACTTCAGGCTCATTCTTTATACGGTTGGCCTTAATCTCAGAGGGCGTATAGTCATTGCGATGGGAGTATGTATCCTGAGTTGGGCAGCAGGGAAAAATCTGTCTCTCTCCTTGATGCCGTTAAAGGCAGGAGAATGAGTGGAGGGGGAGCTCCTGTAGCTGTAAAAAGCTCTTTATAAAAGCAATCATTAATTTCAAGTTTCTCCGCTTCCTACAGATCCTCAGCAAATGCTTTTTAATAGCACATAAGGATGATTTCAATACTGAGTTCTAGAGTTTGTTCTCTGCTAAAAGTGGAGAACAAACTGGCCATGTGTGGTGACACATACTTTGTGGGATCAAGTTGTTGAAGGTTTTCAACTTTAATTACAGCAGACAAGCCCTTGTGACCTGACGCCCAGATCATGATTCTCCCCTCTTGGGCTGACCTGACTGCCCATCCCCTGTCCCCTGTGACGTGCATCTGGTTGAAGAGGGAAATAGCTCCCTGGCTGCCAGTATCTGCCAAATGTCTGAGTAGTGCTCCCTTAAAATTCCCTGGAAAAGGGTCTCCTTGACCCAGAGTAAGTAGTTAACATTGTAGTTTGTTTCTGATCAACGGTAAGCTGAGCCTTAGCAAGAAAGGGACATAGGAAGGGATATTCTTATACTATCCTAGTCCATGTTTTTCTCCTCTTTGATCAGCAAGTCACAGATTTTTACCTTCAGACCTTCAGGGTCTTGATTTAGCATTCTCCACAGTGTACCCTCTTCCTTCCTGGAAAGGACATGTTATGAATACACTAGTACAAATGTAGCTTAATGTCTTGCTACTCTTAAGTATGTGCATTTCAAACTTTTGCAGATAGAATCAGCTGACAGCAGAAGTGCCTTACAATCCTTCAGGAAATTGTATCAGGCCAACCTATCTCCCAACCTGCCTTCTTTTAAGGTCTTAACCTCTAGCCTCATCCCCAAGATATCTGTCTTATTGCTTTCCTTCATTTATTTAATGCATAGTTATGGAGCTCTAATATGTGCCATGCCCTCGGCTAGGTTCCAAGGATACCACAAAGGCAAAGAAGGGTACCGTTCCTGCTTTTTGTTGTCTAATGAGAGATCCTGCCATCAGTCAAATAATCACATAAATAAATGTCAAGTTGTAATAGTGCTATTGCTACAGACGGGAAACAGAGTGCTCTGTGTGTATAACAGGAGAGTTTGGTGTAGCTGGTGGCCCCTCACGCATTCCTTGAAAAAGTTGGAGTTGAGCAGGATTAAGGGGAATTGTGGGACGTGTTTATTTCCCAGGACTGCCACAACAAAGCACCTGAACCAAATTGCTTCAAACAACAGAAATGGAGCCTTGGAGTTCTGGAGGTCAGGGTCTGAAATCGAGGCGCCTGCAGGGCTGTGATCTCCGGCCAGCGTAGGGAAGGGTCCTTTCGTGTCCTTCCCAGCTGCTGGCGTTCTCCAGTAATCTTCGGCGTTCCTTGACGTGCAGATGCACCACTCCAGGCACGTGGCTGTCTTCTCCTGGTGTCCAAGTCACCTTCTCTGTGTTCACATCTGTCCTGTCCGAAGTGCCCCTTTTGATAAGAATGTGGGCATAGCACGTTAGGGTCCACCTAATGACTTCGTTACCTCCATCAAGACCCCATTTCCAAATAAAGCACTGAGGGTTAGGGCTTTGATGACATATCTTTTAGGGTGTCATAATCCAACCCACACCACAGGTGAGGAGGAGAGGTATAGAAGAATCTTCTAGGTTGGGAAAGAGCACATGTGAAGGTCCTTTGGCCGGAGAAACATGGCCATCGTGGAGTAGAACGAGGTGTGGTGTGTGGGAAGCTGGAGACGGAGGAAAGATGAGGCCCTGCAGGATGGTTGTGGGTCTACTGGGATCTCTGTCTTTGTTGTAAAGGCGATGAAAAGTCACTGGAGAGCTTCAGCAGGAACAAGACATGGTCAGTTTGGTCCTTCGAAAACTGTGACAGTGGCTCCAGTGTGACAAGAGAGAATGTGGATGTGGTGGTCAGGAAGCTCTGACAAGAGAGCAGGAAGGAAAGGACGGGACACGAGGGAGCTGGTCACAAGAGGTAAAATCAGACACAGGGATGGGAGAGAATGGACAAGCATGAGTAATTCCTATGTTTTCGACTGGTTTGTCTGACTGGATGGAAGGGGGATTTACAGAGAGAGAACCAGGTTAGGACAAATTTTGTTGGTTAGTTTGGACATGTTGGGTCTTGGGCACTCTTCATGGAAACGTCAAATAAGCTTTAGTGGATCTGGCCCGTAGAAGACAGGTCTGAGCTGAAGAGGAATATTTATTTGTTTGTTTATTCATGGAGACAGGGTCTCACTATGTAGCCCAGGCTGGCCTCAAACTCCCAGTGATCCTCCTGCCTCAGCCTCCTGAGTTCTGGGATGACCAATGTGCACCACCACACGCAGCTAAGATCTGCAATTTCTGCACGCCCCTTCCTCCTCCTGTGTGTTTCTTCCAGTAACACTTTCAGCATCTGAGAAGCGGAGTCACTCCAGTGCCATCCTCATTTCACCCGACGGGCAGGGCAGCACTAGGCCCCCTCCCGAGTTTCCTGCTTGACTAGTCAAAGCGGCCTTCAGCATGCTGGAGGGAGGATCCCATGCTCCTCTTCTCTCAGAGGGTCCTCAGAACTCAGCAATGCAATGGCCCAGGACAGGGGCCCTTTGTCCTCTATTTGATGCTCTAATCTGGCAGCAGCTGTAAATATAACCCACACGTCAAGGCTTTATAAATCCCTTTTGATAACTGCTGTAGACTGAATGTCTGTATCCCCTCACAATTTGTATGTCGCATCCTAACTAGGAGGTCGGCCTTGGGGGATGATTGGGTCGTGAGGGTGGGGTCCTTATGAATGGCATTGGCTCTGTTGCTCCTTCACCATGTGAGGACACAGCCAGCTGACAGCTGTCTAGGCTTCCAGAAATGAATCCCCATCAGACACCAAGCATGCTCATCCCTTGATCTTGGACTTTTCAGCCTCCAGACTGTGAGAAATAAGCTCTCTTGTTTATTTTTATTTTATTTTAATTTTTTTGGTTTTTTGAGACAGGGCCTCACTATGTAGTTGAGACTGACCTGGAACTCACTGTGTAGCCCAGGCTGGTCTCGAACTCACAGTGATCCTCCTGCCTCAGCATCCTGAGTGCTGGGATTTAAACTCTCTTATTTATAAGCTACCAGTCTACAGTATTTTGTTACAGCAGACAAAACAAACTAAGATAGTTGGCTAACAGGTAAATTCTAAGACATGCCAAAATGGCAAAAGGGATGATCATTCACCCTTTTTGTGTGTATGTTACTAGGGACTGTATCCAGGGCCTTTGCACTGAGCTACATCCCCAGCCCTTTTGATTTTTTTCTTTTTCTGAGACAAGGTCTCACAAAGTTACTAAATTACTCAGGCTTGTGATCCTCCTGCCTCAGCCTCCTAGATTGCTGGGATTACAGGTGTGTGCTACCACACCCAGCTTCATTCCTGCTTTTTAAAATAAAACTATTCTTTCAAGGCAGTAAAAACAAATCATACATTTTTTTTTCAGACTCTGATGTAGTCTTAGTCTAATTTTTCTTTTTTTTAATAGGGCCTCTTGTTTTGGTGTCATTTTGGAGAGAAATTCTGAGTAAATAGAGGTGCTGAGTCCTTTAAAAACATGAAACAGCACACTTAAAGGTAAAAATAGACTAAAATCTTTCATACTTTTGCAATAAAATGTTGTGATTTAAGACAAGAGACACTGTACATTAATTAAGTGACTCACAAACACTCCTAGAAAAACATTCTGAGTACATTCAGGCTCACTTTTATTATGTGTGAATAAGTACTGTGGTAGATGCTTGGGAACATAAGAAATATTAATACTAATATTAGCATTAATTCCTACAAACATATATGAATTATATAGTGCCTCAAGAAAGATGGCATACTTTCTCTTGTTAACATTTCCTGAACCATGAGATTAGTTCACTCAAGCAGTTTCTTTTTAATTTACTTGATGGTATTTTTAGTTCACCTTATTTTATGCAAAATTATTTTTTCTGCAAATGATAATGATACTGTCCTGGCAAAACAACATTATTACCCGGACACCCTAAGCATGACAACTCGCTTCACCTCTTATTTCCATCTTTGATCACAGTTGCAGATCAGTTTCCAATAAAGATGGATTTCATTATCAAGTCTTTAAAGAAAAGCTGCCATACTTATCTGGATGAATAATCATTTTAGTTAGTTTATTGTTTTGGATTTGGTAAAACCCTTTAATGGATACTCCAGATAACCAAACAGAAGATGCTATTCTTTCATTTAACAAACATTTATAAGCTGGGCATGGTGGTGCACATTTGTAATCCCAATTCCTGGGAGGCTGAAGCAGGAGGATCACTGTGAAAAACCTGGACTTCATAGTTGAAGGCCAGCTTGAACTATACAGCAAGATGCTGTCTCAAAACACCAAAAACAAAGCAACAACAGCAACTATGAAAACAAAATATTTACTTGTCATCCACCATATGGCAAGCACCATGCACCCTCCACCTCCGTTCCTTCTTTCAAACCCCTGCTGAGCACTGTGTTAGACTCCAAGGAGCCCCTGTCTGGAGAGGCAGTGTCTCCACCTGCCTTCCTGGGCTTGCATTCTAGCTGAGGGGAGGTGTGTACATGAGTGTAGACCATGCATGCTTGAGGCCAGTGTGAAGAGAAAAAGATCAGAAAAAGCCTCACAGAGGAGAAGGTCTTGTAAAAGATTGAAAAGTGGAAGAGAAAGGTCTGGCTGAGTTGTAAAGATGCACAGGGTGGTTCATTCCAACAGCAACGCGGGAGGAAGAAGAGACGCAATGAGAGGACCCTGGGCAGGGACTAGCAATGGAGGGAGAGAAGACAGGAGATGCACAAAGTGGTAAAGAGAAGAAGCATCTCAATTCTTGGATCCGAGAAGCAGAGGAAATTAAAGGGGCCAGGAAGGCTGGGAGGACACGTGCTGATGCCGACCCGGGCCAGGGATGGTGTGGTACAGAGGAGAGGCTGGCTCTGAGACCTGGGGGCCCCACTTGAGCATGTGGAGTACTGAGAGCAGGGGAGAGTCTGGGCCAGAAATACAGGTTTGAGGTGCTACACGTAAATGACAGCTAGAAAAGAGCCTTGGGTTTCAGAGACTCTCGTTTTAATTATGACATTGACAGAGCCACCCTTTGATTTCCATTATTTCAAATTGTTCATCTCATAAAGCAACATTCCCTGCAATAATCACAGCACTGTAATGACCAAGTGGGGAATTTGCAAAATAGAATACTAAACTGGATGTGGTGGCGCACACCTGTAATCTCAGCTCTCAGGAGGCTGAGGCAGGGGGATCGCTGTGAGTTTGAGACCACTCTGGGCTACCGAGTGAGTTCCAGGTCAGCCTGAACTACATAGCGAGACCCTGTCTCAAACAAACAGTCAATATATGCATAGAGAAACCCCTGGGTCCTACCCCCAGAGGTTCTGCTATGGTAGCAGGGACACCCACTGAATATCCAGCCCCTCAAACTCAGCCCCATTTCTCAGCCCCTGGCAGTGGGTGGGATCAGGTGACGAGTTCTGACCAATAGATTGTGAGTAGATGTGACAGCAGTCACATCCTTTCTTCTTCCTTTGCTCCAGCTGCAGCAAGAGGCTTTGGTCACCAGGTGGTGGAGCCAAAAGGGAGAAGTAGCCTGCAGCCCCTACTTGAAGAATTTCCTAGAGGCCTCTGAAAAGCAGAGTGGACTTTGCAAGGAGCGGGGAATAAACATTTCAGTGTTCACTCGCTGAGGTTTTACAGTATGCCTGTTACTGCAGCATACCCTAGCCCGTCCTGATCAAGACAGCCTGTCCAGGGTAAAAGAAACCATTGCCCCAACAGAAAGTGGATGTACATTTAGCTCAGTGGTTCCACCGCCTGCCTTGCAAGTGCAAGGACCTCAGTTCAATCCCCTGTACCAAAAAGAAAAAAAAAAAAAGCCTGATTTCCAGACAGGCACTGTTGTCAGTCTGGTGCAGTGACCCATCCACCATATTTTGTGACTTGAGCAAACTGAGCACAGATGTCACAGGTACATTAAAAACTTTCCCTGAGCTGGGTGTGGTGGCGCAAACCTGTAATCCCAGCACTTGGAAGGCTGAGGCAGGAGGATCGCCATGAGTTTGAAGCCAGCCTGGGCTACATAAGTGAGTTCAAGGCCAGCCTGGACTATAGAGGGAGATTCTGTCTCAATAAAATTAAACAAAACAAACCTTTTTCAATGCCCTGAACATTAGATCTACCGTTGAACAGTGTGCCCTTCACCCAGACATGTTCACAGTAAATGTTATGGAAGGAAGCATGACTCAGCATCACTCACGTGTTAAGCACAGTTTGTTGAGCATTTACTATCGCAAGGCACAGTACTAGGTGCTTCATAGACTTTGTTCAAATTCACCTCCCTTGCGAGGTAAACAGGACTGTAGGAAGTTTAGAAGTGGTAGAGTGATTTGAACCCACATCTTTCTGATTCCAATCTTGTACTTTGACCTATAAAATCTCACTTTGCAAGCTTTACTTCTCTTACATAAAAATTATAGGAGGCCATTGCTTTGGACTAGGCTCCTGCACTGGGCCCTGACAGACCAAACTAAAACTCAAAATGGGGTCACTCATGCTAAAGTTCTGCATCACTGAACCTAAACTTTCATCTGACACCCTGAGGAATCAGGAGAGTGAGAGAGAAGAGCCAAATGTCCCAAACAGACTAGTAGCAATATGCATGATCGTGACATTTAATCTTTTGCTTTAATCCTTAAGAAAGCAAACAAGTAACCCGATGTTAAAGTGCTCGGTTATTTTCCTATTTTTCTGGCTCACTGTCCCGCCTTACTGGGAAGGTAACTTTTAAGTGGCCAATCTGCTTTTTGTTCTCTGTCTCTCTCTTTAGCACTTTTCTGTCTATAAAACCAGCCTCCTCTGCTTAGCCTGCTGAAATATTTCCTCTGTTTTGCAAAATGAAGTGTTACTTGGTTCTAGAATTACAAAGCCAACTGAAATCTTTAAACTAAATTTGTTGTAATTTTGTCCTTCGATGCTTCCTGATGCTTTAAGCTGGGGACCTACGACTGAGAGTGACTTACCTGAATCAGAATGACCTGCCAAGGTGACGGTAATACTAGAGATGGTGTCAGCTTTCCATTGCCACAACAATTACCTGAAATAATCAAATTAAAAAGAAAAAACATGGGCCCGAATGATGCCGCGTGCCTGTAATTCCGGCACTTTGAGAGGCTGAGGTAGGAGGGTCTCAAGTCCTGTCCCAGCCAGGACCCTGTGTCCAAAAACACATAGGTGCTGAGGATGTAGCTCAGTGTGAAGGTCCTGGATTCAATCCCCAGTACTGCAAAACAAACCAAAAACAAACAAACAAAACAAAAAAGAAACACACACACACACACACACACACACACACACACCTGCTTTGGAGACAACTATCTAGCATTCTTTCAATTTTTCTAAAAATAAATAGATTTTTATTTCTAAGAATAGCAAAGAAAGTTCATTTTGTGATCACAACTCCTATGGAAATCAGACTTTTCTGAGCTTGAGGATCAGCAAACCACACTGACAGCACAAATTACTTATAATAAAATTTCTTCCTTCCTTTCTTTCCCTCTTTCTTTCTTTCTTTCCTTCTTTCAGTACCAGGGATGGAACTCATCTTCTTAAAGGTTGCACTGTCTCTTCTTGAGGTGCTGGGCTTAAATTCTTCCTATTTTCTCCCAGTCGGATCCTTTTGCATGGGCTGCCTCTTTGGCACAGGTGGCTGGACAAGCCACACAGATTAAGGGACAATAATGGGCCACACAAGGCCAGAGTTCAGCCAATTAGTGGATGGCTGGTGGAAGGGATGGAAATGTTTAAGTAACTATAACAACTAACACTACAACAAACATAACAGATTACTCCAAATGTCTTCCTAGTAAAAGAAACCATTGTCCCAACAGAATGCTTGTTAAGTCAAACCAGCTGATAAAGCCAAATGTTGACAAGCACTCAAAAGGGCCTTTTCTTGTCGAATGGAGACACTTGTTGCAAAATCATTAGCTACAGTCTACAACAATTGAAAATCAGGTTAAAAATCTGCACCAAAAAGGACCTCTGTTTGATTGTTTTCCTTCCTTTCTGTAACAGGAAACAGGAAGTGGGAAGTTACAGAGTGGGACACCAAAACAGGGAAAGAGACTTACCCTGCTATTGCTAAAAAGGTTGGGTGGATGATATAATGTCAACTCCTCCCTACCAGCAGGAGAAAAGTTTGGAATAATTATGTGCAAACCCATGAAATATTGCCAACCATGATTTGCTCCAGTCCCATTTCCAAACAAAGCAGCAAGGAAGAAAAATGCCCCCGCAGTTCCAAATTGCCCCATTCCAAGAATCCCTACCTTCCCTGTGGCAGGAGCCACAAAGGAAGAAATTGAACTGGGTGAAATTTTATTGAATATGCTGTGCTAATTGTTTGAGAAGTGCTTATTCCAAAACCCTTCAGAAACCTCATCCTATGAGGTTAGCTTTTAGAGCAGTTACCTACCTGCAGTAAAAAGTAATTACAGCTGTCAGCCAGCAAATAATTGTTCCAGTGCCTAAATGAGTGGGGAATCTTCTCTAAAAGGAATTACTACTCCTGAATGAGTAGGCTCAGCCCATTGTCTCTGCTTTGCTTGCTGATGAATCTGGCCATCTGTCCACTCCTGTCAGCAAGGGTGAACAGGGTGAAGGAGCTTTAATTGGTAGAAACGAGGCGGGACAGGACAACCAGAGCTTATCAGTTGAAGGACAGAGTCAACTGCTCTATTGAGCAACTTCAATTTTTTACTCTGCTGGGCACAGGTTTCACATCCAAAGTCTTGGCCACTGGCTTCATCATGAAACTTCCAAAGCTCTGACCCTTTCCTCCCAATCTTTGCCAGTGATCACTAAACTTTATGAGGGAGTTTAGCAGACAGGGATCCCTGACACGTACCTGTGTAACAGTGTAGCGCTATCAAGGTAGACCATCTCCAAAGGAGACAAATGGAAAGGATTTGGCAGGGGAGGGGATTCCATTTGTAATAGGAAAATATTCAACTGTATTCCAGCAATGTCTTTCCAATGATACTCAAAAACCCCAAGTAGTCAGGACCTCTAAGATACCCTACTTGTACTTTCTAAAAAGCAAGTGATACTTTCTTAGACATTCCCAGTGTCACCAATTGCCAGAGGGATTGGGATTCAAAGAATCTCCTCTGCCCTGGGAGAAGCCAGGCCATGGGCCTGCTCAGCAGTCTTTGGCTGGGGTCTTGGTTTCCTAGGACTCCATTCGATCCCATGTTTAATGTAAGGAGCAGTGCTTGTTGAGGGCTCTCTTGTTTTAAAATTCTCTGGGTGTGGGGTGCAGATGGGCGATGTGATCTAGACAATGGTGGAATGCTGCAGGCAGCAAACTTTGGGGGTTAGGCTTCAGAAGAAGTCTTTAGTGGTTTCATTTTGGAGCTTTCGGGAGCTTAACTGGGGAAAAAAATTTTTTTAAAGGCTCCCACGCACAGAAGACCAAAGAGAATTGTTAAGTCCCCAGGGCAACTTAAAGATCTAGAGCTGTACATATTTGGGAGGGAATAGATTGTCAGCAGCCTGACTTCATGGCAGCTGTGTGCCTGGAAGCTGGGACCCATGCAAGTGTCTGTGCTGTCCTGGCCTCGGTGACTGTCCAGCATCCTCTACAAATGAAGAAGAGCTCTCGGGAACCTTCTGTTCATGAGCACTGCCAACTCGAAGAATGAGCCCTGTCTGCTGAGCCACCAGCTCCCTGTTGGTTTTCCAATTCGGGAACACCTGATCAGGCAGCTCATTGCCATCTGCTTAAATAACAGGTCACTGTGCACTAGCCTGGTTTTTGTTCTCTCTTCAGCCCAAGTTTAATATTAATATTTATTCATCACAGTGAACACTCAACTTGACTGAACACATTTCTCCTTAGAGACCGACACCACTGGTTTAGAATGTGTTACAAAGAAGACTTGAATTCTTTTCTAAATAGTTATGCCTGGGGTCAGTTGCATACGTAACAGTAATTAAGCAAATACCTTAGATGATTGTTTACTAATTATTAATTAAAATGTATTTTCTTTCTCCTTTAGATTTACTTTGTAATCATATTCATGAAAAATATTAATAGATGTGTAAAGTATGCCTATTAAATACGCCACTTGACTTTTAATGTATTTTGTTAAGCTTAGTGACTGCTTTTATAAATAACAATCATTGTTCCTTCTTAAAGTATATTTTTATTTATTATTATTGTCATTATTATTTCCAGTGCTGGGTATCAAACCCGGAGCCTCAGGCCTGCTAAGCAAGTGCTCTACTATTGAGCCGCACCCATAGTACTATTTTTAATCAATACACGATAATCGTACCTACTTATGGGGTGCAGTGTGTGTTATTTCAACACATGCATCCAATATGTAATAATCCAAAGTGTAACTAGCATATTCATCACCTCAAACATTTATCATTTCTTTGCATTGGAAACATTCAAAATCCACTCAACGATTTTGAAATATGCAATTGTTGTTACCCATACTTTACAAATTACAATTTGTGATGTAAGGACTAGGGGAAGAAGTCATCTATTTTTACACAGCAGTTTGCTCGACCTTTGTTTCATTTTGTTTTGTACTGAGACAGGGTCCTGCTATATGCAGTTCAGGCTGGCCTTAAACTCACTGTGCAGTCCATGCTGGCCTTGAACTTGCAATGATCCTCCTGCCTCAGCTGCCCAAGTGCTGGGATTGCAAGCATGTACCACCACACCTGGCTTGACATATTTTGCAGGCAAATTTTGACACTCCTCATCAGATATGTTATTTCCCATGTAACATTCCTCTTTCACTCTGTTAGTGTCAAGTGCCACCCTTTGCCGAGCGCTGGTGGGACACCTAAGTGTGACAGAAATCGAGAACAAGAACTTGATGCCTTTCTGCTTTTATTCACCTTGTAGAGTTCTTTTGTTGTCAAGGTTAAAAATCTTGAAGAGTGCATCATTTTTCTAGGTTTTACACTCAGTGCAGACAACTTTCCTTTGGACGTCTTTGACCTACACTCCACTCATTCCATTGTCTCAAACCAAACTCTGCATCTCCGGGCTGGGCCTAGTCAGGTGTCAGCAGTGTTCCGGGTGGGAAAGCAGCAAATGGAGTATCAGGAATAAGAGTGATGTAGGGGCACCGAGGTCAGGGGAATAGGCAGACCAGGAAGGTGGGTGAAAAGCCAAAGCAGTCAAATCTTGTATACAATTGATAAGAAAAGAGGGGTGATGTCACTGACCAGGAGGAGGAGCCTGGATGCCTGGGGGTCCAATCAGGAGGCTGAGTGACTATTGCGAGGGCAGCACAATGATAGTATTGATCAAAGTGACAGCTTTCAGTCCTTTTGGAGGAGAAGAAGGTCACGGATTCTCTAAGACTAGGATGAAAGCTGTGGGTCTTCTCAGAAAAAATAATGCATGTATGACCATACTTAATGTAATAGCACTGGTCTCTCAGCACAAAATATCAAATGATGAGGGAGGCCACTCAACCGAAGGGCTCCAGCATCTGGCCCTATTATCTAATCAGTAGCATGTTCACATATTGGATGAACTACAACCCTATGCAACCCTCACTGATGTTTTCAACGAGAACCCTGAGACACACAACATCTTCCTCATTGAGGAAGCATCCAAAAATAAACCACTGGGTCTTTAGAAGCAATAGGTATGTTAAGAACTGATGCAAAAGAGGATTCTTTTTCCTTCTGGGTCCCAACTGCCTTGGTCTGTTCAGCTGGAGGAACCAGGGCTTTTTCAAAGGGGATTTTCCTTGCTAAGGGGCTCCTGGGCGGGGGGGATCTTACACAGGCTTTATCAGGCCTTTAAGTCAAGGAGGAAGCAGGAAAACAAGGAAGTAGTCCCAAGTAGCAGGGCCTGTCAACAGGAAACAGATTGAGGGCAAGAACTGAGATCAGGCCAGACAAATACATGAAGGACAGACATTGTTGAACTGGCCCAGCCCTGTGGCACCAGAGATAATGGCCTTCTGGGCAGGGAGGAAAGAAAGGGGAACTTATTCTTACTCGGCATGGCCAAGGGGAGAGGGCACATAGTTCAACTACAATATGGCAGAATAGACTAACCAGGAAAAGTTTAGAATCTGAAGTTCTATTTTTTTTTTTTCCAGTACCAAGGATTGAACTCAGGACCTTGCGCTTGTCAGGCAGGTGTGGTGCCATTGAGCTACATCTCTGGCCCACTTTTTTTTGAGATAGAGTCTTGCTATGTAATTCAGGCAGGCCTTGAACTTACGGTGTAGCTTAGGCTCACCTCAAACTCCTGGCAATCTTCCTGCCTCGGCCTCCCGAGTGCTGAGATCACAGGTATATGCCACCACACCCAGCCTCTGTTTTTTTTTTTTTTTTTTTTTTTTTTGGTAATGGGGATCAAACTCAGGACCTTGAGATTTCAAGGCAGGTGAGCTAAATCCCCAGCCCTCTCTGTGACATTTTGATACAGGAATAAAATTCCTAAATTTCCCGAAGTGTCTTTGTGTGATGGGTATTTTGCATAACTTTACAAAGGGTTAGTAAATGCTCATTAATGCAGCTCCTACCACCTCCTCTCCAGCATATGGTTCCTTCTGTGTCTTGGGTGAGCTGATCTCTCATCCCGGAGCAGCCCTGGGGGCTCCCTAGGCCTCTGAGAATCAGTTGTGTGGCCTCTGGTCATCAGACCTATTTTTCTCCCAATAGCAAGTGTTTCCTCCCCACCCTCATCCTTTCCTTTGAATATTCAATCCGGTACGCGAGGAAGAACTCTTTCTTTTCCCTGGCACATTCAGATTATATGTAAGTTCAGGACCACCAGGCAGAGTGGGCTGAGCTGGCTGGAAACAGCTCCTTGTCCAGGAGGACTGCTCGGAATCCCAGTGCCTTTGCGTTTGCCAGGCCTCAGATAGTCAGCTTGCTGGTGCTGCGGAGCCCATTTGAGCTTCTGTCGCCTCGCCAAGGGCTTCTCGCCCTCCCGCTGTTCTAGCACTTCTGTGATTGCGGTGGGGGCACAGCGAGGCCTCTTCCAACCTTTCCTTGCTCAGCTCACCTGCCTGCGAGTTTTCCAGCAGGGTCCATGTTGCATGTGAGGCGCCCCTCGGGCGATGACACAGGTTTTCTAGGAGATGAACACCCTTCCCAGTGAATGCCAGCTCTGTGTTAGGCACCCTTAATTCCCAGAGTCTAGCGCTGGGCTAGAAGCCCTGTCCGTGCTTAAGAAAATAGTCAAAGAGGCTGGGGATTTAGCTCAGTGGTTCCACCATCTTGCCTCACAAGCGCAAGGACCCGAGTTCAATCCCCAGTATCAAAAAAAAAAAAAAAAAAAAAAAAAAAAAAAAAAAAAAGAAAAAAAAATAGTCAAAGAAATCATATGCATGGATATGGTTAGGGCTTAGTGTGGAGCTTAACTCACTCCTGGCAGTTCTAAAAGTTTGCAGGGTAATGTGGCAATGGTGTCACTACTTTGACAATCTCAGCTGCCTCTTGCCAGTACCTTGGATCCTAAAGGTCCTTGGTATTTTGGTTCTATGCATGATGATGATTTACCAGAACTCAGGACCGGAGGACAGATCTGCCTGTGCATCCTCACTGGGAACAGTTTGTTTCCGGAATGTAGCACACAAGCCCACTAATATGGGGTCCAGTGTCACTGGCTGGCATATCAAAGTTAATAACGTAGTCCTTTGTCTTTATTGCTGATCCTATTTAAAAGAAAATCTCCCCAGCACAGTTCATATGATTGTTCAGAGTCTCATGCCACAATACAGTAAATGAAAAACTAACAAATAACACCCAAGGCAGTAAGTAAATCACCAAGTTCATTAATTCAAAGCACTGAGCATCAGTTTGTAGAATGCCATAACACGGTATAAAGTAATGTTACTCGACAGCGTAAGAATGGTCAAGTGGGAATTAATTTTATTTTAATTTTTAATGCACTTTTGACTGCTCAAAAATGATTTTAAACATTAACATAATTTAATCTGTAGGCTGGCATTTATTAAACCCTTGATTTGCAAGCAAAATAAGAGACATGTATTTTTAAAGCATTAAAGATTCAGTGATGATAATTAACTTGAAGGTCAAGGAGGAAGCCATTGTCAGCACATTCTGCAGAACCCCCCTAGATTATGCAGCCATATGCTGAAAGAATGGGAAAAGTTGCCCTCCGATGCTTGGTATTTTTGAGAGATGCTAAAAGATATTATGCTCTCACTTGTTCCGATGAATCAGTTAGTTAAACATTTGAGAACAGTGGAAACCCGGGGAATGAATTTCCATCCTAGATGCCACCTTTCAAGGGCAGATCTACCAAGGACAGATCTGGCTCTTCTGCATAAGCCGGTCAAGCTGCATGGGAGAAGTTCTGTCCATAACATCAGCTCACCAAGGAGGCACAATGGAAAACTACACCAAAATTCCACTTCCTCTCCATGACTGTGACCCAGGGCCCCACACCCATGGTAGGCAAGTGCTTCACCACTAAGACACATCCCCAGCCCTTGCTGAGGTCTTTGAGAGCTCAGACTTGAATTTTCATCTGTTAAGTGTAAACATTCACTCAAAGGAAGTAGTGAATTGAGATGATTTTTCACTACAGAGGTGACACATTGGGGGATGAATAAAGTAACCGATAAACCAGAGAGGCACTGGACCAATCTTTTTTCTTTCTTCCTAGTTATGAGTGGGTTTATCTGTGGATTTCTACTTAGTTGGCCTTGAAATTGCACACGGAGTTCTGAGCTGCTGAAAAAATTCACTTGCTTTGAAATTTGGTCAGTGTGATGTCCACTCTAATAGATCCTCTTGACTTGAATTCTCTGTTTTCACCAACTACAATGATCAAATTAACAAAATAATTGCTAAGTATCCACTGTGCACACCCATAGATTCTACTGGCTATTTAATTATTTTTTTTGTTTTTTGGTGCTGAGAACTGAACCCAGGGCTGCATACTTGCTAGTCAGATAGATACTCTACCACTGAGCTATATCCCCAAAATTATTTTTTCTTAACTTCACAGTTTTCCTGAAAATGAATCCTTTCCACTCTAGATTATTCTCTGCCTCAAATCAGTGCTCTCCCCCCGCCAGTACCAGGGATTGAACTTGGGACCTTGTGCTTGTGAGGCAGGTGGCAGAACCACTGAGCTAAATCCCCAGCCCATAAATCAGCAGTCTCTTGATGCTACATCTTACAGAGCCACCTTGCCTCATATTTTGCAATTATTCGTGCAAAAAATTACAAATCATAAAATAAGATTTATTTATTGTCTTCCTTTGTTTTGGTACTGGGGATACGAACTTGGGTCCTTGCACTTGCAAGGCAAGCGGTGGAAACACTGAGCTAAATCCCGGGCCCAAGATTTATTCAAATAATCCTGGAAGAAATAAAGTTGGGGCTGATCTGTCATCTTTCAAAATAATCTTCTCCTTTATTATAAAGATGAAAATATTTCTATTAATCATAAAAGAGCAAAGTCGAATATGTATATCACTCATAGTGCCATTACCAAGACATTAATGAGGTATACTAACGTCAATATTCAAATACACATATACATTTCTCCAGAAAGTGTGGTCAAACTAAAACTGTTGTTTCAAGGCCTTCTATTTTTTTTCTCAAATTTTTTATTAGTACATATTTGTGATACATAGTAAATAAATTCATGGTGGGGGGAATTGTTACATATACATATCACATCTTGATCCTTTTTATTTCCCCTTCTATTTCCCTTCCTTCCACCACTCCTGTCCCCAAATCCCCTTCCAATCTTTCAAAGAAGCAACTCTGATTCATCAACCCTTTGTATTGCTAGAACCTTTTAAAAAAGCCTGTCCTAGTTGGGTGTGGTGGCACACGCCTGTAATCCAGCCACTTGGGATGCTGAGAAAAGAGGACAAGTTTGAGGCCAGCCTGGATAGGCTGGCAAAACCCAGTATGGAAAGAAAATAAAAAGGGCTGGGGATATAGCTCAGAGTTCCTTGGGTTCAACTATATCATAAATCACCGCAGCTTTCCACATTAATGAGTAAAAACTGGCTTTGTCACTTTTAAGCTGCATCATACTTGACTGTATGAATACTTAGGTTTTTCCCTAAATGTGATTGATGCATACATATTTAAGATAAATTCCTTTAAAAAGGCTTGCAACTTAAAGTATTTCCTTTACCTCTTTCCTGTTCCCTCCACCTGTCCTTTTTTCCTCCCCTGTGATTTTTCAATACCTATCATCAAATTCTCTTGTAAAAGTTACTCATCTCCCCAACATCAGTGTATAATGTTTTCCATTCCCCATATAGTGGTATTTTCAGTCTTTTAAATCTTTGCTATTATTTATTGTGGTGAAATTTGCACTTCTTTCATTATTATTAAGAACACTATCTTTTCACATGATTAGTTGCATTATCTTTTTTAATTAAATGAATTGAATTTTCATTTAATTTGCTCATTTTACAGGAGTCACATTTTCAAAGTTCATTTATAAGGGCTTTATATACGTCGTAAGGTATTAGTCACAGAAAGTGTAAGTAGTTTTTTAAAAAGTTGTTGTTGCTTAGCTCTTTATAATTGTCTTTGGCAGTAGTTCAGCAGCTTTACACTTTCATCGATTGGTGTTTCCTTTTTTAGAATTTCTGGCTTTGCTTTTACATTTAGAAAGATCTTCCTTGCCCCAAGATTTTAAAAAATAATCTTTATTTTCTTTTCACAAGTGTTCTAAAAATATTTAATCCCTGGCCCTAGAATTTATTCAAACCATATATTAAGAACCATACATATAATTGTTCCCTTCAAATAAAATTCACATCAAAATTATTAATTGAATAATCCATACTCTTTGAAATAGTAATGATAGACAAAATTTTGTTTTGAACCCCTCTTTTATTATGTCTGTCTAGTTTTATACCAGTGTCATATCATTTACCTGACTACAGATTACTACACTAATATATTTTAAACCTGCGAGGCAAATTTACTTGACTATTTTTTTCTTTTCTGGTGCTGACAGTTGCACATCTGTAGCTCTTTTTCTATTTTTTTATTCTGAGACAGTGTCTTGCTGCTAAGTGTCTAAATTGCCCAGACTGAGCTCACACTTGCAGTACTCCTGCCTCAGGCTCCCAGAGTGCTGGGATTACAGGCCTGTGCCACCCTGCCTGGTTTGGGACTGGCTTTTCTAGCTTGGTGGGGTGGGCTAAGGGATGGTACCTTTCCATTGGATCCTGAGTGCGTCCTCATGTTTAGGACATGGCCTCCTAGTGTAAGATATGGGTCGGCAGACATTCATACCATTGGAGACACCTGGAGCTCCTCCAGCTCTTACAGCGTACCTGGCTCTTGCAATTGGGATAAGAGAAGCGTGTGTTCCACACATTGTTAGCAAGGGAGGATGGGAAAACAGAGATGTCTCCCTCTTTAGCAGCTCGTGGACCAAGGCTCAGCAATCCGTGTGTCTTGTCCAATGAGGATACCTGTCCTGTTTTAGTTGCCGTGATGAAGGGGGCTAAATGGAGGAAAGAGTGGTGTCTTGGTCAGACTAGAATTATATCCAGTCCTCTGTGCAATCTCACTCCTGATGATGGTTTCCCGTGGCCTTATTAGCTGCTATCAGTGAAGGGAGGAAAGGGTTCATTGTCCTCTCTCATTTTAAGGTGGGCAGCCCAGACTGATTTGAGAAAGAGGGCAGTGCAGACTAAGAGTGGTAAGGGGATGGCTGTGCGTGCGTGCGTACGTGTGTGTTTATGTGAAGGACTGATGTGAAATCTTTATTATTGCACTTTTTTTGTTGTTGTTGTTACCAGGGATTGAACTCATGACCTTGCACTTGTGAGGCAGGTACAGTGCCACTGAGCTAAATCCCCAGCCCTGCTGTACTTTTCTGATAGTGACAGTGACATCTTTTTTGTTGTAATCTCTTCCTCACCCAGTGCGAGGTTCACCCTATACAAAAGACAGATTGACAGGAGAAGAGAATAACACGTGTATTCAAGCACAGTGTTATATGACACAGAAATGAAAACTCAGAGGCCCAGAGAAACCTGCATTTTTTTGGGGGGGTTTGAGACAGGGTCTCACTATGTAGTTGCGACTGACCTGGAACTCACTATGTAGTCCAGGCTGGTCTCAAACTCATAGCAATCCTCCTGCCTCAGCCTCCCAAGTGCTGGGATTACAGGTGTGAGCCACCATGCCTGGCCTGAAACCTGCATTTTTATGCACAGTGGTGCAGGGGTGTGGCTGAAGGGGTGACAGGCTGAGGGAAGTCAGTCAGGCCTGTGTGTGCAGGGCCCTCTTGGTGTCTCTGTACCTCTCTCCTCTCCTCTGGGGGTTGGGAAGGCCACCTGTCACGTGAGGGTCTTCGGACCTGCTTTCAGGGGAGGCAGGTCACAGTACTGTCCTGCAGCCAGGATTCAGGGGACAAAGTTGGGAGATGGCCAGAGAGTGACCTTTCTGTATCTCCAGGTTTCTCAGTTCACTTAAGCTTAGTGATACCACAGTGTCGTATTTTGGGGGTACTGACATTGGGTATTTTCATTCCTGTAGAAGAAACTTGGAACTAATATTTTAAGAGGTTGGACCTTAAGAAATCAGTAGAAAAATAAATGGTTTAAGCAAAAAAAAAAAAAAAAGCAGAAAAAAATTTGCCCTTCCCTCTCAATAGTGGTTGGCCTTGGGGAGAGAGTGGCTAGGAAGTGGGCTTGGCTTTCAGTTTGGTAAGGAGTATGTAAGGACTTTGTAATATTTCTTTCTCTCTCTCCCTTCCTTTCTTCTTTTCCTCTCTATTCCCTCCCTTTGTGTTCCTTTCCTTTACCACCTCCTTCTTTCTTTTCTCTCTCTCTTTCTTCTTGTTTGTTTGTCTTGTGGTGGTGCTAGGGATAGCACCCAAGGCCTCATGCATACTAGGCAAGTGCTTTGCCACCAAGCCACATCCCCAGCCCATTTTTCTTGTTTTTTGAGATAGGGTTCTCTATGTAATTCAGGCTGGCCTCGAACTTACTATAGTGTACACTCTGGCCTCAAAGTCCTCTTCTTTTCTCTTCCTCTTTTTCGTCTTCTCCCTCCCGTAGTGTTGGAGATCAAACCCAGGGCCTCACACAAGCTAGGCAATGACTCTACCACTAAGCTACACACCCAACTCTAATATTTTATTTCTTTTACATAAGTTGTTCTCAGCATTACTGACATTTTTGGCAGATAATTCTTTGTGGCAGTGGCTACTGCACGCTGCAGGATATTCTGCACCCTGCAAACACACGCACTAGATGCCAATAGCAGCCCTTAATTGTGACAACCAAAAATATCTCCAGAATAATTCTTAGCACCTCATGTTGAGAACTATGATTTAAGTAAAAAGCAAATATGTACCAACAGAACAGGCAAAGGAAGAATAAGAAGAAAACGTTAATGTGTTAAATTGGGAGTAAGAATGGGAACATGATACTTTTATTTAACAATTTTTGATACTTTATTATTTTCTGCATTTAAATTCTACTAGACTCAAGAAAACATATTTCTTTTTAAAATTATTTATTATTGATTGATTGATTGATACCAGGGATCAAACTCAGGACCTCGTACTTGTGAGGCAGGTGGCAGAACCACTGAGCTAAATCACCAGCCCAAGGAAACATACGTCTTCAAAAGACCCAAATCCAAATTGTATGTGTTGGTACACACTTGTAATCCCGGCACTTGGGAGGCTGAAGTACAGCGGACTGTAAATTTTTGGCCAGCCTGGACTAATAAGCAAGACTCTGTGTGAACCTCCCTTCCCCCAAAAAAGACCCTAATCTTATAGTTGCCAATAATTGAAAGTGAAATGTCTCCAATAGACTGCTATCTCGGTTCCATGACACGCTGGGCACATCGTTGCAGAGGCAACCTCTGGGATCAGTTCTCTCTCATCTGCCACTTCACATGCTTATTTCACAGGGATTTCTGAAATTCATCCTCAAAACACCCCGTTGGCCTAAAAACAAACTCAAAAAGAACAGCCTGACTTCTGATTGCTGAGTGTTGGCATGGTTTATTGATCCTCCTGCTTCTCAGCACTCTGCGACACACCTTCCTTCACGTTCTACCCTGGCTAAACCATTCTTTCTACTGTCACAGACTGATTTTTCCGGGACACAAAAATCTGATATCCCCTTACTTAAAATCCTTCAAGATATACAATATGATAAAAATACAGTGAATATTTTAAAAAGTTATTACAGTAAAAGACTCGTTGCCCCCCCAACGCTCCCCCTTTCTCTGAACACACTTATCCCACTATTCTTACCACTTTTTGAAGTGGTTCTGGAGTCCTCTTTTGAGAGGGTCTTAACTTGCACTACAGTGGCTGCTTATTGATTCAAAATGTTCACCTTTCATGGTCATTTTGACTTTGGGGAACAGCTAAAAGTCACACAGTACCAAATCTAGTGAACAGGCTATATTATGTTTTTATGAGTCTGCTTTCTGTTGGATGGCACTCAGCAGCAGCATTCTGCATATTTCGATCACATCTCATAAAGACATTCACAAAAGAGGACCTCCAGAACTGCTTCAGAAAGTGGCAAAAACAATGGGATGAGTCTGTCTGAGGCAAAAGGAAAATACTTTGAGGGGGATTAATGGCAATGGCCTTTTATTGTAATAAAATTTTTAAAATTTTAAAATTTATTGTATATTTTGATCACCTTTGTAAGACCAAGCAGAGTGCAATAATTCAATGCAATGCTCATGAGAGCCACCCCCAGTTAGCACATACTCCACAGGTTCAAGGGACGGTAGCTAGAAAAACAAAAACAAAGGAAGGAAGGGAGAGAGAGAGAGAGAGGGAACACGCCCTGGCAAAAAATAACCCAAAATAGCATTTGTCTTTGGATACTGGAAATATGATTAGTCCCCATCTTTTTTTATACATCTCTATATTCAGAACTTCTTCTGTATTATGTTCAAAATGTTAGGTGAAGGTAGTTCCTTCTCTGCATCCCTAAATAAGTATGCAAAAGGTGAAAAAACAATTTAATTTGCATACTTCTTTACAGGTTGAAAAGGCACTTTTGCTCTTTTTGGCAATGAGGGGAGAAAAAGAAAAGAATACAGATGGGGAAAGAGATGATCAGCCAACTCCTGCTACCACACTTGAAAGATACCCACCCACAAGCCAGGAGAACTGCCAGAGAGAAAAAGGTCAACAAGATGAAGGAAGATTTAAGTGCAAACCGGGCCAACCCAGATCTTAAAAGTCACTTTTCTAGTCAAAGAAAGGCAGTCTGAATAGCAGAGATTTAAACTATTTGTGTATTTTAAAATTATTTTTTAAAAATGCTTTATGTCGTTTCCTTAATCTCTTTCATTATCAATGTAACATTAAAAATCATGCATTAGGGGCTGGGGATTTAGCTCAGTGGTTCTGGCACCTGCCTCACAAGCACAAGGACCTGAGTTTGATTCCTGGTACCAAAAAAACACAAAAAACAAAAAAAACCATACACTGGGCCAGGGTTGTGTAGTTCAGTGGTAGCGTGTTTTCTAGTCTTCGGCAACACAAAGGAACAAAACCACATACCATTTTCCGTAAGAGCTATGATGACAACAAAAGCTTAAAAAATCTTCCAGAGCATCTTGGAGCCAGTCATGGTGTTGCATACCTATAATCTCTACTCTGGGAGGCTGAGGCAGGAGGATCACAAGTCTGGGCAACTAAGAGACTTGGTGAGATCCTATCTCGAACTACAAAACAAGGCTGGGGACTTAGCTCTTTGTAAAAGATCTAGGTTCAATCCCCAGTACTAGAAAGAAAAAAGGCCCCTTTGAGGGATTAAGAGTGAGAGCAGAAGCTACCCAGAAGATTCATTTAAGGGCTGGGGATTTAGCTCAGTGGTTCTGGTGCCTGCCTCACAAGTGCAAGGACCCAAGTTCAATCCTTGGTACCAAAAAAAAAAAAAAAAAAAGATTCATTTAACCTTTTGAAACTCTGGTTAATCTGGCAGAGAGGTGCTACAGTCTCAGCTACTCAGAAGGCTGAGAATCACTGAAATCCAGGAGGTCAAGACCAGTTTGAGCAACATGGCAAGACTTGTCTTAAAACAAACAATGCAAAACAAATAACTGCGGTTAAAATCATTTTTATCCAAGGGTCTTATAAAATGTTTGAAGCTTGAACACATGAGCCTCTCCATAAGTAAACCTGAGTGTTATGGCTTGTTTAGATGTCTCCTCGAAGCTTTGTGCAGTCATAGGTGGGGCTTTTTCAGCTGGATCTAGAGTGTGTGACTCTGGGATTCATGGTGTAATACTAGGATCAAGGGCACTAGGATTAAGGGTTAAGTGTGTGAGTGATACCTGCCCTGAGTAGCCTGGATAAGATGTAAGGGAAAAAAAGAGCTGTGGTCGTCCCTTGCTTGCTTGATTTTGCTGTCTTCTGCCCACCATGAACTGTTTCTTCTCTGCCATGCTCCAGGCACCATGCCTTGGAACCAGTCCTATGAACTGAAGCTGTCATGCCCAAGGGATAACCCCGTGAAACCACTGCAAAGAACAAAGACATAAATCATGTCCTAGCAACTACAGTTCCAGGAAGCCTGATAACACCAGCAACCACCACCAATTCCAAGAAGCCTGACCTCTCTCCATCCCCAAATTCTTCAAGGCAGCAAACTCTTCCCCTCCCCTTTAAAACTTTTGTTCTCACCTCAGCCTCACTCGCTGATGAGTTCCCTTTTCCCAGACTCAGCCCACTGTGTGCTCTCACACAAGTGAATATTGGTTGGTGTCTGTCCCCTGCCATTTGTCTCAGAAACAAAAAAAGCAACCAAGACAGCAAGTTCTTCTGATGCTAAGTTTAGTATTTTTGCTATTTTTTTCAGTCTCTTTAACTATTTGCTCTGAGGTGTGGGCAGAAAGGTGGGCAGCAGGTGAGGAAGGCGACTTTCTTGAGTACCACGCTGCTAAGTCATCCTCTGGCAGCTGGATATTGCTAGGGTCGAAGCAGTTGGACTCCATGATGGGGCGGCCTTTGGCCTCTCGGTACTTCACAAGCCTCTCAGCTTCTTGGCGGGCCCACTCGTGCATCCTGTAGTGAGGCAGATAAGTCACAAAGGTGGTGCCAAAGACGAGGACAATAGAGAAGCCAAAGAAGAAGACAACACGCATGTTCCAGAGGTCGACCACAGGATCCTTGTCAAAACCATGAGAGTCTCGGTTCTTCTCATACAAGTTTTCTTCCTCTGGTGCTGGATCCTCTTGCCATTGGGAGGCCGGTTCTAGTGCCTGCTTTCTGGCCACAGTGGATGGAGTGACCCCGGCCTTGGAGGATTCCCAGCAAACGCGGGTAGCCAGGAGCCTACGCATTGCTGCTGCTGACGAAAGGCACTGAGTGCACAACCTCAACATTCCGGCTGCCATCACTGAGTACGCAGCAGTTCGGGGGGGGGGGACCGGAAATGGGACTGCGCACAGCTGCAGTAGACGCTAGCGCGCTCTTAGTCGCTCTGCTCTCACTTCCGCTACATAGGTCCTGGGTCCGAGTTTGTTTTTCAATGAGGTGGGTCACTAGGAGCCCTCCTTCCAGCTCATGGGCTCATGGGGCCATTCTTTCAGAGGGTGGGGAAGAGCCACTGGGGAAAGAGCCTTCTGATGACTATTAAGGGTAATGATCAAGGGTAATTGGTGACTTTGTTCTGTGTATTTCTGCAGGACTTCCAAAACCCTTACACAATTCGATGTGAACTGTAATTTAGACGTAAACAGGCTGGTTTACCTATCACTAAAGAATCATTGCTTGAAATTATGTCCAGTATTAAGACACGGCCAATCTAAGACTCCCCACTGTCCGCTGAAACAAAACAGAAGAAGAGAAAGCAGAAGCGAAGAAGTGACTCAGGCTTTTATTTCCTTGCTATTTTCTCTGGTTTGCAAGGGACGCCATTTTCTTTCTTTGACTTAATGAAACTACCAGAAAATTCCTTAAGATTGAATGAGCTGATAAACCTGTTTCTCTAGTTTGCCTGAGATAAGGGAGTGTGGATTCCTTCCTGCTTAAGATGAAAGGAACTTGGCAGTTCCGTGTTCTTGGTAGACCAGTTTAAAAGTCTCCTGAATCGTTCAAACTAACTGGAACCAAATCCAAGCTCTGGGATTTTGATCTTGAGTGTAGAAATGGCATTACTCAATCCTTCTTGTACTATTTAGGATTTTGGGGTGTAAGTGACAAAAAGTGAACATTTCATTACTTGAAATGAGGTGGGGGTGCTCTTTGGCTACCTAGAAAGAACTCAAGCATAGAAATAAGGCTGAGTAGAGTTCTACAACCTTGGGACTCATCTCTCTGACTCATACCTGTTTTTTCCCCTTCTCTCAACACAGGGGGATTTCTTCTGCTTGTCAGCCATCTCCTGGGCTGTTACATCTTGAAGCCCAGAAACACAAAGAATGAATAGCTTTTACTTTTTCAGTTGTAGTTCTAAAATTCCTGGACATGAACATGACTTGGCCTGGCTTAGCTCAGACCTACCAACTAAAGACTTGGCCAAGTTGGGCAACATACTTACTATGACATGTCAGGTGGGGCTGGGACATCCAGGCCACATTCTAGTGACATGACTTTCTTGTGGATGCAGAAAAGAACGTGCTAATTAAGCAAAACAATATTTACACCTAGTATTTTTTCTTTTTCCCTCAGTACAAGGAATCAAACTCAGGATCTCACGCTTGCTTGGCAGGCAGGGCACTATTGAGCTAAATCCATGACACTCTAGTCTTTTTTCTTTATGTAATATCCATGTCTAAAAATGAGTGGGAATTATGTAGGCACTATTTTGCCAACAAACAAGTGTTTGGTACCTCCTACTTTGTGTTTAGCCTCCTGCAACCCTTTTGTTCACAGCATGTCTCCTTCTGACATCACACAAAGACTGTTTTCTACAGTTTTTAGCCATTATTCATGCCCACTACTTTTCCATTGCATCTACCATCAACCTCCCAGCAACTAAAACAAAACTTGTTTTCATGTTTTTTGCTTGTACTTTTATTTTCCTTCTCCATGTATCTTCCTTTTCTTCCTCCAGATTCAGAGAAAAGACTTACTCTTTCTAGTGTCCAGAGATGTTTGGCGTGAGTTATTTCTGCCACAAAGAATAGAAATGCTAAAAGGTTGAAGTGTGCATTCTCTTCCTTGAGGCAAGCTACATAAAAAGCTAAACAAAAATTTGAAATAATTTCTGGTTTATTTTGGGATTCCCTGCCACTAGATATGCCCAGTTTGAAGTTGAGAATAATAATAATAAAACAACAGTAACAATAGAATTGTGGTAAATTTAGAGGTGGTTTTTCTATGCAGAAAAGACCATTTAAGGTTTGCCTTTGTTTAGTCAACAGTAAAAAGTTTTTACAGGTCCAAAAAACTATGGCTATGATCAAGTCAGCCCACTCTCAGTTTTTATAACCTCTTAGTCAAGGATAGTATTTATACTTATGAATGTTAGGGAAAAGTAGACAGGAGAATATTTTGTGATGTATTAAAAGTGTATAAAATTCAATTTTCAGTATAGTTGCCACGGAGACCACATGTTCCATTCAGCCTCAGGCGTTTACTCAGGAAAAGTTCCATTTATTAAGACAAATTTAAAACCCTCACTTGTTCTTAAGCTTTTAAAACATCAGATGGTCACACACCTCTGAGACTAATACCATAATCAAGACACAGAACACTTCCATTACCCCAAAAAGATTCCCATTTCCCTCTGGAGAATATCTGTCCCTCTGTCCCACAGCTAGGCAATCACTGATCTGCTTTCTGTCACTGTACATTTATTTGGATTTTCTGGGATTTTGCCTAAGTAAATCAAACCATCAGTACTCTTTGTCTGGGTTAGTTTACCCAGCATATTGACTTTGAGATTTGATGTTGTTTTATGCATCAGTTGTTTGTTCCATTTTATTTTATTTTTTATTTTTTTGGTACCGGGGATTGAACTTGGGTCTTTGCACTTGCAAGGCAGGCCACCGAACCGCTGAGCTAAATCCCCAGCCCCTATTGTTTTTTTAAAAGTTTTAATTATTGGTTAAAATTTTTGCAATATACTTAACCAAAAAAAGGACACAATAGCGTATGAATTCCCACATACACATAACCCAGTTTTAACAATTATCAAGGCCGGGGCCAATCTTGTTTCTATCATACCTCTGTATCCATTTAACTCCCTTTTGTATTAATTTGAAGCAAATCATAGATGTCATACTATTTTCATTTGTTTGTTTTTTGAGACAGGATCTTGCTATGTACTTTAGGCTGGCCTTGAACTCAATATGTAGCTTAAGCTGGCCTCAAACTCGTGGCAATCCTTCTGCCTCAGCCTCCCGAGTGCTGGGATTGCAGTGCCTGATTTGAAGTCTAAATTTTAGCAAAAATTTTAAAGGAGTCTTGAGTAATGTTGGTTTCAATTTATAAGGGAGTTAATTGTCTCATATAATATTGAACAGTATTGTAGTTGGCAGACTACAGCCTGTAGGCTTGTTTTTGTAAATACAGTTTTATTGAAATATAGCTATGCAGAGTCATTTATATATTTATCCTCTATGACTGCTTTCTCAAGACAATGATAGAATCCTCTGATCCATAAAACCTAAAATATTTACAATGTACCCCTTTAAGAAAAAGTTTGCTGGCCTATGCTTAGCACAATCATATATTTTATATACATCTAAAAATTAATATTTATTTCCTTTTCTGGTGCTTCAATTACCTGATAATCTGTCAGCCTTCAAATACCCTCAATAAAGCTAATTAACTGCAGTCACAAATATGAGAGGCCTTAGATTTCTTAGATATCCTGAAACTCTGCCTAAAGTTCATTAGGATTTCAACTTTAAACCAGCAATCTAGATTTGTTATGTGATTACATAATTTAAATTGTTCTTATAAGGAGTCTCATGGCAAATTCTCTTACACATTTGTAAATAAACTCCTAATATGCCCTGATTCCTTCTTACTACAGAAACATTATTATTATGGTTTAGATTTAAGCTTTACATATCAATTCTCAATTCTTATTTTTCAAAGTAGAAAGATATGAAGCATTGGTGATGGTGGCTACCATCTCAGGATCCTGAAATGAAGGCAGATGTTCTCAACTGAGATAATTGGGATAATTTACTGCCAGAGATTTGGTAGAACCTGAGATTTAAGAGTATACATATGCTAGATCCCCTTTTGCAAGTCCCTTTTAAAGTCAAGGATTTGAAAGTGTGAAGTATGCTGGATATGGACTTAGACATCCTAATCTTCACATTATTGTGTAGCTTCCCAAGGGTCTACCCTTTCCTTGATTTGATGATTAGGTTTGCATATTTGGTCTCTAATGTGTCCTAACTCTAAAGTTCATTGAGCTCCCTGCGATCCAAACAAATATATCACCACTTACCTGTTTTCATTTGCAAATACCTCAGTATGTATCTCTAACATACAAGAACTAGAAAAAGACATCCCAGTGCCATTAATCCATCAGTATATCTAACAGAGTGAACAAGAATTACTTGATATTGTATAATAGTCTATCCACCTCATTTCTCTGTCTCCCTCTAAAAAGTCCTTTTAGAGATAGGGTTAGCATTCACCAAAACCTCACTATCTCTCCTCCACCAAAGTAAAAGATCTTTTTATAATTAGTGCAATCAGAATCACGAGGTTGAATTTGGTTGATATGTCTCTAAGATCTTTTAATCTATTGCAGTCTTCTCAACACCACCTCCTCAACACCACTGATTTGTTGAATAAACTGATTCTTACTTTTCTATAATTTCTCACTGGATTTGGCAGATTGCTTCTAGATGGTATGATTTTAAAAATTTTTAAAAATTCCTTATTATTTGTAGTAGCATGCTTTTTTTTTTTTTTTTTTCAAGAATACTCTTTAGGGGGGCATAATGGTGCATACCCGTAATCCCAGGACTGCAAAAGCTGAGGCAAGAGGATGGCTATGAGTTCGAGGGCAGCCTGCACTACATACTGAAACCATGTCTCAAAGAATATAAAAAAGAATACGCTGGACAGGTGAATGTATTTTTCTATCAAAGAGCTTTGATCTTGATGGGACTTTGCATCCATCCTAGGATATTTTTAAATGGCTTGCTTGTAAATATTTTAAAGATATTTTAAAGACTGCTTGTAAAAATAAAGGACTTCCTGTAAACAAAAAAATGGTTTGCAGATGAACTTGTAGTCACAACTCACATAACAGCTAGCTTCTGTTAAGTGATTTTTCTGGGCAAAACACAATGCTAAGCAGTCCATATATATGTTGTTAAGCCTCTCAATATCTTGCGGATGAGGAAATTTAAGCTTTGCGAACTTGATTAATTTCACCCAGTAGACAAATGAACAGATGACGGTAAGAGTTTACGAATGGAACTGAAATTCCAATTTCCTAATCCCTTTTACTTTTGAACACTTCCGTTGGCCATTTCCCGCATTTCCGGATCTCACAAAAGACTGAAGGTACCATCCACCAGGAAGCCGACCTCGCCCGCCCCGCCCATTGCGCCCCGCCCATCGCGCCCCGCCTCTCGGTTCCACCTTTTCCTTCCCCTCCCCGCCGCTGGTCAAGCCCCCGGAAACGCCAATGAAACCACACTTCCCGGCGTGCACCACGATAGCGAAGGCCGCCAACCCGCGGTTGCTAGCTGGCGCCATTTCCGTGGAAGAGAACGGCATTGAGGCCTGTGATCATGGCGCTGTTCCCAGCGTTTGCGGGCGTTGGTGAGGCCCCAGATAGTGGGGTCTCTAGGAAAGGTAAGCATACAAAATGGCCTAAGAACCCACACCGAGAGATTCATGGCGGTTTCTATGGCCTAAGTGTAGGCCGTTGCTGTGGATTTGTTTATCCCTTTGTATCCCAGAGTTCTCCGCGGCGCTGCAAAGCCTTGTGGGAAAGACTGCGGGCCTTGTCCGGGTGTGGGACACCAGGGCTTCTTTTGGGACTAGGGTTTTACTGTTATGGTGGGGACAAGAAAGACGGAAAAGGGACCCTGGAACTGGAGCTAAGAGATTACCATACTATTGGACCCCATCCTTTTGCCCAAGCCTCACTTTACCTTTAATAGGAAAATAATGGTACTCCACGTTAAAAGCGACACCTGATGAAAATACTGCATGTTTTTTATTTCGTATTTCCAACTTGTTTCACTTATTTCTAAAATGCTCATTAGGTTCCTATCTTTTGGCGGGTCAGCTGCTAAGGATTAGGACCCAAAGCCAAATCAATTTCTTTCCTGTTGGACACGGCACGTAGTGAAAAGAACTGAATATTTTTTTCTTGAGGACTTACCGTGTGCCACTTTGTGGCATTGCTTATTTTGTTTCAGCTTCAAACATCTCAAAAGGGTTACATGGTTAAACATTGAAACACGTAAAAATTAATCCTGAATCATGCATTTTATGTGGTGACAAAATTAGGACAAATTTAAAGATTCTAATTGAGGTTGTTTTTGTTTATTGGTACTGGGGATTTAACCCAGTGCCTTGTGCATGCTAAGCAAACATTGTATCATTGAGTTACATCCCAACCCTTTTTTATTTAGGGGCAAGTTCTCGCTAAATTGCCAAGGCAGACCTTGAAATCCTTCTCATCCTGAATAGCTTGGATTATGGATGTGCATCGCTGCAGCTGGCCTTAATTGGCTTTTATTTACGATTCTAAACTCAAGAGGTCCTCAGAACCAGAACAGGTTCAAAGAACGTGTGGGCTGTACTGTGGTCAGACAACAAATAGAAAATGGAAATGAGGTACAGGGACAGCTTAACTGATTATAGCTTGCTGTTTTGTCTGGATTCTGCTGGCCTCCTGTAGTTGACTGACCTCAGCTGCTGTGATTTCCTAAGACCTAACTATTAATTGCAAGCATATGCTCTTACTTGACAGTTTCAGTTGATCTAACAACGCTAGTTGCAGTTTTCCACTTAAGGATACAATTATCAGAGATTCTTAGCTTAAATTTAATTTAATACCCTTTACATCCTGTCTTAGCTCTTATACTTCTCTTTTTGTAACACTTTTCATTATTGTGTATAATTTCTTATGTGGATAGTGTAACTATAGTATTTATTTACTAGACTGTAATTTCAAGACTAGGGACAGCATTCCTTGTAGCATACACTGTGTGATTGAAATATACTGTGAATGTGTAAATTAATATTTTTTATCCCAGTGAAAGGCACACTGTCATTTATCTCTCTCAGAATACTTCCCTTTGCTTTCAATACACTTATCCATCCTCTTTGCCACTTACGAAGTTCTGGAAGCTTTCTTTTGTGGATGTCTATGTGGTGTGATAAAATATTTGGTGAATGCTGCTGCCATCTAACAAAAAGGCAGGCTTGTAAAAACATTATGGTGTTGGGCCAGGAATTTAGCTCAGTGGTCTGCTGCCTGCCTCGTAAGCACAAGGACCCGAGTTCGGTCCCTGGTACAAAAAAACATTTTATATATGTATATAGTGTGTCTTCACCTATGTTAGTCATTGGACCTGGCACCATGGGACTTTGGGTTCTTCCCCAAAGTGTAAAAGATTTGTATCAAATCAAGACATCAAGGCAGCCATGATAGCACAACTAAAGATACTCATGAAAGAGGACTTCCAGAACCATTTCAAGAAATGGGGAGAATTATGAAATAAGTGTGTTTGAAGTGAAGGGAAATATTGTGAAGGAGATTAATGTCAGTGAGTCTTAACTGTAATAAAATTTTTTAAAAAGTCGTCATTTTTTAAAATCATACCTCATACTTTGCCTATAGCACAGGTCCAAAATACAGAAAGTGGTCAGTATTTGCTGGATGTACTGAGCAATAATGAGGACATAGTAATGTGTTGCATGAGCAAGCCTAAAAAAATAACAGTACAAGGTAAGATGTTACAGATGTCACAGGAATAATAACTTCTAATGGAAAATTCAACGAAAGCTTTGTGCAGGAGCTAACTTGTTGGGATGTATCTTCAAGATGGTAGGATTTGGATGACTAGAGATAAAGGAGGGGTATTCTAGGGCCTTCAAAGTTCTGTTAAAAAAATCGAGATGTATACAGAAAACTGGAAATGATCTATTTTGTTTGAATTTATGACTCGGGCGGGTAAGGGAGTATAGTGACCTCTAATATCAGGTTTATTTTATTTTGGGAGGTTTACAATTGAAGGTTTGCAGGGGCAGTTACTCTTGTCATTTAACTAGTATTTATTGTACATTCTGTGAGTAGCTAGCATCAGTGTAGTGTATGTAGAAGTGCTTTTTATAAAATACTAAATTTTGATCAGTGTTATCAGGCATAATGAAATTAACTATATCTTTGTATCATTAAACTAGAAGTCAAAATACAGCTTTTCCCAGTGTGTGGAAAAGCAGTGAGTGTGTGGGCAGCAGTGCCACTCAGGAGGCCTGGCCCATCTGGAGCTTTGAGGGCAAGGGGACCAGAGCAATGGGACCAGCTTTGGGGGAGGAGGTCCTTCCTCTCCCCCACCTGGACCAAAGACTAACAAGGTCACCAGCTGTGGTCCTCATGCTGCCTCTTCTCATCGCAGCCCCCACTCATACCCCTAATCTATGAACTTAAAAGGAAAACCACTTCCCTCCATCTCTCCTTTACCTCCTTTGTGGAGGGAAAAGTGCTGGCCAGGCAGAAGGCTGAGGACCTGGGGCTGGCTCCCCGGGGTCCCCAACTTAGCTGGTGAGCCCCTCCCCATAACCTCTGCAAGGCCAGCACCCACCAATCACTACCTGCACCTAAGGTGGCCCTACCCTGGGGATGCAGCCTGGGAAGGCTGGAGAGGCCAACAGCAGCACCCACCAGCTCTTCCTGACCCACCTCTCCCCCAAGGGGCCAGCTCCTACCTGTGTGGTAGTGGTGGACTGTCAAGGTGTGTGTCATGTACATTTGTATCAAAAATAAATAAGTGACCATGAAAAAAAAAAAAAAAGAAATAGCTTTTTACAGTTGGTTTGCTCAAGTCAGGATCCGAAAGAAGTCAGGATGCTCATTGCATTTTGTGGATAAATCTCTTAGCCCTTGGTTAATGTAAAATAGTTTTTCTCCTCTTCTATTTTATTTCTGTTATTTGTTTGAGGAAACTGGGCATTTATCCTTGAGACATTTTCCATCAAGTCTTCATGGTAGTTTTTTGGTTTTGTTTTACCTTTTTTTTCCTTCTAGGTGTCATTTAACATGCTTCTCCCAAAATTTTCTGTAAGCTGGTAATTAGATCTCGAGAACTGATTAGGTTCATGTCTCTTTTTTGTGGTTGTTATTGAAAATGCCTTGTTGGAAGTATTCTGCACTTGCTATGAAATCATAGGAGAATATATTAACCAGTTTTTTCTTCCAGTAATATTAAGATTGAGCAGTAGGTTCATATGTTTGCAGCCTTGTTCATCCATTAGGAAGCTGCCCATCAATCAAACTTTCACAAAATGATTTTTGCAGCTATTTATGTTCAGTGCTTAAATCCATTATTTCATTAAAGTTGGAGAATTATTATATTCTAATTTTATCATTCTTCCTTTTTTTTTTTTTTTTTTTTCTTTTTTTTTTTTTTTTTTTTTTTTTTTTTTTGTAGTAACGAGGATTGAACTGAGGACCTGGTGCTTGCCAGTCAGTCGCAGTGCCACTGAGCTGCATCCCCCACTCTTCCTATATTTTTAAAGCATCAGTTATTCTATAAAGAACTATTAGAATACCCTGAAATACAACTTAGGCAGGAAATAACAGGATGAATGCTGACAGAATTCCTTTTGTCAGTTTTTACAATAATGAGTTGTAGTTTTAGCAACTTCTAAAGGTGACCACCTGTGACCTTTGTTTTATTACGAACTCATGAATTCTTAACATATTTATATGTCAGTCCATTGTAGATAGTATTTTTCTAATACTGAAATTGTCCCATCTTTGGCTAATGGGAGCCTAGTTGAGTTGGTGCCTGTGTGTTTTTGACATGACCTGGTCATCTTTAATAGTTTCTTTGCTTTCTAACCTAAGAGATGTCCAGGGCTCACCACTGAGATGTTGTCTGATGGCCTAGAGTTGGGTTCCAGGGAACCCAGATCTCTTAGTGGAAAATGGGATAACTGTATTAAAAGCACAAACTGGGTGTTAGGGATATCATCACTACTGGCTTGCCATTTCCTCTAGGCCAGTGATGGTGAACCTTTTAGCCCTCTCTCTCAGTGATACCAACAGCCTGCTGCAGCCTGCATGCCATAGGTGTGCCACTCACCACTGCTCTAGACCTTTTCAGTTCAGATAACCAGGAAGAGGACAATGTGTCATGAATTCATATTGATATTTCCATTCTAAATCTAACATGAGGTTGTTACTGAAGTTATTTCATTTAACCCACTTATGCTGAGGGTTGTGGTGTTTTGAATTTTTGCATGAAATTCGGATATGTTACCTGGAAAAATAAAAGGAACAAGAATTGGGAAGAGAAAAATTTTTGTTCCACTGTTAATGTGCCAACAGTAGGCATAAGGGTTTTTTGTATTTGTTTTCTCTGTGCAGAGAATATTTCTAGGGCTGTAACACAATTAGGTGTATGTTCAAAATAAAAGAACTAATATACTAATAGTTTCAGATTTTTAAAGTACATTTTCATTAGTTGATGGTATCCTTCTCTTTTTTAAATACATATCATTCTATATTTATCTTAGGCCCTGAAGATCACTCTGACCAGCAGAGTGTAGAGATCTTCTTTATTTCTTTATATTGGTATGCAGACTTTATTCAACCATTCCCCTATTAAGGACATTTGGGTTGTTTCCAGTCTTTTGCAATAAGAAGTAGAAGCACTGTACTTTTTGCCTTTAAAATATTATTTTAAAAATGTAAGATACTATTAATAGTAGTGAGTACAGAATTCTGATTTTAAAAGCATTAAACCCCCAGACCAGATTTCGGCTGGCAATCCTTGCTTCCCAGTGTTTAGATACTGATAAGCAGTAGGCCAGCACTAAGGCAGGCATCGCACTCAGTGAGGGGCCCAGGGAGTTATATTCACCGCCGCTCCTTTCAACAAATAGGTATATAGAGAGGCCATTGTGTCAGGATCAGCAGAGAACCCCTGATTTCTGATTCCTCCAACTCTTGAGCTTTTCTTCTATCCTTAAGGTTGTTTATTAGGATGGTGTGCCCTAAAATATTGTTGCTTGTGAGTCAAGTATTTGAGCAGAGTTGAGGTGGAACATGTCATACCAGTTCACCTCATGCCCGTAATAACATACAAAGCAGGCATATTACCCAGATTTGGGGGAGAAAACTAAATTTACCCCCCGCAACCTGGTTTTCCTATGTCCACAGGTGAGAAAATAGTACCATCATTCCCCAAACCAAAACATAGACACATACCGTGACTCTGTTCCCATTCAGTTCTTTATCTCGTCCTCACAAGCAGCTCTGCAGTCCATTAGTTTCTTTATATTCACATTTTTACCACCACTACCTAACTTGCCATAGTCATCCCTGGATTACTACAACAGCTTCTTAAAATAGTCTCCCCTCTTTACTCCTGCCTTCACTCCCTGGACCATTCCACACTGGAATAAGAATTGTTTAAATGTATTTAAATTTAAAAACACTGTGTACCACTCACTGGTTTAAATGCTTTACAAATATTGGCCCTTTGACTCCTGACAACCCCATGAAGTCAGTACTATTACTTGAATTTTTGTGGAGGAGGAGTTGGAGGTACAGGACCAATTCTTGTCCAAGCACCTGTGGCTAGTAAGTCACAGAGCCAAGGTTTGAGTTCAGGCAGTCTAGCCTGAAGCACTACTCTTGAACACTAGATGTGGTTTTATCACTCTTGTTCAAAACTCTCTGAATGTCTGTCCACTGATCTTAAGGTAAACAAAAACTTTTTTTTTCTGTGTGGTACTGGGCATTGAATCAAATTGCCTTTGAATTAAGCTAACTCCCCAGCTCTTTTAATCAATCAGTTAATTTTTGAGACAGGGTCTCATTAATTCGCTAAATTGCCCAGACTGGGGTCTTCTTGCCTCAGCCTCCTGGAGTGTTAGAATTACAGGTGTGTGCCACCACTTCCAGTATTTTTTTTTTTTTTTTTTTTTTTTTTTGGTGCCAGGGATTGAACTCAGAACCTTGCACTTGCGATGCAGGTGGCGGAACCACTGAGCTAAATCCTCTGCTCCCCCCCTCTTTAAGGCCCCATCTCACCACCATCTTTTTGCCCCTACTTTCCTTAGCCCAGTAGTCCATGCATAATAACTGTTTCCCAGAGTCCTGGTTTCTCGTTTTCATTTTGCGTAACCCATGTCATTTGCCTAGGAGCAATCCCTTAGCTGAGATGTTCTCCAAGGCTGCTTTCTTTGAGGCAGGGAACCTAGTTGGTCTACCCTGTATATTTTTTCTAGTTTGGCCTTTGTCACATACCATGAAAGTGACCACCAGCATGTCAGCTCCATGAGATTGTTGTTGAGTTTATCTTATTCATTATGTGGCTCTTAGTAGGAAAAAAACGTACGAAGTGGAAAAGAGACCCAGAGAGAGTGCTTTGTTCCCAGTTGTGCTACTAGTAAACCATAAAGCCAAGTGGAACACAAGTTCTCTGACTATGGAACTTCAGTTAGTCTTGCGCTGTGCTGTGATATTAACAGTGTTGGGGTCTTGGTGGTTTAAACGTTATACTTGCAGTTCCTGGGCCTCTTCAAACCGTAGGTTACCTGGAGAAGGGCTGACTTTGCTCACGTTCCCTGTCATCACCATTTCAGTGCAGTTCTCAGCCGTGTTTGCTGGTGCTTTTTGGATAAGTAAGTTGTGTTCTTGGATTCTTTGTCAGAAAATAAAAGGTCGATCAAAACAAAGAGCTTGGCTTATTCTTTTTAAAGGAATAAACCTTTAAATGTGCTGATGTACTGATGCAGTTGGCCCTAGAAATGTTTTTGGAGTTATCTTTAGAGGAGTGGCATTCACTAATAATCAGCGCTATTTTATTATAACAGAATGGATGTAGAACATAGATATTTTATACAATTAGAATTTAAAATCTGTTCGTGACAATTCCTTCTATTTATGGGGAAATTGAATTAAAATATTTCCAGTGGTGCTAAGGAAATAGTTATATAATAAACTGACCACAGAAGTATTTCAGTGTTAGGTATTTGCTCATGATTTATTATATTACTTTCTGTTAAATTACCCTAAAAGCTTATGCATGCTGAGGTTTTACCTGGGTAGCTGTACGTGTTTTAGGCCGTAAACCCGAAGCATCTTTTCTGCCTAATGCTTCTACCTTTCCTCCTTCCTTAGATGGGTGAATATGTACGGCACAGTGCAATTTTCTAGGCATATTCCAACCTCCGATTTATTTACTGCCCCCCCCAAGCTATAGCTGTAATATGTTACATTCTGTATAGTTTTGGCACAGTTACCTAAGTACATATTTGATTTGTGTCAGGCACTGTAAATTATGTGAGGATGTAAGTAACAGTTGAAAAGGACACTGCAATCTGACTGATAAAACATCTGTTGATCTCACATAATTTTCTCTGTGACTCTTTAAAATTGAATTTAATAATCTGAATGTATTATCTGACCATGTAAAGTTACGACTATGTATCAGTACCATTTGAGCAGAGCCTGTCACATTTACTACAGTGCCCTCGATATCTAGAACTGTGCCTGCAACTTCATAGCCACTCAGTATTTTTTTTTTTTTTTTTTTTTTTTTTTTTTTTTTGGTACGGGGATTGAACTGGGGACCTTGCACTAGCAAGGCAGGCGCTGTGCCACTGACCTAAATCCCTGGCCACTTAGTATTTTATTTAATAATTAAATACATATAGTAAAAAATGGAAACATAATGGTCATGCTTTATACCTAGAAAGTAAACTTTTGGGGGGACAGTCTCAACTTTTTAGTTTATACATACAGTCCATGCAGTGATGGAGAAAAAGACAAAGATTTGGTCTATAGCCTTATTCATTTTATTTGTTCAAATATATATTGAGTTCTAGCTGTTTTGGGCTAAGGCACCATATAAGGAATTAGATGTACAGGGAGTAAATAGTCTTGTAGCTCCTACCCTCATGCTGCTTGCAGTTTGGAAAGATGGGTGGGAGGTGTGGAGAGAGCAGAAATGAAAATGCAGGAGTTATAAATTGGTTGGTGTATTTGTTTGAATGGCAGAATGTTTTTGTTTTTTCCTTTTTTTCTGTCACCACTTCCTGTGACACAATAATCGCTACTAATCGGTTCCCATAGAATCTGAGTCGTTATCCATTATTTTAGAACAGTGGTGGCAAACTTACATGTCACAGTGGGCACGCTGAACCCTCTTTGTCGGCCGCAAGCCGAGTCACCCCAGCATCCGAGCATCACATAATAGTTGTTTTTTTTCTACACTGAAAGCTCAGTATTGTATTCAGGTTTAATTGCGGTATTGGCACTTGGTGATAAATAAGTGGGTTTTGGGTTGCAGTTTAGGCCTTCAGACTCACCATCACTGGCTTAGAATGTAGTGGGAAGACTGGCATGCAGATAATGAGATTATAATGTGAAACTGTTGGAACAACCTCATGTACCAAGGGCAAAGAGGCTTCAGGAGAATCACCCTGTTGGTTGAAGAAGTGGAGCATACAGCAGCTCCACGGTGTGGTGGAGAGCACTTGATGCAGTTTGTAGGTCCAGGTTCACAGGTGTGCCCTTGGCCGTGTGTCTGGGAGGTGGGAGAGGTCCCAGCTCTGCTTCTAAGAGAGCCTCCTGAGACTGCCCCTCCCTCTGCACACCCAGCCAGAGCATCCCCTCCATTTCTGTTCTGCCTATGGAACTTCTCTGATTTTATTTGAAAAGTGAACTTCTTGGCTAAGAAAAGTTTGAAAATCCATGGATTAGGTGATCAGCAAAATCTTTCAGTAGTAATTCAGTCAGTGATTATCCGAATAATTCATGCATAGCCAGGTATTATACTACAAACAAAACAAAACACCTTTTTGTCAGGTGGAAAATGCCTTTTGGCCTTTGAGATGAGGGTGACACAAAGGGTCCATGGTGATTTGGATTTAAAACTCAAGAGCTGTATGTAAGTAAGTGATACTGCAGATTGAACTCAGAGGCATAGCAACTAAGCTACATCTCTAGCACTTTTTAGTTTTTATTTTGAGACAGGGTCTCAGTAAATCCCTAATTTGCCCAGGCTAGGCTCAAACTTCTGATCTTCCTGCCTTAGGTCCCCAGAATGCTGAGATTATAGCCATGTGCCTGTAATTACAGGATTGTATGCCAAGTTGTAATTTTTTATAAACGACTTTTTTTCTCATTTCCATGTTGCCTTCTTTTCTTTTCTTTCCTTCCTTCCTTTTTTTTTTGGCACAGGGATTGAACTTGGGAACTTGGGCTTGTGAGGCAGGTGGCGCAGCCACTGAGCTAAATCCCCGGCCCCTTGTTTGCATTCTTAAAAGGCCTGTCTTGTACCTTTTGAAAGATCTAAGAGAGTCACAACTGTATATGTTTTTTTTTTTTTTTTCTTTTTTTGGTACTGGGGGTCAAATTCAGGACTTTGTGCTTGCCAGGCAGACACATGTATATGCAGTTTTGATGTTTTTATTTGTTTACATTTTCTTCCAGCTGTCTATCTCAGATACTTAGTACAAATGTACTGAAGTGGCTCGAGAGCTTCTTTTTCCAGCACACTGTTTGTTCCATCTTTTTCTACTTTTCTTTCCTTTGCACACGATGGAATATGATTGTTGTGGAAATAAATCTGGTCTTGGTGAACTACAGGAACTGTTTTTGCTGATTCCTTGCCAGGAATTAAGCACAAGGGAAGAGAATGACCTCAGAAGGCAAAAGGAGATAGAAGACTGTGTGAACAGTTGTTGTAAATTACTAAGTGTGACCTTACAAATTACTTTATTCCTTTGAGCCCTAGTTTCCTGTTCTGTGCAGTGTCCTTCGTCATACTTCCTCTAGAGTGTTGTTACGTTGATTCAAACAGAAAAGATGCACATGCTTAGTGTGGTGTTTGGCCCGCATGCAGCCTGGCGTTGGACTTCTCCACCCTTCCTCCTTTTTCTCTTTCCTACACATATTTGTTGAATATCTGCTGTATGCCAGGCAGTGCCCCTCTGTGCCCGGTCCATATAGCAGGTCTGCCTGTCTTCAGGGAACATGCTTGCTGTTGCCCCTCACTGAGATGTAGTCACAGTAAGGAACTACAGTCTACAATAAGTGAAGAACTCGTAGAACTTAGTAATCCAAAGACAGCTCAATGTAAAAATAGGCAAAGAATTTGAGTAGTTATTTTTCCAAAGCATAGCCAGTAAACTCATAAAAAGATGCCAGCATCATTAGTCACGAGGGAAGTTCAAATTAAAGCCACATTGAGTTAACTTATTACACTCAGAAGGCTGACTGTTATCAGATGGTAACAATTACTTGGGGACAGAGAAACTGGAATCATGTATCATTAATGGGAATCTAATGATAGAGCTGCTTTGGAAAGCAGTTCCTACAATGCTGCACGAGTTACATATGCCCCAGCAGTTCTACTCCTAGATATCTACCCAAGAGAAATGAAAAGTTACCATATAAAAACTTGTACATAACATTATTTATAATAGTCCCAAGTACCCAACAGCTGGTGAGTAAAGAAAATGTGATATATCAAAAAAATGGAAATTTTTCTTTTCTTTTCTTGTTTTGAGACAGGATCTCACTGTGTAGTTCAGGCTGGCCTTGAACTCTCCGTTTAACCCAGGCTGGCCTCAACTCACGGAGATCTTTCTGCAGGGATTATAGTCATGTACACCATGCCTAGCAAAATGGATTATTGTTAGACAAGAAGAAGGAAAGACATACTGTAGCATGGATGAACCTTAAAAACATTACACAAGTGGAAGAAGCCAGTTACAAGAGTACATATTGTATGAGCTCATTTAAGTTAAATGTCTAATGTGAAATAGGAAGAAAAGGGCTAAAGGTGTAGGGAAAGTGGGAAGGGCAGGGGAAAGGTAATAAGGGGAAAATATATATATAAGAAAATGAAAAAATGGAAATAAAGTGTTTGTAAATGGGGAGGGGAGAAGGGGTGAAGGGAGGGCAGGGACAAGGGGAAAAAATGAGAACCAAGACCTGTCATGTAGAGGTACAAGATCCCAAAGATGAGTGTAACTGTACTGTATACCTAAAATGTACCAATAAACTCAGATAGAGAAAAAATAAATGTCTAAAATAGGTGGATCTGTAGAGACAAAGTAGATGAGTGATTGGAGCAGAAGAGGGTGGTACTAGGAGTGAGAGGATGGGCATTGACTGCTGAGTCCGATTTTTTTATGGGATGAAAAAAATGTTCTGCAGTTACGGAGATAGTTTTACAACTCTATGCTAAACATCATCCCTTAAAAGAATGGCTTCTTGATATGTAAATTATGTCAGTGAAACTTAAAATTGCAGTTACCCTCTTCTCGGATCTTTAGCTATTTCCTGGGTTTTTTCCTCAGCATATGGATGTGCCCTGGCTTCTCACCCTAAAACAAAACAGGACAGAATTTGAGCCCCTGCATGGGCTTCCTTGTTACTGCCATCTCATGCTTTATTCTTTAGTGTGTTTGTTTTGAGATAGGGTCTTGCTATGTAGTTCAAGCTGGCCTGAACTGTGTAGCCCAGGTTGGCCTTGAACTCAAGGCTCAGCCTCTCGAGAGCTGGGATTAAAGGTGTGTGCCATCCTACACCTGGCTCCTGCTTTATATTCCCTCATAGTTCAGACTCTTTAATAGAAAGTAAGCAATTTAGAAATAATTTACTATGGAAAAGTTAGAAATTTATGGATAAGTAGGAAGCAAAAAAATTTTTAGATATTTAATCTTATCACTCAGAAGTAATCATCATTAACATGAATATGATTTTAGCATTAGTAATTGAATCTAGTGTTTTTATTTCCAAAGAGTAGTATTGTTATGAGGAAAGGTGCAATTACTATACTAAGATAGACCATTGCATATTTTTACCATTGCATATTTTTAAGATTTTCAGTTTCTTTATAACATCAAGCTTTGTGGACTTTTATGCATGATTTGATTTTTTAATTTTTAGGAATTGTCTAAATCAAATTTGAGGTTAGCAGACCTAATGCTTTGGAAGCATTCAGGCTCATTAGGTAGCATGGATAGAATACATAAAACCTTGTTGCCTTTTAGGACACACTTGTTATGTGGCTTTTGCTTAAGCTACAGCCTGATATCACAAGAGGATTTCAGTCTTAAATATTTTAGAGAGTGTTAAAGCACCATGTCCTGTGAAATAAAAATTTCATGGATTCTGTTTGGCTTCTGTGGGCTATTGAAAGTGTCTGGCTGACATGGGCTGTGAATTGGGATCCCCGCTGATAAGATGGATGGATTTGCTGCTTTAGAAGTCATTTTGAATAATTTTATTGATTTTTCTCCCTTTTGCACATGCAGAATTAGACTGGCTGAGTAACCCAAGCTTTTGTGTTGGAACAACAGCATCATCGCTGAACCAACAAACCAAGGAGGCCACAGCCCTTGTTTCTGAAGGGTCCACACTGACAAGGTAGTTTTTCGACAGACGGATTTTAGCCTTTGTTCGTATATTGTCTCTAGCTTAGCTTAAATGATGTGCGTAGAAAAGCCTATAGCGAAAACACAGCGAAGCTTTTCTTTTACTTAGAGTAATGAGGTGCTTGGTTGTTTCCCTGACCTCATTTCTGTAGATTGTTCTTGTATCCCCACTTCGCATTGCAATAGCAAGTGCGCGACACAATTAGTGCCTATAATTAGGCCATGAGGGAAATGGCAACATTGTGTTTCTCAGGTAACTTTAGTAACCTTTAGGCTATTGTAATTTAGAATTTCTTTAATTGCATATTCAACACTTTCGTAAAAATAGCCTATATCACATAACATAGGATAAAATCTATGAAAACATTGGGGAGAGCAAAATGACATGCATCTCTATCCAGCTGTGAAATAATTTTTTGTAGATCGCTGAGTTGAGAAATGCACTCTTTCACAAATAGATTAGAGAGTCTCATTAAAAAGGTGAAAAATATGAACACTAAATGCCTAGGAAGCCTTTTGGAAGTTGATGTCTGTGAAGAATTTCGTGGAAGTTATTTCAGTGATGAGGAAGGATTCATTTTCAATTTGAAAAACAAGGACCACAATTAAACCTTTTGTTTTTGGTTTTAGGGACACCCTGGTATGTATCACTGAAAATAAACCTTTAATAATGTTGCCAAAATACTTTATTTAACAAAGTAACTAGTAGGTTAATTTAAAGATGAATACATATGAAAGTACAGGTTTAGAAACTATCACTTATTTTAGGTATAGTTCTTTTTTTTATTTTGTACTGGGAATCGAAATCAGGACCTTGCGCTTGCCAGGCAGTCACCGTGCTGCTGAGCTACATTCCTGGCCCCAGGTACAATTCTTAAGTCTTAAGTTTAGTTATAATCCAGGAAAAAACTGTATACTGTATCCCTATTACATATTTATTTGTTTATTTACTTTTTACATAATATTTTCCCTGTCTTTTGAAAGTAATTCTGAAGTTGATTTTCCCCAACAGGAGTCCTTTGAAATCACAGCCTTCAGATGAGAGTGACACTAACAAAAAGCTCACACAAATAAGCAGAAAAAAGAAGAAAGAAAAAAAGAAAAAAAGGAAGCATCAGCACTATAAGAAGACGAAGAGGAAACATGGACAGTCGAGTAGCAGTGAGTCTGAGCCGGAAAGTGACTCTGGAAAGGACAGATTGTCCCGAAGCATCAGGAGTAGTCAGAAGGAGTCTGAGAAAGTCAGGTAGCTTACTGTTCTCAGATGCTGGTGATATTTTAAGTTTGAATTTTTCTCTCTTGATTGTTGCCACAAGTTTGGTGTTTGAATGTTTGTTTAGCTAGTCAATTAAAAGAGAACTCTAGGCAGGTGTAGTAACCCTGTAACCCCAGCACTTTGGGAACCTGAGGCAGGAGACACAAGGCTGAGTTAAGCCTGGACAGCTTGTTGAGGTCAGTTCCAAGGGGACGTAGCTCAGTTTGAATGCTCTGGGTTTAATCCCTAGAACCAAAGGAAGAGAGAGAGAACTCTCCCATTAGATCAGCTTAAAAACAAAAGAAAAACTATCATAAAAACTAAGGACATAATTTTGTTTAAGAAATATTATTTAGACACAGTAATGATTGTATCAGAATCTGATATGGGCCAGACACGGTGGCACATATCTGTAATCCTAGCACTCAGGAGGCCGAGGCAGGAGGATCACTGCAAGTTCAAGGCCAGCCTAGGCTGTATAGTAAGTTCCAGCCTGAACTACAGAGCAAGACCCTGTCTCAAGAAAACAAAACAAGAAAAGATCATCTTTGGCTTTTCTGAAAGACAGCACAGTGTAGCACACAGCGGGCATATGGGTCAGTGCACTGTGCTTCAAGGGTTCCATGCCTGAGGGCTGTTGACATCCACACTTAGCCCAAAAAGCATTTTCTTGAGGTTTGTTCCATCCTGCATTCATGATCTCGATCTCTTTCTCTCTTACTCTCTCTCCCCTCCACCCCTTGCCCTCTTTTTGGTTAAGGTCAGTGTAGCTCTTCAGTTGTTGGTATTTGCCCTTCTCCTTTACCTCGTATCTGTTGAGAACCATCGTCGTGAAGGTGCAGGACAGCTGATGACCACAGTATTTCCTGTCCTTGGGGGCTTTATTTCTCCTCGTGTCTCACTCTGCTGTCTGCTTGAGCGAATTGCTCATCATTTCACCAAAGGGGCACAGTGTGGGTACTCAGGATAGCTTTTCCTCTCTGCTTAGCCGAACATCCTCTTGCATAGAAAGGGGGAAAGATGGTATGTGATAAAACTACCTGAATTATTTCTTATCCAGTTTTTTTCTTCATTGCTTCTACAGTCTAGAAGAGAGAAGAGTGAAGTACTTGTTCCGAGCATATTTTTAAAAAATTAATGCTGTTGAGGTCTTTGCAGCTCTTCAGAGATTTATTTGCTTTTGTTGTGCGCTTGGAAGGCCGATGGATGTCAGTAAGAGCCCTGAACTGGTGCAGGCCTGGGATGGCCTGAGAGTTTCCATCAGATGCAAACGCTGCAGTCTTGCGGGGTCCTAGAGTGGTGTCAGCAGAGCAGTGATGAGCACTGTTGGTTTCTGGCTCAGAGGAGCCAAGTTTATTCAGCCCTCAGTAGCTCAGGTGCTGTACCTGTAACCCATGCTTGCTCTTAGGAGGAAGAAATAAAGGAGCTAAGCTAAAGATTCTGAATTGGGTTGAATTCAGGAGGATAGAATTAGAGCTGCCTGCTTTCCACTGTCCCCCAGCACTGATCCAAAGCCTGATACAGTGTTGCTGCTGAATGAGTGAGTGAATATATTACTGATATTCTTGCTTTCTGTCTATAATATATTTATTATTGTGACACTGGGAACTGAACCCAGGGCCTTTGCACTGAGTTACATTCCCAGCCCTTTAAATTTTGTTTTTCCTTCCCTTTGACTCTGTCTCACTAAGTTGCCCACTAAGGCCTGCGACTTGCTAGTCTTCCTGCTTTAGCGTCCCAGAGTACTGGGATAATAAGTGTGTGCCACTGTACTGAGCTACTGTCTTTCTGTCCATCTGTCCATCTGTCTGTCTGCCCACCTGCCCCACTCAGTGATATAAAGGATCAAATCCCAGCCCTTATATGTGCTAGGTACATGCTCTACCACTGAGCTGCACAGCTAGCCCTATAGCCTTGCTTTTGGGTATGTCTTCAAAGAAACTACTTTGTTACAGCTTCTGAAATTTTACCTTTTTTTTGGGGGGGGTACCAGGGATTGAACTCGGGTCACCGAAGGTAGGCCACCGAACCGCTGAGCTAAATCCCTAGCCCCTGAAATTTTACCTTTTATCTGTTTGTCCTTTTTTAGAGCTGAGGAAATGAGTTGTAAAGGATTTCCTGAAACCAAATAGGGACTACCACAAGAATTTGGCAGACTGTTAATTTCAGTGTATGCTTTAACCATTTCAGAGAGCGTAGCTTCTTAGTGGTTTCATGATCCAAATAGCATTTTCAGTTTGCTGTTTGGTGGGATAACCTTACTAAGATCAAAATACATTTTTCTTGTCCTTCTCTTTTGCTTTCTTGCTGTTAACTTCTGTGGTTTCTTTTTGGGGAAGTTGACCTGGAAGAACTGTTTGTTTCCACATAGACAAAGATCAAGGTGTAAGTGTGTTGTGAATGTCTTTCCATGATGTCAGGAGAGTGGGTGCAGGGAGGGTAGCATATCCTGTGGGACTTTCCTGTAGGAGATCCCTAGAGGTTTCAGCTACTAACTGGCCTTTGTTTCCTGGGATGCGTTTTCCATCATGTAAGGTGGAGGCAGCTCTTTCCTAGCACACAGCTCACCCACCACATCCTGCTTCCTGACCTCGGTACCCAGGAGGGTAGAGAGAAGACTTGTTTACTCCCAGGGTGTGATCTGCATTCACTTCCACCTGCCCTCTCTAGTTGGCTTTCCCTTTTCTAGAATGCATTGGTCTTTTCCCAGTGGGCTGTCCTTCCTCTTTTCTCTGTCGCTTGCAGTTTTTATGGAAGAGCCTTGACAGTTGTCATGAAGGTGATTGTATTAACATTCGTCTTAATACATTTTATATTTTAACCTGAGGCTCCTTGTTCAACACTTATTTATTAAGTGGCTACTTTTGTGTCCTTGAAATGCCATTCCTTTGTATTCTCTGTGAGTCATGATTTAGAATCCTCCAGAATCTTTGTTTGTGTCTAGGCAGAGCTAAAATACAAAGATGGAACCACAGTTAATGGCTGTTTTGACTCATTTGGCAGCATATTGTGCCATCCGCATTATGAGCTGATTTTCTTTAGAGAAAAAAAGATGTTAGATGCCAGAAAATGCTTCCCTCCCTCTCAGTGAACTCCTGGGGAAGCGGTTCCTTTCCTTTGTATCTGAGCTGAAAGCTGGCCAGTCCACAAACTGATTCAATGAGCTAAATAAGGGTCTGTGTTAGGGACTCTCGGGATTCTGCTCTTTCTGTAGGAAGTGCAGACATGCAGACCAAACACACCGGACAGGACTGCAAAGATGAACCGAGACCACACCTGAGCAAGCAGTTCGACAAGTGCCTTTCTGAAGTAGTGAGTCGGAGTAAGGTGTTCGAGCACTTTGACGTAAGTTAGGTCAGTGGCGGCAAGCCTGTGGTGCATGTGCCGCAGCGAGAGTCAAGTCACCCCAGCAGCCGAGCACTGGATAACAGTTGTTTTTTTCTATAGTAAAACCTCAGTGTTCAAGTTTAATTCTAGTGTTAGTGTTGGCACTTTGTGATAAATAAGTGGGTTTTGGGTTTCAGTTTGGACACTCGGTCTCTAAAAGTTTCACCATCGCTGAGTTAGGTGAAGCAAAGGTAGCCACTGTCACGTCGTGATTATCACCTTGGAATGTGTGGTAGTTCCCTCTGTGTAGCATTCTAAAGTGCCTCAGAATAGGAGTTGTTTTTTTAAAGGAAAAAAAACCTTATTTAGAAATACATTTGAAATTCTAATTAAAGGCATTTAAATGAAATATTTGAAGAGAACACCTATATCCTTCTGTGGCAAGAACTCACAGATTGGGCCTTCAGGTGCCCAGTGAGGGACTAAAAGCAGGATGAAGTTTAGCATCTCTGCCTTCATGTTTCTCCTTTATTACCTAAAAACTTTGGATCAGATCCCTGCTCTGTTCTGCATGAAGGAGTGTGATATAAAGTTTATTAGTCCTAAATCTACCTACACTGTCCCATCCCTCTTCAAGACTGAGGGGACTTCAAGATAAGAGTAAGTAAAGTGATTATGGGGACATCTAGTTGTCAGCCTCACAGAGCCTCACAGACCACCCTTGATGAAGTCAACCACTAAGCAGGGGCACTTTCCCCATCACGTGGTGGGAACTGTCATCTCATGATGAAAGCCAAATCCCCCCTCAAGTGATGATGACTCTTGGAGAATCTCACAGCACTGGTCCTGAGATACTGATCAACCAGAACACAGCCTGACTAGTTATTAAAAACACCAAATTCTGCCTTTGTTTCCTCTTTCCTACCCCAAAGCTCTGCCAGCCCCCTGAAGACAGATTTTGAACCTTTTGATCTGTGTATCCCAGCGTGGCCATGCTGATTAAAGCTCCTTTCCTACCCTTTACTGCTGCCCATCTCCTTGATTGGTGTTATAGGATGGATCTTCCAGTGTGGTCTGTTGGGACCCCTGAAGCTGGGTTTTGTCCTAAAACTCCAGTAATACTTCATCTTAATTTCTGAGACTTTCCTTGTCATTTAGTTTTGCTTTACTTTAAAAACTTTTCCCAGAGTAAGAATTTTCCTCTCATCTCTATGACATGTGCAATTTTATGTACTTCGGTGTTTTTGATGCTGTGTGGGGTTTGAAAAGCTGAACTTTGATATTTTGGAAGATTTCTGAAGCGTGTCTCCTTTTCTTTTGTCCCACAGTTATGGAAACAATGCTGCTGCTGATGTTGGGCATCACTCTTTCTGGCTTGAGGACATCCAGACTCTGACAGGAGAAATCTTCAGAACAGATAGGAAACCGGATCCTGCAAACTGGGAATATAAGTCTCTTTACAGAGGAGATATAGCAAGGTAGCCATATTATTTCCCCTGATTTTTGCTGTTGGAAGTGACTTGTTTCTCCTCTGAACTCTGAGCATTGTCTGTTTGCCTCTTTATTTCTCTCTCATAGATTCTTTTGGTTCTTATCATTGTTAAGCTGTTAAAGGGACACACTTCATCCCACATTCTAAATTGAAAGCTTAATCCTTGTGGTCAGGTCAGATTAATCTTATTATCCTTTGTGCTTAGCACAGTGCCTGGTGTAGTAGATATTTTATAAATGTTTGTTGGATGAATGAATCTAAAAATACGATAATTAATTGTGATGAGTATCCAGAACCCATTTGTTCTAATCTATATGCCATTTTAAAAAGTAGCAAAAGCCTTTTATTTATCTGTCCCCCACATAATGCCATTTCAGAAAATGACATTTAGTGGTATTGACTTTCAAATTATTTCTGGCATGTAACACCAGATGATCATAAAAATAGGTGGTGTTATTTGCTGTAATGAATATTTGTTGTATTGAGTTTGAACGTTTTCCCTGTAAACTGTCAAATCAAAAATACTTGTGTAAGGCAAGTGCAGTGGCTTGTGCGTGTTATCCCAGTTACTTGGGAGGCAGAGGGGGAGGATTGTGAGTTCAGGGCCAGGGTGGGCAACTTACTGAGACCCTGTCTCAACAACAACAACAACTTTAGTACCTATTAAAACCCTTTAGACACTTAGTAATTTGTAGGAAACGTGGATTATAAAGAGCAATAATACACGGTCTTTACTCTTGACAGAGTTTGCAGGTAATGAAAGTCAGAGCTGGAGAATCACAGAATACGAGATCAAGAGGAAATCTTGGAGATAGTTTTTCTGTATAGGCCAATTACTTTGTTTTGGTGCCAGGAATTGAACTCAGGACCTTGTGCTTGCGAGGCAGGCTTGGTGCCACTGAGCTAAATCCCCGGCCCTAGGCCAATTACTTTAAAATTTCTGTTTCCAGTACCTTACCGCTCTTCCAAATTTCAGTCATATTTCACTCATCCTGACATTATACCTCATCACATAATTCCGACTAAAATTTCCTTTATGATGAATTTGCAACAGTTGCTTTTAATCTGTACACTGTTGACAAAAGCTTCATGGCAAAGAATAAATGACTATCATTTTAAGTATATTCATTATTTTTGGACTTTTTTTTTAGTACTGGGAATTGGACCCAGGGCCTTGGCACTGAGATAACTCCAAGCCCTTTTATTTTTATAATTTTGAGACATGGTTTCACTAAGTTATCCGTGCTGGTCTCATACTTAGGATCCTCCTGTCAGCCTCCTAGAATGCTGGGATTATAGGTATGTGCCTCCATGCCAAGCTACTTTTGGGGTTATTTTAATGCCAAGTGCAGTGTCCATGGGTTTCTGTGCTGCGACAGGGTAGTGCCTCAGATCTGGGTCCCCACTGAGATGGGGAAGTCACAAACATGACCTAGCAGGAGGCGTGCGCTCTGGCTGTCTCCTCATTTCACAGTGTCAACCTGTCAGTGCCCACAGATGTACCTTGGGAACGAAAAGGAATCTCAGCAAGGTTAAGGAGCTGCTTAAGATCAGGCAGCCAGGGAGCAGCATGGTTGGGGTTTGAACAAGTAGAGGTAGGTTTGTGGTAATACACTCCACTTTTGGAGTTGGAAACAGAGGACCTGTGTTCTCATTCTGACTGCTGCTGACTTGTTGCATAATCCCAGGCAGGTCACGTATCTTTTGAGCTTCTCTCTCTTTTTTTTAATTTGTAAATTGGAAATTAGAATTCATGTCCTGCTTTACACTCAGTTATCATTAATATTTGATATAGAATTGGAACTTGGTATGCAACTTTAAAGGGTTATTTATTAATAGATGAAAAAAACATTAACAAAGAGTAGCTCTTGAGTTTCTGCTAATGAAAGGCACAGTTTTTTGGAAGAAGAGTAATTAGGCCCAACTTTAGTAGTCTAAAGTGCAAAGATAGTACTAGTAAAAGACTTGGGGCATTGTTGATTTCCTTGTAATTTAAGTTTCAGTGGGACAGTCTTGCCTGTATAACTGTTATTGCCCAGATCTGGGAAGATGTGGATCACACAGCCCTCTGAGCTGGTCAGAGGACAGTGGGGATGCTCTGTTAGGCCCTACGTTTTCACACTTGAAGAACAGTGACAGTCCTAGATCCTTGAGAGGATGGTAAGAAGTTACTTATGATTTAGACTTGCTCCATCCTGTGAGAATTAGGCGAGGGGTAATGAATATTGGCCCTTGGCAGAGACAGGATAATTGTCGTTTAAGCTTTGCTGGGCTGTCCTTTGGACACACAGTGTTCTGTGTGACTCAGGGAGGCAGAACCAAGACTGAATAGAAGTGCAGGGAGTCAAGTTTAGCTCAGTGGAACAGAATGTGCACCCAGCACTGATACCGGTGTGTGGAGTATAATGGTAAACAGGGCTTAGGTTCTGAAGTTAGTGTGTCACATGGAAATGATAGTCATTACTTTTTGAAAATCCTTAGGAGTAAAATACTGTCTTTCAGTGAAGTTCAGCTCAGTTTTTTCCTCCATTTTTGAGTAGATTGTTTCTTTGGCCACATAGCAGATAAAATAATTGGCATATGCTTAGGAGGAGCCAAGTTTTATAAAATGTGAAAAACAGTTTAAACTTATCTAGCTCTTGCTTTGTTGCAGATAATCTTCCAAAGGTTTTACATTTGTACAGTTTTTTACCATCCCAGTAATTTTGTGACACAGGTCCCCTTGTTATTCCCATTTGACATATGGGGAAACGGAGGCACAGATAGTGCTTTTTTGTTTTTATGGTAGTGGAGATTGAACCCTCAGCCTTCTGTGTGGTACCACTGAACTACATCTCCAGCCCTTTTCTGACTTTATTTTGATATAGAGACTTAGTAAGTTGCTCAGACTGACCTCACTCTTGTGATCTTCCTGCTTCAGCCTCTGAGTAGCTGGATTACAGGTATGAGCCACTCTGTGGTTTGAATGTAGTTTGTGCCTCTGAATTCATGCAGTTTAATCCCCAAAGCCTTATGTTGAAGGTATTCAGGGGGTGAAAACTTAATCTAACTTTGGTGTTGATAATGAGACCTTTAGAAAATGATTGGATTCGATTTTGTCATTTGGCTTGAGCCCCGTGAGTGAATCCTTGTGTCTTTGTAAGGAAAGACTGAGAGAACAGATGGGCACAGAGGTATACACGCATTCCTGCTACGATGTGATGTAGTGAAAAGGGCCCCCACCAGTTCTTGCATCCTGCTGTTTGGACTTCTGGCCTCCAAAACTATGAGCCAAACCAGACCTCTCTTCTTTATAAGGTAGCCTGCCTCAGGTATTTTGTTATAGTAAGGAAAAGCTGCCTAATAGACACAGCTTTTAATAACATGGTTAAGTTTATCCAGTTAGTCAGTGGTAGTATTGGAATTTAGACACAGGTAGTTGGGCAATGTAAGAGTGTACATTTGTAACTAATGAGGAAATAATATTGAATTAGTAGTAAAGATACAAAATTAGCTTTTTTAATTGAAATTTGTTCCTTCTAGAATGACAGGCTTATTTAGAGCAACCTGATGCTCATTTGTTAAGTTCATATGTATGTTTGTGGTGCTTGAGATTGCCTCATGAATGCTACACTGTACACACTACCACCAAGGTACACCGCAGCCTGGTTCTGGTTGCTTTTGATTCTCGGTGCAATAGAGAAAGATTATCCTAATGTAATCTAGGAGGAATTGAGTGTGATAGAGATAGTCTGTTTTCTGTTGCTGTACTGAAATACCTGAAACCAGGTAATTTATAAAGAAGTTTATTTGACTCATGGTTGGAGGCTGAGAAGTCCTAGAGGATGACATGGACCTCAGCTCAGTGTCTTCCTGCTGCATCATAACATGGCAGAGGACATCACATGCTAAGATGGAACAAACATGCCTGCTCAAGTCTCTCTTCCTTTTCTCCTATAAATCTGCCAGTCCCGTTATGGGAGCTTCATTCTGATTTCCTTATCAGTCCCAGTTACCTCCCAAAGCTACACCTGTGAACATCCATCATCAAATGAATTTGGGGGTTGGGCTTAAAACTTTCTAGAAAGACATTCACGCCATGGCAGGGTTTCATGGAGAACTTGTATGTATATGTGAGGAAATATTTTCCTTAAGTGATGGAGAAGGCAGGGCAGGCCAGGAGGGCCCTGGACAGTGGAGAGAGCCGAGGTGGGCCCAGGGCGAAGTGGAACAGAGCTTTCTGGGAGCTGACAGAAGTAGAGCCCGCTCTTCCCTGCCCTCTTCTGACCACAGTGTTTTATCATACAGATGTTCAAGTATACAGCAGAAGTTGAAAGAACTTTACACTCATGTAACCACTTCCTACATTCTACACTAACATCCTCCTGTTCTTGCTTTGTCACACATCTGTCTGTCAACCATCTTATTGTTTGAATGCATTTTAAAGTGAACCGCAGACGGTTTATTGTACTACTACCTAAATATATCAGCATGCATATTACTAGCTAAAATTCAATATTTTAAAAATTTAAAATCTGCTGCAATTCATATGCCAATTTCAGGTATTGACAAGTGTATACATCTGTGTAACCCAGACCTCTATATAAATGCACACTGTTATTGTGATCCCACCCCAGCATTTCCTATGCTCCTTTCCATTCTGTCGCCATCCACACTTCCTAAGGACAGTGACCATTCTCATTTTTTTCTACCATTGATCAGTTTTGCTGAGTTAGAATTTTATATACATGGAATCATACAGTACAGTCTTTTGTATTTGGCTTCTTGCGCTCATTACAGCATTTCTTAGATTTATCCATTGACATTTATCAGCAGTTTGTTCCTTTTTATTGATAGTAGTATTCCATTGTATGGTATACCACTGCTTGTTCTTCTGCTGGTGGACACCTGGGCTCTTTCCAGTGTTTGGCTGTGAAGAATAAAGCTACTGAGAACATTCATGTGCAAATCTTGTGTATACCTATGGTTTCCTTTTCTTGGGTAAATACCTAGGAATAGAATTGCTGGGTCATAGGGTAGGTGTGTGTTTAGTATTTTAAGAAACTGCTAGTCCTTTTCCCAGAGTGGTTCTACCAGTTCGTGTTCCCACCATCAGCACATGAGAACTGTGGTTGCTCACTGACATTTGGTGGTGTAAGTCTTACACATTTTAGCTGTTCCAAGGGTATGCAGTGTGTCTGTCTCATTGCGGTTTTAATTGGCACTCCGTTGATCACTAATGATATTGAGTACTTTTTCATATTTCTGTTCGCCATTCATGTTTTCTTGTCTGAAATTTTAGCTGATATCTTTTGCTCAGTTTTTAATTGGATTATTTGCTATCATACATACAGAAAAGTGAACAATTTTCTTTAGCCCTGTCCTGTGCAAGTATTCATTAGTTGTCTGTCGGTAACTCTGGGAACATCTAAATGTTTCATAAAAGCATTTTAAAGCCCAGTCTCTCTTCTACTAGAGTAGAAAACAACCAAATATAAGTTCACTTGACATACTTTGTTTCAGGATTAAAAAAAGAATCTTAGATGTATTGTCTTCTCAAGCAGGTATGCAAGATAGTATTGAGGAAACAGGAGTGATCTAGGAGATAGCTGACCTAGGTTCCAGGTCTCAGTGTGCTTATTTAGGAACTGCATCAAGGAGGGGATGATACTTTCTTCCTTACCTGTCACATATGGCTGTGATGATCAAATGACAGAATATATGACTACTTGAACTACAAAGCTTTAGAAAAATACAAGTTTCTACAATGTAGAAGACATGTTATTTAAATTCAGGGAGATGTTAATAAAGGGTTAAACTGTAACAGGAAGAAGTCAAGCCCGACAGAAAGGTAATTGCTAATCGTCATATGGCTCTAAATAAAAACAATTTGAAGGCAAGGTGAATTTGTATACATGCAGCGAGCCTGGGTAACTAGAGTTTGGGTCTAATGAGCCCCCAGTCACTAGCAAGTCACAAAGTCTTTTCTTTTCCACATGTCAGATACAAGAGGAAAGGAGACTCCTGCCTGGGCATTAACCCTAAGAAGCAGTGTGTATCTTGGGAAGGAGTTTCCACAGTGAAGAAGCATTCACACAAGCATGTTGAGCGCTATTTTACCAAGAAGAGTGTGGGACTAATGAACATCGATGGAGTTGCTATTACCAGTAAAACAGAGCCTCCTTCCTCTGAGCCAGTCTTGTTTATCCCAGTGAAGGACTCAGATAATGTGGCTGCTCCTGTTACGACCTGGTTGAATCCTCTGGGGATTTATGATCAGTCAACCACACAGTGGCTACAAGGACAAGGTCCTTCAGAGCAAGAATCGAAGCAGCCGGACTCCCAGCCAGATGGAGAGGATGGTATTCTCAAGGCCAAGGTGGAGGAGTTTAACAGGAAGGTTCGGGAGAATCCTCGGGATATTCAGCTGTGGATGTCGTTTGTGGCTTTTCAGGTAAGTGCCACTGGTCTGGTTCTCTTACCTTGGAATGACTTTACTGATTTGGGGCAGACCATTTCCTCCACAGCACTTCTTGAGCTGCGGGGAGAAAGCCTGGTGCTGGGCACATAAAGGTGATTAGAATATAGTCCTTGCCCTCAGCCTGCTCCAAGTCCAGTGAGGAAGCCTTATGCCTGAGGAATAAATGCAGCCTGAGGTAGGGAATGTGTTCGGGGGACTTGAGAATGGGGGAGAGGGGGTGTCACTAGAGAGGAGGAAAGGCTGCCAAGGGAGAGGAGACTGTAGTGCTGGGGATCTAGCCCAGATTCATACATGCTAAGCAAGCGCGCTGCCACCCAGCTACATCTCCAGCCCAGGAACAGACTGGAGAGAAGAGTAGATGTTCACCAGGCAGGGAGAGGTGTTCCTGAAGTATGACCCGCCCAGGCTTTTCAGAATTGTGAGAAAGGCAGGGTTGCTCAGGAAGTTACTGAGCATACAAGCCAGTTAGAGCTTCCCCAAATATATGTTTTCATCCTGCATTTTGAACCATTCCTGCAAGTATTAGATTTTGTTCCATATCTGGCTGTGCTATTGATAAGGTTGACTCTTCAGGAAAGGGTTTAAAGGCACTGTACATAAATCTCAGGTAAAAATGACAGTAAACAGGTCATTTAGGTGGCATATATACCCTAGGAATGGAGTTTTCATGAAAAGAAATTGTGATAAATAAGTGGCTATCAATAAAGTCTGAGTAAATATGTTTTGGTACCGGGGATCAAACTCAGGACCTTGTGCTTGGGAGGCAGGTGTGGTGCTGCTGAGCTAGATCCCCAGTCCCTGAGTAAACTGTTTTGAGAGGTGAAAAACCCATCAAGAGCTGGCAGTCAGTTTAAGCACTGTTGAGGCTCTGAGAGGCCTCCCTTCCATTTTCACTAGTAACTTGATGTTTCTGTTGTTGAGGATGAGGTCATGAGGAGTCCTGGCCTGTATGCCATTGAGGAGGGAGAGCAGGAGAAGCAGAAGAAGTCCCTGAAGCTCATCCTGGAAAAGAAGCTGGCCATTCTGGAGCGGGCCATTGACAGCAATCAGAGCAGTGTGGATCTGAAGCTGGCCAAGCTGAAGCTGTGTGCCGAGTTCTGGGAGCCTTCCACACTGGTCAAAGAGTGGCAGAAACTGATCTTCCTCCATCCCAATAATAGTGCTCTTTGGCAGAAATACCTTTTATTTTGCCAGAGCCAGTTTAGCACCTTTTCGATTTCAAAAATCCACAATCTTTATGGGAAGTGCTTGAGCACTTTGTCTGCGGTTAAGGACGGCAGCATGTTATCTCACCCTGCATTGCCTGGCACGGAAGAGGCCATGTTTGGTAAGCAGTAAGCAGCTTCAGTTGTGTGGGAAGAGTTGGACTTTGTTGCATTTGACTTTAGTTGAACATGAAGATTTATTTTTAAGAGCTGATTTTTTAAAATGCTATAACTCCAGTTAATTATAACAGGTTACCCCCTTCCTGCAGCTCTCGCGGTGGGCAGATAGGAGTGGGATGAGAGCCAGCAGAGACAGGAAATAACTCTGGACAGGAAGCTCCAGGTTTTCTACTTATTGAGCCAGTCAGATCTTTGGCTGTCAGTGGTCTGACCTGTTGGGACCCCCACTTACAGGGTCTCTGGCACAAATGTACACGTGATGAATACTGACTGCATGGATAGCAGTTATTTGTTATTATGCTGCTGATGTTTCTGGTGTGTCCCAAAGAAGCCTAGAATCTAAATGTATCAGTCTTCAGCATGAATCCTGGGTTTGTCCTTCATGAACTGTGGTCTGACCTCAGGCAGAGCCCTTGAGCTGTATGAGGTGCAGTTCTTCATCAGGAACAGTGTAATACCTGCTTTGTAAGACTGCTGTGTGCATTAAATGAGATGATGCATAGTGAGTCCAGCTCCTTGTGTGGCACAAAGCCGGCATTTATATGAAATTCAGTATTACTGTTAGTATCGAAAATGTAAATGTGTTGCTCTAGAAGTAATAGGCATTTCCCCCTCTGGTGAGGAGTCTGACATTTGGGGCTGGAGGTGTAATCAGTGGTACAGCATATGCTTAGCATGCAGAAGGCCCTAGGTTTAGGCCCCAGCAGCAAATAAATAAAAATGAGTAACATGGAATGTATTTTTAAGCCTTTGGTATTGTTTGTTATGTGCTTAAATAGCTTCATGTTATTAAGTGGAATTATACCACAATTAAGATGAACAGAAATTTTCAAACGTGGGAACTGAGCGTAAAGTGCAGCTTGCCGTCAAATAGTGCCATCTAGTGTTCAGTCAAGTGCAGATATTTGCTTTCTGATAAAAATCGATGCCATCCTTTTCCTAGTTTTTCTTGTGATAGTGAGTGTTGAGTATTTGATGACAATATTCATGTCAACCAGTTGACTTATTTTTAGGTAGCATATGTATTTTTTATTGTTAACATTTATATTCTGTGGTGGTTTAATATAAGAATTAGAAAAACTATTTAGATTACAGTGCTGTTGTTATTTCTTTAAAAGTAGGACACGTGTAAAATCAGGACTGTGTTACAGCTTTGAAAATGTAACTAATTTTTGGTAAAAGGAATTCTTGGAGTTTAACTGCATGTGTTGAGAAGATTCTTTCCGGCAGTGGTATTAACGAGAGTCTTCTCTTTGCCTTCCCACTGCAGCACTCTTTCTTCAGCAGTGCCATTTTCTGCGGCAGGCTGGCCACTCAGAGAAGGCTGTCTCTTTGTTCCAGGCCATGATCGACTTCACCTTCTTCAAACCCGACAGTGTGAAAGATCTGCCTACCAAAGTACAGGTACCAAGTTCTGCTTGCATGATCTGTCTCTTTCTCAGAAGTAGTCCAGTGATCTGAGGAAAATTCTATACTGAAAGTTGTGAAATGTGGATAGATAAAAGAAGCTCTCTCCCTTTTCCCCCAAATAGAGATTCACTGAAGTCTTCCTCCTCTTGTATGACTCTTGTTTCTTTGTTACTTTTCAGTACTAGTGATTCAATTCATGCTTTTGCTACCTCTTTAGTCCTTTTGTCATTTAAAAGTTTGTAACAGGGTGTCAGTTAAGTCTCTAAGTTGCTCAGACTGGGCTCGAATTTGTGTTCCTCCTGCCTCACCCTCCCAGAATGCTGGGATTACAGGTGAGCACCACCATACCTGGCTGTTCTTGCTTAAATGTAGGTTACAGGGAACAGTTGTCATGCCATTTTAAGCCATAAATTACTGTCTCTCACTTTTATACCTGTTAGTCGAGGTCTTATGTTGCTGCCCCAGTTAACCTTTATACTGCCTCAAACTTTGATAGAGTTGCAAAGCAAATTAGAGTCAACACTAGTCTTCACTGAGGAGGGCTTATAAGATGACAAGTGAACATTGCCAGTGTCTGTTACACGAAGCAATAAAAACATCCTGTCAAAGATCTATGCATATGTGAAAATCTCTCTGTTCCCTTTTCCACTGAAGAAAACTCAGTTTTCTACCCCGTAAAGAGGGTCAAGGAATATGACTAGAACATCTGAATTTCTAGTAACTGCCCAGAGTCTGTCATTAGAGGATAAGTTTCATTCAGAAAGAACTGTCATGAATTGCCAGTAAAGGCCATTTTCATCATGATGCTACCTCTAGGCAAAGTGGGGCTAAAGAAGTGGTTGTGTTTTTTTTTTTGTTTTGGTGGTACCAGGGGTTGAACTCAAATTCTTGCACTTGAGAGGCAGGCAGCAGAACCACTGAGCTAAATCCCCAGCCCTAGAAGTGACTTTTTTGAGACAGGGTCTCGCTATGTAGTACATCTGTCCAGGCTGGTCTCGAACTCATGGTGATCCTCCTGCCCCAGCCTCCCAGGTAATAGAATTACAGGCGGGCAGCTAGAAGTGATTTCTTAGCTGGTTGTGAGGACGCTGAGAGTCAGGATCTGGACTCCTCTTGCTCTCTGTCTGCTGAGACTCACAGTCATGATAGGTGTGGTCACTGGGGGGTAGGAGAGCACCTCCCATAGCTATGGTGCATTGAGAGCCACTGCTCGGAAGTGTCCAAGAGACCCTGATCCAAGGTCTTGAGGTTTTAAATACAGCATGTGTGTTTCCAGAGCACTTACGTGGCGACTTTGAGTAATGCTTCTTCTTAACAGTGCTCCTACATATTGCCTCAGTTACCAAGTGACACTGTTACCATAAACACAGTAACAGAACATGAAACAGGCATAGTCTGAGATCACTGGTCTGTTTCTTGGAATAAATGAATTGGTTATGAACATTTGTCACACTATTTTTAAAAAATCCTCCTCCTTGTTGGGCATGGTGGTGCACATCTGTAATCCCAACAATGGGAGGCTGAGGCAGGAGGATTGCTGTGAGTTTGAGTCCAGCCTGGGCTACATAGTGAATTCAAGACCAGCCTGAACTACAGAACAAGATGCTGTCTCAAAAACCCAAAAAACAAAACAAAATCCTTTTTCTTGATGGATTTTCTTCCATCACCTGTTAAAAGAGCAAACCGTAAAGAGGGAGCACAGTTTACCTTCCCAAGGGTGACCGGGACGCCCACATTAACACATATGGGTGCCTGGCCCTGGGGTGACTCTCCTGGTGACGCAGCCCTTTCGTCATCGGGGGGGGGGCACTGTCCAGGCTCAGGCTACATAGTCCTGTGACTTAGCCTGTGGTTTGCCTGTCAGAAGCCTGCTTGTCTGTCCCCTTTGAAAGGTTTCTTTCGAAAGCTTTTCTGACTGTGCTCATTTGTACAGTCCTGCCGCCCGCTGATAATAGGATCACCCTCCTGCTCAGCACTGCTTTCATGCTCTATTCTGTGGGGGGTTGTTTGTCGTGGTGAGCTGCTTTCCACATACTGCAAACTTAATGCCCGAATGGATGGTGGAGCGGCTCAGAGGGCTGGGCTTTAAAATGCAGACCATTTTACTTTCCACATGCCTCCCCTGCACGTCTGTACCAACCAGCATTTATTGAGACTCTACTATGCATTGAACACTGCCAGGTGACCAGATGTTAGGCATAAACAGTTACATAATACGTGGTTGTCCCCTCTGTAGCTCACAGTCTTTCCATTGAAATTTTGAATTTTCCTTAAAAGGTTTTGAAAGCACCATGACTTCAGATACTGGTCAGGGAATCCAGTGGCATTGGAGGAACTGGCAAATGCTGCTATCCCTGGTTAAGTACTCTGGAGGGTCAGAAATAGGAACCAAGCCTTGGCCAGTCTTTCTGTAACCTAATGTTGAAAGTGGCACCCGTCACTTTGCCATCTTTGGTTTGTTGGATGTCACTAGGTCCAGCCCACACTGAAGAGTGTGTATACCAAGGCAGGAGAGGGGCAGTGGGACCAACATTGGGGGCTGCCGACCAGACTAGATACTGCTTTTTTTTACTTGGGTCTGTATTATGAATTGACTTTAAACACAGAGGGCAAACATGATTTTAGGTGTCCACCAGCACTTGCTTTGCCCCGGGACACAGCAGTCTTCTGCAGGAAAGCTTTAACTTCTGTTTTTCAAATCTGAACAGGTGGAATTCTTTGAGCCCTTCTGGGATAGTGGAGAGCCCCGGCCTGGGGAGAAGGGCGCCCGAGGCTGGCGGGCCTGGATGCACCAGCAGGAGCGGGGTGGCTGGGTGGTCATCAGCCCAGGTAGGCTCCTCCCAGCAAGAATGGGTCTGTCTTTCTCACCTTGAATTTATTTTTACATCTTCATGATTATCTGTCAGTAGCTCAAGAACATTGTACAAACATCAAAATGTTTTTTTAAAAAAACGAAGTAGATTACATGGGACAATAGAGCGTTTCTTTTCTTTAAAGACTTTAAAGCACTCAATATCCCCTTCCTTGAGTACATAGGGCTCTAGAGATTTGAGTTTCCAGAGGAAGAAATTTATTTCTTCTGTAAGCTGCTTCTGAAGAAGGAAGCTTATTGCCAGCCTCCCTACCTCTCATTCTTTTTATTACACATTCAAGACAGTCCTTTTGTTCTTTTCACAGACCAACAGATCCTTTGAAAAATACTTTTGGCTTTTTTAGGGATATTACAAAAATAATTATTAACTAGCATTTGTATAACTACCATTCTACTTCATCCCAAGGTACTTTGCAGATTTGCATTCTGACACAGAGCTATCCACTTAAAAATATAGTGTAAGCTACATGTGTGGTTTCAAATCCTGTAGCCACATTAAAAAAGTAAGAAGGAGCTAGGCATAGTAGGGGCACACTAGTAATCCCAGCACTCTGTGGGGTGAGGCAAGATGCAGAAGTGGAACTGCCTGCTGATGCGGTAACTCTGTGTTTAACTTTCTTACCAGCCCTGCTGTGTTTTGTAGAGGCTGTACTAGTTTACATTCCTGCCAGCAGTGCGAGGGCTTGCAGCACCTCCAAATCCACAGCAACACTCAGAGCCTCTGGACCTTCTTGAAATTGACATTTCTTCACTTAGTACAAGGTTCTTGAGAAACATAATAATAATTTGTTCATTTTATCATTGAATAGTCCATTATATAACTGTATCACAGTTTTTTTAATCATCTGTTGTAGGACATTGGGGTAGTATGAATAAAGTTGTTATAAGCGTTAATATATTTGTTTATTTGTTTGTTTATTTATTTGAGTAAATACAAAGTTTGATTTTTCTGGGCTCGGTGTCCCAAAGTACAATTCTGGTTAAGTGAATGTTTAGTTCTATGAGAAACTGTAAAATTTGTTCCTATGTGTCTGTACCATTTCATATACCCCCCCCCTTTTTTTTTTTTTTTTTTTTTTGGTTTTTGTTTAAATATTGAACTTTACAGGCAACTGAGACTGTTTTGCTCTTCCATTCTGCATGCCCAAAGTTGGGAAACAAAGTGAAATAAATTATTGGATATCCTGAGTTGATGTTTTTGTCAAGTTACAGCAACAAGTCATAACTAATTATAAATTTTTTTAATGGCTAAAAATTCTGATGGCTTAAGGAAATCTAAATTAATGTAGTTATTAAGTGCCACTTAACATTCTAAAACTGTGGCCCAAAACAGTAATGTTTAGTTACATATGGCCCTTTTGTTTGTTTGTTACTGGGGATCAAACTTGTGTCCTTGTGTTTGCAAGGCAGGCAGCAATACCACTGAGCTAAATCCCTGGCCCTACATGTGGCTCTTTATAGTTAAGTGAAATGAAGAATTCACTTCTTTTATTGGTTACATTTTATTGGCTACAAGTATGCCACTTGTAGCTGGTGACTTCCATAGTAATGCAGAAAAATAACATGTTTATAATTCCAGAAAGTGCTCTGGAGCAGTGGTTTTCTAGAGTATATGTCATTCTCATTTTTGCTGTGACAGCATTAAAAATTATCTGGTTCCATGCTCTTATCTGCCTGTTTTCCCTGTGCCTTACCTGCTTACAGGAAAATCCCTCAGTGCCATTAAGTGCCTGACAGGCTGCCCATACCCAGTCCATCTCGGCAGGCCGGGTGCCCATATGGTGCCGGGCATAGTGGGTTGTTGGAGTAGTGATGATGGATTTATGTACGGCTTAGGTGAACTGGAAATTTCATTCCTGTGCAGATGAGGATGATGATGAACCAGAAGAGGAAGAAGAGGAGATAAGAGACAAGACTCTGCCCAGGTGGCAGATCTGGCTTGGTGCTGAGCGTTCACGAGACGAAAGACACTGGCAGCCCTGGCGCCCTGATAAAACAAAGAAACAAACTGAAGAAGACTGTGAGGATCCTGAGAGACAGGCATGTGTATCCTCCGCCACTGGAAGGAAACTGGCCACAGGGTCTTTGCATCCCTCTCACTTCTGTTGTCTATCTGGAAGAAAGTTGCTGGGCTCTCCAAGCACTTGGCTGGTTTAGGCGATGCTAACCTGTTCCTGTTCAGTTCTCAGGAAACTTCTGACTAACATCAGGACAGAATTTCATTGTTCCCTTGATGGGGAGCATATAGGCACGTGACCAGGTAGTTCTTGGCCCTCATAAGGAGCTAGGCTTCCACGGTTACCCGCTGGAGATTGCCTTCTTGGTCATCTAGCTAATTTTTCACATGGAACCCTGTGGTCTCATCTTCTGGATTCCTTAATTGTGTTCTTTCCCTGCTGTTGGATGCATGGAAATGTAGCAGCCAGATTTGATTCTGGAAGACAAGAGAATCAGACTCCGTGGGGACATCTGCAGTTTAGTTTGTCTTGTTGAAGAAGGAACTAGTGTTGATGGGTACCTGCCAGGTGCCAGGCATTTCTGTTAGGTTGTTTGGTTCAGTGTTGATACATGATTTTGTACATGATGCTCTGTTTAGTGGCCAGCAGCTCTGGAGGTTTTAAAATTAAGGGAGACATGTTATTTTGATATCTGGAAGTGATCCACTTTCACAAGATGCAAACTTTATTGCTTAGGTTCTCTCAGTCATGAGGCTCTGTGACCTTCCCTGCATGTGAGGTGCCTTGGCAGGGATTTTGCTTCTCTTGTTCACTGCTTGTCCCACTACCTAGAACAGTTTCTCCCATGCTCAGTGCTCAGATAATGGTCTTGGGTGTTGAAGGGATATTTGATGCTGAAAAGTGAAGCCTCAGTGCAGCATTTGATGGGATGATGAATGGGGTGGCCAGACTGGATCGGACACACAGAAAAGGGGACAGAGGTGACCTCTGGGCAGGAAGGATGGCCTGCTTCCTGGGAGGCTTCTACCCACTGGTCTGCTGTGGGAGGTGGGTCTGCTCAGAGGCCCCTTTCCTGACCATAGCTGAATATATAGAAGAGAACAGGATCTTTGTCTTGTCTCTCTTTTTTTTCTTTTTTCTTTTATAGCATTTAAGTGAACTTTTAGAATGTTGGTTTTCAGGCTCAGAATTTTGCCTGTCTTGTGAAAGCTGATTTGTGGAGCCAGCTGCTGCTGTGAGCAATTTCTTATTGTTTAGATTTTTCTCTAATCCAAGCCCAAAGGTGAAAAGCTTTCTGATTAATTGATGATTTGATGTGTCTTATTCCAGGTGGTCCAGTTTTACTGTGCTTATTGCATTTTGATTTCCTCATACCAAGAGCTATAGAGGTTGATCAGGCAAATAGCACCTTGAAACAAAGGTAATATCCTTCGTCTTAGGTTTTAAAACAGTTACACGACATTAGCCATGATGAACATGTAGTTAGTGTTAGCTAGGCTTTTCAAAATTGCTTTTAACAAGGTCTGTTGCTCCTATTGTTTCCGTCTTATCTTTTCCTGTATATTTCTTAGAGCAGTTTTCATTTCCTGAAATAAATTATATAAAGAAATTACAAAGTTAATTTTCTATCCTAAGATTTTAAAAAAATTCACAGTTTTAATTTGTCAAAGTAACTATAAAAGCAGTCATGTGTGCTTGCCGAAGTGAACACAGTTCTAGGTTTTTTGCAGATCAGCAGGGTGGCTTGAAAGCTGTTGGCTTCAGTCTGTCGATACCTTCCCTCCTTTCCAGTTCTTCTTGGTATGTGAAAGTGCTGCTGGCATCCAGGGGCTAGTGGGAGTTCTTCCCTGGCTGGGCTGCTTGGGAGGCCTTATTTTGCAGAAAACTTATCTTTATCTACTTAAAATGAGTTTGAATAACATCGAAGCATTCGTACAGTGGTACATCAGTTCATGAACTTAGTTCTCTCCATAATTCTGGTTGCAAACTACATTGGACAAGAACTGAATCAAATTTCCCCGTAAGGTCAACATTGAACCTAACCACTGAATTTGATTTGGTTCTTGACCAACTCAGTTGTGACCAGAATCATGGAAAGAGTCAAGTTTGTGGACCGAATTATCACCGTACATCCATTTAAAAAGAATTATGAAAGATTGTGAAGGCTTTGTTGGTTTCTTAAATAGGTCACTACACTTTGCCTTCATTGCAGGTGTTGTTTGATGACATTGGACAATCGCTGATCAGACTTAGCAGCCCAGACCTCCAGTTCCAGCTGATACAGGCCTTTCTGCAGTTTTTGGGTGTGCCTTCTGGCTTCACCCCTCCAGCCTCCTGCCTTTACCTGGCCATGGATGAGAACAGCGTCTTTCACAACGGACTTTATGAGGAGAAGCCCCTGACTTTTTTGAACCCTTCATTTTCTGGCGTTAGCTGTGTCGGCCACATGGAGCAGTTGGGCTGTCCTCGCTGGGTCAGGAGTCACAATCGAGAGGGCGAGGAGTTCATCCGCAACACCTTCCACCTTGTGTTGCCTTTATTTTCAGGCAAGCAAAAGTCTCAGCTCTGCTTCTCCTGGTTACGGTATGAGATTGCAAAGGTAACTCCAGCTGTCTCCTCCCCCTCTGTGTGTTTGGGGCCTTTTAGTTTCACATCAGTATTACCAGTGGGATTGCAGGGCCCCAAATGCTTCTCTGGGCTCTGCCATAGCACCTACCCCTCTAGTAACTCCTGAGGACAGCTCTCTGTAGCTGCCCCTTGGAAGGATTGCAGGGAAGAGAAGAAAAGCAGGAGCCCATCCGGCCAAGCTCAGCAACCAGAGCTGCCTATTGTGTGGTCTTGTCTTAGCAGATGCCTGTGATGATGTGGGTAGCTGGTGTTAAGAGCTGGCATAAGCTTAAGCAGGGTTAGAAGATTTAGAGGCTTATTAGAATAGATTAAATAAGCTACTTACTTATCCTGTGCTTTATAGCCATTAGCTCAAAAATTAGTCTTGAGGGCCGGGGATTTAGCTCAGTCATTCTGCCACCTCCCTCACAAGCACAACAAGATCCCGAGTTTGATCCCTGGTACAAAAAAAAAAAAAAAAAAAAAAAAAAAAAAGTTTGGATCCATTGTTCTGCCCTCTGATGGCTACATTTAGTACTGACTCTAAATACTCAAAGTTCTAAAGCTAACTATGGCTTCATGCCCCAGGTTGTATAAAAATAGTGTTTTTGATAAAATGTGGTAGCCGTATTCTTTGGAGAAGAACATTGGAAATGATTCGGCCTTGATTATAGATGTGTTAATGTTGGGCCACTTTTATCCAAGGTCAAATCCTGATTTCTTTCCTATCTCAGAGAGCATTGATGTTTACCAAATACACAATCAGTAAAAGTGTAGATGACATCAGTGCTTTCTCAAGCAAAGGTGCAAAGGGATTGCTTAAAGGTTATAGAGCACCTGGAGTCATTCTTTTTCTTTTGTCTGTAGGTAATTTGGTGTGTACAAACTAAAAACAAGAAGAGATTAAAGTCACAGGGGAAGAACTGCAAAAAACTAGCCAAGAATCTCCTTAAGGAGCCAGAAAACCGCAACAATTTTTGCCTCTGGAAGCAGTATGCACATCTGGAGTGGTTGCTTGGCAACATAGAGGATGCCAGAAAAGTTTTCGATACAGCAGTCAGCATGGCAGGCAGCAGTGAGCTGAAGGACCGTGAGCTCTGTGAGCTCAGCCTGCTCTATGCTGAGCTGGAGGTGGAGTTGTTGCAGGACTTGAGAGGGGCCGCCACAGGCCGAGCTGTTCACATACTGACCAGGCTGACGGAGAGCAGTCTCTACGGGCCCTACACTGGGCAGGTCTTGGCCACTCAGGTTTTGAAAGCTCGAAAGGCTTATGAGCACGCACTGCAGGACTGTCTGGGTGAAAACTGTGCCTCTGGTCCAGCTGCTGCCAATTCCTTGGACTGCCTGAGTAGCTTGGTTAAGTGCTTTATGCTCTTCCAGTATTTGACAGTAGGGATTGATGCTGCTGCACGGACATATGAGCAGCTTTTTGCCAAACTAAAGGTCTCCTTTGTCCCAGGGGACCCTGGCTTAGAGCACAGTGCCAGCTCCCAGAGTTTGCCCAGCGTTCTTGAAGCCATCACCCTGATGCACACAAGTCTGCTGAGATTCCACATGAAAGTTAGTGTTTATCCTCTGACTCCACTGCGGGAAGCACTCTCAGAGGCTTTAAAATTGTATCCAGGCAACCAGCTTCTTTGGTGGTCATATGTACAGATTCAAAATAAGTCCCACAGTGCTAGCAAGACCAGAAGGTTCTTCGATGCAATCACTAGGTCTGCCAAACCCTTGGAGCCTTGGTTGTTTGCAATTGAAGCTGAGAAAATGAGGAAAAGACTGGTGGAAACTGTTCAGAGGTAAGGACGAGGCATCTCCTTCATGTGTTTCATGAAGCTTTATGGGATGCTTGGTGTGTTCCCACCCCCTTTGCTAGGTTTCAGGGATACAGAAGTGGGTGTGGCATGGGCCCAGAACACCTGCTGTGGTACTCCCAGTGTGGCAGAGTAAAGTGTTGGAAGAGAGCAAGATGCTTAGAAACGAGTGGCATCTTTCATTAGAGGCTGTGTTCCTCTCTTGTGGGCCCAGCCTTTAGGGAGCCTGAATGCTGCGCTGGTTTGTGCCTGGCTGGCTGGCAGCATCTGAGAAGCTGTAGTGGGAACATAATGGTTGAGGACATGGACCCTGGAGTTGGCTTCTCTGATTCCTCAGGCAGATCACTCCTCTGAACAGTTTTCACTTCTGTTAAATGGGAATAATTAACCTTTCTCATAAGGTTGCTCTGAGGGATCAGTAGGATAAGTGCTTTGCACAAAAACCATGCATGGTAATCGCCACCTTCTGTCAATATTGCTACTGAGAACAGTGTCTGTTTCAGATGCCACCTTTTAACATAGTGTATTATGTCTGAACACAGTAGCTTCGGCATCATTGTTCCTCCTGGAGTTTTTACTATTACTTCACTTGTCCTTATATATTAGGCAAAATTGCCTTTGAATAGCATTTTGTTTTGTTTGTGTTTTATTTCTTCTACTGGGGTTTTATATATTCCATGTGAGTCTTCTTTCGTCTACTTTAAATTGAAGTCTTTCCTTCCCAGAGACTAGAGTTTGCATTCTGATTTTAGGGTAGGTTTCTATAGAAAACAGAGAAGCACAGAGTTTGTGTGGCTTCTAGGCAGACTCAGTGTGGTGTAGAAATAGAATCCGAGCCACTGCTGCCTTCTGAATTGGAGAAGCCACATTACACATGCACTTGCTGCCACCATGATCACACCTGGAGGACGACATTCCCCTGACACACTCTGATCCAGCTATTACTAACCTTTGTGGGCATGAAAGCATTCTTTCCTGCTGTGATACAAGAGAGAGATCTTGACAGTGACATGATTCCTTGCCTTGCAGGGTAGATGGCAGAGAGATCCATGCCACCATCCCCGAGACTGGCTTAACACATCGGATCAGAGCCCTCTTTGAAAATGCGATGCGGAGTGACAATGGCAGCCAGTGCCCTTTACTGTGGAGGATGTATTTGAATTTTCTGGTAAAAAATACTTGACCTTTTTTCATTTTGACAGAACTGTTTCTTCCTGCTTAAGTGAGAAAGTGCAGGTAGATGTCCATTAGCTGCTGCTCTCACACACTCTTGGCAGTGGGTAGTCCTTACAGGAACCCTAATGGCATCATATCAGATATTTCAGGGTTTGGGAAGGGGTTGTGTGTTGTCGATTTACTCAAGATATTCAGTAGAATGAAACTGAAGTGTAATCATAAGACTGTTTGGTGCAGTAGAACTTAACGTTGGTTTCTCTTTGTTGAGTTTTAATCAAATCAACAACTTGGAAGATGGTCTAAGAGCTTTCATTGGATTGAAGCCTAAGTTTTTTGCTATTTTACTCACAAGAATTTCCTAATCTGTTTTGTTATTTAAAAAAAAAAAAAAAAAGATTCATCCTATGGGATAGTTTTTGAAGTAGATATTTCCAAAGCAGCTTTATGTTCATTGAAAAGCACCATGGCGATTTGAGTATGGTGATGCCTCATGTATAGTTCTTTGAGTGTTAAGTGTACAGACTGAAATGTGTTTTCTTGACTTCACAGGGCTATGAATTGGCTTGGCCTTAGCTTAAAGGCCTGGCAGTGGAAAGGATGGCACTACTATAATACAGAAATACTGTATATCTATTTCCAACTTGTATGCTTTCTTGGAAACCATGGTTTAGTTCAAGGCTATTTAGTCATATCAATGTGATCTCCAGTGAATGCTGTTTCTTGCAGAAGCCAGGCAGGCATCACCTTTCTTGTAAATCTTACTGTATGTGTCTAATTATTCCTATAAGGTAAATTATTAAACCATGATAGGTTTTGAACATTTGTATTTGACATATAATAAAGCTGAGGTAAGGAGATACAAAGAATAAATGAAATTAGGAGAGAGCTGGGCCTCTCTGACTCCTAGCTTAGATTCCAGAATTCATCCGGATGTGTGCCTTGCCTTGGAAGGGGATTGAGAAGATACATCCCAGAGCATATGTCATGGCACATCCAGGAAAAACGAGCACATGCAGAGAGTTAGCATCAAGAGTGAATTACCATGAAAGTCTGTGCATTCCTTTCACATTTATTTTTTAGACCCAGATCTCAGGTTTTATGTGTTGACTTCTTGTGTGAAATGGGTGCTGTAGGGACTTGTGTGCTGGTGTGGGGCTCCTTGCCTGTCTATCACAGAAGGCAGTGCAGTGTAGCAGAGGACTGGGCTTTAGTCACATCCCCTCTCTGATTTTTCCAGCACTAGTACTCTTGTCAGTGTTTCTACACAAATGAAAGGGCTTTAGATTTAAATAGGGAAATCTTGCAAATGTACCAGTTTAACTTCCTCAGTTTTTGATAGGTAGAGACATGGAGCAAGATACAGATTTACAATATTTTCACCAAGGCTATACCATAGCCAAGTTTGGTTGACTTCTAGACAAAAAGTGCTGTTGACTTGGGGGAAAAAAAATCTGGACCTTAATGATTTTCTCACTTTTTGGAAAGGTGTTAAAAATAAGGATTAATTAGTACCTTGACCTTGTCTAGCAGGTCCTGAGGTATCTGTCTGGTGGACCCCCAGAACTTTAATGAAACAGAGAAAAGATCAGGTTAGGGTCCAAGTGTAAGATGTAGGCAGCAAGTACTAGGAGAGGGAAAGGGCACTGGGGGCCTTGTCAGTGGAGAAAAGTCCTTTTTGCTTCTGCATCTGTACACCTGTGCCTCCTGGGGACGGATACACAGACATGTTTTCAGGCAAGCTTGCTTTTGTGTTTGCTTTTGTTTCTGCAGAAATAATTGAAGGAATTAAAACTTAAACTGTTGGCTATGGTAAATATAGGGAGAAGAAGGAATTGGGAAAACAGCAATTAAAATTTTCCACTAAAGTTGGAATTTAGCAGATTGAAACCTTGATTTTTAGGTGAGGCCTTCCAATACATGTGTTAACACTTTTAGATTTTGGTTTTTTGTGTTTTTCTTTTTGTTCATTTGTTTTGTTTTGTTTTGAGATACTGTCTTGTTAAGTGGCCTAGGCTGGCCTTGAACTTGTAATCATGCGTTTAGCTTCCCAGCTTTCAGGTAGACTTTTTTTTTATTGTTGTTTTGGCTAAGTTGCACTAGCTTTCAAGAGTCGTGTACCCACAGAAGAAAGAGTGAAATTTAAGTAGATAAGTTAGTTGATTTTGGGGACTGGTGAAAGAATTCTTGGTTTTTTTGTTTTTTGTACCAGGGATCAAACTTGTGATCTTGCACTTGCAAGGCAGGCAGTGGCACCACTGAGATAAATCCCTGGCAGAACTCTTAATACATAAAAAAGGAAGCAGTGGCATTTTGTATTGTTGATTACCAGGTTTTCTTTTACCCTCCAGTGTAGTTTTTGTCCCATCCTGTGGACATCTGGCAGAAATTACTATGCTGATTACCACCATCTACAAGGGCTGCTGGGGAGGAAAGAGAATTTTCAGCTTCCTTCCTGGGCTGAGTGAATGAACTTGTGAAAGGGGAGCACATGCCTGTAATCTCCATACTCTGGGAGGCCGAGGAAGGGGGATTGCAAATTCTGACCTGAGCAACTTAGTGACACCCTGTCTCAGAATAAAAACTAAAAGGCACTAGGGATATAGCTCAGTACAAAAGTCTTTGTTCAGTCCCCAGTACCACAAAAAATGAAACTTCTCATGACTGTCAGTCTTCCCTTAGAAAGATGAAAAGGAACTATAGAGAGGTATCTTTATTTAAGGAGGCTGGATGTCAGTTTTGTCTCATTGCTTTTAAAAACTGCACGAGCCAGCAGTTGCTCAGATGTGGTTATAATGAAATAAGAGAATCAAATTTTGCAAAAGCCTGAAGACTTCTGCTTCTTCTCTACTTAAGAGATGTTGCTTACCTCATCTGGAGGTGGCACACATCAGATAGGAAGGCACAGAAATGCAAAAACAAGTGATTACTAAGCACCAGCAAGCAACTTGAAGTGGGGGATGTGAGCATTCGTGTGTATTGGCCCAGACATGCCACCCCACCAGTGCAGCCTATGGAGGGGAGACTTGGTAGTGCCCAGCACAGCCCTAGTGTGACTCCTGGCACCGGCCATTTGCCCTGTGCCTCTCGTGGTACATGTGAGTCTCGGGTCCTTGGGTTACATGCAACAGCAGGGAAACCTCTGTGTGAGACCTCCCTTCCTACCCCTCCAGGAGACGGTCACTGGCGGAATCAGAGGCTCACTTGGAAGCAGTAATAGTGTAACCAAGCCAGGCCGTTCTGCCTGCCATGCAGTATTCAGACACCAGAACAACACATTTTGCAAGAGAATAAGGGTAGAAGTGGGAAGCCCACATCTCAACTCCACCTTCCTGAGGACAGGGTTAGGGACACTTACGGGATGAAAAAGCAGGATGTCTGAGGCCTGTGGAGAAGTGATGGAGGTAATCAGTGGTCTGCATGTGTAATCAAACTACCTGGCTCTTCATGGGACACATGTGCAGAAAAGGTGGTGTAGCATGATTTGAGGGTGGACTTTCCAGCCCTCTGACATCAAAAAGTCACTCATCAGACACCTGTGCAGGCCCAAGATAAGTCAGTGGTTTGAGGTCCCCGAGAAATAACCTACACATCCATTATGATCATAACCCATGAGTCAGGCTTGTTATCTACAGCAGGGCCAGTGGGGATTAATAGTGTATTCCTCAGCTCCATGACCCACAGAATTAGTAATTATTTTAAAGCCAATTGAAGCAAATTAGTAAGGGAGAGCATGGGGGCTGAGGGTCATGTAAAAGTACAGAGGGTTGTTTAGTGTGCATCAGACCAGGCTGGCTGTGTTTTTTGGCTGTGAATCAGGATTCTGTCCTATGGAGTCTAGCAGACAGAGGTCTTGTTTTATTTTTTGTTTTGGTACCGGGGATCAAACTGGGGCCCTTGTGCTTGCAACGCAGGTGGTGAGACCACTGAGATAAATCACCAGCCCTAAGTCTTATTCTTTTGATAGTTACATTCCTGAGATTGGCCCTTAGTCCTGAAGAGATACATCTAAGCTGCAGAAGGTAAATATTTGGTAAATTAGTAAATGCAAGAAGATTGTTGTGGCCATTGAGCAAGGGCTTGGTTTAATGGCTCTGCTCCTTCATTAGCTGTGATCTCTTCGGTTCTGTTCTCTCCCAGTTAGTGCCCAGAGATGCTCCTGCTCTGCCTAAGCATAATTCTGTGGGGTGACGGGAGTGCAGTGAAAACTCCAGAAAGGAGGGAGGTTCCTGCACTTACAGGAATTTGATAGGAAGTCTTTGTTGTCAAGTTGAAGACCTTGGAAGGTGATGAAGGCAGGTGGGAGGGCCAGGTGGTACCCACAAACTTTTCTTATTTGAAGCACTGCTATCTGTAGTCAGAGGTGAAGGTGTGTTAGGATAGGGATTGTGGATGGGAAAAACACAGTCACCACCAAGCTCTCCTCTGGACGGTGCCCTCACATCCCCAGCACAGAAGGTATTCTTGTGGCTGACTGATGAGGAAGTGCCACAGGGAACAGCTGCTGTTTGAGGCCAGCCCACTGCACAAGGTTATAAACTCCAGAGGCCCAGCCTCAGAATTGGAGGCACATACTTGGGAGGATGCACAGCAGTGACCTGGGCCAGGTGGGAGAGAAGCTGGGCCCCACAGCAGTATCCTCGTGGAGCCTGTTTACAGCCCCGCTGTGGTCCCTGTGACTGGGATGGAACCTTGCAAAATTGAACAGGGAGTGAGGTTGTTCTTGGGAGACAGAGTTCTTGAGCAGCAAACTGGAGTCTCTGGTCCGGCTGCCTGGCTGGGAAGTACACTCTCCTGAGGAAAGGGAAAGCTAAAGGCAGAGGGCGGGTGGCGAAGCACAGACAGGCTGCAGTCCACAAGCTCTGCTTGTGCCTTCTTGTTGCACGTGCCAGCCAGTGAGCAGCTGCCCACTTGCACTGTGACTCCCTGCAGAGGCTGGAGAGAGAGGCCCCTGGTCTATACCAGCCTCTGGCTGTGTATATCCCCTTTCACACTGGGCTGGGAAAGTAAAGGTGAGGCTGAGTTGAGACTAAGGATTTCAGATCTAGGGAGAAAACCTGCTGAAAATTGAACACTGTTGGGCTTGCATTTCTGATGGAAAGTTTACTTCTTTTTGGGTACAGGGATGATGAAACTTGCCAGGCAGGTGTGAGCACCACTGAAGCTAAATCCCAGGCTCCAGAAAAGCTTACTTTTAATGCAATAAAACCTGGTAGATTTTAGAGAAATGAGCTAACCAGGATCTTGCTTTCCTCTAGAAGATAGTTTTCATCAGATGGCAAATATGAAAGCAAAAACTTTCTCTTTTGTACAAGGTCATCAGCTTCATGTCACTGACAGTCACATTCTAGGCACTGTTGGTGACACCAAGGTGGCTCCCAATAAAGGGACTTCCAAAAGAAGATGAAGGACTTCCAAGAGTCAGAAGTGATAAAACATCAACACCCTATGGCCATTTGTAGAGGAAAATGCCCTGAATCTTGGTGGCCATAAGCATTCTCAGCTAGGCACTGTTCCCATCACATACCCTGGTGCCAGGCCATGGGGTAGTCTGGCTCAAGACTCAGAAAGCCATGTACAGACCAGGAAGGGTGTTTTTACAGCTTTGGTCCACCTGTTTCAATTGATTATTTTTGTACTTTTTCCCTTTTACTTCAGGTTTCCTTAGGAAACAAAGAAAGAAGCAAAGGTGTGTTCTACAAAGCACTTCAGAATTGTCCTTGGGCAAAGGTAAGTTTTAAAGACCCAGATATCTTCAGATTCCCAAGGACCTTCCCACCAGGCCTCAGCTCAGCCAGTATCACTGGGGACCTCAGCTCTGGGGATGCAGTACCTGTCCCAAGGCACAGCCAGGGCCTTTTCCTAAGGAGTTGGAACCTGTGGACCCTTTTCTGTCTTAGAGCTGGCGCTCATGTGAGTGGGTGGTGAGTACCTGGTTTCCCAACATTTGCCAAAGCAAGCTCATTCACTGAAAGAATTGGGATCCAGGAGACATTCAGAAGTCAAACTGGTGGTGGCTGCAGTGTCTGACAACACTTTTGGCTCCCTGGAAAGACAAGGGCCACTTGGTGTTTACTGGCTTTCCCTCTTGTTTTGTGAGTCTGGCTTCCTTCCTGAATACACCTGAGCAAGGAGAGTCTGGAGGAAAGGGGCTGCGCGTAGCTATGGAGGGCAGCAGAGGGCAGCCTCACTGGGGACCTGCTCCTTTTTCTCAGATTTCCTCATACTCACCATGAGGGTGTTCTTTGTGTGCTGCTAGGTGTTGTACCTGGATGCTGTGGAGTACTTTCCCAATGAGCTTCAGGAGATCCTGGATCTGATGACGGAGAAGGAGCTCCGTGTGCGCCTGCCGCTGGAGGAGCTGGAGCTCCTACTGGAGGACTAGGGCACCAGATGTGTGTGCTCTTTCTGATCATTTCTCCTGCGTAGGTTTTGGGTGTGTACACCACACAAAAGCTGTTTTACATATTATATATGTGACTCTGCCTACCGAGATGAAAACTCACTCCTGATGATAATGAAATCTTTTATGATTGAGGTGTGTGCAGCTTCCTGTTCCTCTGCCCAGCCAGTCTTGGCCCTGGCTTGGTGTACATAGCCTCTTTGGGCATCCTTGGGGATGGCAGTGGGGTCCTGTAAGCCCCTCTGGGTATGTATGGACTTAAAGGTCAGGCCACTTAAGATTACCATCTCCTCTCTTTTTCACTCCACACAGGGGAGGGTTCTTGCTTTTCTGCCTTGGGTCAGTGTGCGGCGAGTTTCGGAGACACCTGCCTCTAGGCCAGCAGTATCCCCTGGAGCTGGTGGGCACTGCAGACTCCTAGGCAGGGCCCTGCTCTGCTGGGTCAGAATCTGCCCTCTCCTGAGCCCAGGTGCTTATGGGTCAGCAGAGCGTGGGAAGTGCCACCCAGGGTGTGAGCTCCTGCCTGCTGGTGACCCCAGCCCAGAGTGTCACATCCATAGCCACCACCTCGCTTCAGCCAAGCCAACCTGCCTGCATTGTGCCCAGGTGCTTCATCTCTTCTGCTGAAGGCGAGAAGGCGCTGTGTCCTGTGTCTGAGGCTGTGGATAGAGAAGACTCCTCTCTGCTACTGAAGAGATCCATAGCACAGTTGTTTCCAGTCAGCAAAGCAGGGTGGGAAGAACGGCTTGCCTGTATTCCCTGAGCACTGCTGCCAAGTGGGTAGCTGCATGCTGGCTTTTTTTTTTTTTTTTAAATACCTTTCTCCAGAACCACCAAAGCCTTGGATTCCTTTGCCACCTCATCCAGAAAGCCAACGCCATGGAAAGTAATTTTGGAAAGAAACAGATGGCCATAGTTGAGAAAAAGAAGGGGAAACAATAGAGCCATAGTGCTCTCTAGGGCAGTGCCTCAAGACACAAAGGACGCTGGCCAGCCTGCCCTGTCTCTCCCCACACTGCAGGCTGCTCCTCTGTCCTCTGTCGCCTCTCATGGAGTGAGAACTGGGAGCTGAGAGCTGGACCCTGAGATGGGCCGGACGGCTGGGATTCGGGCGGTAAGGCCTCTGGGCTGCTCCCTGGAGGACATTTGCCACCGTCACCCTCACCTTCTGTGTGGGTGGGCATCAAGCCAGACACCTTGCAGATCTATCTGAGGGAATAGAGCCAGAAGCCCAGGACTAAGCCACATTCTCCATAACTAATACCCCGATCCCTCGCTGCTTCTGTGTGTCTGCTCATTTGGATAGCAGGGAGCCGCCTGTGGCAAATCAGTACCCTCAAACCCTGATGGGAATCTGAATTCTGGGAGCCTGGAGTGGGCTACACATGTGGGTAGGAGACCCCAGAGACCTGATAAGGCAGCATCTCAGACTGACCACTCATATTTGCTGCATGGGAGGAGGTTTTAAAAAAATCAGATGTTTTACAGAAAAAAGATGGTGAGGTATTTATTGTTAGGATTTTTAAAAGCCTACTTGAGCCAGGCAGGGTAGCACATGCTCGTCATGCCTGCTTTCTGGGAGGCTGAGTCAGGAGGACTGCCAAGGTCGAGCTCAGCCTGGGCAACTTAATGACTTAGCAAGACCCTGCCTCGCAAAGTAAACAAAAAAGTTACGTGTATGGGGGTGTGGCTCAGTGTGAAGGCTGTGGGTTCAGTCCTCAGTACTTTAAAAAATATTTTTTAGAAAAAACCTGTTGGACAGTAAGCCTGGTGAGCAGAGAAGGGGCTTGAGCTCATTCATGTCAGTCAGACTGTTGCATTTATCGGGAGTGGTAGCTGTTTCCTGAGGGAATGGCTGAACACATCAGACACCAGGGGTCACCCAGGCCCTAGGGGTCTGGGGCAATGTTCTTGAGGAAAACAGGTCCAACACTGGGGGTTACTGGGTCTTGGGAAGCAGGAGGAGCTGGAAGGTGCTGTGTAAAGGTGCACTCTGTTTTGTCCAGCTAAGAGGAGGCCTCTCTTCTTCCTGCTGCTTATCACACATACACACTCCTCCTTTTTCATTAAAAAATGACATGGTAGTCTCTGGGAAAGGCCAAATGATACAAGAGTGTTAGAGTTTCTGCTAAAAGAGTACTACGGAGGAAGGGCTTCAAAGCCACTGGCTTTTCCACAGGCAGGAGGGAAGAGACTGCGCTGGGAATCCTTGTTACCCAGGCGCTTCAGTCCTGTGTCCGCAACGCCTGGCACTCTGGGCCTTGGTGACCATCTGTAGGAATGGTAATCTCAGCATTATTTTAGTCAATGAAGTACAGCAGCAGCCGGAATGGTGGGAGGAGTGTATTTCAGGCTTGACCCTAACTCTACCTAACTCCATCCTGACATCCTCAGCACTGGCATTTGCTGTGGCTGCTTTTGTACAGTTCACCCAAAGGAGACTTTCCCTATGGATAGGGCAAAGGACCTGGAGATCACCGAGGAGGAAGAGGAAATAATGGGTATGCTTTGTGGGTTTCTTAATCTGAAATTTATAGAAAACTTTTAAGTACAGGTATCTCTTTCTAAGGGTGCTCAAGTCCCTTATGTAAAAGGGCCTGAATGAGCCCAAGAAGAAGGGAAGGCATGGCTGGTATGAAGTACTTCAGCCCTGAGGTTTCTTTTAGGAACCTTTACTCCAGTGGTGGTGAACCTATGGGATAGGTGCCACTGAGGGCTATCACTGGGATCTCTAAAAGGTTTGCCATTGCTTGGTCTCTCAGAATGGCAGTATTTACATTCCCCACAAAGCCAAGAACCTGCATGAACAACAAAGGAAAGCTGTTTCCTTCCTTCTCTTTGAAAACAGTGCTATGTGGGAGTATGAAGATAGTGAAGTACGGGGCTCCTCGTGATAGCTGCTGAGGCAGGTGTGCCTATTTGTGAACGAGCACAACTTTATTGGGGAGCAGAGAGCAAGCAGCACAGTGACCACAGACAGGCCATCCAATGGAGAAGACAAGTTTGCTAATAAAAATAAACTGGAACATGGTCTCCCACAGGCACCTCCCCAAACCTCATCCTTCTCAGGGGTTGAGAAAAGTACCAACCACTTGCCTGAAGGCAGCTGTTGTTCACTAGAGATACAGCCCCTCAGGGGTACCTTCCTGTTTCTTATAAAGAACATTTTCTTTAGATTTCTTGAAATCTTCATTTGTTACTTTCATTCTGCGTTCTCTCAAAGCCATCAGCCCAGCTTCTGTACAGATTGCCTGAAAGAACAAACAGTATGTTCAGAAAGTGAAATATTTTTATCTTAAGCAATTGAGAGAGCTATTCTGAAATAAGGTATAAGACAGACTAAACAATTGCTCATTTGGGAAAAGAATATTTTTCAAACGTTTTAAGTATCCTGTTATTTTCTGCAAGAATCTGAGATGGCTTAAACTGGAAACAGTGATAATTTAGAAAAGGGACTGGCCAGGAGTCAAGGCTGTGGACTCCAGGTTTTGGCTCAAGTTCCAGCAAGCTGTGTGGCTTGGCAGTTCAGGGAATTAGGCCCTGAAACTTAGAATTAATTGAGAGTATGTGTCCATTTCATTTACTTACAACTAAAACGTTTATTCTGCCTAGATAATGTAAACTGTGCTTGGAAAAATAGAACAAGAATCCTTCAACATAAAATCACAGCACTAAAATTTCTACTTGGTTATGGCCACCAGATTTTCATTTTCAAATGGTTCAGACAGTAGCCAGGAGTAGTGGATGGAGCACTCCCAGCACTTGGGGAGGCTTAAGGCAAGAGGATCACAACTATGGGCTCAGCTTGGGCAACTTAGCAACATGCTGTCTCAAAAAAATGTAAAGAGCTGGTGTACAATTACATAATTTCAATTAAAAAAAAAAAAGATATATTTTACTCATCAACTAAGCTATGTTTCTAGGACTGATGTTAGTGATCCAGAGACTCAGTGCAGGTGCTGGCCCAGAAAAGCACTGTATGTGCCATTCCTACCCAGGGACTTCAGCCAACGGAGACCCAGGAAAGCAGTTTGTGTCCACATTCAATGCCGCCACTAGGCCTTGGTACAGCTGGGCAGCTGAGAGCGAATATTCTAACTCATGTTCATTTGAGATTAAACCAAGGGCATAACCTGTCAGAACACAAAGTGGGAACATGCATGCATTAGGTGGTAGGCCCCCTCTGCAGGTCTAGATGAGTTCTCCCAGAAGACTCTTCCTCTTGCTGGGACTTCATGGCCCCACATTCCTGAGCAAGGCTGCAAGGCTATGCAGAGAAGTTGGTAAACTTGGCAAGACTGACTCATCCTTGTGTTTATAGAGCTTTGGAGTCATTTATTTCATAAAATAATGCATTAAATGGCTTTACATAAAAAGTGAATCTACTCTAGGTGCAATGGCAAGCCAACATGACAATCAACTTTAAACCCCAGACCTCCACATATCTGGCCAACCCCATAGGGGCACATAGCCTTTCCTGAGTGATGGCCACATTTCTAGGGATGCCAGCTAGATGCCAGCTGCCTAAATTCTCACCTTGATGTCAGCACCAGAGAGATCATCCTTTGCCATGATCAGGTCATCCAGGGTCACATCATCAGCCAGCGTCATCCTGCTGGTGTGAATCTGAAAGATGCGCTTCTTAGTCTTTTCATCAGGCAGGGGGAACTCAATCTTCCTGTCAATGCGCCCTGCAGGTACAAAGCTTTCCGTCATATCCCATTCAGCTCCAGGCCCTGGCTCTGCCCTGCCTCAGAACGAGGCCTCATGAGCAATTTCAATCACGTGGCATCCTGTGATGATGACATCCAGCTCTTTAAAAGTGAGCATCCTTTCTCTACTTAGTAAATTTCTACATTTGAGTTCACCCCATTTAAAAGAAATCTCCGCCATGAGAAATAAATGAAAGGAGTTCTTGATGGCACATTAAGTGACAAAGGACAGACCTATTTTGTTCAAAACATTACAAAAGGTAGCAAATGTTACTGCTTTTACTAGTGCTACCTGAATGCAGAGAGTAAATCCAAGCTATGATATGAATTATTTCTTCAAGAAAAAGAAGCAACCTTGCAAACACAGGGTCCTGAGTTTGATCCCTGGTACCAAAAAAACAAAAACAAAAAAAACCGTTAAGGCTAAGTGGAGGAAATGCACTATTTGTGGGGGAGATTCAAAGTGTAAAACTGCAGTTAAAGGGCCAGGCTGGACAGGCTCCAGCACACTCTTACTTGACTATTATCTCAAGGGGGCATATTTTTGGTAAATTAGAATTCCAAGTTTCACTACAGTGTTAGCCATGTATGTATCATTTTATAATCACACCCAAAGCAGACTTAAAATACAAACATACAAGAATATTAATTCTCTATTTGAATCTAAAGCAAATTTAACCTGGTCTGATCAGCGCTGGATCCAAAGTTTCTATTCGGTTTGTGGCCATGATAACTTTCACGTCTCCACGTGAATCAAATCCATCCAACTGGTTCAACAGTTCCAACATTGTTCGCTGAATTTCTCTCTCACCTCCAGAGTTTGAATCATATCTTTGGAAAAGAAGAGAAGACATGAAAACCCACCTGATCAGATAATGGGGAATAGCACAAAAGACCTCACTGTGACAGAACATTCCCTTCACAACCTGAGTGTTACTGCCTCATAGTCTAGCAACAAAATCAGCACACTCTGATATGGTCTGAATATGTCCCCCAAAACAACTGTGTTGAAACAATCCTCCCTGTGGTGACAGAGGTGGTGCCTGCTGGAAATGATTCGTGCCTTATAAAAGGGTTGGTGGGAACTTGCACAGGCCCTTTTTCTGCTCTTCTGTCCTTCTGGAGAACTAAGCAACAAGGTAACAACCTGGAAGCAGAATGGCCTCACAGATACCAACACCATCATCTTGATACTGGATTTCTTTCTCAGCTTCCAGAAATGTGAGGAAATAAACTTCCATCTTTATAAATTAGGACATCAGTGGCATTTTAAGAGTAGTACAAGTGGACTAAGATGCCCCCATCAGCCAAGCTACATATCACAATTCTTGGCCGCAGTTTCTGGGGTTGACACTGTATAATTAATTCTGACTCTATGGTGTCTGATCCTCCACCCCGACTAAATTCCTAGAGCAGAACCTCCCATGGTCCTGGCTGTGTCCCCAATCTGGATGGTCCTGGCTCAGGTATGCTCAAGATGTGATTTTCATGACTGCCCAACTTCCACACATTCTCAGTTCAGGGTAGTTGTTACCTGGCCCCTGAGAAAGCAGGGCCCAACACTGTTCATTCTCAGAGAAGAGCTGGCCTCAGAATCATGTAAAAGAAGCTCTACCTTTTGGTCCCAATGGCATCAATTTCATCAATAAACACGATGGATGGTGCATGTTCTTCAGCAACTCGAAATAATTCCCGTACAAGTTTGGGCCCATCGCCCAGGTACTTCTGAATGAGTTCAGAGCCAACCACTCTCAAGAAAGTGGCTGAGGTTTGGTTTGCGACTGCTTTGGCTAACAAGGTTTTACCTGTTTTAGATGAAAAGAAAAAGATAAAAGGGGACCTTCCCTTATAGAAATGTTACTACCTTAACAGGTGGTTGTAAGTGTATAGACCTTAGTGACAAAAAAGATGCCAATATCAAGTGTTTAAGCTGAGTAGGTAGAAATTTTAAAAATCTATTAATGTTTTGATTTTTCTAAATTACTTTCCTAAAGCCCTCTAGGCCTTTTAGAAAATATCTTATATTTATTTTCAAACCTTGAACCAAAGTTTCCACTGAAAAATCACAAACTGTTTTGTGCTAGCAATGAAATAGATCTCATTGTTTCTCTAGGTTAGCCTTTCTTGGACCCCTTCAAAGCTGCATATACAAGGGATGATCAATAAATACAGTAAATGTTTGAATTTTTAAAAAATTATTATAGTAAAAGACAATGCCAGGAATGACAGGATAAATATCTTTGAAATAAGGGGGAGTATTTTGGGTATTTTTAGAGAGATGGATGGCAAAGTTTTAGTGTAACGATGGGATAAGTTTGTTAGAAGCAAGGGGTAATTTTTGAGTGTCTTTTACTATATTTAAAATCCCCCCCCCAATATTCACTGTATTTTTTGATCACATAGCATAAAATTAACCTGACCCTTCCAACTCAGGGTTAGAGAACCAAGTAAACTATGAACTATCAGTGATGAAACAAAGTCTGGGAATCCTAGTAGCTTTGACTCTGAGGAGACATAGGAAGTAGTCCCCAGCACAGGCCACACAGCCCTGCTAGCAACAGATGAACTCCTGGTTGGGCACGCTTCCAGCCAGACATCTGAGCTAGGAGCAGCTCTTGGTGGAGCCCACAAATGAGACCTATGGATGGAAAGCTTAAGAGACTCATCTAGTCTGTGGCGTGTACTTCCAAGGGCCAAGAGGTTCTTCTCATTTATCTCAGGAAGATCTTAACATTTCATCACTACTCCATTCTGACGTTTCTTACAGGATAAAAACAAAGTCAGCCAAGAGCACCAAATTCGAGAATTTTAGAGCTGGAAGACCTTGACATCTTTGATGGTGAATGAGGATGTGCCTGAGGGCTGTGGAGATGCCACAAACTAGAGGCATCTGAGGCAGAACTGGCAACCTGAGGCCAGCAAGGGAAGGAGAAGGCTGGCTCCTTCACGTGCATGGGATCTTACAAGCCAGAAGCTACCAAAACCAGCTGCTGGATTGCTTCAAAGGTCAAGGAATTACTGAACAAGTCTCCACTCCTCTGTAGGGCCTGCCCACCCAGAGCTGCACCCCTGCAGAAGGCACGTGGCCCTTGGTCAGGAGGCCTGAGTTCCAGCTCCATCCAGTTACCAGTAAAATACCCAGAGAGATTGAAGCCCTGGGCCAGTCACCCGCCTCTGAAAGGTTAACTTTCTGAGTCAGAAAATGAGGAGCCGCAATAGTGATCTCTCCTAGTGCCACATTTCTGGGCACAGGCCTCCCAGTTGTGTGCTCCCCAGTGCCTCCAGTGTGGGCAACCCTCAGTACAAATCAGCACACCCTCAGAACCAGTTTCAATCTTTCAGGCAGATGACTATATTCTAGGTACTGCTCTGTACCTTATTACAGTGAATTAAATGTGTCTTTATCATCATCCATCAAATGTATCTTCAGTGCCATTCTGCTAGGGAAATAAACCTTATCCAAATACCCCAGAATAGCTTTTATAGCAGTTCTCCACCATGGCTCTGAAGGCTTGGCTACACTCCAGACAAATATATCAGTCCTTGGGCACAGAACCAACATCAGTATTTCTTGATGCTCCCATGATGATTCCATTGCACTTGGTATAGCCAAGTTACAGTACCTATTTTGGTTTTGATCATCGTTTTGTTTTGGGTTTTTTGGGTGGGGAAAGGAGCTCCAGGGCTTCGTGTATGTTAAGCAATGTGCTCCACCACTGAACTACACCCCCAGCCCTTCAATACCTGTTTTTTGTTTGTTTTGTTTTGGTACTGGTGATCGAACTCAGGCACCAGTAATTGTGAGGCAGGCAGTGGAACCACTGAACCAAATCCCTAGCCCCTGAACACCTGTTTTAAAGTAAGGAACTGTGCTGTCCTCAGTGAACACTTTAGTAATTCCAACTAGTGAATGTGGCTGCTCAAGATATGGGCTGAGTGCCTGTAGAGTGTCAAACACAGAGCATACCTGTGCCAGGTGGACCATAGAGAATGACTCCCTTAGGGGGCTTTATGCCCATCTCTTCATAGTATTCAGGATGGGTGAGAGGAAGCTCCACAGATTCCTACAGAAAAGAGACACTTGGTAAAAATGAAAGGCTTGCTTTCTCAAATTTTGAGTGCTGTTTGACATCATGAGAGTATCTTTCAACAAAATTAAGCAAAAATCTCATTCTTCCTATAATGTTTGCTTGATTTTCATTAGCATCAAGGACATAGAAAGTCCCACTAGATCCTCTAGCAGCCATCTGTTCTAAATTACACCCAATGTCCTTTCTGCCTTCTAGTAGAAGTCAGCTTTGAGCAACATTTAAGCCACTCCTGAGCAAAAGTAGCCTAAGAAAGACAAAACTCATCCCTTTCATTTAACACATTCACAGCGGGGCTGTAACTCATATGTCTCACTGTCAGGTAGCTCTTTAACCACCGTGAATTTCTCACTGTGTGGCGTGCACCACCCAACTGGACTGTCCCATGTTGCCCAATGGGAAAGTTATGCATGTATCGCCACTGGGTCAAGTTGGCGGGAATGTGTTAAACTACACATGGAGGCTAGGATTATGTTCTAGACCCACCACCTGCGTAACCATGGGCAGGTAAACATGCTACCTTAATACAGCACTGGGTGTTTCTAGATAGCCACAGCTGAACCGGACACATCATGTCTTCACACAGACAATTCATTGAACATTATATATAAGAAGTAGATAAGTGCTGCTGCTGTAGAAGCTATCACATACTTGTTATTTCTACTACCTAGCACAGTATTAACACAAACTACAATAAACAAGCTGAATCAGTCACTGGTCTGATCAATGAAAATAAACAAACCAATTCTAAGTACCCTAAATGGGACAGCAACAAGAAACCAAAATCTAAAACCCTGTAACTAGTTCCCAGCCATACCTTAATTTCCTGGATTTGGTTGTCCAACCCACCAATGTCAGCATAGGTTTCCTGGGGGGCCTTTTCCACCTTCATCACTGTGACCAGAGGATCCGTGTCATCCATCAGCACCCCAATCACAGCATGCACCTAACAAGGAACATCAAGCTTGAACACAGAACATGAGGGACCCCTCAGTCCATTTACAACGAAGCACACCCACAGCATCTTTCTCCTCTCTAGGAGCACTCTGGCAATCCACATCATGGGACAGGTAGATGGAGCAAAGCGGAAGAACCAATTTCCACAGGTTTCCTTAAACCAGCAGCTCACCTTGTGGTTGAGCAGGACTGAGCAGCCTGGTTCCAGCAGATCCTTGTCCACAAATGAAAGGATGCTGACATAGTGTTCTGAGCCCACAGATGTAGACACAATGGCATGATTGTCATCAATGATCTCTTCCAAGGTTCCTACCGACATTGGGGTTCCCCTCAGATCATCCACCTTTGACCTTTCCTCCTATACATGAATATGGCGTGATGGAAAAATACATTAGACCTGAAAGGAGGATAGTCGTAATAGTTTACTAGGTTTATAAAGCAGCTAATGCTTTCAAAAGGTAGCTAATGAGGCTTCATAAAAGCCTAGGTAGGTACAACTACTTGAATCATCATTTGTTGACAGTTTGGAGTTCTACACAGAAATCAATTTGTAAAAAAAGAAAATTAATGGTGGTTTCTGCACTTACCTCTTGCTTTTCTTCTAATGGTTTCATTTGTTCCTGATTTCTAATAAATTCTTCCTCCATGAGAAGATAGTCTTTAATTCTCTCTAACTTGAGTAGTTTTAGGCGGCACTGAGTGTGAGGTGTCACTGTAATTAAAAAAATTAGGTATCACACTTGGAACTTAAAATTTGCAATTAAGGAAAAAAATACTACGGTTTTAAAATTAAACTCATTTTAAGATTCTGAACCAGGTGTGATGGTGTACACCTGAAATCTCAGCATTTGGGAGGCAGGAGGACTATGCTGAGTTTGAGGCCACCCTGGGTTACACAGTGAGACCCTCTGGAAAAAAAAAAAAAAAGATTCTGAAAAATTCAAAATTCGCTAACCCCAAGTAAGCAAGTGCCAAGATCAAAAAGGGAAAGGAACTCTGGCAGTTATAACCAAGCATCTGAAAACGGGGGTGAGGTCTGTGACCAAACAGCCAGCGAAAAGAGACAAACTCACTCAGTAGTCTACTTTACCTAAGAAAAAAAGCTAATGACACAAAAGAGAGTTTGGTTTATTTTTCCCATGGATACAAGAGAGGAGTCCTGTTCAGACAGCACCACTGCTGCATGCTAGCTGTGCACGTAGCCACAGTAGTACAATTTTACACCTGTCATATGTGGCAAATATTCTTTCCTATACTTTGTTTTTTGGGGGTTTGTTTTGAAGTTTCATACCACACAAGAATTTTCTCATTTGTATAGACAAATCTGTCAACCTTTTCTTACAGTTTCCAAGTTTTCTAACTTCAAAAAGCCTTTTCTCCCCTAAAGTTAAATATGTTCCTGAGTCTTTGTGTATTTATTTTTTCCATATATATATATATCTGTGATCCATCTGGCAAGTGGCAAGTGATCTAATTTTATCTGGACAGAAAATAAAAATGGCAATCATTTATATTAAATAACCCATCCCATTCCCCATAGAATTGAAGTGTCCCTTTCAATACATGTTAAATATCCAGGCAACCTGACTGTCTTTAGGCTTCCTACTTTCTGTACTGGGACCACACTGACTCATATAGTAGACTAATGGTTGATTTTACTATCTGACTCCTCTTTTTTTGGAGGTCCTGGGGATTAAACTCAGGGCCTAGGCAAGCATTATAGCATTGGGCTATATCCCCCACCACCACCCCTAGCCTCTTTTTTAAAAATTCTGAGAAAACACCTAACTTTGCCCAGGTTGGCACTGAACTTGAAATGCTTCCTGTTATAGCCTCAAGTATCTGGGAATACAGTCTGGCACACATACTCCCTTTCATTCTTAACTAAGCAGTATTTTAAAAATTAGTTGACTTCTAAGGGAGAGGCATTTCTTGATGAGGGTAGGGGCAATATTTGTTTTGAAACCTAAAGGGAAGAGAAGCAGGTCCCCATGGGATGGACTCAGGGAAGAACATTTTAAGCAGAGGTAAGAGTAAGGGCAAAGGTCTGACATACTGAAGAGTCAAAGGACACAGGCAGTGTGACCAGTGAGCAAAGGGGAGTGGCAGGGATGAGCAAGGACAGGTGAGCTGGATAGGAGAGCTGTAATTTTATGTTCAGCAGGCAGGCACTGAAAAATTTTAAATTAGGCATCACATGATTTGAAGTTTTAGTTTTGATACATTTTATTTCATAAAATGAGTGTTTCTGAGTTGCTCAAGTTCAGCCTGGGTTTTGTAATCTAAAACTGTACTTTTAATACACTAAAAGAGCTGGCTATGTAAAGAAAATTAATGCAATTTTTTAAAGTCAGAGAGACTCATATAATACTCTATTTTAGCTCTAACCTCCTTCCTGTTCCCCTGCTCTCTTACAGAATATAAGCCACATGCATAGAAGTGGTTCCCCCTGGCAAGAAGGAACTGTGTCATTACCCAGTGGCAGTTTGCTGGCAGCATCTGGCCCCTTTGTTTTCTTCTTCTTTTTACCCACTCTAGTTGGTACAGGAGGTTCATATTTCTTTTTCTTGTCCTTGAGATTTTAAAAGATCAGGAAAAAAGTGACACGGAAGTCAAAACAGAAATTTATTTCTATATCAGCATCATCTATTTCTAGGTGATAGAATTTTCCATGTTTTACAATGTTACTAAAATACTACTTTAAAACAACCCTAAGTTTCACTTTCCTGAAATTTTAATAAACACAATCTTTTGATACTCCTAAACAACAGTGAGCAGATTATTCCAGTAAAGTCCAGAGAGGTCAGAATATGTCAAGAGTTTAAGTAATGTATGGCTCACACCTCAAGGTATCAAACCCTAAAATTATGGACAATTTATTTAAAACTTCATAATTCTAATCCTTTTACATATTTAAAAACTATTAACTTATAAATACCTACTTGATGGTTAGGTCAATAACTTTTTAAAAACAAAAAGGGTGTACTCTCTATAGGCATGCTAGTTAAATAACTACTGAATCATTTTGCTTTTTAAAATTCTTGACTCTACAAAGAACCTAGATGATAGCTATGACAGTTTTCCAGTTTGCTCATACTGCAGTACATATCTGGCTTATCTACCTTGTCATCCTTCTTACCACCTCCAGGACCATGACCACCACTCTGACTTTGACCCTGAAAGAAACAAAACAAAACATGAATACAAATTCAGAATATAGTCACTTTAAAAGAATGCCCATCTTACTGTCCTATGATTCTGAAACACACATTCTCCTCATTTTAATACTTGTAAAACCAAGACATACCTTGCAGCTAATACGTGCATTTAATGTAGTAGAGATTACATATAACTAATTGCATCTTAGGATCAAGAACAACTCTATTATGAAGTAGATATAATTAAGGAGGCTGAGGTTCTAAGAATATCCTCTCCTAAGTGGAAGGTACAGAGCTTGACATTCTTTCATATGAAACTACAAGACTGAGGCTACTAGTATATTTCAAGAAACTAAGCTTTGAGAATTGTCACTGTACATAATAATCATTTACTCTTTAAAGAGATCACACCAGAATCCTAAAGAAGATTCAACAGCAACTTATTTGCTCCCATCCTGAAGCCTGGGAGCTCTCAGGCAGGATTTTCTTTTCAATCTGAAAAGCTGAATCACCTGGACGTGTTAATTTAGAAAAAGCTAAATGGGATTTCTGCTTTTAAAACAGATTCTTCATTAACAGGACAATGCTTAACACAAAGCAACCTTAGAAATGGTGTCATTTCAAACCCCCCAGTAACAGTGAACTTACTAATTAAGAAGGGCTACTCAGCCCCCTCATATCACTTTCATGTAGGCGCCTTTAAATTAGTATACCAGCAGTTTTGTTCCCAAAACAATTATAATTGTGGTTACCCAAGAGTTAAGGTCATACATTTCACCACACGTCAAGATTCTTTAAAAAAACAAACAAACAAAAAAAAAACCTTTGTGCTCTAATTTTCAAAAAGGCAATTAAGGGCTTGGAGAGATTCTAGGTAACACAATTAAGCTGAAACAGGCTGTCCAAGTTATAGGCCTTTATCAATGGCATACCTCCTAAAGAAACTTGCCAGTGATTGGGGCAGCTAATGTTTATGGGATCCTTCCTATGTGCCCAACTCTGTACTACTTCATTAATTCTGTACTTCACTATCTCTTTAATTCCATACAGTCTTCCCAAGGTACGGTTCATTTGTCCCTCTTTTAACAGGTGAGGAACTGCAGTAAGCCTGAGGACACAGGTTGTGGAATTAAAATGAATCCAAGTCTGAATTCTGACTCTATCTCCATAGGCTATGAGGCCTTGGATAGATCAGGTCACCTCCTTGAGCACTGGTGTCCTTAACTGGAAGCAAGGATGATACTAGCTCCTATCTTGTTAGTGAAAGTAAAGCAAACATGCAAACCATTTACCAATTACATGAATTGTTTTCTCCAATGTACTATTACTGGTGAAATAAGGAAGAGTAGGGTCAGGATCTTAACTATCAGTCTGACTACAAGACCATCCAAATCCATTCTGTTTCCATTCTTCACTCTTTTGCCCATCTCTCCATCCCTCCAACCCGTTTTGGTCTGGGTCATCATCTCTTATTTGGACGCAAGCCTCCCAATGAGATCTCTGGGTCTAGTTCCTCTTCTCACCAATCCAGCTATTCATTACTTTCTAACAAACAGCTTGCTGTGCATGGTGGTGCACACCTGTAATTTCAGCACTCGGTAGGCGGGGGCAGGAGGATTGCTGTGAGTTCCAGGCCAGCCTGGGCTGCACAGTGAGTTCCAGGCCAGCCTAGACTACACAGCAAGCCTGTTTCAAACAACAAAGTAAAACAAAAAAACCAAACCGAAACACAAACAATTGACCCTTCACATCTTAAAACACTGTCAACTGCTCCCTGACCTTTAAGGAGTAATATTCAAACTCTTCAGTTTGGTATGCCTGGTCCTTGCCAAACTGGCTACCCCTAACCTTTCTAGATTTATCTACTGGTACCTTCCATAAGATCCTGCAGGTCTGGCTCCAGTGGAGGACACTGCCTGAATCGGTCCCAAATCCCATCTTTGGGACATTTTACATGTTTCTTGGTCTTAAATAGCCCCTGCTATGTGCCAAGTAGTGTGCTAAACATTCTCAGAGTATTATTCCATCCTATTCAATTCTTAAAAACAGTATGAGATTACTATCATCATCTCTACTTTACAGCTAAGGAAATCAAGACCCTGAGAGGTTAAGTAACTTGGCTACTGTCACAAAGCTTGTCAGACATGGAGCCAGGAATCAGAGTCAGGTCTGCTAATCAACAGAATCTAGGTGTCTTTCTATTAGAAAAGACTGACAAAAGAGTTCATGTTCCATCGCAGCCACTCTCTTTAGCGAGATGAGGATGCTCCAGGGTCTGGAGGAATAATGACAAAATCCTGAAAAAGTACCTGCCATGTACTCAGGATATTACCCCAAAGTTCTCAGAAGACCTCTGTGTGTGGTCTGACCTGGTTGCTCATGATTTTCGGGCTAAACACAGTCCCATCTCTGATCCTTTGCATTTGCTGATTCTTCTGCCTGACATATTTCCCTCTGATTTTTGCATTGGTTACTCCCTCAATTTAGGCCTCTGTTAAAATTTCACCCTCAAGAGTCCTTCCCTGACACCTTATCAAAAATAGCTACCCTCCCCATCTCATCCCTTTCTATAAAACAGCCAATACAACGATGGCCAGACCAGCCTACCCTGCTCTCTGACATATCTGTTTACTGTCCGCCTTCTCCTCTAGAAAGGGAGCGCCATGAAGGCAGGGAGGTCATCCATCCTGCTCACCCCCACACCTTCAGTGGTTAGAACAGGCCTAGCCAAAAAGCAAAGCAAAGCAAATACTCGACTGTTTAGCGAACTAATGAATAAATGCTGGCTGTTTTTAATACTAACGCACCGCGGCCCCAACCCCCAGTAAAAAAAAAAAAAAAAAAAGCGCCCGCGTTCGCGGCTACCTTCAAATGCTCCCGCCCCCACCTCGGCCGCCGCGAATCCCCTAGGCCCTGGCTGTACAACCCTTCGCTTGACCCGCTCAGAAAACACCTGTGCGGGCCGGGGATTTAGCTCAGCGGTTCGGTGGCCTGCCTTGCAAGCGCAAGGACCCGAGTTCAATCCCCGGTACCAAAAAAATAAAAAACCAAATCTGCAGTAGATTGGCAGTAAAGAAAAAAGCTAATCCTTCATAAGGACAATATTTGCTTTATATACCAAAGATCTAGTATCCGGCCAAGGCCAGAGGGTCGGACCCGGCCCACCGTGACCTGAGCGCTGTCTCCGCGAGCTTCAGAGCGCCGGGGAGACTGGGCCCCCGAGAGGGGAGAGAGCTGCCGACTTCCTCGGATAGCCGCCGAGTTCTCTCCCCTTGGGCCTCTCCCACCACTCAGTACTGCAAACAGAAGCCGAAAACCTTAGTCACTCACCATCTTGCCTCGGCCGCTCCAGGCGCCGGTGCCGGAAGTGCACTCGCAGTAGAGGCGGGTCAGAGGCGGAAGTTGCCGACGAACACTACGGGAGCCGACAGCGACCAAATCCACACGGATGCGTCTGTGTACCAAATGATTGTGAGGGTCCCTTGGCACCGCGTTGTAACGCATGATGTGAATCTTAGAAATATTTTAATTGAAAAAACTCTAACGAGTTTATTAAGTTTTTGCCAATAATTTAATGAGTTCAACTGTCAATCGAAAGCAACCGCGATATAAAATATAAAAATATATTTACATTACGTTAAAATCATAACTGGAAATTACTGCTCCAAAAACTGGAGTGGCACTTGGAATTGCTAAATTGACATATATCTTTGCCCGAACACTTTTTTATTTCGTCTCTGGGATTAACCTTCTCCGTATCTGTGTAAATTGTCTAAATCTGTTTTCTTCTGACAACTGGTGACTTGTGTCAAGTGTTCTAAAATTCCTCATCTTGAACTAATTGATAAAGATCATCTTTTCCTACATCCACCAGGACGTCAGTGATCCTTCCTGTGTCTGGAAACTTCCATCAACAGGTGCTCAAAATGTGATTACTTTAGGGATTTTAGTTGTGAAACACGAAAAAGATTTCACTTATTTCACATACAACATATACACGCCTGTCTATTATTGCTAATACATTTGTTAAACTTTCGAGATTAAGACGTGTTTGAAATAAAGATTTTATTGAGTTTAGGATGTTGGCCCAAGGTAAAAAGACCAATACTAAGACAAATTCTCTACCTCACCAGAAGCATGTACAGGTAGCAGTTGGAAAATGCCCACCAGACTGAAGGAGCCAGGGTATTTTATAATGACATTTTGGGGAGAAGAAACATAACTCATTAACGTTGAGCCTACACTGGTTGTGGATAAGAGGGGCAGGACAAGTCCTAAGATAGGAAGTTCAACCATAATGCAAAGTTTTTGCTGCTTCTTGGCTGGTTGGTTCTAAAAGTGGAAGTGATGTAGCCTTGATAGGTAACCTTCAGCAAATAAAAAAGAATATGGATCTGTTTTGTTTGTTGATTTGATTTGGTTTTTATGTGTGTTGAATGCAGAGCCTTCATACTGAGCTACATCCCCAGCTCTTTAACAAAATTTTTTTTGGACAAAGTCTCACTAAGTTGTCCAGGCCGGGCTGGAACTTGAAATCTTTCTGCCTCAACCTCCCAGACTGCTGAGATTTCAGGCTTGTGCCACCATGCCCACCCGGAACTGTTTTTTTTCTTTGTTGATTTATCTTGACGTTTTAAGTTAGGATGAATTTCTCTTACCTTTTTTTTTTTTTTTTGCCACCATTCTTTGGTCTGTAACAATGTACAAATCTCAGGATTCTTACCACACTGCAACAGAAACTCTTGCCCCTGTCAACCTCCACTAGCAAATCTGGCCTGCACACTATATGATACATGAAATTGAATGGCAGTACAAGGAGAAGATGGCCACCCCTTCGCAGATGCTACAAGCCATGCCAAAGTTGCACAGGGTGGCCAGGCAGTCTGTGTATAACCCAAAGAGCTACTCACTGGGCTCCTAAAATGCCACCACACTGAAAGAGATGACAACCAACATGTAAGATTTAAATTCCAGAGGATGTACCAAAGGTGTCAGAGCCTTCAGGCACAGCAAACCTGCTCATCTCTTTTCTTCCTGTGGCTGACTCTCTCGATAGTTTTCACCAGGAGACAGCCACCCATGCAGCTCTCCCTCTTTCCTACTTGCAACTTCCTGCCTTCTTTAGGGCCAAAGGCCTGGCAGTCTCCTAACCTCTCTTTGCTCCCTCCTGGCTGTTCATTACATAAATATGCTGAACTATTTTGATCCTTTTCGTGTTATTTAACTGTTCCCTGGATCCTCTTAAGAGAGGAGGCCTAGGGACTGGCCTGGTCAGGAGGTGTCTTTCTGTCTTAGGATGGTAGGGCTGGGAGAAATTATGAATAGCCATTTAAGGCCATACTACCAAAACTGCTATATACATTCAATGCAATGCCAATTGAAATTCCAACACTATATTTCACAGAACTAGAAAAAAAAATCCAAAAATTCATTTGGAACCATAAGAGACCTAGAATAGCAAAAGCCATTTTAGGCAACAGACACATGGCACCAGGTGTAACAATTCCCAATTTGAAACTATACTACAAAGCCACTGTGATAAAAACAGCATGGTACTGGCAAAGAAATAGGCCTGAGGATCAGTGGAACAGACTGGAAGACACAAAAACAAACCCAGATGTACTCAGCTACCTCATCTTTGACAAAGGAGCTGACCATCCTCAGTGGAGGAAAGATAGCCTCTTTAATAAATGGTGTTGGAAAAACTGGATGTCAACCTGCCACAGATTAAAATTAGACCCTTATCTTTCGCCATGCACTAAATTAAAATCCAAATGGATTAAAGATCTAAATATTAAAACAGAAACATTAAACTTGCTGGAAGGTAAGTTAGGCAGAACTCTGGAAGACATTGGTATAGGAAAAGACTTTATGAACAAATCCTCAGTAGCACGGGAACTAGCAGAAAGAATCAACAACTGGGATCTCATCTTACTAAAAAGCTTCTGTACTTCAAAAGAAACCATTAGCAGAACTAAGAGACAATCTACAATGTGGGAAAAAATTTTTACCAGCTGTACCTCAGACAAAGGACTATTATCAAGGATATATAAAGAACTCAAAACAATCAGTCCCCCCAAATATAAAGACCCGATCCAAAAATGGGCATCCGAAATGAACAGACATTTCTCATACAAAGAAGTGAAAGCAGCAAGAAAATATATGAAAAAATGTTCCACATCACTGGTCATTCGAGAGATGCAGATGAAAACAACACTGAGATTCCACCTCACCCCACAAAGAATGGCTGCTATCAAGAAATCACACAATAACAAATGTTGGCGGGGTTGTGGGGAGAAAGGAACCCTCCTCCATTGTTGGTGGGAGTGCAGACTAGTGCAACCACTATGGAAATCAATATGGAGATACCTCAAAGAGCTTGGACTGGAGGTTCCATTTGACCCAGCCATCCCTCTGTTGGGTATCTTTCCAAGAGAACTAAAAGAATCATATCACAGAGAAGTATGTGCACCCATGTTTATAGCGGCACAGTTTGTAATAGCTAAATCTTGGAAACAACCTATTTGCCCATCCGTTGGAAACTGGATAAAGAAGTTGTGGTTTTTCTATAAAATGGAATATTACTCAGCCATAAAGAGCGAGAGAATAGATTCATTCATAGGAAAATGGATACATATTGAAGATATACTCCTAAGTGAAATAAATAAGTCCCACATGTGTAAATACCAAATAGTTTCCCTGGTGTGAATATTCTGCAACAATGCATAAGATTCTAATAAGATTACTGACATTTAGAAATGGGAGGAAAGGAGCTAAAGGTGTAGGGAAGGTGTGATACGTAGGGGAAGAACAAAAAGGGAAAAGAAAAAAATGTGAGAGAATGAAAAGATGAAAATAAAGTGTTTGTAGATGGGGAGGGGAGGAGGGGGTGAAGGGAGGGCAGAGGTAAGGGGAAAAAATGAGAATCAAGACTTGTCATGTAGAGGTACAAGATCCCAACAATGAATGTAACTGTACTATATCCCTAAAATGTACCAATAAACTCAATTAAAGCTGGAAAAAAAAAGAATAGCCATTTAACTATGTTTTTTTCTCACACATGTGGAATTAATGTGTTTAAAAAAAATTTTTGCCTACCCTCTCTTTCAAATATGCAGGAATTTAAACAGTATTGAATCTCATGCTTTGCCAATAATGCATACATGTTGTATTGATGTATATAACTGTGTGTGTGTATTAAAAAAAAAGAATAGCCATTTAACTATGTTTTTTTCTCTTACATGTGGAATTAATGTGTTTAAAAAAAATTTTTGCCTACCCTCTCTTTCAAATATGCAGGAATTTAAACAGTATTGAATCTCATGCTTTGCCAATAATGCATACATGTTGTATTGATGTATATAACTGTATGTGTGTGTATGGATATGCTTGTGTTTGACTGTGTGAGTGTATGTGTGCATGAATGTCTATTTTTCTCCCTGTGCCTCTATACCCCCACACTTGTAGTATGAATATAGAGTCATCTGCAGCATAATGTTTTGGTCAGTGGCAGCTGGAGTATAGGATGCCAGTCCCTTAAGAGTATATTGCCTAGTGACATCCTAGTCTGTGTAAGTGCACTTGATGAGATTCCCACTCAAGTCACCTGATGACACATTGCCCAAAGTGCATTGCTGTCAGTCAGTAACACCTGACTGTACATGTTGTCCTATGGGTGCCCAAACTGAACTTAGTGTCTTCTCCAAGGATCCATTCAACCGCACATAAAATCTCTCCTGGCTAATGTCACCATACTGAGACCCAAGCCAGAACCTCTCGGTCTCCCTCTCCTTCACTCATCCCCAGTCGGTTCAGCGGTCAAGTCTTGTTTGTCCTACTTCTTCTGTCAATGTCTGGTTCAGAACTCTTTAACCTGCCTCAAGATTCATGCAGCAAATAATTTCTGAGTGCTTTAGGCTAACTTCAAGGGCCTGGGGGCACTGCAATGAACAGGTAGACAAAAAATCCTTTCCCTGATGGATTTTTCAATGAATAATTAAGTGTCGAAGTAAAATATATAATATTTCTCATGGCAATAAATACCATAGAGAGAGTTAAACAGGTTAAGAAGTATGTGGCAGTAGAAGGAGGGCGAACTTTAAATAGGATAATACTTGAGTAAAAACCTTAAGGATGGGAAATGAGCTAGTTAGACAGGGGAAGAACTTTCTAGATAGTGAGCCCAGCCAGTGCAAAGGCCCTGAGGTAGGAGCTATCAGGGATGGAAACTAGAGACCCCATGTAGTGAAGTCAGAAACAAATACAACTTCCAATAGAAGCTAAAGGGTTGGAGATGAAATAATAACCTAATAATGAGAAGAGCACATCTGGCACCAGACTACCTGAGACTGTACTCCATCGCTTATTAGCTGTATTGGTTCCTTACTGCAGCTGTGAGAATTGACCACAAATTTAGTGGCTTAAAAGCACACAATTTATTCTTCTAAGGTTCTGTAGGTTAGAAGTCCTTCCGAAGTCACTGGTCTAAAAGCAGTACTACAAGACTGCATTCCTCTCAGAGGAGCCTCCACTTCCTTGCTTTCAACCTCAAAAGGCAGCCTCTGAGCCAGGCATGGTGGTGCATGTCTGTAATCACAGCACTTGGGAGGCTGAGGCAGGAAGATCAAGAGTCGAGGCCAGTCTGAACTACATAGTGAGACCCTGTCTCAAAAAACCCAACCAACCAATGAACCAACCAAACAAACAAAAAAGGCAATTTCTGGAGCAGCCTTCTACATATTGTGAAGTCTCGGGATGACGCAGTGTCCTGGCACTCGCATCCTAAACAAACATCTTCGGTGACCCAGAGGTCGGGGCAGGTGTCTGCAAAGCAGAGTAGACACATCCTGCTGGCCTGAGGGTCCCCTGGGGCGTTGGAAGAAACCATCAAGATTTCTTTTCATCAAACCCAGGGCCTCACGCATGCTCCACGCTCTACCACTGAGCAATATCCTGAGTTCCCAGAACTTTTGCTGGAGAGAAGGAAAGGGCAGGAGAGGTTGACCCATGGGTGGTGGGCTGTTGTTGGGTGGGACCAAGAAGCTCTGGTGTGCTAAAGACAGCAGCTGTGTGCCGCACATTTCAGAAAGCTGGGGAAAGGATTCTGAGTATTTTCACCATAAAGAAATGATTAGTGTTTGAGGAGGCAGACTTGTCTCACCCGATTTAAGCATTACACAATGTATCCATGTGTTGAAATATCACAGGGTATCTGGCAATGTGTACAATTTTCATGTATACGTTGAATAAAGAATACAAATAAAAATACAAACTATTAAATAGGCAGTCAGTCCACGTCTGAGAACATGGGCCCCAATGCCAGGTCTCCTTCCTAGTTTTGTCACCAGTGGGCTGTGTCTTCTCAGATAGGTCATTTGGCCCCTTTGTGCCTGTGCGGTCATTTGTGAAACGTGGAACTTTCTGTTTCCCTCCTCATATTTTCATGGTTTGAAGATTAATGGAAAGTGCTCCGAATAATTCCTGGCATGATGTAATTACTCTCATAAGCTATCTTTATCATATTATTATTACTATAATAGTATTCTACCTCTTACACACTAACTGGTTGGCCTCGTAGCCCAATAAAATTTATAATCTATTGGTGGAGAGGAACAGGGATCTTTAAACATGTTTTCCTTGTGCATCCACAAAAATATTTTCTAAAATTATGCATTCCTTGACACATTTCAAAGTTAGCACCTAAATTTCATTAGAAGCTTAATTAGCTTCAAAAGATCCATTTGCTGGAGAACGAATGGTAAGTATGGACTTATACAAAGTATGAGCGGAACATATGGTAAATGTTTAAATAAAGATAGATTCATTGCAGTCAAAGGCATATTGCCACGAATCCCCCTCAGAAATCCTTCCCCTCACTTTGAACACACCTGTCTGCCATTCTTCCCACTTTCTGAAGAGTTCTGGAGCCCATTTTTTGTGAATGAGCATCTTCAGTTGTACCGCCATGGCTGCTTCTATGTCCTGCATTAATCCAAAATATCTTTTCTTGATCATTTTCACTTTGGGGAAAAGCCACAGTCTCACAGAGCCGGATCTGGCGAACAAGGTGAACAGGATGCATCGAATACCTTTGTGAGCCTACCTTTCTGTTTCATGGCACCTGCCAGCAGCATTTACTGTATTTTTTATTAGTCCTCATAAAGACTGGGAAGAGGACTTCCAAAGCTGCTTCAGAAAGTACCAAGAAAGGCGTTGAACATGGTGGCTCACTCCTGTAGTCACAGCACTTGGGAGGCTGAGGCAAGAGGATTGCTGTGAGTTTAAGGACAACCTGGGCTACCTAGTGAGTTTAAAGCTAGCCTAGGATACACAGCAAGACCCTGTCTCAAAAAACAATCAGCAAAACAAAACAAAACAAACCCCCAACAAAGCAAGGAGGAATATTGGGGGGGTATGGCAATGTCTTTACTGTAATACATTTAAAATCTTTAAAAAATATTCACTGTATATTTTGATCACAACGCTGGAATCTATCATAATTGGTTGATATTTTATAACATCCATTTAAAAGTTATTTAGTCTTCCTTAACTTTGAAATGTCTATCTCCTCTTTTCTCCTTGAAGTCAATATTTCCACCCCACTTCTCACACATAATTTTATCCTAATGTCATGCATTTTTTTTGTTTGAAAATGTTTTATTGCTCAACCTCTCATACATTTCTGCAAAAATTCTATACAAATAAAAATTTTAGGGTACTTGATTTTTTGCATCTGTGATAAAATGTTTTCGGACTTTTTATTATCAGTTACGACTAGTGACACTGGATCAAAGTGACACAGTATATTGGAGTGTGTGATAAATTCGTTTTTAAGAACTAAAGTGTAAACCTTCATCGGAAATGCATTTCACATTGAGCACTGGGTGGCTATGACATTATCAAATGAAGCAGGCATTGGTGCCAATTCTATTCTTACTCCTTGTTTTTATAGACATTGGGCTGAGACATCTTGTTCGTGTAAATGGGAAAGGAAAGAGTTTTGTAATAAAAATGTCACTCAGTTCTTTTAAAGCCTCCCTGTATCATAAACAAAACCACAGGGCGAATTATTATAAAAATCTTTTCTTTAGAATAACCTGGATTATGCCTTTCTTCAAAGCGATTACAAAGAACTAGAATATTTCAGATGTGTGAAATGGCTTGTTTGCCAGGCGCCGGGACTATTTTTTCTTCATTTCTGTGAAACTCCCCCGAAAGTCTCAACCATGACTTACAAAAATGATCCATTTTGCTCACTAACTCCTCCCATACTTCAAACTGATAGCCTGAAGAGGAGCTGGGAAAATTTTACTATCATTCATTTCATCATGCTTTTATAAGTCCAGATTTTTTCATAAGGCGTTTTTATCATATATCCCCCCTTAAATATATTTAGGGTCCTGTGGTTTGACAATCTGCCACCAAAGCTAAACTTCAGCTTTAGCGTCCAGGCTGCGGAGCAGCAGGTGGATGTCCTGCGGTTGGCGAAGGAGTCCAAATTTTCAAGGTGTCTGAAAGGTGAATGCAGTTCAACTACTCACCAGCAGAGGACGCCACGCAACCAAATACTCAGTGACCAGTGAGGTGGTCCTCACCCACCCCCACCCCCCACCCCCCCGCTTGGTGGAGCAGTCTCTGCGCTTGGTCTCCAAAAGCGCTCGGATCTGGGCGATCTCCATGACACTCATTCGCCCGGACCCAGGGCCAGCCACCGAAAAGCCTGCTGGAAGACAGCCTCAAACTCAGCTCCTGCAGTCCACGCTCTGGTTCACCCTCAGCTGTGGGCCATCTGGTCAACCACATGTATTGCAGGGGGACAGACATTGCCCGAGCTCCCCTTGATGTGGGGACCAGACTGCTCTGTCATCACTGGGTCCAGTCTCCCCACCCCCAGTCTCCTCCTAGCTTCCATCCTCCTTGGGCTCCAGACCCCAAGAGAGGAGTTAAAAGTTGAGTGGGAGACTTTATTTTGCAGGTGAGAAATTAGGGCTCGTAGATGTTAAATGGCCTTCCAAGACCATACAGCTGGTAGGTGAATTAGGTCTAATTCAGATAGTCTGGCTCTGAGTTCGGTGTTGAGCCTCAACTTGGTTTGTTGGTTTGTTTTGTTTGTTTGTTTGTTTTTTCCTTTTTGCCCTAAGAAAATTCCAGCCAGATGTGCTGGCACATGCCTATAATCTCAGCATTTGGGAGGCTGAGGCAGGATTGCAGTGAGTTCGAGGCTAGACTGTGCTACATTAATTCAAGACTAGTCTGAGCTACGTACCCTGTCTCAAACAAAAACAAAAACAACAACAACAAAGAATGAAAAATCTAGAATTTTAGAACTAGGATGTGCTTTAAGGGTACATTTGACAGTCTCCCGTCCAGTTGTTCAATGCCTCAATAACCTCCCACCCCCCATCTCTGTGAGGAAACCTCTCTTCCTTGCTTCCTCCTACTTAAGTTTCAGTTCTCAGCTTAAACACTGTGGGGCCCAGCAGAGCTCCAGAGCTGGTCTCGGAAGATTATTTTAGGCCAAGACACTTGAGAATCAACAGATGCAGAAAGAAGCCCTTGAGCTTCTGTTATCTGACAAAACACAACTCAGGGAATGTGAAACTGTCAGAAATTCCCTTCCGTGGTGATTCTGCTCCCAGGAGTGAGGCCAGGAGTTAGCCACTTCTTCCAGGAGACAGGCGAGGGTAAATCCCACCCCCAGGAGTCATGGCCACCAGGAGAAGGGAAAGACTGCGAGCTCCTGTAGGAATGGCCCAAAACTATCCTCCCTCATGTTTGTTCTCCTGAAAACTCATTTGCCATTCCGGAAGAAACCTACCAGCTCTTTCCACAGCAGCTTTATCTCTCTTTCCTTTTCCCACTACATTTAGTATACAAGCCTCTGACTTTCACCGGGGGCCAGGGTAGCTGGTTCTTTTGCTACTTCCTCATGCACTCAAGTAACATTTCTCTCTCCTATCAGTGTCTTTGGTCACTCTAATTTGTACGCCTCCAGTACTGAGCAGAAGGGGGTTGAAGAAAAGCTTTTCCTCTTTAACAACACTATACACCTCAGAACATCTCTCTGATCCTTATGTCCTGCTGTATCACCTCATCAGTGCTTCCCCAGTAACAGTCATATGATTATTTCTGAAAGAAAGGTCTACGATGAATGCCCAGATGCTGTATTCTGGATGCCGTGTCTATTCCTCCCCATTATCCTCTGATATCACTGATTCCCTGTACTTCTGAATCCTTGTCTCTCTGCCTCCACTGGGGCCTCTCTAACCGCCTGTGGAAGGAGTGGGTGTCTCACTCAGCTGTTCTCCGTGGCCTCTGGCCCAGTGAGGAGATATTTCAGCTGAAATAGTAGACTTCCACTCTTCTGACCCTGCTTGTCCTACATAACAACATTCTTCTAATTCTAGCGGTAACATGTGTTCATTAAAGAAAATTTAAAAGCAGAAAAAAAATAAACAAAAAAACTCAAGCTATCATTTTAGCCCTCAGAGATCTTCCCAGTTAAGCTTTTTTCTGTACATGATAAATAATTAAGCAAAATTGGAACCATACTCTTACCAGGTGTGATTAAAAATATGGCAAATGTTTAAATTTTGTAAACATTTATTACAATAAAATATACATTGCCATGAATCTCCCTTAAAGTACAGTTCTCCCTCTTGCTTTGAGCACAATTATCCCATCATTCCTGCCACTTTCTGAAGCAATTCTGGAAGTCTTCTTTGGTGTCTTTACAAGTTGTGATTAAAATACAGGGAGTGGCGCTGCCCAGTGCCATCCAATTGAAAGGCAGGCTTGTAGAGACACATTATGGTGTGTCTTCATCCACCGTATTCACTGGATCTGGAACCAGGGGTGGTCTGGCTCTTCCCCAAAGTTAAAATGTCCACGAAAGGTAAAAGCTGTGAATCAACTCAGGGCATCAAGGCAGCCATGACAGCACAACTAGAGACACTCACGAAAGAGGATTCCAGAACTGCTTCAGAAAGTAGCAAGAAGGATGGCATGAGTGTGTTCAAAGCAAAAGGGTATATTTTGAGGGAGATGCATGGCAATGTGTGTCTTATACTGTAATAACATTAAAACTTTTTTTTTTTTTTTTTTGGCACGGGGGATTGAACTTGGATCCTTGCACTCGCAAGCAGGCGGCCAAACTGCTGAGCTAAATCCCCGGCCCTAAAACATTTTTAAACATTTACTATTTTTCAATTACATCTCATATTTAATATATTTTCCCATTTTACTTAAGTATTATAATCACATTATTGTAACTATTTCCTCCAGGTCATTAATGACACTTTGGAAGAAATAGCCACATATTCTTTTATTATATGTGCAAAAGAAATGTAAAGGTTGTCAAAATCAAAATGGAGTCACTTGTGTCAATGCTAACGACAACAAAAGTCAATAGAGCCTGGAGGTTGTGAAGAAGCATTCTTAGGCAGGAGTGCTTGAGAGTAACTTTCATAAAAGATGCAGTTAGAGTCACAAGCTTGCCAGAGGCCACTGTAACCTTACCTAAAAAGTGCTTCTAGCAGCACATCTGCCCAGCAATTGTCTGTCCAACCTTGGTCTGATGCCAATCTTGTTATTAATCCTTGTGCCCAACGATTATTGTTTCAAAATACCTGATACAGTCCTCCTCATTTTTGCCTTTAAAATTTTCCCCTTGTTTCTCAACTCTTTGAATAAATTCATAGTTTACTCTGGCACGCGAATTCCCATTATGTTGTGCTACTCTTCCCAAAGAAGTATTCTTTACATTATTTTTTCTAGAATCTCCATCTGACTTTTTCTTTTAAAGTGACATAACTTCGGTAAGTTATGCAACCTCTTTGTGCTCCAGTTTCCTCATCTTTACAACTTGTGTAAAAATAGCACTGACCTTAAGCTGTTCTGACGATTAAATGAGAGAACGCAAGCAAAGCATGTGGCATAAACCCATTCTTATTATCTCGGAGAGTGTGCAGAGATCTTTGAGCCCGTACTTAGTCGTTTCTGTAGGACAGATTCCTAGAAGTAGAATGAATAGGTCAAAATTAGTGCTGACTTATTGCATGTTGCCCTTAAAGAAGGCTAAGTCAGGTGGAGCAGGATGCAGAGGGTGGAAGTGTCCCAAGGTCCCCAAGGACCCTACCCAAGGGCCTCCAGTGTTTTGTCCTTGTTGTCCTACATGCTGGCCTGCTGGAAGATTCTCTATGCCTGTGACTTCCCCGACACTCACACTGCTTTGTCCCTTCTCAGAGTCCTAGCATTGCCTAAGCCTTCAGGTTCTTGCTGGCCCCTCCTCCAAATCCTCCACTTCTCACCGCAGCTCAGCCACTGCTCTCCTAGATTTGGCCATTTTCCCCTGTTGGCTTTTTTTTCTCATGGAGGTAAAGTGTATGTAGAGTACAAAAATAAATACATAAAAATAACAGCCAGACACATGGCTATAATCCCAGCACTCTGAGAGGCTGAGGCGGGAGGATTGTAAATTTCAGGCCAGCTTGGGAAACTTAGTGAAATAAAAAGTGAATGCTGTAGACAAGCACACCCATGGGCACCACAACGCAAATAAGACATAAAACATAGCACTGCAGAGATTTCCCTCATTTGCCTTCCTAGTCTATATCCACCCTATCCAGAAGCAAACAGTGACCTGCTTTTAATCACCATCAATTAGTTTTATTGTTCTGGAATTTCATATTAGTGACTCAAATGGTGCACGTCTTTTGGTAGCTAGCTACTTTCATTTAATATACTTTTTGAGATTTATGTGTGCTGTATCAGTCACTATATCTATCTATCTATCTATCTATATCTATCTATCTATCTATCTATCTATCTATCTATCTATCATCTATCTGGTGCTGGTATTGAACTTAGACACAGTGGCTCCTGTAAGAAAGGGGACTGATGTCACACTCCCTTGTCAGCCGTGTGTGGTCACCAGGTGGCAATAGGGTGAGAACCCTTTGGGTGGGAACTTGGCGAGCCAGCCCGGAACTGAGCAATCTATGGGAAGAGAGGTCGACTCCCATCTCTCCCTGGCCAAGTGGGATGGGAACAGCCCCCTGTGACAGCTGGGAAGGGAGGGCAGCTAAGGGCAGACTGCTCATCTGTCACTCATCATGGGACAAAAGTATGCCACCACCAGCAGCTGTCCGGAGCCTTCACTGGCTCTCAACCAAGAGGCTTTGTCGGAGTCCCAGCAAGGAGAGGGTCTGTGTGGCGGACCTCAGTGGTGGGACCAGTATGTCACTATAGGTCATCTAGAGAATGCAAAGCTAGTTTCAGGGGACAGGGCAGTGTGGAGGTCCTCACACGAGGCTCTAAAAACTCCCAAGTGTAAGAGAGGACATTTTGGCCAATGGTGTCAGCCGAGGGAACAGGGAAAACAAGTGCTAAGGCTTGGTCCCCAAGCAATGTGATGCCCCCCATTGGGGAGCATTTGCCAGCATGAGTGGTATTGCTCTGACACTGACTGGGGAGTGTGCCCTGGGAACACCAGGGACAGGGACACCAGGCATCAGTGTGCTGCAGTCCAGTGTGACAGGGAACAGTCTGTAGTGCTGGTGCACTTTGCGGCAGACAGAGGACCCAAGTCTCCTGAAACTTTGCCTCTGCTCCCTTCTACAGAGTGGGAAAGGAGCGGGAGAGTGGAGAAAGGCTGTGAGGTCTGATCCGGGAGGTGGTTGTGAGTTGGGATAAAGGATTCTGTGGAGAGGACTGGACTTTTTAATCACACTGAGTCTTCCAGAAATCTGACTGACAGCTTTTAATACTAGAAATGACCAGAACTTCTGGGACCTGCCTAATGGGTGGGAAGGCAGATCCCTCAAAGCATAAGTGAAAGCAAGGTTGGCAAAGATGAAAACCATTCCTGGTTGGGGCTCTTTCTGAATTTTCATAAACCAGTTTTCATTCATTCATTGGCTCAATATTCATAGAGCACCTATCCAGGGCCAGGCATGGGGACTCCTGCTAAGCAGATGAAGCTCCTGTCCTTGTGATGCCCTAGTTCTTTCACCTTTCGCCCCCCTGTGCATGGTACACGGAGCTCCTGGCCATGGAGTTCCTGGCCCTCCACCTTCTGGCACTTGGAGAGATCCTTCAGACTCAGGCTCAGCTCCTCCTCCAAATACCTTCCCTGGTCTCTGCCAGCAGCACCAGGAGCCCCCTTCTATGCCCACCTTATGCCAACACCAAGTGGCTGTAGTTAATGATCAGCTCACGTGCAAGCCCCCTCCTAGCATAGGTCACTGCATGGTCCCCACTGCCTCAATGGAAACACACACTGGACGATTAAGGCTCAGCAATGTCCGTCAGGTCATCAGAAAAATCTGCCCACTGTCAGTCACTTTTGAGACCCTGCCCATGTCATCCTCCACCTTGAAACCTGGGCCTCAAACTCTCCACCTGTGAAGTGGGCTCGCCCTCCTCACCTCCTAAGTGCTGTGAAGATGGGGATGGAGTGAAGTGAGTAGAGGTGACTCCCAGGGGCTGGGCTCCTGGGCGGGCACAGAGGCATCAAGGTGGAGGCAGGTTCTAGCCACACCCCTGGCAAGAAGCTTGCTGAGCACTTACTAATGGCTCCTGGCTCATGCAACACAAGACAAAACCAGGACTAAGGAGCTTGTAGGTCTTCTGCAGTGCTTTGTATATTTAGGAGTTGATGCCTCAGAGGCAATTATTATTATTACTGTTGCTGTTATTATGTGTTATCATCTCTCTAGTTGCTTCTCTCATAATTCTGTCTTTTCAGCCCAATTCAACCAGCTCTTGTTTCTTGCACATGGCCTGGGACCCCCTCCACCTGGTCTTTGCTTATCCTTCTACTTCTTCTGTTAGCTGTTTGTCTCAGCCATGGTCCCCATGGCTGGGGTACGATACTTGACCCCTACAGCTTAAGGGAGGGGAGGGTTAATTGAGCTCTGGAGTTTAGGGGATTCAGTCCCTCGTTGGCTCGCTCCCAGGCAGAGACAGCAGAGTGGCAGGGTCTAGTGGGAGAGGGTGGCTTACGTCATGGGGGGTCAGCAAAGGATGGGGAACAAGGGAGGGAGATGTACCCTTCCAGGTCACACCCCGGAGACCTTTCTCTTCACCAGACCTACCTTTCCATAGCACATTTAACTCTGAACTCATCTGTGAATTACTCAATGGACGAATACAGCAGCCCATGATCCGATCACTTTCCAAAAGCTCCCCTCTAAGGGTATGACAGCTTTGGAGGTCATTCTCGATCTAACCCACAACACTGTCAAGCTCCTTTTAACCCTCAAAATCTATTCAAATGCTACCTGTCATTAAAACTTTTTCTGATTGTCCTGGAAGGTTCTGCTCCTGCTTTCTCCTCAAGGCCTTTCACTCATTGACTTAATTAAGGAGGTTGTATCTTATCTCCTGCCTGAGCCAGGATCACAGGAATCATGACTGCTTTACCTGTTTCCTGGGACCCCTCTCCCCGTGTGGTCTGGGGGCATCCATGTGGGGAAAATGGAAGGAAATTGGGGTTCTGAGGGGTCCTGGGTGAGTCCTGAGACAGCAGCTGAGCTGACCTCTGCTCCCTTCAAATCCTCCTAGGCCTGGCTCTGCCCAAACTCTCCCACATCACAACAGCAGAGCCCCCCAACCAGGGCACCCCCATGCACCCCAGCCTGTCCCGGACTCCCGGGGTCATGAGCTGCATGCTGAGGAAGCCCACGTGGAGGTGAGACTAGGTGCAGTTTGTTCACAGGGGTGTTCACCAAATGTCAGAAGTGGCTTTCTTGGTCTTGGCAGAGCCTTCTCGACAGCGCGCCCTCCCAGGAGAAACGCAGCCAACAACGAGTCCCTGCGGCATTTAACAGCTGAGAAAGCAGCTGCCGGAAGGATTCCAGCCAGGCAGCTGCCAGCAGCGGACCGCTAATTCGGGGAATCCAAACTGTACTATTAATAGCAAACTTCATCACCCAGGTGTGTCAGCCCCACCCAGGCAGAGGGGCAGGCCACACTCAAGTGCTGGTCTCAAGGGTGTGGGGAGCAGGGTGCAGGTGAAAATACCCTGCAGTCACAGGGGTTGGGATCCAGCCTGAGCAGTCACAGGACTTCCCGGCTGGACGTGTGCTGGACGCGTGGTACTTACTGAGCATCTACAGCAGGTATGGTGCTCTGGCTGAGGAAATAGAAAAGCTGCCTGACATTTGGGGGATGACAGTCAGCTTTGCCTCTCTGGACCTCATTTCTTCAACCGTGAAGTGGGATCAGTGACAGCTGCACCTTTCTACCTGCCAGGGTCTCAGCTAAGAGCTTTCCTGCTGTATCTTGTGCAGCCCTCACAACAACTCTGCAGTACGGAACCTACTAATGACAGCATTTATAGAGGGAAAAGAAGAAACAAGGCCTAGGGAGTGCCCTGGGCTGGACAGTGTCACTTCAATATTCATGAACCTCAGAAATGCAAACAGGGACATTGCAGATCTCGTTAGTGAAGGCAGGTGGGTTAGTAGGAAGTTACCACGTGAGTAGGATGACTCCCAATTCCACTGTGACAGGTATCCTTATTAAAAGAGGATTTCTAGCCTCCCAAACCATGAGAGAATACATTGCTATTGTTCTAAAGTACCCAGTTTGTAGCCACCTGTGACAGCAACTTTAGGTGACAAAAACAGAGAGGGTAAGGAAGTTGCCCAAGCCACACAGCTGGGAAACAGATCCCCTGCGATTTCAAAGCAGATCCTAGTTCCAGAGCCCCAGTGATGAGCAATGAGTCGGTATAAATGACTCAGCTGCCTTAGTCAGTGCCCGGAACACAGCAGGAGCTGAAGAAGTGCTGGCTGCTGTTATTAATTTTCTATTAGCTTGGGCTCTCTCCCTCCTCTGCATCCTTGGCAGGATGATGGGGTAGATCAGTATGATAATGAAAGCCTTGTAATCTTTCAAGACCCAGACAACTGGAAATTATATTATCATTAATGCCATCATCAGAGACAATGAAGTTGAGAATAATATAGCTGATATTTTTGCACGGCCCTCCGAAGTGTGTTTAAGTGGAGCAACCCCAGTTTACCTTCATGAGGGGGAAGTGGAAAGTAAACACTCCTGAGGTTCTCTGGAGGGAATTTAAGATATTTTTGTGCTTCCTCAATGTCACCAAATGCTGCCAGGCACTGGGGAAGAGGGACAGAGTATGGTCCTGAGTTCCAATTCTTCCTGCAGCCACACTTTTTGCCCTTGACTTTGTAGTGCTCACTTGCATGGGTGGTGTCCACTTCCCTGCCTGTGACAACAGGTGGCCTATGTGGCCAGTGCTGGCCAATAAACTGACATGGAAGCAATGCTGCTCTTAATCTTTCGGGTTTCTCCTGTCCACTTGTGGCTCTGAGAAGAATGCTGCAGGCATCTTGCTGATTCTGGAAGGAGTAGGACATACGGAGCAGAGCCCCCTCCAGCTGAGACCAGCCTGCAACAGCCCACCCGAGCTGCAGACTTGTGAGCTAATCAATGCTCCTCCTTGTACGTCTTTGAGGTTTGGGGGTTATTTGTTACTCGGCATTGCTGTAACAAAAGCAAACGGTTACAAACCCCACTGATTTCCTCCTTTATATCCAGGTCTGGACATGACACTACAGTCACATGGAGCCAGATGGCAGACAGGATGTTTCTGTGCATCTCCACGGGGACTTGGGGACTGTGAGGATGATCACATGAGTGGCACCAGATGACTGCACGATCCTATACAGCTGTCTCTGGTTTTCATCTCTAAAATGGGAATGAAACTATGTTCCCTTTAATACCACTTCGAGTGTTTTTTTGTTATTGTTTTGAGTTTTTGAGACAACGTCTTCCTATGTAGCCCAGGCTGGCCTTGAACTCCGGATCCTCCCACCTGCCTCAGTCTCACAAGTGCTGGGATTACAGGCATGTTCCACCAAGCCCAGCATTTTGAGTGCTGAATGAAGGAGAGTGTAGAAGAGGTTCTGGTACAGTCCCTGGCACAGAGAGGGTCTTATAAATGTGGGTTCCTTGGTTTACCTCTCCTTTCTCTCCAGAATGCTGGTGGAAATGCAGACAATAAAGACCAGGACCCCTGCCCTGCTGATGCCTTAACTGAAGGCTTCAGCCCCCACAGCTGTGAACAGTACAGTTCTGCAGGACTAAATCAGCTGGGTCTTGGTGCTTCGTTACATCAGACCTAGAAAATGAACAGAGAAAGAAACAACTAATTCTAGCAGCTAGAAGTGGCCGTCTTAACTCTAGCAGATGCAAGTGTGGGAATGAAGGTTCTTGTAAGACCTGAAGTTCACAGTGAGAAACATATGTCTGACCTGGAGGCATTTGCTGGGTTCTGCAGAAAAGTGGAGTGCTCAGCAGCAAACATTGGTCCCTACAGATCAAGAACCACATACTAGCTGGGCATGGTGGCTCAAGCCTGGCAATCCCAAATGCTTGGGAGGCTGATACAAGGGGACCACAAGTTCAAGGCCAGTCTGGGCAACTTAGCCAGACCCTGCCTCAAATAAAAATGTTTACAAATTGGGCTGGAGATATATATTAGTGATAAAGCACTTGCCAAGTGGGTTGAATCCCTGGTGCTACAAAATAAAAATAAAGATAGGAGCAGACATTGTCCTAGCCCTTGCAGTTGGACCTTCTGGGTGCAAAACAGGCCCACATAACAAAAGAAAGCCAGCATTCCTGCATGAGCTACACACACAGAGCCCTAGGACACTGAGTATCAGGGAAGATGAGAGGTTCCGTGTTGGAGTGATCAGGTAGGGATGGAGAAGACACAACTGTGCTGGGGTCTCCAGGATTAACCTCAGGGTCAGTGCTTTGCTAGAAGAACTCACAGCTGAGAGGAGCTGGCACTCTCACAGTTGCAGTTTATTATAGTTAAAGTATACAGATCAGAATAGCAAAGGCGAAAGGCAAACATAGCAGAGTCCTGGAGAGACCAGAAACGAGATTTTGGTGTTTCCTCCCAATGTGGTCACACGGCTGTGTTCAGTCCCCTCAGCCTTGATGGATGACAACATGTGAAGCATAGCCAGTGAGGGAAGCCACCTGACCTCAGTGTCCAGAGCTTTGAATGGAGCTGTCACGTAGGCACGGAGCACCCACTCAGCTGGTGATCAGTTAGTTACTCAAGCTCCAGCCTCTGTGAGTCTGGCTGACACCGCATGTGGCCCAGGGGCTCCATAACAGATCACACTGATGGCAGCATCTGGCAAGGCCCAAGGCTCCAGGTAAACACAGTCGTCTCACCAGCAGGGTACTGCAAGGGGTTGGGAGCTCTAGGATGTGCTGAGTCAGCCCTTTCGATGGCACACCAATGCTGTAAGAAACGGAAACAGCAGGCTCGGTGTCTGATTGCAGATGGAGGTGAAACGAGAAGGGAGAGTCCAGAAGGACCCCCCCACCCATGGATCTCGTGGATTGCGATGAAGGTAGATGGGCGTTACACAGTGGACATCTGGCCTAGGTCATGATTCACAGGTGGCCTGTTTTAGTTTCCCCTCCATCACAGGCATGCACTCAGCGAATTGAGCATTTGTGAAAGGAAAACGACTGAGAGAAAAGAGGGCATCAGTTCCCTGATCTCCCTCTCTTACTGCTGGTGCCAGGGACTGGATTATGGGATGGACCCTGAGTTGGTAGCTATTCCAAGCTTCTCTGTGTGGCCCCCACCCTTCACGTCCTAAAGGTAGCTGGGAGGACCAGACCGAGGACTGCAGCATCAAGCTGATGGGAGAGAAGAAACATTCCTGACAGCAGGCCTACTCTGGGGAGGGCTTAGCACTTTCAAGGGGCTCTGTAACCCTTTTATCAGGGAACCTCCTCACTCGCTCCTCTTTCCCAAGGCAGGGAATCAGACAGAGGGATGCTTCTCTCTCACTGGCTTAGATTTCCTCTTAAGACTAAAATGCAGGCATGAATTCCTTTTGTTTGGTTGTTTTGGTGCGGGGGGATTTAACTCTGGACCTTGCCCTGGTGAGCTGGCCCTGCTGAGCTAAATCACTGGCCCCGGAGGCATGGATTCTTAACTCCTGAAGAGAGTAGGAAGAAAAGTCAAACGTCAGAAGTGACAGTCTTTGGGTTACGCAGTATTCAAAGTTGTCCTCCAATTCATGAAACATTTTAAGCTAAACCATGTCATCTTCCTTTCAGAATAAGTCCAAATAAGATCTATATAATCATTCTCTGCCCACTAGGAAGTAGCTTTTAATTCCCCTCCCCTTGGGTATGGGCTGAACCTGGTGATTTCTTGCAAAGAACCGAGTATGGATAGTGAAAAATAGCAATTTCACAGTGGAATAAACTTGGCAAGCACCACCAAGGGGTCAAGTTTAACAACAGTGGTGAAGAGCTGGCATCTCCCTCTATTAGATGCAGCGAGAAGAGGCGTTGCTTTGTGAGTTCCCTCAAACTCTGTCCCAAAGTCCAAGCAGGAGAGAACACTAGACAAACCCAAAGTGAGGGACACTCCACAAAATAGTGCTCAGTCAAGGTCAAGAACAGTAAGGAGAGACTGAGGAACTGTGACAGATCAGAGATGACTAGGGAGTCATGAAAACTGATGCAAACCGGTATCCTGGACTGGATTCAGGAATAGCAAGAAAACACAAGTGGAAGAAGTAGCAAAATCTAAATCATCCCGGGTTTCGTCAATAGTATCGGATCCCTGTTAATGTCTTAGATTTGCCATTTGTACCATGGTTATGCACAATGTCAACATTCAGGGAGGCTGAATAAAGGGTATCTGCAACTTTTCTGTAAATTTAAAATTATTCCAAAATACTTATTAAAAAAAACTACTAGCTGTATATTTTTGCAACCCCAGGTTCTACCCTTCCCAAAGGAAGCAGTTGATTTTGATTTTGTAATTAACTGGCTGTCAGGTTCTTTTGCTGACTGTGGACAGGTCCCGGTGCCACAGGGGCAGGGAGGAGCTTGGGGTATTCTCCCCACAACGTCGCCATCAGGTGGAGCATTGCGACATAAACGAGTCTCACTCCAAAGGCTGCCCAACATCTAGACATTTATTAGTGAACAGTCAGCTTTCAGAAGACATGTCTGTCCACCTCAGGGACACAGATCCATGCCAGCCATGAACACTTTGGGGAACAACACCCTTATGTGAGGACAGCCAAGTCCGTGGTCTAACCAGACGGGGTCATATCTGTCGCGGGGAATCCCATTCCTCCCCTGCAGCCCCTCCGATCAGACTGCTTCTGCTGTCATTCCTTGCGCTAATCAGCCCACCCTGAGGTTGGCATTAATTGGTGGTGCACCCCACCACCCCACTTCTCATCAGCACATTTACAATGCAACAGAGAGAAACCTGTCCGACAAGAAAGCATCCCACACACAGGCTTGAAAGCTGCTTTGTCCTTTTGTTCACAATCAGCAGGGTAAGCCATTGACTCCAGTGGATCTCTAATTAGTGTCCTGCAGAGCCAGAGTGAAAGCCATGGGGCGCATGGGAACAAACCGTGGAGCAGGTTGACGGGGTGGTTGGGGAAGAGGATGCTTTAAGGAGAGGTGCCCAGGGAAATAGGAATAAAACCAGAAGAAAGGCCAGCGAGGACAGTTTCAGGGAGGCAGGGACCACAGTGCCAAATACTGCCAGGAGACTGTGTACTGCAGGGCAGTGCTCATGATCCTGTTGCATAGTAGAGGCAGAAATTGTAGTAAGTTGAGAGGAAATGGGTAGAGAAGAGGAAGGAACAGCAATTTTAAACCTGACTTGGGGAAGCTTGGCTTGGAAGGCAAGGTGAGCGACAAGGTAGCAAATCAAAGGAATGGTTTTGTTTCTTATTTCTCCTTTCATTTATTTGTTTTTTACTGGGAGTGGGGCCAGTGTGCCAATGTTCCCTTCAAGCGCAGCATGCTTCAAAGTGAGCTCACTTCCTTCCGCCTCTTAAAAGTTCCATCACCTCCTCAAAGCACTACATGGGCCTTGGGGGGACATTTGAGAGCCAAATGGTATCAGCAGTGATGGTCAGAGAACACAGAGTGACAGGTGTTGGGGCTTCGTTAAACTCATGGAACAGGCGGCATGCGCTGGTTTGGTTGCTAACTAATGGTCGTTCAATGAAGGGTGGCATGTGGTCTAAGAAGGGCTTCAGTGATCAATTCTGGCAGCAAGAGTGGGTAGGGGTGGCCAATCTATTTTTCCTCAGAGATTTTGGTGCAACATAATTTCGTTCAGGGAACCTAAGCGTTGCTAATGACTCAGTTGGCTCAGGTCGGGGCCACAGGAGAGCATGAAAGAAGTGAGGGTCATGGGGTTTAGTTTAAGAAAATGGAGAGTCCAACAGTGGGGCGTCCAGATGTTCTAACACCTGCAAATCAATCATCTTCATCCCCTTAGCAGTGTCAACCGAAAGGTACAGCCAAAGGCTGAATTGTAACCAAATGACGGGACTAAAATCGCCCATGGGAACTGCCCTGCACTGACACGGACTAAGCAACATAGCAAGCAGCCGAATGCTGGCTGAGCAGTGCCCAGTGCCCTTCTGCCCTGTGCCTATACAAATCCATTATTCACCAGGCTTCTCACGAAGGGTCCTCTTAGGGAGGGTTAGAAAACGGAACTGATTGAAGGAATGTCGGCATACATTGTCTTACAGGTCCTCTGGGTAAGAGGCAATTGTCTGTAGGTGAAAAACAAAATTGTCTCCATGATCCAGCACAGACAATGGACACGAAACCTTCACGGAGAAGCTGTCAGCCTTCCACAAGGAGCTTCAGACCATGTTGTGATTCAACCCCCCCAAGCTCTGCGGCTGAGCTGAGAAACAAGTTAAATAAATGCAGTGGGAAATGTTTTGGATCAAAGACAAAGGGACAATGGTGACGGGATGCGGCTTCGCATTTGAGAAGGATCTTTTGAGTACAATATGGGATGACATCCTCATCAGCAATAATTTTTTAAAGAATTCTTCTCGTTTGTGAAGCTAATTAGAGGTATTTAGTGGAAATGAAAGAAAATTGGCCCTTTTTTTCTTCTTGAAGGGGTACAATTGGAAGGGAAGGACTATGAAAGAAAGGCACTATTATACTTATTTAGAGGAGGTGAGGACTGGAAGGTGCCCTGAATCCAGGATAGGATGACAAAGAGATGTGGAAAGGAAGGAGAGAGGGAGAAGCCAGAAGGACCATACGTCTGTGCACACTGCAGGACTAGTGCAAGTAGAACAATGGGGCTGAGGAAATGAATCCCCTCCACCCATTTGAGTTTGGGCAGCACCCCAGGGCCATTTCTCCTTCCACTCTCCTAAGAGAGGCAAAACATAGCACAGCAAAGCCCCAGGAAATCTGTGAAACTCTAGCCAAGAGCACATGTACATTGGATCTCCTGGCCTGACCTTCAACCGCCTTTGCCCCACTTGGACCTTATTAAGGGTTCATAAATATGCACCACATCTCATACATATAATTAAGGTCATGTGAGTAGAGAGCCCCCGAGATGACTCAGCACCCTGTCATTCATTCCTGTTCGCCACACCTAGAAACCCCGTGAGGGGGCCACCTGCCTGTGTGCACATCTTTCATATTTCAAAAGCCTGATTTATCTGTGTTCAGTGCCTTTCCTCTTCTGTTGTTCTGGCACCACTTTTCTGTTTATGATATAGTTTTGATGACACCAACTTGCCCTTAGCACGCTTTCCCATGATCTTCAGTAAATGTAGCTGCATTTCACTGGCTATTGACTGTGCACTTGTAATTTTCTTTGCTTGTCCCATACAAAAGCCTCGGATCTGTCCGCAGATCCATCCCATGGCAACAGGACCTCACACGGGAATGCACTTGGGATCCATTAAGGACACTTGCTATACCACTCACGAGCGCAGAGTCAGAGGTGACAGCCGAAGCAATAGGCCCCCTGGAAGTCACGCATGGGAGAAGCGGAGGGCTTTGAACTGCTTTTATCTAGACTTTTATCTACATCTGAGCATCTGGGACAATTCTTTTTATAAATTCCATATGTACATCAAGCCTGAAGTCTGTGCATCTCACGAGACTGGAGTATGCCTTGTTTATCTTTCTGCTTCTGACGGCAGCAACTGGCAGGAGCTACATGCTCCATAAATGTTGGTTAAGCGAACGTGAGATAGGTGATTAGGGTGGGGCAAACTGGCTGAGCACGACCCGTGGATCTCACAGATCCAGGTCACACACACAAATCACAGTTCCCAAACCCTGCTCGTGGGCCCAATCAGAAAGTGCTCTCTTCAGATCTCCATTTACATCTGGTATGAAACCAAGTGGACTTTTCATAGGACAGTCTAGATCTGATGTCAGGCCAAGGAAAGGGAGATATAAGACGTCCACCATTAACTTCGTAGCCATTGCGAACTTTCTCAGTGGACTGCTCTCTGCAGAGCATACCTTTCCCACCCTTATTAAATGTAAATCCTCATTCAAAAATGGGCATGTGAAATGAACAGGCATTTCTCAGACAAAGAAGTAAAAGCAGCAAGTAAATATATGAAAAAATGTTACATATGACTGGTCATTCGAGAGATGCAGATGAAAACAACACTGAGATTCCACCTCACCCCACAAAGAATGGCTGCTATCAAGAAATCACACAACAACAAATGTTGGCGCGGTTATGGGGAGAAAGGAACCCTTCTCCATTGTTGGTGGGAGTGCAGACTGGTGCAACCACTGTGGAAATCAATACGGAGATACCTCAAAGAACTAGGACTAGAGGTTGCATTTGACTCAGCTATAGTTCTGCTGGGTATCTTTCCAAAAGAATTAAAAGAATCATGTCACAGTGATATATGCACACCTATGTTTATAGCAGCACAGTTTGTAATTGCTAAAACTTGGAAACAGCCCATTTGCCCATCAGTTGGAAACTGAATAAAGATGTGGTTTTTCTCTAAAGTGGAATACTACTCAGCCATAAAGAATGAGAAATTAGAGTCATTCATAGGAAAATGGATACATATTGAGGATATACTCTAAAGTGAAATAAATAAGTCACACATGTGTAAATACCAAATAGTTTCTCTGGTGTGAAAAACTACAGTAGTACACAAGATCCTAATGCGATAATTAACAATGTGAAATAGGAAGAAAAGGGCTAACGGTGTAGGGAAAGTGGGAAGGGTAGGGGAAAGGGAATAAAGGAAAAGAAAAAATATGTGGGGACAAGGGGAAAAAATGAGAACCAAGACCTGTCATGTAAAGGTACAAGATCCCAGTAATGAATGTAACTGTATTGTATACCTAGAATGTACCAATAAACTCAATAAAAAGAAAAAAAAAAAATCCTCACTACCTCCTTCATGTGTCTTATCCAATTCTTTGTTCAGGACACCAAGAAACTGGAAAGAATCTTTAGGATCCAAAACCTGGCAACAAACGGATGATGGACAGCACACAGATGCTTGATGTAGCTCCTACGGAATGCTAACAGTCAAGCTAGCCATTCTCACTTAGACTTTCTTTCATAATTTCAGACACACTTATATGCCTCATCTTAGGAGCACTTACTAGGAAAGGCAATGAAGATGGCTGGTTCAGGGGGTGGACAGTGACCGCTGAAAAAGAGACAGCTGTTAGTGTGGCTCTCAGAGGAGGCAAGGACAGCATGTCCATAAAAACAGCCTGGAACCTTCAAGAACAGAGTCAAAGTTTTCCCTGGTTCTGAGATTGAATTCTTACTCTGAGCCAGAAATTCTGCTTATTTTAAGGCATATCTTTATTTGGTTGGTGTTAAAGGAGGAGAGGTTACTTTGACTCATATTATAGATGTTTTAGTCCTTGTGTCAGCTCCAAGGCAGGGTAGTAAGGTAGAGGAACATGTCAGAGGAGACCTGCTCCTGGCATAGCAGTTATAGTCCCTAGTAACTGATAAGTACCAATGGTTAACTAGTTGCAGACAACTAGTGATTGGTAATTAAATATTGGTAAGTAGCAATGGTTAACTAGTCATAGACTACTAGCCATTGGTAACTAGTAACTGGTATGTAGCAATGGTTAACTAGTTTTGGGCAGTGAGTAACTGGTAACTAGCTGTGGGAAACTAGTCATTGGTAACTAGTAACTGGCCAGTGGCAATGGTTAATAAGTTGCAGGCATCTAGTCACTGATAGCCAGTTGGAGACAACTAGTCAGCTAACTAGCTGTGAGCAACTAGCCACTGGTAACTATGGGTTAATGCATCATGGTAACCAGTAACTAGTAACATCTACCTAGTGTGGCAACTAACCATTGGTAGTTTTGGGCAACAAATCACAGGTAACTAGAGGGCAACTAGTTCTGATAACTAGCAACAGTTAACTAGTTCTGGGAAAATAGTAACTAGTGGGTATCTAGTCCTGGTAACATATCTAACAATAGATTAGTTGTGGACAACTAGTCATGGGCAAATTGGTTAGTGCATAACTAGTCCTCACAACTGCTAAGGTGTAGCAGTTAACTCCTTGTGAGCAACTAATCAATAGCTGTTGGCAGCTAGTCACTGGTAACTAGTGTTTAGTGTAACTCATTGGTAACTAGTAATGTAACTAGCACTGGTTAGTTGTGGGTAAGTAGTTGCTAACTAGTTTTAGGTAACTACTTTTGCATAAGTACTGATGGTTAAATGATTGGGGCAACCACATGTAACTATGGATAATGGATAACTGGTAACAAGTGGCTAACCAGTCCTTGGCAATTAGTAGGCAAATAGTTACAGGTTCCCAGCAATAGGTAACTAGTGGTAGCTGACTAGCTAACTAGTCATTGGTGACTAGTCATTGGTGACTAGTACCTAGTAAATAACAATGGTTAATTAGTTGTGGGCAACCAGTTGGTGAGTAGTAATTGATAACTAGTGGTGGTTAACTTAGTGACCAGTGACCGGTAAATAGTAATGGGTAACTAGTTGTGGGTAATTTAAATGGTAAAAGTGTTGCCAGCTACTCCTTGGACAGAGGACTATTAGAATATACAAAAGAACTACAAAAATTAGACCACCTAAGAAGACACAAGAAACAGGCAGCCAGGCTTTGTGGCACACGCCTGTAATCCCAGCACTTGGGAAGCTGAAGCAGGAGGATTGTGAGTTCGAGGCCAGCCTGGGCTAGCCTGAACTACATAATGAGACCCTGTTGAAGAAGAAAGAAGCAACAAGAAGAAAGAATCAAGAAAGTGGACAAAAGAAGAAGAAAAAAGACAAGACAAAGAAGATGATGTGAGCCCTGAGCGATGACGTATAATGGCACAGGGTAAACGTTCCCATTCCACAAGTGGGGTAGAGACAATGGGACCAAAGCAAGACTGAATCCAGAAGAGGAAACCATTAAATCCCGTAGTTCCCATGACCAGCACCTGAAGCAGGCTGAGTCGCATAACTTAAAAGATACAATGTGCTTCCTGCTTCCTGTTTGCCGTGCCACTAACAGCTCTCCTCCTCCACACACCTTTGCCTTGGACTGAAGTGTGAGTCAAAGTAAACCTCTTCTCTTCAGTTTTGGGTGTTGAGTACTGTGCCCCAGCAACACGAAAAGTGCTGACCTTACGGCTTTGTTCAGGACTGCGAGCTGAAATCTTTAGAGGGAGTCCACAGCACCCCAGACCCCAATAACAGTAGGGTGGATTGGGATCCTTATCCTTCAGAGCCTCCTTGAGCCTATCTGGGGATGTGAGCATCTTAATATATTTGCTTCCAGTGGTTTTGTTTTGTTTGTTTGTTTTTTCCTCTTAACAGAACTCTCTCTGCTGGATTTCTAAGACTGCTTTCTATAAAAAATTCAAGCACACAGAAAATTTAGAAATTATTTCAAATCCTTCCACCCAGATGAAAACATCATTCATATTGAGTGAACATAACTTCAGACATCTTGTTGAGCAGCAGAATATGGTTAAACAGTTGGGTGTGGAAAGAAAAGCTATGGGAAAAATGAATCTATGATATTTTAATTTAATCAAATTTAAAAGGAAAATAACTAAGAAATAGAAGAAACTAATAAACATCACATAAATATTTCTTCTTACAATAGATGACAGTTCTCCAAAGAGCCATGTAAAGAAGTAACAAATACTGGAGTTTTAGGCTCCTGCATTTAGATTGATCCATAGGTTGAAATGATAAACCTGAGCATTCTCATTTTTCCTTTCAGCTCTTTTCCTCAGAACTGGAGTTTTTAAAAATAATATATTTTTGAGTGGCCTTGTCCGCCGCTGTCGTTCCACTTCAGGTCTCGTCTACCTGCTCCCGGCTCAATCGGGCTCACCGTCCTCTGGAGACCAAGCACCATGCCTTCAATTAAGTTGCAGAGTTCTGTTGGGGTGATATTTGAAGTTCATGTTGAAACTGCCAAACAGTCTGTGACAATCAAGGCCATGTTGGAAGATTGGGGAATGGATGATGAAGGAGACGATGATCCAGTTCCTCTACCAAATGTTAATGCAGCAATATTAAAAAAGGTCATTCAGTGGTGCACCCACTACAAGGATGACCCTTCTCCTCCTGAGGATGATGAGAACAAAGAAAAGCGAACAGATGATATCCCTGTTTGGGACCAAGAATTCCTGAAAGTTGACCAAGGAACCCTTTTTGAACTTATTCTTGCAGCAAACTACCTAGACATCAAAGGTTTGCTTGATGTTACATGCAAGACTGTTGCCAATATCATCATGGGAAAAACTCCCGAGGAGATTCTGAAGACCTTCAATATCAAAAATGACTTCACTGAAGAGGAGGAAGCCCAGGTATGCAAAGAGAACCAGTGGTGTGAAGAGAAGTGAAAGGTTGTGCCGACACTGTAACACTATGAGGATTGTTCCAAATACTAGTTGCACTGCTCTGTTTATAACTGTTAATATTAGACAAAACAGTAGACAAATGCAGCAGCAAATCAATTGTACTAGCATAATATTGTTCTCATTGTATGTGTAGTTTCAGTACAGATTCCAAAGCAATGGCTGAATTTCTTCTAGTCTGAGCAAATAATCTGAATAAAATGGAACTGTGGGTTCTCTGTAGAAAGTTGACATTTTGAGCTTTTCCTCTTTTTGTAAAGTGATTTATGCCTAGTTTATTGTCCAGTTGACATTAGTGAGCTTTTAAAAGTTGGCATTGTAAATAAAACAACTTGCAAAACGTTTTCTGAAATAGAATTAACAAAATATATCTTTATTCAGAAGTTGGAAACTGGAAAAAGACTACTTGAAATAACTGTTCCCAGCGAAATCATTGGGGACGTCTTCCAGCCTCCAGAGTCAAGCAGTGTCACTGGTATACATAGGCCTGTGTGTAGCAGGGCTCCCTTAGCTGGACCTAAGGTCTTGTTTTATTTATTTTTAAAATTTTAATCTCAGCTTTGAGTATGTTGCCTACAGACTCAGTAACTACCAAGTTTATGGTTTGGGGGAAATGTAATTAGACAGCTTGTTAGCTTTTCAATTAAAGACAATATATATATAT
>NW_022900933.1:30087433-30155587 GCF_012274545.1 Fukomys damarensis | reverse complement strand
TTCCAGTTTTTAGCATTCACATTTCTTCAATTATAAATTTTCATAATTATTGTAGTGTGGGAATTACTATTCCTAATCAGTCTATTTTTTAAAACCATGACTTCTCCATACTTGGGCTCCTTCCTTGGCTTCCTAGTGCAGCTGGCTGAATTTCATACTGGAATTTTTCTAGAAAGTTTTTTCATCAGATACTCCTTGAATTCTTTCCTCCAAGTGAGTATCTGCTTCTTGCTGTCATGTCTCAGTGTCACGCTGGTTGAGTCTAATGTTACCGGAAAGCATTTTAGAGCCTTGTAGCCGTTACCTGCCACTCTATTGTTACCTGCCATGCCGTCTGAAGTTCTTCCCCTCTGTAGGCAATTTTGCGTTTCTGCTTAGATGCCCAAAGCATCCTCTTTGCATTTTGGGGGAGGGGGGTACTGGGAGTTGAACCCAGGGCTTTTGCACTGAACTATATCTGCAGCCCTTTTAATTTCTTGTGTTTGAGACAGGCTCTCTCTAAGCTGCTAAATGGTCCAGGCTGAGCTGAGACTTGTGATCCTCCTGTGTCAGCTTCCCAGAGTGCTGGGATAATAGAATGTACCACCATGCCAGCCTGTTTGCATTCTTGAACTTTAGCTCTGTCACCATAGCAACCATACAAGCTAATTTGGCTGTTAGCTATGAGCCAGGCATTGTACTAAGCCTTTTAAGTAAACTTGTAATCTCGATGAAATACCATTTACATCTACCATGCTGGACATGGTGGGGCACACCTATAATCCCAGCACTCCGGAGGCTGAGGCAGGAGGATCAGGATTTACATGGGAAATTTAGCAAAACCGAGTGTCAAAATAAAAGAGCAGCGGATGTGGCTTAGTGGGTAGGCCCTGGATTTCATTCCCAAGACCGTATCTCCCTTTCTCCCCAGTCTTCACTTTACAACTGGGAAAAACGAAGGTTCAGGGAAGTTAGGGAAGTGGCCTGGGATCACACAGCTATTAACTGGTGGAGTCTGTGACCTTAAGAACTCCGATCCCACAAGACCTCACTGTTAACTTTTTGGAATCAGCTATATTCTTTGGATATGTAGTTTCACTTTGGGGGGTCGTTTTGAGAAATGTATCTTGTGTTTTATCCTCAAACACATCTTCTATTCCATTTTTCAGAATTCTCCCTCTTTGGCTCTTTAATTATCCTTCAGGCAGTTTGTCTTTACACATCTCTCACCTCTCTAGTTATCTTCATTCCTTTGCTTTAAAAGTCTCTTTTACTCCACCCAATTACTTGAGGCTTTTTCTCTGTATCAGTCAACATCTTGAGGTCTAGTCTGTTTTTTGTTTGCAATTTATTTATTAGTCTTCAACTTGTTTGAGTTGACCATCTCTCTCTCTTTTTGGTTCATTGTTTTATCCCTTCCTTCATCTTTTGTTTTACTGGTTTTATGCTCGTCTTATATTATTTTATCGTGTGAAACATCATGGTAAACTTTCTTCTTTTTTCACAGTTTTCTTTTAGATGGATTCTCTATTTAGCTATCATTTGCATGCTGTGTTCGTTTTTATTTTTTTGGCTGCAGTATATTTGCCTAGTTGTCACAATGTTCCTCTCTGTCTTCCTTAAGCATATCTATTTATTTTCCTAGTTATACGTGGGTGACTTTTACCTCTCTTTTCAGCATAATAGGAGTCAGGTCACTTTCTTTCCCAAGGCATGTTTGGTGTGGTTGTAGTTGTCCTGTTCTAACGACTCCACTGTGACACAAGGAACTGGCAAAATGTGAGGGTGACAGGCGTGTTCGGGGACTTTGTCAGGGATACAGCTCTAAGCTCTCCGCTGAAATTTTCTTCAGTGTCTCACACAGAGACTTAACTCAGATGGTTGGCTCGAGTGTCCCCCTAGCTGAGCTGCCTGGAAGGCATTGAAAGTGGCCCCATTTTTTAATTTGACCTACAGCTCTTTCTGTTTTTTCCTTTGTCTGAAGAATGGAAAGAAAGGATCACTCATCAGTTTGCTTCATTCTGGACCTGCTCACTCCTGTGCTGCGGATGTGCAAAGACTTCATGTTGGAAGAAAGATGCATAATCTGTCCCGGGACCCAGGATCTTCATTCTTCCTTTCTTGCCCACTTTGTACCTTGTATCTTCAGTATTTCTATTTTCTTGGATCCAGTCTTCCAGGGACCCTCTTTCGTGTAGGCTTCCTCAACTGTCTCAGTCCACTGACTCACCCTTTCTGGATCATGGGGTCACCTTCTGAAGGTCGTGGCACAGCCTGTAGTTACATAATGGCTCCTGCGGTGCTACCGGTGCTCCTGAAACCAGGACCACCCAGACTTGCTCTGTTTTTCAAGCAGTGCACGAGACAGGCCTCGAAATTTACTAAGTACACTTAACCAACTCTCCAGAAGCTGTGAGAAGCCAGAGGCGAACACTTCTATTGTATACCGAGCAGGGCTGGGGTTGTGGTAGATCATGCTGCCCAGAGAAAGTCATGAGGACACGACGGGATGGGATGAGGGGCACCACCAGGGCTCGGATAACCTTAGCGGCAATCACCAAATCCAAGGCAGGTTCTGTCTCTTCTTTGCGGCCGTCCTCTTTGTCTCCTCACTCAGCCTCCAAAGCAACCTCAAACATTCATGTGCAGAAGGACTGACTTTTTGTGGGAAGAAGGATGCATTTGAAAAATGCAGATGCTTTGGCTTCACTCTCAGAAATTCTGATTAAGGAGTTCTGGAGAAAGGCCTGAAAAAATCCTCAATTAAAAGCAAAAAACAAACAAACAAAAAAGCCCTCTCAGGTTGGGAGTGTAGCTCAGTGGTAGAGCACTTGCCTAGCATGCATGAGGCCTTGGGTCCCATCTGCAGCACAACACAACAAAACAACAACCCCAAACCTAAAAACCAAATGCAACAATAACAAAACTCCCTATATGCTCCTGGTAGTTTTGATTGAAATGGTCCACACCAGATGAGTGGCTTTCTCCGGCAGGTGATTCTCTAGTGACTTAAAATTTAAGACCGCTGCAGGGAAGGCTAAACAAAATTTACCCTGGCAATGCTCTGAGAATATGCAGACGTCTACCCAAGGACAACCAGGAGGTGAAGATTTTGAAAACCCCACAAACACAGACTGTGCCACCTTCTGTTTCAACCCGAAATGCAGCCATACCTTTGTCTAATCACTGACTGGCAATGGAGCGTCCAGGCAGGTATTCTGGTGTCTGGGCAGCTCAGCCCGATCAGAAACAGCTGAGAGGCAGCAAAGAGATTGCTCTCTGGGAGGTGCCAGGTGTGGCAACTGGAGGTGAAGGGTCTCAGAATGTGCTGCCTAAAATGTGTCACTCTGGCATGAGGATTATTTTGAGCTGAAGACAACTGAGAAACAACAGAGGCAGGAGATCTACCCATCCTTCTCCTCTCCGTCTGAAAGCAGGGAATACACATCTCCCTTTATCCGTGTGTCTCCTTTCCCCTTTTCTGTATCAGGAAGAGCTGACGCTTGTCACCGGGGATGGCTGACTTGAATCTATATAAACAAACCTTACTAAATAATCCTTATCAATTACTGGTTTCACCTTGAGACTAACCTCCCCATAATTTAATGCTCTTTTCCTTTGTCTCGCTTGTTACTTCTTCACAATGTTGTATTACCCTCTCTTAAGGTGAGGCACTCTGAGGCTTAACTGCTTCTTGGGGGCTTTCACTTCTTTCCTGTGAAGGTTCCATGCCATATAAAAATAGTAGGTAATTTTACATCAAACACAATGAGTATGCTCTCTCCTGTTACTCTTTTGTCAGTTAATTTTCAAGGTCTCATTTCTGGAACATAAGAGGGTAGAAAAAACAAAAGATGCAAGCCAGGTACCAGGGAGAGGTTTCTTTCCTGCCCTGTATGGTCGATATTCCAGAGTGCATTCTTCAGTGGAAAATGTCTTTATTTTTCCATTATCACACACAGTTTTATCTTACAGTGCAATCCTAATTGAGAAAAACAAGCACAGCTTCTAAAACCCTGGTCTCTGTTCCCTAGATCCTTTCTTTTAAGGCCAAATAAAAGGCTATTTACTGGTCTCTACCCAGTGCCAGCAGGAGAAGATAAAGCCCAGTTATAACCTTCAAGGAGCTTATGGAGTCAAAAAAACAACCCCTGAGACATTAAACAGGAACATTTCAACAAAACTTGGAGATAAAAATAAATCCATCATGACAAGGCTGTGTATGAGTAACGCAGGACATGACTCAGGGTCCAGAGAAGCGAGCGGCCCTGCAGGCTGAAACGGGCCAGGTCTGCTTCACAGAGCAGCTGTGAGCAGGTGGGCTGTGGCAGGAGGATGTTCTGGAAGACAAGCAGGGCTAGAGCTAGTGATGACATCAGGATTTTGTTGAAGGCTGACTCTAATTGCTTTTTGCGCTTCACATTTGCCTCCGTTTGGGTAACGCATGTTGAATAAAGGTTACACCCTTATCTGAAGCGGGAGGAGATGGTGGAGTGGTGCAGGTGTGGGGGAGGAGGCTGGATTCCGGTCTCCCTGTCACCAGCATAGGCCACACAATGGCTCTGAGACCCTGGTGCAAGTGGGGACACCTCTGCCTCCACAATACATGATAGAAGAAATTGTGTTATTCATAATTTACAAAGCTGAAAGGTGCAACGGAAAGACACATGATTTATAAGAGTTGGACTCTTTCGTGCTATCAGTGGCTCACAAACAGAAGAATCACCAGCAGGACTTGTTAAAAACACATTGTGGGGCTCTGCCCTCAGTTTCTCATTCTTTGGGCTGGGTATGAGACCTAAGAATTTGAATTTCTCATAAAATTTCCTGGTGCTGCTGCTGCTGGCCAGGGGCTGCACTCCACACTGTGTTATACTGTGGATCTGGGGTGTCCCCTGCAAAGCCTCAGGCACTCAGAGGTGGGACGTGCGGAAGGTTATTGAAATATGGGGGTGGTCAGAGAGATGCATCCTTCCAGGTCACACTCCCAGTGACCACCCCTTCTGACCAGGCTTCTGACTTGCTGTTAGGAGGTGGGGCCTGTTCAGATTACGGAAGGACTGAACTTCCTAAAATGTGAGCCAAAATAAACCTTCCCTCCTTCAAGTTGTGGGTATATTTTGACCTCAGGATGAAGGAAAGTGATTAAAACACTGTAACAGGTCTAAGCCATGACATCTGATCAGTGACCCAAATCTGCTTAGGAGGTGAGAACTGAATTGATATCATAGGTGTCTGCTCAAGCTATGGCCCAAATTAAGGTGTAACTGAACTGGCTGTGTAGTCTTAAGAAAGTCTTGTTTTATTTCTCTTTAACTTTTTCATTTAAGATAATTTTAGACTTACAGTTAAGTCGTAAAAATAGTACAAAGAGTTCCCATATATTCTCCAACTTCCCCTTATGTTAACCTCTTATATAACCAGCAAAAATCATCAAAACGAGGAATTTTACCTTGGACAAATGCTACTGGCTAGACTACACTCCCTTTCTTCCTTTCTCCTCTTTTTGTGTTCCAGGACCCAATCTGAATTGCATCTTCTTGTCATTCCTCCTCCATGTCTTCCAGCCTGTAACAATTCATCGGTTTTATCTTTCATGATCTTAAGACTTGAAGAGTATTCGTTATTTTGTAGGATATCTTCAATCTGGATTTGTCTGATGTTTCATGATTAGATCAAAGTGCTATGTCACTGTGAAGGACCCCACAGACACGCTGGGCCCTTCTTAGTGTGCTGTATCACACAGCACATGACATTGGTATGTTCTCCTGTGGTGTTAACTTGGGTCATTGGATTACCATGGTGTGTGCTAGAACTCTCCACTGTAAAGTTATCATTTTTCTCTAACTACCACATATTTTGGTGGCAATCTTTTGAGACTATAAACATTGTTTTTGCTTCAACATTTTACATCACTAATTTTAGCACTTATCAATGGATCTCACGTGTGGCAATTGTTTCTTTGCTGTCACACACACACACACAATCACACACATCACCACCACCACCACCATATATGTGCAAGGATATTATATTCAAATGGCAGGAAAGCAAAAACAAAGAGAAAATCTTGGAAACAGCTAGAGGAAAAAAGCAATATTACATTCATAGGAACCAGATAAGAATCATAGCAAGGGTCTCGTCAGCAACCATACAAATTAGAAGACAGTGGTGTGACAATGGTATTCATCTTAAAGTGAAAAAATTTCCCCAACCTTTTAACACAGAATTCTGTATCCTCCAACAATGCATTTCAAAAAGTGGAGGAGAAATAAGGACTTTTCTCAGACAAACAAAAACTGAGAGAATTCATTGCCAACAAACCTACCCTACATGAAATGTTAAAAGTTCCTCAACATTTTAAAATAATGGGATAGAAGGAAAATAATCTTCCATGCAGAGGAATTTCAATTAATAAAGACAAAAGGAAGTTAGGGATATAATCACCATTAGCATACCAAAGTAAATAATTTCAAATGTTATTCCCAAACTGCTGTCAGCCTGAATGCCAGTTAACTCATACATAAGTTAAGATCATTATTTATTCCTCTTCTTTCATAAAAGATTTGGGTAGTATGAAAGTAAGTGCCTGCCTCTTTCACAATGTGTCAATGAAGGTCAAAACAGTACATTTATCAATGACTAAGCCTGAAAATCAGGGAAACGCTAGCAAGGTCGATGCTACAGCTTTCTCAAAACATTTTACTGTGTCAAAGGATTCAGTCGAATTAGCTGACATTGAAAGGAAAGGACTCAGGAAGCATAGAAAGACTGTGAGACTGTTCATTTTGGCAGGAAACTGTCACAAAGAGTGATGCTGTTTAATCACGGCCTGCTGGATATAATGTCGTCTGCACACCCCCAGCCTCAGCATGTGACCCCCACCTCCTCTGAATCCCTGCAACCCTCCCCAAGCATCACTTCATCTGATCCCTCAAAAGCCCTGCGAGGTAGCTGATGTTAAATGTTCACAACGGAGATGCAAAGGTTCTAGACCTCTCTCAGTGAGACGGACAGACTCTACTGCCCCCACCCTTGCATTCAGACCGAACATTCTGATGCCAAAACTGTGCAGTGCTATTATCTGAATGCTGTTGCCCCAGATGTGCATTTGGGTAGACCTTGACTTGATTTTAGGAAACCTCACATAAAAAACTTACTTCGGTTCTCTTCTGGTACTTTTGGCTACGTCATAGAAAAACTCTGGTGCCAGTGACTTTGCCAGCTTCCCTACACTTCCTAATCTCTGTTTGTAACAGAGAGCAAAGGCCTCAGACTTGGAGCCTTTACAAGGATATAGGATCTGACTAGAATTTGATAATATAGTTTGATTTTCATTTTGTTGATTTTTATAATCACTATATTCCCTACTTACAACAAGTCTAACATGTAGTATGACAGTTTCTTTTTAAAACAAAACTAATTACAAACAAAGTCGATAAAAATGTTAAGGAGACACAGTAGCATGGATGCACGGTGCAGCTGGGGCAAGTGGTATGGATGATGATGGTCACAGGAGAACCATGAAAGGCCAGTTCACACTGTGAACCATGGAGAACTCCTACAACTGCTCAGCTGTGAGCCATTGATGCAGCCTGAAGGCTTTGCAGTATCCTTGTTGACCTATTCTTGTCTAAGAATGACTGCAGAGACTTCCCTAAATAAGGATTCTTAGTTTTGAAAGTTTTTGCATATATCCTTCCTATTCTTCCAAACATCTGTCTGTCCATACTTCATCCATCCATCCATCCACCCATCGTTCCTGCTATTCATCCATCCATCTTTTCTTCCTTCCATCCCTCCCTTCATCTATTCATCATAAAAACAAAAATGAAACCCACACCTTTCTCCTTACACTGATTCTCAGATTTTCCCAGCAGGGAGACCCCAACCAGAGAACAAACTCATTCTCTGAGACTTTGAGAGGTTTCTCTGGAAGCTCAAGCTTAATTTTCCAAAACTTTGGCTTAAAAATTTATGCCAATTTTGGACCCCACCTAGAGGAAGCCATGTCCTTGGATATAACATTTCTCTGCAAGAATCTTCCATAAAACTGACTCCTGTTTATACTAATGGTCTCCTAGCAACACTGCCATGGTCTCTGGAGACCCACACTGGAGATGCAAGGACCTGCTTTGTGCCAGTTCCTGTAATAGGAATACAGAGATCAAGAAAGCCCCTCAATGGAGGACAAACTGGTCTCAGCACAGAGCCTAGAAGTAGCTTGGTTTGCGGTTAGAGAATAAGTGCTCTGCAGCAGCTCCAGGGTGCCTTCCTTTAAGAGGGATGCAGGCAATCATTTAAAATCTCTGACTTTGGAGCTATGCAGCTCTAAATTCAAAGTCCAGATATGGTGGGTTATAAGACTTCAGCTATGGGGCACTTCTGGTATTGTAAAGAAAACACCTGGATTTGGAAACTGGAAGAAAAAGCAACTCAGCCTGCAGAGGGCCTGGAGAGGAAGGGCACAAGGCTGTGTGGCATGGGGACCAAGAGCCCTGACCTCACCCTCTGGTGGCCTGGCTTCCTCACAGATGAGGAGCAATCTCTTGTGCCCATTCCGTGTCACAAACAAGGAGCTTGGGGGAGGTGCTTCCTAAGGGTCCTTCCAGCTCACAAGCTCTCTGCTCCTTGCCCTTTCACAGGATTTAGTGTTCAGTTTTGTCTTTTTTATGGGTCCTTCTCTTCTTGTTGCTTCTTGAAATGCTGCGTACCCCTCTCATGCTATAAAAATAACAGATATCTGCTGTCACTGCTCAAACGTTCTCTCTTGCATTTATGAAGGTCAACAGCCTCTGTTCCTGGTATGGACACTTTAGCTGCCTGGGAGGATGCTATCACTGGACTCACTGTAGTCCCAGAAAGCAGCAGCACAATGGATTAGAAAAGCCAAATTTCATTACGTGACAGTGCTTCTCCAGCCAAGACTCCATCATGATGCTCGTATCCCTAAGGCCAACGACTCTTTTTCTTTTTTCCCTGAATACAATAAATACCTGCTTAATTAGGTGCTTCTCCTCCACTGTCCATAATGAGTACCCATCAAATCGCAGTTAATAAAGTGAGAATTTATTAAATTTTTAGTTCTAATAGTCATTTTTTGGCAATGGGCCCCAAACCTTGGTAAAAATGAAATGGTCTATGTGACCATCCAAGGAGAAAATGTTACACTATGTTCTTTAGTTACAAAAGTGAGTCTCTCCTCCTACCCAGCCCTACCATCTTGTTGCAACTCAAAGGCCTGAAGCTGAATTCAGTTTTCTTATCACACTGATGTCCCAGGAATACCTTAGCTGAACATTCTGGTCTTCAAAATTAACATGAAAGGCAAACAAAAATCTGAGAGTTGTGTATTAAGAGTAGAATATTTTCCCTATCCATGGAAACACTGACAAATCTGCTCAGAAGAAAGTTCAGCCAAAAGAAGGCCCAGGCACATTCTGGAACATTCTTTTCTTTTTCTTGAAGGGGCAAGGTGAGATGGTGAATTCAGCCCTTCAGAGCCCGAGAAGAATTAGTGTTTTCAACCACAAATGAAGAATATACCTGGGGGAAATCAAGGCTTCAGTAAAACTCATCTTCCATCTTTGGAGGAAGGTGAGTGATCAATAAGGCCGTATCTTATGCTGTGTTTGTGATTCATTTTGAAAAGTCTCAATTTAGATTTAAAGAGTAAAGATAAGGATATAGGCAGGGAGGCTTCTCATTTGCCCAGACCTGGGAAGTGGCTATTGTTTGAGGTCCAGATTTTGAAATCTGGGCATGAGGAGCCAATAGGATCAGCTCCCTGGGTAAACCTAGCAAGCTTAGGGCGGAGTGAATGCCAGTCCCTCATCCTCCACCCATCCCTAGGCCTCTGTGCCCAGCAGCCACTGCTTGCTTCTACCTGTCCCCACTAGTCTCTGCCAGCCTGTTGTTCATTATTGCAAAGGCCCCGACACCCCCTGAGAATTCATCGTCTCGGGACAGTGTGCTAGTCTGGTGGGGGCCGCCATTAGCCATCTCGGACAGCTGCTTCTGGAGGATGGCCAGTGCCACCTTGTTGGAGTCCTTCATGGAGATCATCTCCCCTGAGAGGCGGCGCCCCTCCGTGTCACTCTCCATCACCCCATCCGTTTCTATGGAGATGTTGCAGCGGTTCCGGACGTTGCCCGGCATCACGGCGTTCCTCCGGGACTGCAAGAGTCTTCTTTGGCATTGACGGAAGCACCCACCACCCATTTTCCTCAGGATCCAGTTCACTGACTGTTTGATCAGGATGGAGATGACATTGAACAAGGAGTACAGGCAGCAGACGCCCATGAGGATGAAGACAAAGTTGGCCAAGCGGTAGAGGCCCTGGCTGTCATACTGGGCATTCTGGCTGCTGACCAGGTCCCCAAAGCCGATGGTGCTGAAAGCCACAAAGCAGAAGTAGAGGGAGTCGAAGTAGCTCCAGCCTTCCATGGGGGCGTACAGGGCTGACGCCCCACAGGAGATGAGCACCGAGGCCGAGCACAGGATCAGCATGACGTAGTACACTGAGGGCTTCCAGCCGGCTAGGCTGTCCGGCTCCCCCTTCCCTGGGGCCTTCAGGCTGTCCTGGGCCAGCGCCCCACGTCTCCGCAGCTGGCGCTGGTGGCACGATCTCATGATGTAGGCGATGACGGTGATCAGGCGCTCCAGGAAGAGGTTAAAGAACAAGATGGTGCTCGCGCACCCAACGAGGCCATAAAAGATCAGGAAGATTTTTCCTCCTACTGTCGCTGGAGTTGTCATCCCAAACCCTGAAGGAGACAAAAATCAGAGAGAAGAGTGAGACAGGTCTTGGCTACGAATGGAGCTAGAGTCTGGGCTCTGATGGCTTGAAGAGGACCTAAAGAAAGTTTCAGAACATCACTCAGACCTGGCCTTGCAAGGAAGGAGCGGGAGAACTCCTTTGGAAGACACTAAGCATTGTCCTGAGCATGGAGCAGGGCCTGTGTGTTGCTGCCGTGTGAACCAGAAAAAGGTACCTTGTTCTCGGGTTTGGCGATGACAATGTGGACTGCATTACAGCCTCCTCTGCCCTTTTGCTGGATATCACTGTACAGTTTGCAACCTGGACACTGCTTGGCAGATCTGGTTCAGAGATATAGGCAAAGGCTCATACAAAGAAGAGGCAGATACAGATGCTTTAGAATTCATTTATTCTACACTCAACAGAACCAGGAGAAGGAGATCTGGTCCCTGCCCTCATGAGCTCTCATCAGTAAGATGATCAGAGTGTTGTGCTATGGGATCTGCTAGGGGGAAAACATCTCAGACTTGGGGTTCAGGGAGAGCTAAAAGCTAAGAAGAGCTAGGCAGGCAAGGAGAAGGGTTTATGTGAGTGGTGATGGTGAGGGGGCATATTCAAGACAGAAAAACCACAGACATTGCATATGTAGAAATGAGAAATTTAATCAGTAGTTTTTATCTATTAAACAAAATTCTTCAAACAAATACTGCATGCTTTTGGAGTGATAACAGAGATACTGGATGCTGTGGCTTAATAAAAACATAAAGCATCTGTCGCTTTACCCTCTGCCTTTAACTGTCCACTGTTTTCACCTTTATCTGCCTGTGCACCCAGGCACATTGCTAAGAATATATATTGTAGGACAACAGACGTCACTAAGCAAATCAGTAGAACCAGCAATGGTGTACATAGTATTTCTCACCAAGGGGGGCAGTGAGGGACCCTCCCTGGAGGGATGTAGACTCCTTCCAACAAGTGACGCAGTTAGATAGGAGCAGGTTGATTTGGTGAGGGAACTGGCATGAGTCACTGAATGCAAACACCAATAAAGAAAAAAAAAACGAGTACTGGGTGTGCTTTCCTGGCTTCCATTTCTTATTCAAATCAAATGTCCTTCCTTCAATTTTTTTTCATTTTCAAGTTCAGTTTCCTTGGGGTTCCAAGGACTCACTCATTATCCTCTTTTTATTTTTCATGTTGAGACAAGAGTCTCACTAAGTTGCTGTTATGGCTCGTGTGTAGATGTCTCCCTCAAAGCCTCATGTGCTCATAGGTGGGGTTTTTCAGAGGTGGCTTGGTCTAGCGTGTGTGATGCTGGGATTGATTCATGGTGCAATACTAGGATCAAGGGCACTAGGATTAGGGGTGTGAGTGCTGCCTCCCCTAAGTAGCCTAAATACTTGGTCAACCCTTGTTGCTCTGTTACCTTCTGCCCACCATGAACTGTTTCTCCTCTAAAATGCCTGTCTGCTGTGCCACCCTGCCTTAGAGCCAGCTGCTTATGGACTGAAGCTTCTACAAACTGTGAGCTAAATAAATCTTTCCTCCTTTGGGTATCTTGTCTCAGTAATGAGAAAAGTAACTAACATGGTTGCCCAGGGTGGGTTCAAATCTATGATCCACCTGCCTTACCCTCCCAGTGCGTGGGGATTACAGGTGTGCGTCATCACTCCTAGATTCCTTTGTTTCCTCATTTCCTGATAATCCCCACTTTGTTCCCAAATCACTCCTTCTCCATGTTGCTACAGCTTAGTCAGTGACTCCTGACACTGTTCCCTGGGAGAGAGCCAGATCAGATTCAGAAGTGTATGGGCTTCTGGGAGTATGACCTCCAGGTCTGCCAAGGTCAAGCCAAGGGGCCACCTCTCCCAAACACCTAGATGTGCACAGAATATTACCACTTAGTTCTCCAGTTAAATTTGATTGTCCCTTCTTGGCACACAGAGAGCTGCATTGAAGTGGGAAATTCATAGCATGGAACCAAGAGAATCAAGGAAAATCCTGAGTTCAGATTTTTAGCTGGGATGGAATAGAATGCATGGGATGATTTGATAAAGATGGATCAAAGGACAGGGAACAGTACTTTAAGAGTTAGTTATGGCCTCCAATGGTAGGGAGAAAACCAGACCCTCATCTCTTCTTTAAGAATTCTTGTTTTCACAATCAAAGGCCCCTCAGCTACTCTTTGTGATGTAGGTTCTTTTTTTTTTTTTTTTTTTTTTTTTTGTTTTTTGAGACCGGTTTTTTTTTTTTTTTTTTTTTGGTTTTTTTGAGACAGGGTCTCATTATGTAGTTGAGACTGACTTGGAACTCACTATGCAGCCCAGGCTGGTCTTGAACTCATAGTGATCCTCCTGCCTCAGCCTCCTGAGTGCTGGGATTACAGGCATGTGCCACCATGCCTGGCATGGTGATGTAGGTTATTTCTTTACATAAAGAATATTTATGTAAAGAAACACACTGTTTTTGTTGTATTTATTTTCTTAGGATCTTTAATTCCTATCCCTAAGCACAAGTTGCAATGAGGTGGTTGAAGTCATGAAGAACTGATTTTAATGACTGGAGTGAATTGAGTTAAGCCAGGAACAGTGTTTCTATTCCATCTAAGGAATAACTGCATGTTGAGCAATTAGTCTCTGATATTCTGAGAAACTTGGGGGTCATCTCCATTGTCTCCATGAGTTCTTGGAACCAGGAAAGCTTGCAAATGTTTTATCACTAAGAAGGTAGAAAAATGTAGACCAGAGCCCGCCGCTCCAAAGCTGTAAGGCAGTGAGTATATTGTTGCTCTACTCACTGAAAATAGACTGAGGCAACACACAGAAATGGGGGAACACTTATCCAGGGCCATCTGTAAATCCCATAGGATTCCTGAAACCAGACAGAGTTAAAGAAAATAGGAAGGTTCAGAAACAAAAAGTGGGGCGGGGGGCCCTTACAAGCGATCAGAAGAGAACTTTGTCATGTGTCTGCCTTGCTGGTCACAGAGGTGATGTGGTTACTTCGTTCTTGGGATGGAGAGTCACAGGAGTTGTTTCAGATTCTCTCCCAGCCATGGGTAACAGAGATAACCGACGGAACACCTGTTCAGTTCAAGGTCCTGCACTGTCTGGGCCACCACTATGATTTGAGTGTTTTTGTGTTCCCACAAGTTTATATGTTGGGATCCTCAACACAAGGTAATAGTATTACAAAGGGGACCCTGGGGAGATGATTAGGTCATGAGGGTGGAGCCCTAGTGAAGGCATTACTGTCACTGTGAGAGAGACCCAGGAGAGCCCCTCACCCCTGTGTGAGGACACAACAGGAACGCCTGGGAGGAAGCTGGAACCCACCAGATGTTGAGTCTGCAGGTGCCTTGACCTTGGACTTCTCAGCATCCAGAACTGTGAGCAATACATTCCTGTTCTTGATAAGTCACCCAGCAGCCTGAAAAGACTAAGACAGCCATACTACAATGACTTCACAAGGCCCTTGGCCTCAAGGAGCCCAGAACCCAGGCCTGGGACAAAGAAACTGCTATCTATAAAGTGCCACAGTGAATCAAGGGCCAAAATATCCTGTGGACTTAGCTTCAGGGTCCCTATCACACCCTCACTTTGGGCCGAGTGACTTAGGCACCTTCAGGTGTATTGCTGGCCTCAGCTGACAAGTTTGATGAGCTAATTTTTCCAATGAGTGTGGCTTCTAGTGACTTGTGACAGGATCCACAGATTTCAAATGTCTAGATTCTGTTTTGCTTATTTAGTTTTACAATGCTCCATTTTATTAAAGAAGGGATAGAGCCAGGGATTTAGTTCAGTGGTTCCGCCACCTGCCTCGCAAGTGCAAGGTCCCCAGTTTGATCCCTGGTACCAAAAAACAACAACAAAAAAAAGAAGGGATAATCATCGCTTCTGGTTACTTACTGTACGAGACTGATAAGGCTCTGGTTAATTAGCACAAACAACAGAAAACAACATGAGTAGGGGTGTTTGTAGAAGCAACTAAGACAGTTTCCTTCCTTGCTTGTTCCTCCAGTGCTTGTGGCCCGAAGCGTTTCTATAGCTTTTACTACTCTGAGAGCTCAGAAGTGTGTCAGCTAATTATGTGGGCTTTTCCACAGAAAGACCCCACCACCACCTTCCGTCTCATCATAGCGAGCATCAGATGTCTTGGATTAAGGATGATGATACTTCTCAATGTTCTTCCTGGTGGGGTAAAGGGATGCAGCACAATTACATATGGTCCTCACAGTTAAATCCCTGTAACTGATTTTATAAGGAGAGACCAGAGGAAACTCACGTGCACCCTCCCTGTCTCCCACCACGGATGCCCTGCACTGCTTTGGGGCTGCCAGCAAGGTCATCACCAGATGCAGCCTCTAAGCCTTGGATCTCCAGAACCACGAGACAAGATAAACCTTTTTTCTTTATAAGGTAACCAAGCCTCCAGTACTTTGTTAGAGTAATGGTTAACAGACTAATACAGAGGGGAATGGGGTATTACTACGCTACGAATCCCATTTGAAAAAGAAAAGACTATGGGAGCTAAATAATTTGCCTAGAGTCATAAGGACAGAATAAGAACCTAGATTGCATTGCCTCTGAGACTCCTACTCTTCCTACTGGACAACAGCCACTGACAGGTGCAAAGCTGTAATCAGAATTGAAAGAAGGAAATTAACAAACTGTTGATAGTTCCATACTTTATATAGACACCCAGACCATAATGGCTGCCAAATCTGGTGCCTAAATCAGGGGTGGGGGATTAGCAACAGAAGCTGAAAACTTATAATAATTTTCACTTACTAAAATACATGCTTCTGAATGGGTCTCTTCTAACAAATGATGTAATTAAATCAGTTTGTAAATCTGCTACACCCCATACATTTCTGCCCACCCCCTTATTTCCTTTATTTTGCAGACATACAAATACAGCGGACTGTTGTAAGGAGAACTTTTTATGAGTAATTTATTCCTTACGCTTCATGCTTGAGTCTGGGGGCAGCGGAGCTGACCAAGGCCCCAGAACATGATGTGGTTCCTGTGGAGGCTGGTGAAGTTAGAGGCTACTTTGGTCCAGGGCCCTTAAACCAGTGATGGTGACCCTTTTAGAGATAAGTGCCCAAACTACAACCCCAAATCCACTAAGTGCCAACACTGCAACTAAACCTGAATACTGAGGTTTTAGTTTAGGAAAAACAACTCATACATTAACATCTTTTGACTTAAAAATAACACGTGTGTCATAGGTTCACCACCACGGCTTTCAGATCTGTGTTCATGGGACTGTGAACCCCAGGGCAGCTTCTGGACCAGTCCAGGCTCCCCACTGTCTTTGTGTCCTGGGAGGAAGCAAGCAGGGACTGCCATGGTTACAGATGACTGTCATGGAGCCCCTCATGGAGACTATGCAGGAAGGAGGTCAGGCTTCAGGTGTCTATATGTAAGTCAGCCTGATACGTCTATGTTGCTAACTGCTTAGTCTTTTTTTAAAATTCAGTCAAGATGAAACATTTAAAAGCTTTGTATTATGATACTTTCAAACATATACAAAGGTGGAGGGAATTGTGTAACACCCTCATTTCCTAGGTTCGGTCATGACCAACAATTTGCTAAATGAGTTAGTCAACTTCCCATCACTATAACAAAATACCTGAGATAAACCAACTTATAAAGAGGAAAGGTTTGTTTTCATTCATGATGTCAGACTTTCAGTCCATGGTTGACTGGTCTGCTGTTTTTGGGTCCATGGTGAGACAGAACATCATGGTGGCACTGTGTGGCAAAGGAAGCTGCTCACCTCATAACAGAAAAGAAGCAGAGGAGCCAGGATCCCAATTTCCCTTCAAGAGCATGCCTAGTGACCTAATTTCCTTCCACTCATCCCCACCTCTTAAAGGTTCCACTACCTCCCAATTGGCACCACAGGCTGGGGACCAAGCCTTCAACACCTAGGCCTTTGGGGGCCACTCCATGTCCAAACTAAAGCACCGACTATGCTTCCCATAGTGCCGGAATACTGTCAAGCAAGTCACAGCACACCACTTTACTCTTGAACGACTGCCCAGGACTTTATTGTTCCACACAACCACAGGGCCATTACCAGACCTAATCAAATCAACACTCATTCCTTAACATCAAATAATACCTAGGCCATATTCCAATTCTCAGGGATATCTTTTCACAGATCATTTATTTGAATCAGGATCTTAAGGTGCACTCTGAGTAGGTCTCTTATGTCTCTCCTATTAGTTAACAATCTCCACTCCAATACTTGATGCCATTGATTTGTTAAAGTCCTGTAGGTTTTAATCACCTTTTTTTTTTCTAGAAACAACCAAGGTGGGGGACGGAGAAAGCCTGGTGCAGCACAAGCCTGCCCTCATATGCTGCACTGACTCTCTAGTGCTTCACAGGGACAGAGAAATTGGCATGGACCGTAAGTAAGCAATTTGGGAATATGTACCAGACGCCTTAAAAATATCAACTTCTTTTTTCTCTCTTCTTAAAAAGGAACACATCTCCCAAATAATCAGATACATGACTAATTATGCACCATGCATGCTTGCCATGCCTTTACTTGTAATAATGAGAATCCTCAGCAACCTTAATGTCAGATAACAGGGAAATGACTGAATGAAGCAGTCATTTAAATTGGCCCCTAATCCTGTTCCAATGCCAGAAAATGAACCATCCCTGGACTGCCTGCTCTCACCTTCACGTTCCATGGGATAACATTATCCCCTCCCTCCATGTTTGAGCCACCACGATGTGAGATGTGCTGTGACTGGCTGCCAGAAACATTTTAATTCCTGTGAAATCTATAGCTACATAGATATATTTTATAAAGTTTATTCCTTCATCTGACAAATATTTAATGAAGATGCCCCCCATATGCCAGGCTTGAGTCATTCTAAAGACCCGCTCTGGTTCTGCTTTGTTCCACTTCGCATTTTCTCCAGTCCCGAAGAGCTCTTTGGAGGTACAACGTAAATGTCTGTGGATAAAATTCTGTAAGCCTCCTAGAGAAAATGCTTTTGGATAGAGGCTTAATACACAAGGGCCAAGTGTTCACAGTCAAAATTAACTCCTCTGGGAAGTCACCATTTCCTGTGTTGAAGATAGGGCCATGGAGGTAGGATAAATATTTCTTGGAATAAGGCAGGATTTCAGTATTTATTAAGTTTCATATTGTGCATGCAGTGGGCAGTGTAATTAGAAGGTAGTTTCTGCCCTCCAGGGGCTCTGAAACTGCCTCAGGGAATAAAAGTACTAGAAACTACACACAAGAATGCAATCCATACAAGGTCCTTTGTAAGATCCAGCCAGTCCCTTTTCTGAGTCACCTGCAGATAACTTAAGACAGAAAATTGCCATCAAACCTCACTGAGGATGGAAGGTTTGATTGCACCTTTGCTTACAACATACAAATGAACAGATGGTGAAAAAGGTAGAAGGAAATGAAATGTTTCTGGCACAGAGGTTCTAAATTGTAGCACATCTGAAAATTTCTCAAGGCGCTTGTTAAAAACTGGGATTTCCAGGAATCACCCTGACAGATTGTGATCTGGGAGGTGGAGAGGGGCCAGAAGACCTGCATGTTACATGGATTTCCACAGTAAGTCTGAGACTGAGACGAGAGCCACAGACCTGACTCTGGGAAACACCTGCTGTGCTGAAGTGCTCAGGTAAGATGAAGTTGGTTTGGGAAAGCAACACAAGTCATTCTGCCTGGGGAGACTCTAAAGCAGGATCCCCAGTATTCCTAGCAAAAACCTCATAAGGAACACAATACTCCTGGAAACAAGGTGATTGTTCTTTTTGACTATTAATATCAGATGCAAGAGACATTGCAGATGGCACAGTATGTAAAAATGAGCTAGAAATCCTGAGTAAACTATGGGGCCTCATAGAGACATGACACTCATTTCCTTTGGATTGAAATGATTACATAACATGGGAAATGAACAGAAGGAAGTAGTACTTCCCAGCTACTTTCTGTTATAACAAAATACCTGAGGCTGGGTGTTTTATAAAGGTAAGAGGTCTATTTAGCTCACAGTTTTAGACTGGGGGTGAGAGGAACACTGGAGATTGAACCCAGGGCCTTCACACTGAGCTACAAGCCCAGTACCCTTCTACCTTTTAAAAAAATGTGTACATACTTCAGAAAAAGAAAAATAGTATGATGTTTTTTTCAACAGACTGTGTTACCCTTGTAGAGGGATCCTAGAGGATGTGGTATATCACAGAAAACCCACTACACTGTTTGCTCTAAGAAAGAAACTGAAAATGCACATGCAACAATCTCAATGACTGAGGTTACCCAAGCAGCAGTTAGTTGTACTAATAAATGTCTGAAAGCTAATGGACACCACTTTGAGCACCTCTTGTAATTATAGAGGCCCAAGGTAACTTGCACTAATCTCAGGATGTCTCAGTATACTTAGTATTAAAATATTTATGAAAGTTTTTCTTTTCCTGAAGTGTGTGTATACATTTTTTGTGCAGACTCATATATATATATATATATATTTGTTGTTGTTAAATTTTAAAATTTTAAGACAGGGTCTCACTAAGTTGTCAACGCTGGCCTTGAACTTGTGATTCTCCTGAGCAGCTGGGATTACAGGCATGCATCACCATACCCAGCTAGTTCACACAGCACCAGATCTAGGAGGGTGCCTTGGCTGCAGCACATCATGGCAGATGGTATCATGATGGAGCAAAGAGGGGGAGATCTCATGGTGAGGCAGGAGCAAGGACAGTGACCATTAGTCTTGGCTGTCTTTATGTACCCCTCATGAGGAGTGACCAGGGCCGCATCAGAGCTATGTCACTCCCTCCCGAGGGCAGCATTCCCCAATCACCTAAGGACCTCCCATGAAGCCCAGCCTCTTAAAGGTTCTGCACAACCTCTCAATATTGCCACACTGGAGATCCAGCTTCTAACACACAAATTCTCAAGGGCACACTCAACAGTACCCAAACCATTGTACCAGCAACCCATGTGCTGCAATGGGAACAAGGTAGGAACCAGGAGCAGTTTACTTTTGTAAAACAAGGTTTTAGTTTACTAGGGAGGGGAAATCAAAAAGGAGGAAAAGGAGGGGAGGGACAAAGGAGTGTGTGGCCAAGGGATAAGTTTGTCACTGGGTCTAAGTTGGCTTCCAGATGGATGCATACTGAGCACGTGCCCAGTCTGTGCCACTGTGATGAATGAATAGTACAGATGCTGTGCTCTAGGCTATTATTTTTGAGGGTGGCACCTTGGACCACTGATATCCAACATCTGAGGAGGTTGTTTAATAAATGCAGATTCTTGAGGCCTTCCTCCTGGATCCCATGTCTGGGACTGAGCCTAGTTTCACACATGGGTATCAATGATCACTGTATGGCTGGAGAATCACTGTTCTAGAATTTTCCTTTTAATATAGGATTGCTCAATGACTAATAATAAAAAAAACCAGCAGAGGACTGGAAATTAAGTAATTACATAACCATTCTGCTTTCAGGAAGTTGGTCACTGCACTCTATTTCTGCATTTTCTAGTGATAAAGACAATAACGATAGATTTATTTCTATGTCCTCCTTTGTCCTGTGGCCTATGGTTCACGAGTGCTGTTCAAGGATCAAACCTCTGTGGATCCCTGAGCACAAGGCCGTTTGACTGTTTGTCCAGCGGGGAAAGGTGGAACAGTATCAAGAGGATGACAGCCCTCATGGCAGTCCACAGGGACACAGCATTGTATCTGAGCCACTCTGCTGAGCGCTGTACATAATTCTCATGCCAGCCATGTCAAGTAGGAGATGTTCTTTCACCTTTTACACTTGAGGCATCCAACATGCACAGAGTTAGAACCTACTCAGTGTCATGTAGCTAGTTAGTTGTGGCCCGAGTTTTAGTCCAGACAGTGATAACCTAAATCCATCATGGCCACAACTAGTCTGGTTGTCCCTTTGGTAATAGGAGGGTAAGGTGGCCCAAGTGGGGTCTGAGGCCCTTCAAATACCAACAGCTGTGACTTGGGCATGACCCTGAGCTCATTCTGGGATCATCTCAGGATTCTGGGAAGCCTTGCCTTGGACATCCACAGTATTCCTTCCCTAGGCCAGGCAGACAGATCTGCAGTCTACCTGAAGAACAGTTCTATTCTATCTGCAACACTTCTCAACTAAGAACGTCACAGCCAAATTCGAAGGTACCATGTATGCCAGAGGCAAGCGGCATTTCTACCACACACTTAAGATCTTGTTTAGCAGCAGTTACTGCTATGGATGAGGAAGTTATTGGTGCTTCCATGAGTTGAGTTATTTTTTGGAATTTGATATTCTTAGGACTAGGGCTTCTTATTTTATTAATAGTAAAGACTCTTTTGATAAAAGCTTATGAAATCTTTTAATAGATGAAACTATTTTCTAGGTAACTTCTGAACTGAGAGATGCTTTTAGACTCAAGCAAGACGTAGTCTACAAGTGAAAAGTAAATTACTGCTGTTCTAACTATAAAGGCTGACAAGGGATGTGACAAATAAAGAGTCTTTAAACCACTTGCATTACCATAAATCGCAGTCATTTTGGTACTAAGAAGTCACAAAAATTGGTCTCAGGGGAATCGGAACACATCAGCTCCTAAAGGGGAATTTTTAAAAATTTATTTCCCTGAGAGAGACATTTAGCTCTGCATCTTATGCTTTCTCAAGCCCCTTTCTCTCTTATGAACACTTGCTAGTATGATGGTTGGAATTAGTGCTAGGAGCAATAAATGCTGTCATTCTGTCTGATTCTACCTTCACTTAAGGGGGGACCACATGATTTACTTATCTCAACGAGTTGTCCCGATTGCAGTGCCTCTTAACTTTGAAATCATGAAACTCCTTCTTAAAAGCAGGTAGATATAATTATGTTCTCTCCTGAACTAAATTGTCTTCCCCCAGACTAGGAAGAAATGGTTCAATTAAGTTGAATGTTACCATAACGCAGGGCACATGACTGAGGAAAGTTGCCTTTTTCTTTAACAAGAGTGAGAAGTTCTGGCTTGCAGACGTTTTGAAGAATGAGGAAAGAAAACATCTTCATTTAGATGGACTTCTGGATAAAGCCTTCAGAATCCTGAATTTCCGGCTGGAGGAGACAGTGTGGAAGGCTGCCTTGGAGTGGTGGTCGGGTCCAGAACAGAGGAAGCCAGACCCTTTGTTAGACCTGGAGGTCTCTTCTTCCGGCCCTCCCTAGCCCTCTCCCTCTCCCCACAGTTGCCTCTTAAAGCCCTTTTGTGTGTGACACCAGTGCTTCCAGAAACCCAACTTGAAAGCCAAAGACCTATGGAACATTAGCGACTGTCTCCTTTCACAGCTTGACTTACACATGTGATTTGTAACACTAGTGAAATGTAGTAGAAGGGGTCTGGGGATGAGGGAGATGAGAGGGAGGGTAGAAAAAGGAGAAGTAAAAAGGATCAGGATGCCATATGTCTACGTACCAATACCCAAGGTGAATATATTATGTATCACAAACATATATTAATAAATTTTTAAAAGGAAAAGCATGAAGTGTGGCCCAGGGATATGAAATGACAGCATCATTAAAACTTGAAATAAATATATTATTTACAAAATCATCACATTATTTTCTTCCACAGTCTGTATCTCTGCTCTATAAACTTAAGAAATTTCCTACAGTACTATTGTACCAGTAAGTCTGCACTTTCTAGAATTTTCCAGAAACGTGTGTCAAATATCCTCATGTTTACTCAGAAGGAAACTCTAGGGAACCAAAATTCTTTAAGGAAATTTATATTTCCCCCTTTTCCCCTTCTTAATTTCTTATCTTCTTTTTTTCCTTCTTCCTCTTCTCCCTTTTTTTTTCTTCCTCCCTTCCTGCCTTCTACCTTTCCACTTCTTTATGAGTCTTTAGCAATATACAACTCAAACCTCAATTCTTTTTAGAGGCAACTTCTGAATTGGTATCTAAATGAATCACTGCTCTGTAATAAAATATTCTTTGAGGGAATACTTTCAATGCCTTCTCTTAAAAACATTTAATTTTGATATTATTAGATTTAGAAAGTAGTTATAGCTTTCCTTTGCCCAAAGCCAGTAGAGAACCCATTTTAAAAATTATTGTGATGTTTATGGCACCCATGGGATCCATATAATAATTCAACAGCCAGAAGAAGTGTTCAAAAATATTGTAATGTCATGGTATTTTGGCCGGTCACAGGGAAAGAAAGGGCTGATTCATTAGGGTTTATTTTTCTACTGAGGGAACAAACAATGACCTCAAACACTTCTGTGAACTTGAAGCTGGGAACACAAATGCCAAGGTCTTTATTAAGTTACTTTAAAAAGTAGAAATATGAAGCTGGATGCGGCTGCTGATTCAAAGAACAAGAAAAACACCCACAGTTCAAAGCAGAACTCAGGCTCATCCTCCATCAGATGCTCATCCTGTCAGTCACACAGGTGCTGCTGCTCAGTGGGGTCAGATGTGGTGACAGGAACACACAGCTATGAGAGCACACTGTTACCCTCTGGGGAACAGAAAGCACCAAGTCATTGTCATCCACGGACGGACACAAAGGGGAGGAGCAGCGGTGGATGCAAGCAAAGGGCACTGGGGACAAAGCACTCTCCTACTGAGGGGGTCCTGCTGGAGGATTTCTGGAGTTGATCAAAGGGGTGGTCCGATGACATCAATTTCTAGTTTTACAGGCAAGATAGGCTGGTAGAAAAGTTGACCTAACCAGCATCGTTCCCCCTTAAAATTGTTCTGTGCTGTCGAGAGCCATGCTACAGAGTTTTGGGGAAAATCATTTCATAACTAAATTATGGTGAAGGCTATCTGAGGCCTAATGGCTCCTTACCACGTGGGCCAGCTATGGCCTGTGGAAACATTTCTCCGGTGAGCCTCACACTTGAGGCTCAGTGGTCCCATGATACTCCAGAGCAAGATTATATCAGCTGAAGACATCCTGAGTAGTAATAAAAAAAGAGAGAGAGAGAGAGAGAAAGGGGGCCGGGGATTTAGCTCAGTGATTCTGCCACCTGCTTAGCAAGCGCAAGGTCCTGAGTTCAATCCCTGGTATCAAAAAAAAAAAAAAAAAAAAAAAAAAAGACAGAGAAAGAAAGTGTTCACCTGGGGAAGGACAAATTCCTTATTAGCCTGCTATCTCTTCCCAGCTACTATTGTAAGAATGCTTTGCCCATCTCACTGTCCTCATCAACCTAAAGATCCTCATCAACAAAGGATTACTGCCCGCCTGAGTCACCTGATACTTCTTCAGATTATTGTGTGCACCCAATAAATGGTGGCTAACGGAGTATCTTTGTCTGTGCCCACTCTGGCACTGACCTCCAAGCCCCCAAGGTACTTTGAAAGTGTGTCTCTTTTTCTTTCATTAGCTCTCGACGAACCCCTCTCTAGGCAGATGGGAGGATGATCGGCCTTCAATACTGTGCCTCCACTTTTCTCTCCTACTTGCACCTGTAACATTCCTTCTCCTTCTCATGTCTGCTCCTCATTTCCACATACTCTTTCAGCCTGTGGACATTTACAGAGCATCTAATACATGCCAGACCCTAGTTACCTGTTATCAAGATATCTCTCAGCTTCCTTCAACCATATTTTTTTCCAGGATTTTCACTTTCTTTCTCTACCAGTTATTGTTTCATTGTCTATATTTTCCCCTTGTTTTGGCCTTTTATATTTATTCTTTTGAGCAAGGCCTATTTATATCTATGACCTATTTTCCATTTAGGAAATTTATCATTTTCTTATTGATTTGTAAGAATTTCTCATATATTTTTAAGGCAGTTAAATCTTTGTCTTTTATATATGTTGTAAATATTTTTCCCAACTGTGTTCGTCTTATATTTTTACATAAATGTTTTGCCACTATGCAGAAGTTTAATGTTCAGGTAGACAAACTAACCCATTTATTCTATTGTAGCTTTTGGCTTTGAGGGTTGATGAACAGAAAGTCTTCCCTTACCACGAGAATATACCAGTGTCCACTTATGGCTGGAATATTTAAAAACCATATAATATTTAATTTCTCTTAAATGCAGGAATCTAATATTTTTAAAATAGTTCTTTTCAGTCCCATTTTAATTGATGTTTTATTGAGATAATTGCAGACCAACATGCAGTTATAAGAATATACACTCTGTTCATGCTTTAGTTTTCCCCAATAAAAACATTTGCAAAACCATAGCGTTCTATCAATCAAGATATTGACATTGATACAACCCAATAATCTCATTCATATTTTCCTGGATTGACTTCTACATGTGTATGCTTTAATTCTGTACAATTTTATAAGGTAAGTAGGTTCCTCGGCACCATTTTTGAATACACCATTCTTGCTCCATTCTCTTGAAATATCACTTTTATCAAATTTATTTGTTGTTGGATTTTATATTTTGCTCCACTGATCCATTTACTGTTGTCAGTGCTAGGGCTGGCACCAAAACATAAACAGTTCTCCTCTCCATTATGTCTGCAAAGACTCTGCCCTCTTCCTCCTTTTCCCATTTTCTTTTCAAAATTGTTCTTGCTTATTTTGTGTTCAATTTCTCTGATAAGCTGTAGAGTCACCTGGTTAAGTTCCAGAAAATATATTTGGATTTTGATTGGGGTTGCCTTATATTTAGAGATTCATTTGTGGTGAAATGATATCCTTACCAAATTGAGTTTTTCCACTAGGAACACAGTGTATCTCTCTCCATTTATAGAACTCTTTTAAAAAATGAGCTTTAGTAGAATTCTGTGATTTCGTCAGATAAATTCTGCGATTTCTTCAGATAAATTCTGCACTAATCTTCATGCTGATGCTTATTTCACAGCTTTTGCAGATGATGTGGATGGAATCTTCCCCTCTACCAAGTTATTTTTTGTTGCTTGTTTCCTTATTATTGACTTTTTAATTGTGGTACAATATACATAACACAGAAGCCAGCATTTTAACCATTTTTAAGTTTATAACAACATTCACAATGTTTTACAGCTATCACTGATATCCACTGCCAGAACTTTTTTTTATTATCCCAAAGCAGAGCCTCTGTACCCAGTAAACAATAATTACCTGATCCTCATAATCTCTACTCCCTTCTGTTCCCCTGCATCTGCCTGTTCTAAGTGTATCTGCATAAGTGTGGAACCATACAGTATCTGTCCTTTTGTGTTTTCATGGTCCACCCTTGCTGCAGGATGTACCAGAATTGCGTTCTTCTTTTTGCCTGGCTACATTTCTACTGTATGTCAGTAGTCATCCGTCAGTGGACATTTGGGTTCTCGCCTTCCTCTTTTTGGCCATTGTGAGTACTGCTGCTATGGACACAGGTGTACAAATATCTCAGTCTCTGCTTTCAATTCTTTTTGGGAATATACTTAAGAAGAATATTTTGCACATCTTACAACTGACTTTGGAAGCATTAGCAAGAGGACAGGGTTAAATTTCTAATTAGAAAGAAATCAATATCGATATCTGCCTCCCCGACAAAAGCAAAACATATGAAGTCATCCTTCAAGGGCCTGGCAGCAAAGGACTTCCGGGTTTCTTCCAGGCCGTGCTGTACTGTTCTTGGCCCTGCTTAGATGGAGTGCTTAGCATGCACTAGACACCTGAAATGCCTCACCAAAAGTGGGTTCTCTCTTTGTGCTCTAGTTTTCTGGTGAGATTGTTTGCAAAGAAAGGGAGAAGGGAGAGGAGCAACAAAAGAGGCTTTCACCCTTGAAGAAGTGGACTCCAGGCCACAAAAGGTGGTGCTTTATCTGATGCACCAGGTTGCCCGTTGGGCATCTAAGTATTGAGGGCCTGGTAACACATTTAGAATACGTTTCTCTACTGCTTTTCCTGCAAGATAAGATATTTCTCTTTCTAAATTGGGTGTTTTTATTTTGCTGTAGCCTGAAGGCCAGAGGGGGATTCCTGATCAATGCATCTCTGTATTTTGTGAGGTTTTAAGCTCCTCAAAAGCTTGTCCTGCAATCTCTTAGGCACACACACACACACACACACACACACACACACACCACCCAGACTAACCACAAGCACTGAGTCTACTGTAATCCCAGCACTTGGGAGGCTGAGGCAGGGAGGGTCACCACAAAGCTGAGGCCAGCCTGGGTTACACAGTGAGTTCAAGGCCAACCTCAACTACTTAGCAAGACCTTGTCTCAAAAAACCAAAATAACAAAGCATAAGTCACACAGTGTGCATTTATACTTCAGATCTGCCACTTTCCCCAGGATACCCAGGAATCACAAGGGATATGGAGAGATTTCAACCGAAGCTGTTTTGGATTCTAATTCTAACCTTAAATTATTCAACCTCTTGCATATCTCAGTTTCTCCATCTACAAAATAAGAAAGGTACCATCCTCAGAGGACTCTCATGAATATTAAACGGCCTAGTATGGCTGAAATGCTAGGAGGCACCCTGTAGTTCTAACAGTTTGCCTTGTTTTTTGGTTCTGTTTTGTTTGTGTGGTGTTGGAGATGGAACCCAGGGCTCTCAGGTGCCAGGCGAATGCTCTACCATTGAGCTGCACCCGGTCCAGGGATTAGTTCCTTACGGGTGGGTGCTGTTGTGGGCAGTGGTGCCAAACACAGTGCTCAGTGGGTAATGCTTTCTGGGAATGGGGTCTACCACTGTGGCTTGGGAAGCTTTCTAGTCACACCTGTGCCCTTCCTCACACACATTTCCACGAGCATTTGGCAGGAGGCTGTTATGAGTAGTATAAAGCCTTGCCCTCCCCACGGTCTATTTTTCTCTAGTTGTTAGGAGCCAAGAACAACACACAGAAAAACAAGACAGCAAACTATTCAAGAGTGGGCCTGGCCCATCCTTGTGTCACACCCCTGCTCCTCCTCGTGCTCAGCCCACCACTGGCCACACTTACAGGTCAAGGCCTGGGTCAAATCATGAATGCTTCCTTTTGGGAACTTTGATTTAGCCCAATCTAGCAAGGACAGATAACAAAGAAATAATCTCTGTTTTCCCACCTGTTTCCTGACAGACTCCGGGCATGTCAGTGGGGGCGCTTCCCACGGTCTACCTGTGATTCCGAGGGCCAGGTCGTGTCCATACAGATGGAGCCCTTCCAGTCCAGCCTTGGTGCTCAAGGTTACCGTTGCTCTGAGTTACTTACTATCAGGTCTGCTCTGGCTGTGGTCACCTCCCTTCTGACCTCAGTTCAGCTCTGTCCCGGGCATGGGCCCAAACCTTGGTTTCAAGGCTGCCTAGGCTAGGCTACACGACCATTCCCGTCTAGTTCTTGGCATAAATGCCAACATTGTGTTCTTGCCTGCCACGTGCCTAACTGCTAAGGCAGGACAACTCTAACAGGCTACAAAGGACCAGCACGAGTATCACAGACTGCTGATCCAGAATGAGTTTGGGTTCAATTAACTCTCTGGTTAACTGAGGGCTCCAACAGATAGTAGACTCAAATGTGTAATTATCAAAGTATACCAAAATGTTCTCATCACACAAATTCTGCTAGATTATATTTAAAACTATCTTTGATTATCCAGATGGCATTTGAGATTCCTGTGGTACATCAGAATCATCAAAATGAGCACAAATTATTTTGAAATAGCCCTGATGGGAGTGTCTAATTATGAGAGATTTCTCAACGCTTGAATTCCAGTAAATGCACTTTTACATCTATTTGCACATAGAATAAATGCTGGTTTCTTCAGAACCCAAACATATACATTTATGCAACATGGAAAAGCACAACCAGTGTTTGGATCCAAAAACACTCAATGGGAAAGATGCTCTCGAGGTATCAGGATCAGAACGGACAGAGACAGAACCAATTCAAAACCTTTACCTTCCACAGCAGTTTGTCTTTGGGGAAAGATCAGAGAGACACAGCGCCAGATCCAGTGAATAAGGTGGATGAGGATACTGTGGAGATGGGAAAAGGATCAGGGGAAGGAGAGAGAAAGGAGGGCAGGGGAGAGGGGGAGTAAAATGATCAAGATGTGATATGTATACGTAACGATTCCCCAACATGGATGTAATTGTTATATTGTTACATTATTCCTTGGTATCCATAGGAATTGGGTCTAGGACCTCCTGAAAATATCAAAGTTCAAGGATCTTTAAGTATCCTGCAGAAATGGTGCAGTATTTGCATGTAACCTAGGCGTATCTTCCTTCCTATCTACTTAAATCATGTCTAGATTACAAATAACAACTGATCCAATGCAAATGCCACACAAATAGCTGTCGTGCTGTACTGGTTAGGAAATAATGGCAATAAAAAGGCTACATACATATGCTCAGTACAGATGCAATTTAAAAATATATGTACTTTTTGCTTCACGGTTGAACGCATGGGTGTAGAACCTGTGGATATGGAAGGCCAGCGGGGTAGGTAAATGAGAGGGGACTTGGAGGAATTAGCTCATTCAACTGTGGGGACTGAAAGTCCCACAACAGGCTCTGCACACTGGAGACCCTGAGATGCCAGTGGTGGAGTTCATTCCAAGTCTGAAGGCTCCAACCAGGACGCTGAAGTGTAATTCAGTCTGAGGTAGAAAACCAGAACGTAGGGGGACCCACTGGTATAAGTCCTGGATGCCCAAAGGTCAGGGAGCCTGGAGGAGTTCGGATGTCCAAGGGCAGGAGAAGAACTGTATGTGGCAGCTTCAGCAGAAGAGAGAGCGAGGGAGAGGGGGAAAGGGGAGGTGCAATCCTTCATTCAGTGAAACTGACATCTAACAATAAGCTTCACAGACCCCCAGGTACCTCCCATATCCCTTGAGTATTTTAGTTCTGGCTCACACAGTTCCGTCTCTTGAACACTATTCTTGTCACAGTTCTGGTGGCTCCAGTAGTCATGTACTATAGGTGTCCCTTGCAACACCCTGCTCTGGCGTCTCAGTTCTTGAACTTCTGTGGCATTTGGAACAACTTTCCATTTTGTTTCCAAGACTCAAGTCTTTGATGGTTTTCTTCCTAACTCACTGGCTTCCCCTCCTCAGCCTCCTTTACCAGTTCCCTTTTATCTTTTTGTCTTTTAAGTATGGGGCACCTCAGCTCTCAGTCCTTGGACTTCTCCACTCTCTCCATTCATTTACTTGGTGATTTCATCCATTGCTGCACTTTTAAATGCTATCTGTATGCCAGTATCTTCCAGATTCAATCTCTAGTGTGAATTCCCCCCTTTCTCCAGCTGTCTGTTTTCCACATGGATATGTAATAGTGATCCCTTAAATTAACAGATCCAAAATAGGGCTTCTGACTTTCTCCTCCAACCTGATCTACCCCATAGCTTTTCCTATTTCAATCAATAGTATATTTCTCCCTGCATTTTATGAAGCCTGAAAGTTCTTCTTGGAGTCTCTTCTTCTCTGATGCCTCATACTCAGTCTATCAAGAAATTTTGTTAGTTCTGCCTTCCAAAATATACTCAGAACCTGACCATTTCTCATTACCTGCCCTGCTCTGCTACCAGCCTGGTCCAGGACATTCTGTCTCCCCTGGATTCCTACAGTAGCCTCTGGGCTGGTCCTCCTGCTGTTCTTCTTGCCCATCCTATAACAGCCAGTGTCACTCTTTCAAGTGAGTCCAGGCACACACTGCTCAGCCCCAGACCCTCTCACAGTCTCCACATACCCGGCATGAAAACCAGAGTCCTTAAAGGAGCTCACAAAGCTGATCCAATCTCCCACTGGGCAATTTTACCCTCTAACTTCCGCTTCCATCCTCCACTGATCATTCACTCTACCCCAGCCACAACGGCCCTCTTGCTGTTCCTCCACCATCCTAGGACCGAGCCTCTGGCTTCCTCTGCTCTTCCTCAGGCGGGTACAAGGCTCACCCCTCCCCTGTTCACATGTTGGCTTAAATGCCATCTCCTCAGTGAGGCTGCCTCCAGCCACGCTATTGAAAATTACAGCCCTCTCCTGAGAACTCTTATTCGTCTCTCCTATGTTATTATTTTTCTATAGTACTTATTACCAGGTCATATATTATACATTTGGAGCATGTGTCTGTTTGCTGGAACGCAAGTTCTACTAGGACAGAGAATTTTGTCCATCTAGTTCACGGCTAAGTCCCCCCAGGGTCTAGCATAAAGCTTAAAACACATCAGGGGTTACTAGATGTTATTTTTATCTATATGTGCAATATGTGGCCTGATAACTTCAACTCAGCCAGGACAGCACTGGCAATCATCCCATGTACATTTTCCAAAGCTATATCCCACATGTAGAGGGTTGCTAATTAAATTGATAGCATAAGCATGTGTTTGAGGGAAAAACAGTGAAATTACTTAAGACGATAAGTGGTTTTTAAACATTCCTCACACCTAAAAGCAACTATTTATGTAAGAGTCTGATGGTCTACACTTTGGGTTCTAGATTCTTTTCTCAATTGTTCTCCGTTTCAACTTCTGCCTCCTTTGCTCTTAGAACGGCCAAATCCAGTAGCCGCTTCCAGTTCTCACCCTTTCCTGGTGTTCTGCAGTGGTAATACTGAGAAACTGGTAATACCAATTTCTTCTCCATTAAGTCTCCCCTTGGCTTTTAGGGAACCACCACTTGGTGAATCCCCCTTTCTCTGATCTTTCCTTCATTTGGTCCTTCTTCCCCACCTACCTCATCATTCTTTTCTGCTTATTGTTCGTCCTGGAGTACATCTCTGTCCGAATCCAACTACTCTGCCACCTTCCAGTGCAAACAGAAGTCATCAGCCAAGAACTTCTCAAGAAACCTACACATTCCCTGCTTCCATGCTCTTTTATACTCTTCACCACCACGGTGACCTAAGTCTTATCCCTCCACCTGCAACAATTCCCTCGGTTCACTGAGGGCCTTGCTCTATTAATCATCTCCTCCTGCTAAGTCTTCAAATTTCCTTATCTAGATACATCACACCAGCATTTAAACTGTTCAGCATTCTCCCATACCCTCCTCTTTCTCCTCTGCTTTCCTTCCAGAGAGCTGAGCAAATGGATGCCTCCACTTCCGTCTCTCCAGTTCACTGTTCTGACACAGGTCACCAAAGCTTCTTGTCAGGAAAGCTAATGGATCCATTAGAGTATTCATCTTCCTTGGCCTCTCAGCAGCCCTTGACAGAACTGACCATGAAGACTCTGTAGTCTTCATTCCCATGATGCCACACTCCCCTGGTTTTCCATAGACCTCTGGGAGATCCTTTGCACTCTAATGGTTTCCTCTTCTGAAACCCCCTTCAATGTCAGCATTCTGCGTTAGTGCTTCTCAGGACTCTGTATTCTGTCTTCCTCCCATTTTCAGCACTCTCTGACAAATCTAACACTTTCTCATAGCGTTCACTAATATTGTTATCATGATGTTGCCTAGGTTACATCTCAACCTGGATTTCTCCAGGAAGCTCTCTAGACATCTCCATTTATAAGTTCCATACACACTTCAGACTCACCCTGCTTTAAAGTGAAGTCATCTTCTTAAACCTCCAAACTTGCCCCTCTCATCTGGACAGAGTATCACCATTAACTCAAGCAAGAACCCTGAGATGGGCTTGACTATTCTCCCTTCCCTCATGCCCACATCCAGCCAATCTTCTGGCCCCACTGACTCCAGCTCTGTAAGGCTTCTGCAGCCCATCATTGCATGTCCCTGGTCCAGGCCATCATCTGTATTGTCCATGTCCCACCAATATTGTTCTACCCAACCCATTCTCCAACCTGCAACTGGTACCTCTGCACATTTTCAAACATGCAGTCCTAATCATGTCCTATTCCTGCTTCAAATCGTACAGTGGCTCATCAGTGCCCTCAGGAGCAAGTCCAAATTCCCCACATGAACCAGTTCCTCTCTGCCTCTCCAATCTCGTGCTGTGCTCTTGCTATAGTTTGAATGTGTTCACCTGAAGTTGGCATGTTGAAAGACGAAGACGCAGTGCAGTGGTGTCAGAGGTGGGACACTGAGAGGTGATTCAGCCACGAGGGTCTTTCCCCATAATGAATGTGAGAGAATTGATGCTGCTTGTTAAAGAACTCCAGGGCTGCAAGTTCGATTTCTTGCTTTCTTGCACCCTTCTGCTATGGGACGCCATAGCATGAAGGCCATCATCAGATGCTGGCCCCTCAGCCTTAGACTTCCCAGCCTCTATAATTATAAGAAGCGTATTTCTTTAGTTTATAATGTACTTTAATATTCTGGCATGGCAGCAGAAAACAGACTAAGACTTCTCTCACACTGAACTACCTATCCCAAAGCAAACTATGTTCTCTCCTGCTTCTCCGCCTTAGCCTGATACCCTTTTTCACTTATCTACTCCTCCCCCCGGCCTGGATAATTTCTGCAATTTATTTCAAGTCTTGGTTTCAATGTTATGATTCTAGGATATGTCCCTGCTGTGAGTGTTTCCCTCTGCTCATGTGGGTGGCACATCCACATTCTCCTGGTGGCTCTAACTGTCCTGCTATCACCAGGAGAGAGCTGACTTGCCTCTCTGACCGCCTTGATGCGAAGCACTGGAGGGCTGGCATCCCGGGATCCCTGTGGGTGCAGCTGTTCTGTAGACATTTGTGGAATGAAGTTAGTAGCCTCACTGGTCTTTCATCTGCTCCCATTTCCCTTCCACCAAGGTGTACCCAAATTCTTTCTACACGCTGTCTCCTGAGTTCTTCCCCTCTCACTAGTCCCTTGGGCTTTAGTCTGGGTCTCACCATTCCTGCTCTGATCATCTCACTCATCACGCAGGGAGGCACAGCTGAAGGCAGCATTCAGCCCACAATCTCACAGTGGTTCTGCAATTAAAAGTAAAAGGCTGGCCTCCTGCATCCAGCTGGGAGCTCTGCAGAGTGAGGACTGTGTGCTGTTACCCATCCACTTGTGCGTCTCCAGCATCTTACAAGGTTGGTGATGAACACCACAGCAAGTACGCTTCAGGGATTACGCCTTTCATAAAAACTGCTATTAGCTCCTTGGTGCTTGCAAGATGAAATCTAAATTCCTGAGCAGGGGCCTCCAGAGCCTGCAGACCCCGACCAGTTAAGGCCTCTCCACCCCTCCTGCTCCTTCCCTCCCACAGCAGGACTTCTGCTGTCTGCATGTGGCCCTGCATCTCTGGAACACTGCCCATGTGTGTCCTTGGCTTGTTCTACGCTTCACGCCATTCATGACCTACACAGTTCAAAGGCTACTTTCTCCTGGAAGCCTCGCTCAGCTTCTCCTGACCAAGTTAATTCTCCTTTCCTATCTACCCCAGCATTCCTTATGTGTGCAAAGATCCTACATATGATTTTCCTTCCTGGACGTGACAGGACCGGGGCGCCTGGGTGCAGGGAGACTTCTCATTCACAGCTGCCTCATGATTTAGGGTGAGTTCTGTCATGTGGAACGTGCCCTAGAAAAGGCCCTGACAGAGTGACTTGGCATGTGTGGATTAGCAGTGTGGTTCTAAGGCAGGAACGGGTGGGGACATCCATTAATGACAACAGGAGCCCTGGCAGAGATCCATGGACATCTAAGACTTCATGTGAGGTAAAGACGACACCACAAACCAGGAGAGGAGAAGGACTTATTCAGTCAATGAGTCTGGGAAATTTAGGTATTTTAAAAAAGAACCAGGTTATAACTGAACTTCACAGCATGTAATTAAGTCACTGGTACATTAAATGTAAAAACATCAAGTTCTAAAAATACTACAGAAACACAAATATGTCACTGACAATGGTACGGGAGACCTTTCTAAGGCACAACAGGAAGAAATCTCAGAGGACGTCACACTAGCTCTTCTACATGTCAATTTAAATATACGTATATATATATTATAAAAAGGCAAACGACAATCTAAGAAACCTAAGAAAATTATCTGCTACAAATAAAAGTGTCAATCTCTTTCAAATACACACATTGTTTTGTTTTGTTGGTTTTGGTTTTCTGAGATAGCGTTTCACTATGTAGTTCAGGCTGGCCTTGAGCTCACTGTACAGATCACGCTGGCCTTGAACTCACTTCAATCCTCCTGCCTCAGCCTACTGAGTGCTGAGATCATAGGCGTGTGCTGCTACACCTGGCAATGTCTTTCAAATATGAAGTATATATAGCTGATAGGAAAAAATGTGATTGTCCCAGAATGTGTACAAATCCTTCTTTAAAAGGAAACAGAGGGCCAGAGATTTAGCTCAGTGGTTCCACCACCTGCCTCACCAGGGCAAGGACCCGAGTTTGATCCCCAGTACAAAAAAAAAAGGAAACAGGGAAGAGGGATGTCTAGAGGAGCCTGGTGCCTTTCCCTCCATAACAAAGAAAAATGCAATAGTTACTTCACTGGAGGCTCTGAGGCTAAGCGCTGGGGTGTGATGAGGACATGGCAGAGAAGTTGAGCTTAGTGCTGCGGGGCGGACTTATAAAGAAGGAAACCAAGTACACAGCCTCTATGGCCCATCTCTGGAGATCAACACAGAACCAAGAGTGGCTTTGCTTGGTAGGAAAGACTAGGCAAGAGGTCCCCAGCAATCCTCCTCAGGCCCTGAGCCCAGTTTGTCGAGCTGCTGGGTTATTGCACTGCCGTATCACTCTGGAGAGAGGGCCTGGCCCCATCCTGCCCTCTCCACCCAGGCTGGAGTGGCCCAGAGCCATCTCCCACATCTGCTGACACAGCATACTGGGAAGTGACCAGGCAGGCGGCAGCTCAGTCAGCCCAGTCCTGCAACCAACAAGGGAGGTGGCCTTGCTCGCCCTCCCCCAGCCCTGGAAAGGCCCTGGGAGCCAGTTCTCGGAGGCTCAGTCCACTGAGGTCTTGGGAAGTAGCCAGGTGGCACTCCCTACCTACCCATGACCCCAACAAGTAGCCTAGGAACCTGTCCTAAGTCGCTAGGCCCAGCAAAGCTCTAGTAGCAGCCCAGATGCCCTGCCCACCTACCTTCAGGCCCCCAGCTGGTGGTGGGGATGAAGCAGAGGTCCTGTGAAGCCACCCTTACAGCCTCTGTCAGTGGGGCAGAACAGAGAGCCCAGAAATAGATCCATGCATTGCAGCCAACTGACTTTTGACAAAAGCAGCAAGAACAAAAGCTTGAGAAAGGCAAATCTGACTAGTCATTTCTCAAAAGAGTTTATAGATAACCAACAAGTACATGAAAAAATGCTCAATGTTACTATTAGAAAAATGCAAATCGAAAGCACAGTGAGCTATCATCTTGCCCTAGTGAGCATGGCTATCATCAAAAAGACCCCCCCACACACACAAATGCTGACAGGGGTGTGGAGAAAGGGGAACTTGTACGTGATAACACTAGTGGGAATGTAAACTAGTGGAGACATTTTAGAAAACAACATGGAACTTCCTCAAAATAGAAATGGAAATTGTCATTTGATCCAGTAATCCCATTACTGAGTGTATATACAAAGGAAATGAAGTCAGTACGCCAAACCTTGTTCCTTTCAGCACTAGTTACAATAGCCACAGTATGTGATCAACCTAGGAGCTCATCACCATATGAATGGGCAAAATAACGTGGGATATATACACAGTAGAATATTATTCAACCACTAACAAAGGCAGGAAATCCTGCAATGTGCAGTGACATGGACACAACTGGAAGATATTATGCGAAGTGAAATAAGTCACACAGTGTAAGTCAGACACTGCATATTCTCACTTATACACAAAAGCTAAAAAGTTGATCCTATGAAAGTACAAATAGAATAGTGGTTACCAGAACCTGAGATGGATGTGGGGGAGCTGGAGAGGCCAGAGGATGGTTAACAGGTATAGGCACACAGTCAGGTAAGAGGAATAAATTCTAGTTGTTTTTTAGCACAGTAGGAGAACTATGGCTGATGACAATTATTTCAGAATAGCTAGTAGAGAAGAGTTTGAATCTTTTCAAAACACAGAAATGATAACTGTCTGATGTGATACATACAACAACTATTCCAGTGTGATCACAACACTCGTATACATCTTTTGAAATATCATTTTAATATGCACTTACTCTATGTCAATTAAAGTTTTAAAAAGGAAACACGAATGTGAAAAACCTCTGAAATAGTTTTCATTTAGTCTTCAAAGAAATGTAAATTAGAAGATTTTTCTGTACCAAAGTGGTGAAGTTTTTTGAATATCAAGTGTTACCCAACATCTTCTGTTGCTAAGTACTGATGAGTATGACATTCCTAGAGAGCGACTCGGTCCAGAACAACACATCAAGAACCTACAAAGAGTTGTTGCTTTAGATCTTTAGAGTCTATTTCAGGGAAATGAGGAAACCAGGGATTTCAAAATATTGAAAATTTCAAAACTGTCTACAATAGTATTATTCTTAATGGGAAACAGTAGTAGCAACATAAGTACCCAGAGTGGGAGAGTAGAACACTAAATTAGCAAGCAGCCAATAGGTGATGAGGAGGTAGGCAATCATGTGACGGTCGTGAACGGTTTCTAATGATTTGAGAAAATCCCACCACTATTAGAATATATATAGGCTCAATTATGTGAAGATGTTTAAAAAAAGGCTTATTATGATAAAATATTGGTCAGAGGTAGTTTTAGATGATGATCTTATGGGTAATATTTTATTTTTAGTAACACCTGAACATTTCCATAATTTTCATAATGAAAAAAAGAGCTGGAAAGTCATTTACTTAAAAACTGAAAAGGTATTGCAGAAAAAGTTAGGAGTTTGCTTCTAATTATGAAGAAATAACGGGGATTGGAGAGATAACGGAGAGAAGTCTCCTGCCTTAAACATCGAAAACCAATGCAGAAATGTAGAAAAGAATGGTTTGTAGATACTGGCCAGCAGGCAGCACATGGGTACGTCATCACTGGCACAAAGGCCAAGAGGAGAGACATGAAAAAACACTGTTTTAAAGTTCTTATTGTGTACATAAAATGGCCTAATAATACTTGAAGGTAAGGGTTGGGGATTTAGCTCAGTGGTTCCACAGCCTGCCTTACAAGTGCAAGATCCTGAGTTTGATCCCCAGTACCAAAACCAAACCAAAACAAAACAAAAAACCCCATAATACTTGAAGGTAGAATGTGAAAGGATAAACACATGCATTATAAACCTTCAGTGACCATTAAAATAATGGATGGAAGAGTTTTACCTAGTAAGCCAACAAAGATAAGATGGAACCATAAAAATATTTAATTATCCCACAAACATATGCATTTTAAAAAGTAAAAAAAAAAAAATTCAGTTATTGCAAAAGAAGGTAGAAAAAGAAAAAGAGAACAAAGAATAGATAGAACAAGTAGAAATAAATAGCAAAATGGTAAATTTAAATACAATCATACCAAAAAAAAATCTTGTACATTTGTAAACATCTAATTTGAAGGCATTTATTATAAGTTTGGGGCAAAAAGTTGATATCCAATTATATACATCTATATGATATATATAGATACAACGGGCTTAGACATAACAGGATTTTTTTAAAAATCCACTTTAATACTTGCCTAAAGACAGCTGGAATGGTGATTTCATAAAAGATAATGCATAGGTTAAAGAGTGCAATAGGATTTTTACCAGTATAAATTAATTTTTCTAAGCCATTCAAAACGTCAATAAGCTAGAAAATATCCAGAATTTTATTTGAGGACTGAAATGGGCTTAAATTAGAAAATAATGAAAGATAAGGTGTAAATCCCCAATTATTTGGAAATTAAGCAACATACTTCTAAATAACCTGTGATAAAAGAAGAAACAGAAAATGGAGGCTTTTAAATGGAATGGAGATCAACACAGTATATAAAACATTACATGTTGTGACATTCATCTAAAACAGTCCTCAAAGGGGGGTACTAGAAAAGAGGAAAGTTCTCAGATCAATCGTAGCTTCTACCTTGAAAAACTAGGGGGGAAAGTACACCTTAAACCCAAAATACGAAGAAGAAAAAATATAATAAAGAGCAGAAATTTTTAAAATTACAAAGGGAAAAGAATGAAGGAAATCAGTGACACAAAAACTGGTTATTTCAGCAGATCAATCAATTTGACAAACTTCTAGAAAGAAAAATCAAGAAAGCAAGCAGAAGCCACAAAATCAGAGATGAGAAGGATACTGCTACTGATCCTACAGACGGTATTATAATAACAGGGCGAGGGATACAGCTTCGTGGCAGAGTGCTTGCAGAGCACGTGTGAGGGATATGTTAAGTGAAACAAGTCGTTCATACCAGTTTAAATATTGCATGGTTTCTTTTATATGAGGAGCACAAAATAAATGAAGAGTAAAATAAAAGATAGATGATAGAAGTAGGAAGATAGATCTTTCTCAAACGGTAAGGGGATCAACCAGGGAGGGAAGGGAAGGAAAGAGGACGACTAAAGGAATTGGGATGTGTTAGGTACATGTATCCCCTCCACACAAGGAATGCAAACGTTATACACTGCAAACAGGCACTAACAAAAATTTAAATTTAAAAAAATCTCAGGAACTCCAAGCCCTGATGGCCTATTGGTGAAAACTACTAAACACTGACGGGATAGATAATACCAATTCTGCACAAACTTATAGCAAACTGAAGAGGAAGGAATACTTTCCATTTTATTCTATCCATTCAGCATTATTCTAACATAAAAGAAAGACCTAACAAGAACTCTGAGTCAATACCACTCATGAACACAGATACGGTAATTCGTAACATAATTTTGGCAAATCAAATCCAACAACATATATATAAAAAGGACAATACAACAAGATCAAAGAGGAATGTACTGGAATGCTCAGTACATTTAATACTTGCAAATTAATGTTATTTACCATATCAATAGGCAAAAAAAAAAAAGACCCGAACTCACAGGATCACTCACTAGATGCAAAACATTTGACAAAAATCCAACAACCACTCTCAGAAAGCTAGAAAACTAGGACTAACTCAGAACTTCATCAATGGGATAAAGAGAAGAAAAAAAAAAAAACCCTACAGCTAACATTGTATGTAATAAGAAACAATGCTTTTCCTCTATAAAAATGAACAAAGCTAGGGTATCTGTTCTGTTTCTATTTGAACATCATGCTAGAGATTCTAGAGAAATCAGGCAAGCAGAAAAGGTAGCAGGAAGGAAGTAAAATGATTTTCACTCACAGAAGACATGATTACCTATGTAAAAATTCCAGTGGAATCCAGAAGAAAATAAAAAAACTAAATGAATGAGTTTAGTGAAGACATAGGACACAAATATAATAATTTTATTTTAATATTTAGCTATGGACAACTTAAAAAGTAAAATATCATTTACAATAGTAGCAGAATATAAGCTGAGGGAAAATTTTGCAAAATATGTGCAAGTTCTGTACACTGAAAATTACAAAACATTACTGACAGAAATTAAAGAAGACTGACATGTGGAGAGATGTGCCACTTTTAGGGATCAGAATACTTAATATTTTGTTATGATGTCAATTCTCCAAGATTGATCTACAGATTCAATACATTTTTAATAAAAATGCCAGCAGCATTGTTTCTGTAGCAGTTGACAAGTTAATTCTAAAATTCAAATGAAAATATAAAGGAACTGGAAGGCCAAAACAAATTTTAAAAAGAACAATGTTAGAAACACAACCTGATTTCAGGAATTACATAGCTGCAATACTCTAGATAATGTCATATTTGTGTAAAGACAGACACATATATCAGTGGACCTCAATAGTATATGGAAATAAACCCACATATACACATGGTCAGTTGATTTTTTTTTTATACAAATGGCTATATTCATCAATGATTTGTTGCTATAACAAAATACCCAAGACAGCCTAACTTTACAAAGAAGAGAGTTTTATTTAGCTCATAGTCTTGGAAGTTCAAAAGAAGTTCACCTTCATTGGCTCATCTCCAGCGTTGGATGGCTCTCTTGGCTGTCTCCCATTATGGTAGATGGCAACAGTAGATACCAATGGTCGAAGCACACGTGGGTAGAAGCTAGACGGCTTACACCTCAAAAGAGGAAGCCATGGAGGGGCAGGGAGGGGCCAGGATCATGCTTTTTTAACAGTTCTTTTTCAAAAACTAACCAAAAAAAGAAAAATCCCTTCTGAGGACATTGTCCCCAATAGACCTAATTACCTTCTACTAGGCTCCACCTTTTTTTTTCTTTTTTATTGAGTTTACTGGTACTTTTTAAGTATATAGTACAGTTACATTCATCATTGGGATCTTGTACCTTTACATGACAGATCTTGGTTCTCATTTATTTCCCCTTACCCCCTGCTCTCCCTTCACCCCCTCCACCCTCCCCTATTTACAAAGACTTTGTTTCCATTTTTTCCTTTTCTCATACTTTTTTCTTGTAGGCTCTACCTTTTTAAAGATCCATACCACCTCACCGTTGCTACCCTGAGGACCAAGACTCCCACACATAAACCTCCGGGAACCACCATCACCCAAATGATAGCAGTAGCAGAATGTGCCATCCCCAAATGTGAACTGATGGTAACTGAGAAGCAGATATAAGAAAAACTTCCTGCTCTCCCTCATCTCCCTGAAAGCAGGATATGCAGTAATTCCATGGGGGACATGTCACAAGACCCCCGTGCATACCTAAAGCTATAGGTAACATCAAACCATATTTATATATATTATGTGTTTGTCCAAGCTCTCTACAATTCCCACTTAGTGTCGTGTCTCAGTTACTTCCTTATTGCTGGGACAAAATACCCAACACCCACAAGTCAAAGGAAGAAAGGTTTATTTAGCTCACAGTTTGTAGAGGTTTCAATCCACAGGTGACTGGCTCTAAGGCAGGGCAGCAAGGCAGAAGGGCATGGTTATGGAGAAACAGTCCATGGCAGTGTAGGCAGGAAGCAGCAGCTGTAAGCCTCCCTATTCCTTTTTATTTTATTCAGGCTACAATCCTGTTGGTGCCACTCACACCCACAGTAGGTCACCTGTCTTTAGTAAATCCCATCAGCCACACCCAGCACCATACACCCATGATCCAGTCACTCCCAGTAGCCCCACCTGAGAGGCTTCAGGGGACATTTTAGATATAAACCATAGTGGTACCACAGATGATCTATCCTTCTGTTTTATGCCTTGATGATTCCTCTGTATCACTGCCTGGCACCTTGGGTCTATTATTAAGTAAAATAAAGGTTATTTGAACATAAGCACTGTAATACCATTAGAGTCCATCTGATAATCAAGATGGCTATTAAGTGATTCAGAAGCAGTGTTATGCTGGATACGGGGATGATTCATGTCCTGAGAGGACAGAGTGGGTGTTATGAGATTTCATCATGACACTCAGAATGGCACACTATCATTTATCAATTGCTTATTTCTCGAATTTTCTATGTAATGGATTTGGAATGTGGCTGACCACAGGTAACTGAAACAGGAGAAAACAAAACCAAAGAAATGGGGGACTTGCATAAATTTTTGAAAGTGTCTTCTTCCCCTCCCCACCAGTAAGGGCAGAAGTTAATCATTCTTTTTTTTCTTTTTTTTTTTTTTTGGTACTGGGGATTGAACTCGGGACCTTCTACTTGTGAGGCAGGCTGTGGGACCATTGAGCTAAATCTGGGCCCAGGCAGAAGTTAATCATGCGAGACAACTCTGGATAGTAGCAGCTCAGAAACAGCACCGAGTGAATCCACATGATGAACCTCACTAACCAGCCCTGGTCATCCATCAGTTCCCCGTCGTGTTTATCTCCCCATAGTTTGTCACCCCTGGTGACTCAAAATCCTTTTTCTCTGTCTTTTCCCTTCTCTGAAAATGCACTGACATTTTGTTAAAATGCTATGTAAGCATCCCCAACCCCCAAAACCAATTACTGACACATGCAACCACATAGATAAATCTCATAATGACTATGCTGAATGAAATAAGCCAGTCAAAAAAGAACAGCCATTGTGCAACTCCAGTTCTACACAACTGTAGCAAATGTCAACTAATTCATAAGGCTAGAGAGAGCTCAGTGGTTACCTCGGACAGGGGAGGGAGGGATGAAGGACGCTTGGGAATGATGGGTATGTTCATTATCTAAATTGCTTAGATGACTGCATAGATGCACATGTGTATGTGTTCGTGCAAACATTAAATATGTGCACATTATTGTGTCAACTGTACTTCAATAAAACTGCAAGAAACTAATGCGCTGGCTTATTATTTTTGTGTTAGTGGGGATTGAACCAAGACTTTCACACTGAACTACATTCTCATCCCTTTTCATTTTTTTATTTTGAGATAAGATTCTGCTGAGTTGCTAAATTGCCCAGGCTGGGGTAGAACTTGCAATCCTCCTGGCTTAGCCTCCCATAGTGCTGGGATTACAGGCATGGGCCACTGTGCCAGAATAATGCTATGACTTATAACAAATAGCTCTAGTTATATTACTGGGTCTTGGAGAATGATGCCACTTCTGTGTATGTGTTTGCACTGGGGAACTGGTGCTGGTTGCATGGTCAATTTTCCAGTCACTTCTTGGAGAAGAGGCAGAGACTGGCAGGGACAGGTCTGGCTGGCTTCTAGAAGGGCCCCGACTCTTAGTTTTAATGTGGAGAAGCTATAATGTCCAGGAGGAACCCCATCTAGGGAGAAGGTGGCAGATGGTGGACTGGTGTCCTCCCTGTCATTCAACACCTCCAGTAGTTTAAACTGGTCAGATAAGAGAGGAAATGACTTCCACCAGTGTGACAGGTGGATGGCTCAAGCCCTCTCCCATACACGCTACTTTTCGGTTGCCATCACTTGCTTACCGATCCCTAGGAAATGCCAGTGCTCTGCCCACAGGGGCAGAAGAACAATCATAAAGACCCACTGCCCCAGGGAGAAGATGACCTCTGCCTATTTCTCATCACAGAACCTGAAACCAACAGAAGTCCCCGGCACACTTATCTTCAATCCTCACCCAAATTCTTAACCCTTCATTCCATGGGGCACAATTAATTGGCCTCGGCACATCAGGATCTTACGGGAGACCCTGTGGGATTTGCCTGGGAGTAATGCTAAAATGAAGTGTGTTTTCATTTATTTCCACGCATGTGCAGTTTACTACCAGGTGTGACTCTTGGGAGAGAGGGTTGGTATGGCAGGGACGATGACTCACAGCCCCAGCCTCCCTGATGTGAGCAAGGAACAGCACCATTCCCTGGTTCCTCCTTCCCAGTATGCAGTAGCAACATTGTCCTGTGTTGTGTTGAAATGTTTGCGTTCATCGGCCCTTGCTGGGCTGGCGAGAACCACTGTGTTCTAATGAGATATAGGACTTGCAGAACCAGAAGAAATGAGCAAGGCTTTTGAGTGTTACTCTGCAGGTGAGCCCAAGTGCTGGGGGAATTGAACTTGAATCTAAGAGAGCCCACCAGACGGCTGCCTGTCTCCCCTGGCACCCAAAGTCAGAGGCCTGCCTGGTCCCTCTCCTCTCCCTTGATACTTCCTTGCTTCCCCTGAGACTGTGGGTCCTGCATTCCTGCTTCTCAAATCTGACTACTCTGTCCACACAGCCACCCCACCGTTGAAGCCCTCACCACCCATCTGGACCTTGCAGACATCCTGAATGGATCTTTTGGCTTCAGCTTGTGTGCACCCAATACCCACTTCCTCCCAGCATCCACAGTAAATTGTTACGTTGCTTTTCACCCAGCCTATTATGCCAGCACTCTGGGAAGCTGAGGCAGGAGGATCCCAAGTTGGAGCCCAGCCTGGGCAACTTAGCAACTCAGTGAGACCTTGTGCTAAGATAAAAATATAAATTGGGTCTTGTCCCTCTCTTGCTCACAGCCCTTTGAAGGCTTCAACCTACTGCTTGAAAGGAAATCACTCCAGTGCCTCCCATGGCTCCCAGGACCCACATGCTTAGAATCTTGCCTCTGAGTCTTTGTTTCACGCTGCCTGTTACTCACTACGCTACAGTAACACTGGGCTATCACAGGGTCTTTGCATCTCCGTTCTCCAGATTCTGCTACCTAAAGAGCAGCCCATCCTTTCCCAGTTGTACACTTGTATTTTAGTTTGTTTTTCAGAGCACTGGTGCCTATCTTAATCGACTGCTTCATGTATCGGAGAGGTGTTATAATCCAATGAAAGCTCTGCTACAAGACATAACTCACTGTCTCTCTCTGCTGTGCCTTCAGGCCCATACTCATCCCCCCTGGGACTTTATCTTTTCAGGCTCCTCTGAGCCCTACTGCCTGACCCGTGTGCCTGGCTGGGTTTTGCCAACCTCTGCAGGGCCTCACTATTGCCTTCTAAACACTGCCTGCCTGCAAGTGTTTCTCTCTAGCCTTACCCCTATGCCCTGCCTTTTCTTCTAGGGCATAGAACACAAAATTAGCCTATAAGAAGCAACCTCTTATTAGCAAAGGTATATCACTAGCTGATAGGGAAATTTGTATATACATCAGAAAGAGGCTTCCGTTTGGGCAGAAAAAGCTCCCATAACTATGGGGTGTGGAGCATGTGTAAGCTGGGTTTTAGTTCTCACTTGTCCTTCAAGGGGGGGCTTTTGTGCAGTGTACATATCATATAACAGTATGTGGCATCTTGTCTTGCACATGCTAGCAAATGCTCTACCAGTGAGCTACATTCCAACCTCCATTTATTTATTTATTGTACAATGAGCACATATCACCACTTTTGCAAACAGAAAATAATAATAAAGCCATTTCCATTTTGGGAAAAGAGAGCATGGAATAAAAGGCTGCAAATGACAAGTCAAGTTAATTGATTTGAATTGCACGTTCTTTTACTCCACATTTGCCCCCTGGCGATGGGCACGGGGGAAATCACCCCAAGTGACCCAGGTCAGAGGAGAAGGTGCTACCCAGGGCTGACTGGCGGCCCTGCTGTGGCTCCCGCTCTACTGCAGATGACAGACAGCGGCTGCCTGGTCAGAGTGGACCCTGCCTTTGCCTTCTGAGCTAACCCATTTCCCAGGCTGACAGCGAAATCGATCTCTAATTATAAGAAGCTACGAGCTTTTAAAATGCACAATTGTGTGTGTAAGCAGCTCATTACACTGCGACAAACCACTGAGTGGGAAAATGAATTCTGACATTTGCGGTTCTAATGTGATAAACACCCAGCTGGGAGTCAATTATATTGTTCACATTTTTACAACTCATTTATTTCCTCCATCTCTTGGAATAACTTCTCGACTAATGGGTTTTGTTCATTCATTCCCAATGTGTCATTTTTAAACAAGCAGAGAAGCATTGGCCACAAGGCAGAAAAGTTGAGAAAGGCAGCTGCCGAGTGGGCCCTGTTGCTGGCAGGGAAGGCAGGAAAGGTGAGGAGAAAGGAGGTCACCTTGCTGTGTGTATCTGCTTTGGCTTCTTTCACCTGTGCACAGATGTGGACTAGGAAGGAATTGGAAACTCGGCGCAATGCTCCACAATCTATGGGTAACTCGACCTGTGCACTGTACTGCCTGCTTTTGAGATCTGGGGATGTTGCTTTGTTCTCTTCATTTCTCTTCCACTGTCTGTTTTAATCAGAGAAATATACAGTATGATGTTAGGGAAAGTCACCTGAGATCTTGAAGACTTAACTGGTGCCCAGTATGATGGCAAAGACCTGCGACAGCAGCACTTCAGGAGGCTGAGACAGGAGCATTTCCAGTTTGAGCCTGACCTGGAGAATTTAGTGACTTAGGATACCCTGTCTCAAAAACAAGAGGTGGTGTGGGGTCTGGGGATGTAGCTGAGTGTGAGGGTGGAAGTTCAATCCCCAGTATTGACAAAGAAATTAATTGGTGGTACAGCCCCAAGTACTATTTTATGTTTTTGTTTTTGGAGACAGGGTCTCACTGTATAATCCAAGCTGGCCTTGAACTCATGATGTAGCTCAGGCTGGCCTCAAACAGGTTCTCCTGCCTCGGCCTTCCAAGTGCTAGGATCACAGGTATATATCACTGAGCCTGGCTCCCCAGTGCTGTTTAAAGATGATCTCAGTCCACAGGTCCCCTGAGTTCAGCCTGGAATTCAGAGAGGGGAGCTCTGCTCTTTACCAGTCTCTCTCCCTCAGTCCTCCAGGGGTTAATTTCTCTGCACCTCCCTCCCAACCCAACACTGGAGAGAGACTGTGATGACAGCCTTGTGCTTTCCAATAGCTTGTAGTAGCACTGGAGAAACTGCCCAGGGAGGAACCATTTAATTATGTGGGCTGTGTTTATTGGAATACACTATCTTAGTATCTATAATATTATTTTCAATAAAACCTGAGACTGTTCAGGTTTTGCTGAATTTGCATTTCCTGCTAAATTTAAATCTCTAGCTGTGAATCCATCTCAGGGAAAGGCTTCATTCTGCCTTCTGAGTCGCTGAAGGAGTTTCCCTTCTCACTGGGTTGGGATTTTATTTGCCAAAAGGTTTCCCAGAGGGCCCATCCCTGGACACCCACCTCAATCAGCAGCTGGGGGTCTGATGGGACAGGCAGGACGGCTGATCAGGGACACTCCGTCTACTCCATCACCTCTTTCGCAGGAAATGTGGAAGCAGCAGGCCAGAGACACAAACTCCCATGGGGACAAACCCCGTCCTCCCTGGGTCCAACTCCATCTGCTCTTGACCACATCATTCCGGCCACTGTGCACCATGCTCAGCCTGGCTTCCCTGAGTCACACGTTTCTATCTCTAGACGCCATCTGCCGATGCATCCTCTGCACAGCTGCCCCAGCCTGGACTTCCCTGGCAGGTGTGTGTGTGTGTGTGTGTGTGTGTGTGTACAGCAGCTGGCCTGGGATGTGCCCTGGTGCTCCCAGCACCTGAACTTGGGGAACTTTTTCAACACCCAACGATGACTCTCGGTTCCTATACTCAATCAAAAACGAACACGTAAAGATGCAACAAAAAGACTTCCTACTCTTTGAGGGGCCATTGCATGCCCTAAGTGTGAGCCCAACGCCCTCACCCCTCCCCACCAGGCGAGGCGCGTCCCACACCCACCATGACATGGGGCCCACACCCACTGATGGCTGTCTTCTCCCTCACATAAGCCTGTCCACGGGTCCCTGGAAATTACCCGCCACATGGGGAGGAAGGCAGGAAAGACCATCTCAAGACTTGACCCTGGGCAGCAGCTATCAAACAGAAAACAATGGAACCTCCAGATCTAGCTGTTAGAAATCTGAACAATCATGTAGGGAGGACGCATCCTTGGAAGTGGGCGACGTGTGTGAATCTCAGTGCCTCTCCTTCCCCAGGTAGAGGATACTGACCTCACGCAGGGCAGCCAGCGAGGCCCAGAAGCTGCTGGCCAGCGGGCAGCACGTTTCCCCTTTTCCCTTTGCCAAGAAGTCATTAAGCTCAGAAAGGGGCTTCTTTCAGAACCTTATCTCTGATTTCTTTTTGAACGCATTCCAATTGTGGGCTTCTACACCGAACTGTGTGTTTTTCTTAAAAGCTCTGGGTCAGCAGTGTGAATGCACGAGTCTCCCAGATGATCTGCTGGGCTGATTCCTCTGCGGCTGAACCATGTCCAGTATAAGGTATCCACAGATGACTCTAGAAGTGAGGGAAGGAGCTTCAGCAAGCCTAGAAGGCAGAGTGACAACACTTGAACCAGCCACATCTGTGATTAACCAACTCCACAATTCAGGGACACCTCTCCATCTTGGTTTCTTCTCAAGCAGATTATTATTATTATTATAATTATTATTATAATTAATATTATTTGATGGTGCTGGGGATTGAACTTAGGGCCTTGTATAGGCTGGGGCAAATACTCTACCTATCAGTTACACCACTATCTCTTTATTGATTGATTTTTGATTTTTTTGAGATAACGTCTTGCTATGTAGTTCAGGCTAACCTTGAGCCAGGCTGTCTTTGAACTCAGTGATCCTCCTGGCTCAGCCTCTTGAGTTCTGGGATTACAGGTGTGTGTCACTACCTGGCTTATGGTTTGCTTTTAGTGACACTTACTTATAATGACATTTAATATGTTTTCTTCACACTAACATATATTCATTGTAAAAAAATTCAGAAGGTACTAACAAGCAAAGAGAAATGAACGGCCAGCCACAACCTCGCCATCCAGCAAAGCGATTGTACACACCTCCCTGATGTTCAGCTTCCCTACCAGGAAAACAGGAGGCAAAGAAGAGGATAACCGTGTGAGGACTAAATGAGAATATAATGCAAGCACTTAGCACATGGTAAGAACGAAACGCGAGCTGCTGTTATCGTTACCACCTGGACATATTTCCTCTTGGTCTTTGTGTATACGTGAGCACCTACCAGTGTCAACAGCTCACCAGCTTTGGACCTTTGTCATGGAGACATTTACTTTTCCTTAGAATTCCTACCTATGTCCAATTTTAGTTGGGTTGTGACTAATCACCTCAGGCTAATGTTCCATTAACTCCAGCAAGAAGAAAGAACAGTTGCAAGTTAAGGGCAGTCAAGTTATACCTCTGCGTACAAGGAAATGGTGTTTATTCCCACTTCCTAGACACAAACTTGCAGATATTTTTCTACAGGCGATAATGAGTTTTTCTTAAATCACACACATTCTTCCCTAGTCTCCCATCTTATCAGCACACAGGCTTTATGAGGTGGCTGTCTGGGGCAGGGGGTTGTCTGCACTCACAGGAAAGCAAGCAGTGCTCTGTGACCTGAGTGGAGATTAGATGGGTCGGCCCAGCCTCATTAGTGTGAGGCACTCATCAGTCAAGTTCATCAAGCCCACATGGGGTCACTTCCCTCAGGACCTTCTTTGATATTAGTGCCAAGCACGTTTGTAGAAGGGTCCGGCCTGAGCTCTGTGATTTCAGTCACAGCAATGGGACTGGACACACGTGCTGGTGCCAGACACACTCTTGGCCCCAGGAACATCTGTGTCCAGAGGTGAATCTCCCTTCTCCCAAAGTACACGTGGTTACACTGAACACTCTGGTGTCTCTAAGACAGCGAGGCTGCAGGAGGCAAGCCACGGAGGTTGCTGGAAATCAGAGCCCTGCGGAAGAGGCTGAGTTGAGCTGAGTCTTGGACCCCTGAGACTTTCTCAGGCCGACAGAGTGGAGAGAGGAACTTAGATGTGTAGGCTCCGGACCCAACTTGCCTGGATCATATCTCAGAGCTAGCTGGTAGCTCTGTGATCTTGGGCAAGCTCCTTAACTGCTCTGTTTCTTTTGCTTTAAATAACATTTTTAAAAAATCAGTTTAGTTGTGGTTTAATTCACCTGCCATACAATTCACTTAACATGCACAGTTTAATGGTTTTTAGCATATTCAGAGTTGTGAAACTATAGGCACAATCGCTATGCTAGGACATTTTTATTATGCCCCCAAATAAACATCATACCCATGCAAGTCACTTATTGAGTGTCTTGTCTTGTGCCAGGAGCTTTGCATATGTTGCTGGTGCTGTGGTTCCATGGCAGAGCGCACACCTGGTGTACACAGCCCCTGGGCTCAAGCTCCAGCACCACACAAAATCAATAAATCGATATAAGAATAAAAACATATATTATGTCATGTAATCCTCCACAGCTCTGCAAGGTAGATAGGGGTTATTCAAAGTGACAGACAAGGAAACTAAGGCTCTGTAGAGACCAAAGAACTTGCGCCAGTTCTTACACTGAGGCTTTGTTGGGGAAGGTGGAATTCGAACTCAAGTCAGCCTATGAAAACGAATACCCTTTGTACCAAGCTCTGTTTTGCCACCTTGTGAGCAAAGTGATGGCACCATTTCCTGCACGAAGTGATCTACTGCTTTATTTTAAATTTCCCTCTCTGTTCTCCTCCAGTGCTGGCATGTGGTAAATCAACATGTGACCACGTTACCTGTCACAGGCTCATGAAGTTTCAACCACATCTCCCCTGAGTCTTCATCTTCTCAAAATGAAGTACCTTTCCATCAAACAACATCATACTCTAATGAAAGAACAGACAAAAATGGTTTTGGCTGATGTGCTGGGCTCCATCTCTGGTTTTGTTAGGGCCACTTGATGTGAACTGAATGATGGAACCGTCTATTCTCCCAATTGCTGTAAAAGACATCTTGTAAAAGTTCCGTGACTTGTTCAGTGTACTTTCCTGGAAGACCTGTTAGAGCTAACACTTTTGCTTGTTAAGGAAACAAACAAGGAAAGCATGTAAAGTGGCCATCTTCTCAAGGCAAAGTATAAGACAAAGTATTTTCCATGCATAAATCCTTTCCCTCCCCACAGTTTCAGGCAAACTGAATGTAAAAAGAGGAGGTGAAGAATACCAAGGTCAGAGGAACTTGTCATATTGCTATGAGAAAATAAAATATTCCAACTGCATCAGAAACAATTGGGCTTTATCTTACCAGATGGAGCAAGGGACCATCCTATAGCCCAGCCATCCCTCTCAGAATTCATCCAGGGACAGCAGTTCCCAAAGTGGGGCCCCAGACAGTGTCCACATCATCTAGAAATACAGCATTTCTGGTCTCACCCCAGGCCCTACTGAAACAGAAGCTCTGGGAGTGGGGCCAGCACTCTGTGTTCTCTCCAGGGAATTCTGACGCACACTCATGCTTGAGAATGATTGTGCTGGAGAACACTCAACTGTGTGTACCGAGGAAACAGCCACCATGAATGTCCACTGCAGCTACAAACATGGAAAAAAAAAACCCCAGTTTTCCAAATCAATCAAGCAAAAATAAGCGAACTGTAGTCACAGGGTACACACAATGTTGATGACTCTCAGAAACCGCGTAATATTGAGGCTAACAAGAAAGTTGCTGTTGACTACGTTTGGATGATGCTTCTTTTGTAACTCTCAAAGGCAAAACGAGTCATTACATTCCTTAGGGATACATATATATATTTGAATACAGACTGAAAACCAGAGGAATGACAATGACACAGTTCAATGCAGTGGCTCTCTCTGGGGAGGGGAGGGAGGAGGAGGAGAGAGTGGAGACAAACATGGCAATTTGGGGTAACACTGGTAACATCCCTGTCCTCAGGGGCTGTGGTAGATTCATGGTTGTCCATTTTATCAGAAAGATTCATAACTTACATTTATGTTACACATTTTCGTTTGTGTCAAATAATGTATTAAAAAGGGTTAAGGATAGGGGTGGGTATCACACTACTGTTGCCTGATGCTCAGGCACAGTACTAAGAGAAAGAATGTTCTAGAAGATTCTCCAGAGTAGAATCAGCTCCAAAGGGTTTGAGCTCTCGGAAGAACCGGAAGAACAATGAAGGAGGCCAAAGCGCTCAGAGGATTCCCTCATTTCATCTCCTTGTTCACCTCCGTCTCCAGAACAGTGACGTGCTGAGTGCTGGATCTATTTGTGCCGCCACCTTTTATTGTGTTATTTAGTCTCCGAACACTGGAGAGCCCGCTATGCACCACAGTGAGCTGACAGTGATGAGAAGTGAGCTGCGAGGGTGAGGAGTGAAAGGGAGCAGCTAGCTGAGAAGCCCCCATTCATGGAAAAAGAGACCCCTAAAACATCCAGAACGAAATATACTCAGTTATTTTCAGTACTTTAAAAAAATCACCAGGGGCAAGGAAATTCGCTCAGTGGTTCTGCTGCCTGCCTCGCAAGTGCAAGGACCCAAGTTCAATACCAGGTATCCACCCCCAAAATCACCAACTGATACCTCTCTGACACTGGAAGTAAACTGTTATTTGAAAAATTATAAATGCCCTCCAGAATGAAAGATAAATTTCACTAGAAGATGGAATACTTAACCACCTTATAAACCAGTCAGTCCCTGGCTAAAGATGAACTATATGATTCCTGTTTTTCCTCCCCCTACCCACTTTTGAGACAGGGTCATGCTAGTAGGCTGGTCTCAAACTTGTGGTGAGTCTACCGCTATGAGTGCCAGGATTACAGACATGTACCACCACACCCACCTTTCCATTTTCTGTAATATACATTTTTTCTTATTCTCCCCAAGGTAAACACACAATGGTCACCAAACATTTTCAAAAGAAATGTCTTCTTAAGCATTACCTAGCTTTACTATACCATACCAAATGAGTTGCATGTAAGGCAGAAAACCTGAGCATACACACAAAAATAGATCTAAAATGTCCCCCAAAAGGCTCACTGTTCAGAGCCAGGGCTTTTGGAAGATGAATAGGTCATAGGGGATTAATCTGTTAATGAGTCCACAGTTGAATGTGCTGTTAGGAGCTGGAGGTGGGGGGTCACTGTGGGTGTGACCTGGGAGGGTGTATTGCCCCTGGCCCCTTCCTCTTTCTCTAATTCTTTCTGCTCTCTGTATTTCAAGCTTCTGTGAGGTGAGGAGCTTTCCCTCACCACACCCTTCAGTCATGGTATTTCTGCCTTGGAACCAGGCAACCATAGACTAAAACCTCCAAAACCATGAGCTAAGGTAAACCCTTTTCTCCTTTAACTTGTGAGGGTTGAGTATTTTGTTCCAGTGATGGTAACATGACGAGTACAGTGAGCTCTTTTACTTCTAAACTCCCTCAAGGACAAACATTCCCTCCCCAAATAGGCCTGCTCTGGGGGTTGGTCAGGAGCAAAGAGAGGGCTGGCTCCTCACTCCCTCTAGAAGATGCAGAGAGCTCTTCCTACTCCACAGAACGTATATGGTATCATGGAAGAAATACTGATAAGACTTGAAGGGGGGAGAGGGAGGGAGGTGGGGAGAGAGGGGGAGGGAGGAAGGGAGAAAAAGGGAAAGAGAGAGAAGAGAGAGGAGAGAGGAGAGAGACAGAGGAGAGAATGTGTGTGTGTTAGCTGTTAGTTACTGGGGACTGAATCTAGGGCCTTTGCGCTAAGCTACATCCCAGCCCTTTATTTTTTATTTTGAGACAGGGTCTTACTGAGTTCACCAGACTGGGCTCAAATTTGTGACCCTCCTTTCTCAGCTTCGCAGATTACAGGGATTACAGCCATGTACCACCACTTCAAGCCTGATTTATTTAATTTTCTAAAAATATATTTTAGGACAGTGTTAGATTCACAGAAAGACCGTGCAGACAGGACAGAGGGTGCTCGGACCGGGCCCTGCACTTTGCTGCCCTGGTTACCAACATCTTCCATGAGCGTGGTGCATTTATTACAACTAATGACCCCGTGTGGATACATCACTCTTAGTTAAATTCAGATTTCCTTGCTGTTTCTCTAATGTCCTTTTTGATACCAAGACCCCATTCACGACACACTATATCGTGCCATGTCTCCTTAGGTGTCATTGGTCTGTGGCACTTTTGCAGATTTTCCTTGTTTGTGCTGCCCTTGAGAGTTTTCAGGTGTAGTGGTGTCAACTTGAATAAGAAACACCGAATAGATTGGTTTAGACAGCTCTGGGTGTGTCTGGGTGATGAACTCATTGAAGAGGGAAAGACTCACCCTGGATGTGGATGGCACCAACAAATAGGCTGGTAGCTTGGATGGAATAAAAAGGGAAAGGAGAAGGAAGTCTCGCTTCTGTTCCTTTAGAGGAGCTCTTGTCTTCACCTTTGCCTTTGGACACCCATTTCTAGGCTTCCGGTGCAGACCCTTCAGCGCCTGGATACAGACTTGAATAGGACTCTGCAGCGAGCTCCAGGCCTTCAGCTTTGGCTCTCCAGTGCATAGATGGCCCCTTTGCACTCTTCCACACCTGGCCCTGCAGGTAGCCACTGTAAGTCTACCTTGTAAAATATATGATACATAAAAAATATTTTGATATTAAATCAATTTTTCTGATGAACCCTGATACTCTCTGGTAGGCTGAGTCAGGAGTATCACCAAGTTTGAATCCTACCTGGGCAACTTAGCCGCTTACTGTATAAAAATAAAAATCACTAGTACAAAAAAAAAAAAAAAAAGGCCTAAAGAAGTTTGTTTGCCTCTTTCCCTCTTTTGCCACGTGAGGACACATGGAAGGTGCCATGAAGAACGAGTGCTCATCACATGCTGAATGTGCTGGTGTCTGAACATGGACTTCCCAGCCTCCAGAGCAGTGAGCACATTTCTGCTGTTTATGTAGTAATTACCCAGTGTGAGGTACTTTCCTACCACAGTCTAAATGGACTAATTATCTGCCTAAAGAATTTGGAATTCTTCAGATTTGTCCTCATTCTTCCAATCGTCTCCTGAATCATCACTAACATCACTGGGGAATCAGGGATATTTACTTTACATTTGGGTTATTATCCAACATGACTATTTTGCCGCTAAAACTGTTCCAGCTTTAGCCACTAAGAGCTCTTCCGGCTGCTTCCTGGGTCCTTTGATGTGCCCAGCTACTGTGCCGTGTTTTCTCCCTAATTAGTTCCTTACTTATGGTGCCTACAGTTTTGTCACCAACATCTCTTCAAAATTAACAGATTTGGGAGTTGGGGATCTAGGAGGAAATCCAAAGAGCTACTACTAATGAAATTTTCTTTACAAAAAGCCTGCCCATGCTACACTTGATCTTAGCCAAAAGGCCGAGAAGTGATTAGCCTGCCCATTGTAAATGCTGCCCTTTCTATATTTTTCCTATAAAATCATCTTTTTCTTCAGTCCTTGGCAATGGGTCCCTGATTCTCCTCTTAGCTTGACTTTTCATCAAAAAGGGCTCACTGACTGCCCTGAAATTCAAGAATTTGGGACCCTTAAGGTAAGAAACTTCCCGAGCATAAAACTTGAATGACTACAAATTTAATTGGTTCCTCCTTTAACAAATGTTGCAAATTCGAGTTGCTGAGCTCTGGGACAATAGGAAGAATGTCTTACTTTTTCAGGGTTTATCTGTATTTGTTTTCCATTGCTGCTGTAACAAATGACCACAAATGTAGTGTTTTAAAACAACATAAATCTACAGTCCCACAGTTCTGTGTTGGAAGTTTGACTTGGGTCTCTCCAAGCTAAGTCCAGAGGTCCACAGAGCCACATTCTTTTCTGCAAATGATCAGGGAAAAATATTTCCTTGCTGTTTGGATTGCTGACAAAATTCAGTCCCTTGTGGTTGGGAGCAAAGGCCCCCATTTCCTTGGTGGCTACCAGGTGAAGGCTGTTCCAGTCCCACAGCATCCAGCTTACTGACACTTGCTTGGCTGGTGGCCCCCTTTCTCCATCTTCAAAGCCAGCAGTGGGGGATCAGAGTCCATCTCACGCTCTCACATAGTTCTTTGACCCTCTGACCTCTGCTAGAAAGATTCTGCGCTTTTTTTTTTGAGACCAGCTCTCGCTGTGAAGTTCAGCTTGGTATCAAACTGGCAATCCTCCTGCCTCAGCCTCCGAAGTGCTGAAATTATAGGTGTGTACTACTATGCCCAGCTCCATTTTCTGCTTTGAAGACCTATTTTATCAAAGTGAGTGCACTTGGATAATCCAGGCTCATCTCCCTACTTACAGGTCCAGGCAATGGACACCTTTGAGGTCTATTATCCAGCCTCTCACATTAGCATGAAGCACTACAGCACTGCATACCTAGGCATGATGAGCTGACTTAATGATAAAAAGCAAAAGCGCAGGGTGAGCTGAGTGCCCACCCATGAACTGAGGGCTTGATCCAGCTGTGCTGATATTGTGCTGGTTAGGAGGTATTCTATGTATAGCAAACTAAATTATTTGCTGAGCAGAAAGCATGACAGTTTAGGATAATGAAAGCAACTGAGGTCTCTCTTTAGTATTTCAGTACAAGATTCTCAGCCTTGGGTGAACATTAGCATCTCCAAGGAGCTTTTAAAAAAATATTGATGCCTGGGCCCTTCACAGACCAATTAAGTCAGGATCTCTGGAGGGTTTGCTATTTGTTAAAGACTCCCTAGGTGATTCTGAAGTGCACTGGGGCAGGCTACGCTTCATAGCCAAGGATCTTCTGCACCCGCACCTCCCAGCAGCTGCAGGCCCCAGAAGTCTGAATGCATCTGTGTCTGGTGATAGAGCCTGCAATGAGGTAGGTGAGATGAGGCGATCGAAGTCCAACCGACCGCTGTACTTTAACAAAAGAGACCCCAGGAAGGCACAGGGAGACAGCGGCTGTCTCTGTGCCAGGGAGAGAGTTCTCGTGCCTGCTGACACCTCCGTCTTGGGCCTCCAGGCTCCAGAGCTGTAAGGTAATAAACATCTGCAGTTCAAGCCACCCCCCAGTCTGTGACACTTTGTTACAGGAACCCTAGGAAATTAACACAGTCTAGGCATGCATGCTTCCTTACCATGCACCAGTTCACAGGGTAGAATCTGCTTAATACTTTTGTTTCCCCTAATGCTCACCATGCCGATCTGATAGAGCAAAAATACAGTCAGAGCAGCCACAGACCTAGGTTTGTCCCAGCTCGGCCTCTAACTGGCTGTGTGATCTTGGCTAAGTCATTACACTGCAGTCTCTTTATCTGAAACAGTGTCACCACCTCATGAAACCACTGGGATAAGGTAAGCTGGAAGAACCCGTGTGATGGGAAATCTGTTTGGATCCGTCCACAGCCTGGCTGATTTTGATTTGGACAGGAAGGCTTCGTAGTTCTATACCGAATGAATGGCTGGGTGGATGAATGAATGAATGGAATTGCCACAGAGCAAACCAAATATTTTTTCTTCTGACAGCTCAGCTGCAATTTTAAAACAGTTCTAGATGGATCTCCCCTAATACAGCTTCTCCCTTCTTTCAAGTTTATTGAATGTTTTGGGTCAGTTGCTGAATATCATGATCTAAATGAAGCCCAACAATTTTGAATATGATTCTTAAGTAAGTGAGCAAAATTGTTTTGGAAAGCAATGTCAGACTGTGGGTGACAAGTCTTTCAAAGGCTCATACCATATTATCCAGAGACTTCACTTTTGTTCCTCAATTCTGAAGAAAAGATTCTAAATACTTAAATATTTATTCACGAGAATATTATTCATAACATTATACACAGCACTGACAAAATCAGCAACAACCTAAATGTCCAGTAAGGGAGAGTATCCAATGGTCAACTTAGAACATCCAGCTGAACTGAGTCAGCGTGGTTCTGGGAGTAGAAGACCCACCTGAGGATTGTTGCTTATGGCCTAAAAAGAGACTGGAGGGAAAGATTGTATTGGATTGATATTCCTGGAGAGACTTGCAGCAGCAGCTGGTTTTCCTGATATGAACTCGGGTGATATCTTTGGAGGAGCCTGGGTCCTCGCTCTCACGGGGGATGGCTGCTGTTCTCCTCAGGGAGGCTCTGGTCTTCCCCTTGATCGTTGCTTCCTGGCTCCAGTCAGATCCCTCAGCCCGAAGGCACAGATCCTTCACCCCACTGGTGCAGATTTTGTGGCTTCCACCACTGGCCCTTGGGCCTTCCCAGTGCAGATCCTTGATACAGACTTGCAGGAGACATCGCCATGGGCTCTCAGCCCCTGGCTGGACTCGTGGAGGACACTGCCTTGGCATCTAGGCCTTCAGCTGGACTTGTACGGGACACTGCTGTGGGATCCAGACCCTCAGCTGGATTCCTTTGGTCTCTGGTGTGTACAGATCTCTTGCATTCTTCTGCATTTGACTTTTTGGGTATTATAAAATAATCCTATAAATTAGATACCATGTATTAAATCTATTTCTTCGCAAATTCTGACTGAAACAACCACTGTGGACTATTATGAACTTATCAAAATTGTGAAAATATTTAATTATGATGGTCACTTAAGAAAAAGACACAAATGTACGTTAAAAATAGGAGAAATCAGGGCTGAGGATATATTGTAGTTCAGCGGCACAGCACTTGTCAAGCCAACTGTAACGCCTGGGCTTTGATCTCTACTATCACCAAAAGTACAAAAAGCGAGGGAGCCAGGGAGGGAGAGACAGAGACTTCTCTCTGTCAAAATGAAAAGAAATCTGTCAAGATGCTAATAAACTGCGGGGCTTGGCAAACAGTGACCTCCCTCTTTTTCCTTCTCTGGCCTTGCTGACTTTTGTTCTACAATAAAGACATACTACATTTATTGTGGGAGAAAGTAAGAGTTAATATGAAACAACCAACAATAAATAACAGCAAAAGGACCAGGTGACACATTTTGCTCGGGGACTCAGCTATCCCATCTCCATGCATACAAATGGCACACTGGTGTTTAGCTAACGACACAGCTCTGGCACAGTGACGTCCCTTCCCTGAAGGTTTTCCTGGTGTGGATGTAAAACACATCCTAAGGAAATCCCAGTGCTTAAGTGGCAAGGCACAGGACAGCGGCTGCCAAGTGCTGCTTCAGCAATTTCTCTCCCCTCCCCTTTAAGAAAACATTCCCCTAATTAATTTAACAGAAACTTGTCGATGAGAGTCAATATTTACATAAACCTGCAGTTCTGATAAGGCGGATATATTATTCTTATGCTTTGCAGCATGCTCTACAGAGCAGTTCCTGCTTCTGTAAGGAGCCAGAAATCTCAGCGTGGGCTGGTTGTCTCTTTCCTCCTTCCTGTCATGTCCCACCGTTCAAGCCCTGTCACTGATGGGCTCCAAATCTTCCTCAGCTAGTCCAGTTCTCCCTATGGCTTATGCCAACCCTTAACAACTGCAAACCTCCCCAGCCAGAGTTTACCTGTGTTAGTCAGTTTTCCATCACTGTAATACAATACCTCAGATAACCACCTTACAAAGAAGAAAGGTTTATTCTGGCACACAGTTTTGGAAGTTTCAGTCCATCATCAGTTGGCCTGTTGCTTGGACTCATCATGGTGGACCACATGGAGCATGTGGTGGGGTTGAACCACTTACCTGATGGCCAGGAGGCAAAAAGAGACTGAGGAAAGGGCTGGGATCTCCTTTATGGCACAATACAAAGACCTAAAGACTTCTTACCTCCTGAAGTTTCTATTACCTCAATAGCACCACCCTGGGTCCAACCCTTTCCCACATGAACCTTTGGGGGGCATTCAAAACCCAAACTATAAAACTGGGTGTGGCAGTGCATGCCTGCAAGTCCAGCACCCAGGAGGCTGAGTCAAGAGGATTATCCTAAGTTTGAGGCCAGCCTAAACTACATGGTGGATTCAAGGCCAGCCTGAACTACATAAGTGAGACGCTCTCTCTCAAAAACACCAAAAACCAAACTCAAAATATAGTATTGTCTTTCCTTCTAAATGCATCCTTCCCTTCTTCCATACTAATAGCACCTCCTAAAGGAGGCACACAGCCACTTAGAACAAAACTACATTTCCTAGTTTTCTTGCAACTAGGTACAGCCATTTGACTAAAAGACGAGACAACTTCTAGGTGACGTGTTCCTTCCTTTTCCCCTTTCTCCTTCCTGGAGGCTGGAACGAGGACATAGTAGTCACGGTCTCCAATTCTTTCAATTCATCAATTATTTATTTAAATATTTTAAATTGAAACATTATAATTGTATTACATTTATAGAATGCAATATGATCTGTTTAGCCAACGTGGAAGGATTAACTCACCTGATTAACACATCTTATCACCTCCCTTAGCCTTTATTTGTGGTGATACATTTGACATTTATTGTTAACCTGAAATATACATTATTATTGATCATAATTATCCTATTACACCAAATGTATTCCTCCTGTCTTGCTGAAACTCTGTATCCTTTGGTCAGCAGCTCCTCATATGGTCCTCACTCACCAGGATGACATCTGTGCATTATCAGGGGACAGGCCACTGTATCAGACTCCTGTTGCTGCTGCAGCCAATTAGCAAAAGTTTAGCGGCTACAAACACCACAGATTCATTCTTTTGTACATCTTTAGGTCAGAAACCCAAAAACAGTTTTACCGAAATACAGAGGAAGTATCTGCAGGGCCAGTTCCTCTGGAGGCTTTGAAGGGAGAATTCTTCGTCTTTTTGGCCTCCTTCCACATCTCTATCTTCAAAGCCAGCAATAAAGCTAAGTGTATTGGTGAACGCCTGTAGTCCTAGCACTTTGAAAGGCTGAGGCAGGAGGATGGCAAGCTCAAGCCTGGTCTGAGCAATTTAGTGACTGAGCAAGGGCATGTCTTAAGCAAACAAACACACAAAATACTAAAAAGGGCTGGTGATATGGCTCACTGAGAAAGCCTTGAGTTCTATACTCAAGTTTTTAAAAAAGTCTTCATATCTCTCACCTTCCTCCAACTCTGACTCCTCCTGCATTGTCTTCTATCCAATCGAGGATCAACTCCCCATTTCAACGCCCTTAACTAGGTCACATCTGCGTGGTCCCCTCTAATATGGTAGGTAACACTCACATGTTCTGAGGGTTAGGGTGTGGAGTAGGAGGTATCATCCAGCCTAACACAGCCACTAAGTTACCATTTTCCACCAAAATGCATATGTGATTTGTGGCACATAACCAGAGGTCATTCAAAGAATCCAGTGTATTATTAAAGGAAACTTCCTTCCATGCTCATGTCCCTATTTACCTAAACAAGGCTTCCTGAATACTTACATTGAAATAAAAAATAGGAATAAAATTTATTTTAAACAACTTTTTTTAGCAATAGTAACATTCAATTATTGACTCAGATTGGCAAAATTATGAAGTTCCATCCATCTTATTTAGAAGTGTATTTTCAATAAATAAAATTTCAATTTTATTTTCATAATTATTTATACAAGTAAAATTAAATATTCATGTGCTTCAGATCAATTGTAATAATAAATGAGGAACAACCTGATCAGAAAAAAATTTTAGATGTGAGCATTCGTATCACAGGAAAGTTATCTAAATTTAAATATTAAGCACACATTTTTATTGTAAAATAGTGATCGAGGAAAGACTTAAGTGTATAATATACTTAACCATAAATCTCTGAGGAGATGGAATGATACACAGGTTCTAAAAAATGTAAAATTTCTGGCTTGTTGCTGGATCCCAAACTGCTATGGTATTTAGATTAATTGGTTATATTTCAGAAAAAGACAACAGTTTTGTTTCTAGTGCTAGGTTTTGAATCACTGAACTATATCTCCAGCTCTTTCTAAATTCTGAAACAGGATCTCACTAAGCCACAAAGGTACCCAGGCTGGCTTGAACTTGTGGTCCTGCCTCAGCTTTCCAGAGGGCTGGGATTTCAGGCACATGCCTCTACGCCCAGCCAACAGTTTTTTGTTTGTTTTTTTTTTCAGCTAACAGTATGTTTTTAAATATTAAATATTTAGAATGTGTCTAAAAATGTATGTCAACTGTTTACATTCATAATGAAATTCTAGATAGCAATGTAAAAAAAAAAAGTGTGAATTTTCTAAAATTCCTCGAAGTATATGAACAAAAAGTTTGAAAACAACTGCTTGTGGGGCTTGATGGTCCAGACAACCACACCCTCTCAGGCCCTCAGGAGGAAATTTTGCTTGAATCCAAGTGCTGGGAAGTTTCCTTGGGGCATCTCAATGGCCACGTCTGCATCAAAACAAGAAGAAAAGATGCCCAGACTCCCCCGTGCGCCTTGTCACTCATTCCCTTCCCTCTGTGCCCAGTCAGAGCTACCTGTCTGCAGTTAATTAGGCTCAAATTCCTCACACTCTGGTTGCCCATGGAGAGCTGGTGGGGACAAGAGGCCTCTTAGGACTCCAAATGCCAAGTCCTGAGCAGACACGCACAGGACTACACATGAATATTGCCAACTCTACCAGAGAAACAAAGCCGGACTCAGCTCATTAGTGTCTAGGAATGTTTTACACTCATTCTGCGTAAACAGGAAGTAGAAAAAACTCAAAATAAATTCCTGGAGGGGACCACTTCATCGTCTTCATTGGAATGGCACACGCACAACTACAAAAGACAAATGGCCCAATTAAAAAACAAACAAACAAACAAACAAACAGGCAAAAGATTTGAATGGACATTTCTCCAAAGAAGATGAACAAATGGCCCACAAGCCTATGAAAAAATGTTCAACGTCACTTGTTATTAGGGAAATGCAAAATTAAAACCACAACAGGATACCAATTTATACCCACTAAGATGGCTATAATTTTTTTAAATGAAAAAAAAGTGTTGGCCAGCATGTGGAGAAATTAGAACTCTTGTCCATTCTGGAAGGACATAAATGTTATGGGAAGTGGCATGGCACCTCCTCAAAAAGTTAAACACAGGACTCTCATGTGTTCAACCCATCAATTCTTTTAGATATACACCCAAAAATACTGAAAGCAAGAACTCCTTTACTTATATATGAATGTTTATAGCACATTATCCATAATAACCAAAAGGTGGAAACCCCAGGTCCATCAATGACCAGGCACTGATACAGGCTGTGATGTACATGGATTTAGAAAACCTTATGTGAAGTACAAGAAGCCAGAAATAAAAGGTCACATATCATATAATGCCATCCGTAAGAAATATTTAGGGTAGATAAATCTCTAAAGACAGGGAGACTGGTGGCTGTCAGAGGGGCCGAGGGACTGGCAAATGGGAAATGCTGGTTTAGGGGCAAGGATTTCTTATGGGATGATGCAAATGGTTTCAAACTAGATAGAAGTTATGGTTTTACGATACTGTGAATACACTAAAGGCAACTTAATTGTATAGTTTTAAATGATTCACTTATGTATGTGAATTTCATTTCATGTTTTAAAAAGCTAGTATCTCCATGTGGGACAAAAATTGAGTTCATTTGCCTGTAGCTCCTTATGGGGGGATTTGCTGAGTGAGGAGCTCTGCAGTTGGGCACAGACCTATGTGGCCTCACCTGGGCCCACCCTGAATTGCCCCATGGGACTTGGGGACAGGGGTGGACATGAGGAGCACACTGTCTGCTGTGTGGCAATGACCCATCAAATCTGCTTGGCTTGCTGTCTCTTTTTTGCAGAATCCAGGGATACGTGGTAAGCTGACCCAGTAGAGACATGCTACTTAGGGACTGCCTGTGGCCACATCGTCCCCTCATGTATTTGGGCCAACGGTGCACACGGAACTTCCTTTACCAGGGCGGCGGTGTACAGTGGAAAATCCCAATCACATCCCCTGCTGGCTTTTGCCCCACAATGCCAAGAATATTTGTGGGCAAAGCAGGTTGTTCAGTACTTGGTGACTTAGTGACGTCTGTTCCAAGAGAAGACAGATTTAAAAGCAGCCTTCAAAAAAGCTCAGGAGGCTACTGACTGGGAAGAGGAACAAGGGTGCCTTGGAGTGTTCTATATTTTGATCCGAGCGGTGGTTATGTGCGGTGGTTACAATATAAGTGAAGAGTGCAAACAGTAAGTGTGAAAATCACCAAGATGTACACTTAAGGTTTACATACTGACTATATAAGTCATATCTCAATAAAGATCTTTGGGAAGGAAGACACAGCGTAACAGAGTTGGAACCCTTCCCTGTAATGGAAAAAGAAAAGGAAGCAAACAAGCTTCCACCGTAGGTCAAGCACTGTATTAGAGCCAGACCTGCTCTTCAGAATAAGCTGAGCTCGATGGCCCATTACAGCACCGGCTCTCAATCCTCGCTGACTGAGTACCACCTGAAGAGCTTTTAGTAAATACCAGTGCCTGGGCACCACCCGCGGAGATTCTAATTTAATTGGCCTGGGCATAGGAAAACATTTTATAGCTCCCCAGGTGATTTTTATTGGGGTGGACAAACGATGGCCCATGAGCTAACTCAGCCTATTGTCTGTTTTGGTAGTGTTTTTGGAACACAGCCACACACATTCATGTAAGTATATCCCCGGCTGCTTTTGGTGACAGTGACAAAGTTGAGCAGTTGCAACAAGGACCACATGGTCCACAGGGCTCTAAGTACTTACTAGCTGGCCCTCTACAGAAGCAGTCTACCCACACCTGGGTCCCAGCAGGGCTGCACACATGAATCACATAGGGGGCGTTCATGAAACATGCGAAAAAAAGTTAAGCACCACCTAGAACCTGCTGGCTCCAACTCTCCAGCAAACTGAGATTGACTGATTGACTGACTGGTACCTGGGATCGAACGTGGGTCCTCGCGCTTGCGAGGCAGGCGGCGGAACCACCGAGCTAAATCCTGGGCCTTAAACTGAGATTTTTTAAAACTTGAACTCCTAGCACTCAACCCTTCAGAGTGAATAAGTCTGGAGAAACTGCTGTTCTAAACCAAAAAGAAAAAGCAGAGCCCAACACTACCTCTTTGGGTTTAAGAACACTGAACATTGAGGAGCAGAAGTGAGACCAGGTCCCAGCCTCAATATTTTAAGGGACAACTTCTCCTGGGTCGATAGAAGTGATTTTGATTGACTTTGGCTTTATGCAAACAGGAGAGCTGGTTCCAGGCGACAAATGGACAGTACCTAGAAGTCTCTGCTGGAAGCGAGCTGAGCCCACTACTGCCTGCACACAGGACCACCACGAAGGAGAAGGAAGCCGGTGCTTTGAGGATGCAAATGGTGAGAACCCAGGATGCTCAGCCAGCAATGAACTCCCCCAGGCACATCACCGGCCGTCTGATTTCAGAAGAGGAACCAGCAATCTCATCCTCACTCCAGGATGATGCACAGAGTATCTAGAGGAAAAGAAGCAGGCACCTCCTGGTGGTGAACACTCAAACATGAAACAGAATCCCAGCCCACCGGGTGTCAGAGCGGAGTTCATGCAATGTACACCTGCAGGTGTCAGTGCTGGGATGGGGTGGCCTCTGTGGCCTGGAGGGTGGGGACGGGCTGCTGAGATTAAGGTCAGTCTTTGACTGTTCAAGCACCAGCTGGAAACAGGTTGACACCAGTTTCTCAAACTTGGCTCCACAATAGAATCGCTTGGAGAGGTTTTAGACTCCTGAAGACTAGGTCATGCCCCTAACCACTTAAATCAGTCTCTGAGTGCAGTGACAAAGCATCAGCATTTGTTAAATCTCTTCGGTGACTACAATGTTCAGCTGAGTTCGAGCACCCTGGTCTACACACTGGGGGGTCGGAAGGAAGATGGGTAGGGATGAGAAAGAAGAAGCTGTCATGTAGGGACAGGATGGTGGCTGCAGGAGCACAAAAATCTACAAAGGGGCAAAGAATGGCAGGTGTAGCAACAGGTATGGCCTTCTCGAAATAAAATATGAATCAGTTGGCCTGAGCATCAGGGCCCACGGGGCTGGGAGCTGAGGTACTCAGTGGAGACTGCGGTTTGTTTTTTCTTTTTCTTTGATCCATAGCATTTTGGCCCTTCGTCTTTTAATGAATAATATCAGACTTACTGAAAAGTTGCAAAGACAAGGTGGAAAGCTCAAATAGAGCTGGGTGTGGTGGTGCATGCTTGCAATCTCAGCACTTGGGAAGCTGAGGCAGGAGGACAGCAAGTTCAAGGCCAGGTTGGACTACATAGAATCTCTCTAAAAAAGAAAAGAAGAGAGAAAAGAAAGAGTTCCTGGCTACCTCACCCCCAGTTTCCACTAACAAGAACATTGACAATGGCACTTTGGTTCAGACCTTACTTGATTTTGCCAGTTCTTCCCTCACCTGTTTTCTGTCCCAGGATCCCGTCTAAGGCAGTGCCTTATCCTGCGTCATCACGTTCACATGTACTCCACTATTTCTGAATATTCTGCTTGCCCTAGTTGGTGCTTTGAAATTGAACGTATTTTTCGGTTTTGTCTTTGTGCATACAGACTTATGATTTTCACTTGAACTTTACCAACACTCAAGAAATTTCATGGGAAAAAGCATTCTCCTCAGTGAACCTCATTATAAGCTACTTCAATTTTTTGGATAATTTCTCCATTCTTAGCAGATAAACTATTACCATTTTTCTCAATTAAAAATTCTTGCCAACAGGATTTTGTTCTACAAAAATGGGACCAAAATAATTTTTTGCCCATATGAATGCAATCCATCATGGCTTTGGAGAATTTGAGTTTTCTTTGATCACATTTCTACCAAGATCAATTTTCCTAAGTCAAATTTAGCACCTCCAGATTTTGCCAAGATTATTTGATTCTTTTATTGAGTTGAGTCAGTTTCATTGTGTGTATTTTTCCACTGGTCCTTTTAATTTGGTGTACATTTTTTCTATCACATTACATTATTTCCAGTTGAATTGTTGGGCTTTCCACTTTACCAAGTTTCCTTTCTTGAGTTTCTCATTTGTAACAAATCACATTATGTGCAAAGTTGACTGTTGCCAGGTTCACTTTGTACTAATTATTTGTACCAATGCTATTTATGATTACTTGTATAAAAGGTTGATCATTTGTGCGTGTTTTTAAACCATAGAAGAATTGAGTGGCTCTCCTCAGATTTTCCAGGAATGCTTTACTATCTAGAATTCATCTATGGCATCGCTCATCCAGTTAGTCTGAGGGGACTGGCCAAGCAATATGTCACATGACCCGATTCATTTAAAACAAAGGCCAGGCATGATGGCACACACCCATAGTCCCAGTTCTTGGGAAGCTAGGGCAGGAGGATCTTCCTGAGTTTGAAGCCAGCCTGTGCTACACAGTGACTCCACCAGCTTCGACTACACAGTGAGAGACTGTCTCTAAATCAATCAATCAAACAAAAGCACAACTTTATTTATTAATTTTTGATGTCTATGTGTCATCACACAGTGCCTGGCCATGGAGTAAATGGTACCCCTGGGGTGGTGCATGGTTACAGCCTGCTGTGCAAGGAAGAACAGAGTGGAATGAGCAGAATTCATAGGCAGTCAGGCTGAGTACCAAGCAAAGGCACAGGTATCAGAAGTGGAACCGAGACGGAGGCTGGGCAGAGGGAAGAGGCTCTAGTTCTAGCATCAGCACCCAAGGTCGGGTGGGGTCAGCCCTAAGCTTGATTTGCTGCTGAACTACTGGTCTAGGCTTCTTAAATTCCCCAGGAAGAGTAGATGAAGAGGCTGGAGTGTGGTGCAGCGACTGGCCTTGATGGTCACACAGAGAGGGTAAAGCTAAGAAATTACTGGAGAGGCTGATTCGTCCGAGCAAAGTGCCACCTTATTTATTTAGGTAACAATGTTGTCATTCGAGGGTTGAGCGGTGATATTCTGGGGTAGCCAGCTGCTTGGACAGGAAAGTGGCTCTGCTGTGTGGCCAGGCCCCCTGGGGCGGTGATCAGGTGGTGAGGGAGAAGAGGAACGTTCACATCAGAGACAGAGACTCACGGCCCTGGAGGACCTTTCCTAAAGACTGCGGGTCATGCTCTCTGCTTCCTCTCAGAACAAAAGATGACATTTCACTGTGTTCTCTGCGGCCCCCACTGTCCACACCCACTCCCACTGCCAGCTTGGAATAAGTGAAATCAATAGAAAAGGGCACAGCTGGGGACACAAAGCCAACTGGGTCTGAGTCGCTGATAATCATCCCCTTCCTCCTCTCCCACGGCTAACCAACCGCATCTAAGAAAGCCAGTGCAGAGTCTTCTCCTCCAAATATGTGAAAAGGAGCATACGCTCAGAAAAAAGGTGAACACATGTATAGTGGGTTTGAATATCTATGTACTCACCACCCAATGAAGAAATACAAAGTTTCCAGACCTTCACTTGAGTGGGTGACTCCCTGGCCTCGGTCTGACATCCCAGGACCACATCTGAGATTCTGACGGAGAAACGGGGTTTCATTCGACAAAGATGCTCAAGACCTCGCAGAATCTACCCTCTATCTGGGGGTTCTCAAACCTAGTGAGATTAAGGTAATACTCAGGGAATACAATGCAGTATGGAGACGCCAAGTCAGGCCTACCTCGCAAGCACAAAGATCTGAGTTCGATCCCCAATACCGGAAAAAAAAAAAAAAAA